>NC_136057.1:754426410-755026410 GCF_964261635.1 Lissotriton helveticus | reverse complement strand
CCGGGCTTCCGCATAAGGGAGCTGGCCATTATTGTATCCCTAAACGTGGGCACGTTGTCAGTTTGACATTGACTACACGTAGAGGAAGTTTCTTTTCAAAAATATAGCTAACATTTGGACCTATACATTTTATTTTGTATAAATTAATTGAATGTGTGTAAAATTTAGCAATTCCCGGGGAATTCTAGTAAAGGGAGCACCCATTGGCGAATCACTAGCGTGTGTGATTGATGCATTATTTATTACTAAATTTGACGTTGTGCTTTAACTTTGGATAAAAGTTATCATGAATTCTAGCACCAAGAAGCCAATATTGGTAAATATGTGTGCTACAAATCACTAACATACACTGTGCATACAGTATATTTAATCTGGTGCTTTAATCATAGGCTGTTTTAAAGTATTCTGATAAAAATTGAATCGTGCTGAAGACAGCCTTGATAGATGTTGGATCGAGGACCCAGAAGTCTGCACACCTAGCAGACCGAGAAAAAGCACCTTGTCAGAAAGTTTAGCGTTTTCCCTACAGGTGGTGGTTGTTGGCCAGTGGCAGGGACAGTCACATGTCCTGGATTCCTGGCATTTAATTGAGTCTATCCCAGTTCTGCGCCCCAGTGTTTCTTGTGCCCCACCTGGCACACATCATGTCGGAGGATGGTGATGACGTTAACATTTTGCCCTTCCCCCTCCGGGAAAAATGTCTGCGGACGCCCATGGACGGGAGTGCTCGTGCACGCGCCTAGCTCGTGGGGCGAGCGTGAACATCATCACCGGGGAAGAGATGTTCCCCCATCCTGACTGACTAGCATGGCCCCCATCTTGATGTCCTTGAATTGTGACACCTAGATTTGCCATACGGGGCCTCACACCGCTAACAGCGAGTTTCTTTTCAAACATGCTCTACTGTTATTTCATTGAAAGTCGTGTTGGTAAATAAATAAAACAAAGCCAAAAATCGTTCCAGAGGGCGCTCCTAATTCCTTCGTGCACCCCGCGCCGACCAAGGTGAGAATATAGGGCCAGATCCGATTCAGATGCACGGAATCAAGGCTTAAACCGTAATGGTTGTGTTGTGTCCCAAAAATTATGCCGATTTGCCTCACGCTTCACTTGGGCACAGGCTCGAGCATAAGGTCGCGATGCGGAATAAATATTCATTCCCTGTTGTTGAACAATATTTCAACAAACCCTAAACAGTTAAAATATGCTTTTAGCTTAGATACATTCCCACATTACGCCCTTAAACCTAAAATCCCACTCATACATGCCCAATTCATCTCTATCAAACAAACTCCAATTAGAATATAAGCGCTTCAGTAATCATACAGCAGCAGGAGTGATAGTACACAAGACTTATCTGTTTGGGAAGCAGCAAAAACAAAGGAAAATGGCTGGAGGTTCTGGCCCGTTGTTGGATTAATAGAATTTGTTAATGTTCTTTGGTCTCCAAAGGGTTTGAGTTTGAGTTTAAAATTATTTATAAAAGCGCGCATACACCAGCGGTTTCTTGGCGCTACAGCTAACAAAGATCCGGGGCCAGAAAACAGGGGAACTGCGAGGGAATTTATTCAAAGGACTTCATAAATAGGTGGGCCTTGAGATGTTTCCGAAATTGTGGGTACAGGGTAAGGGTTCGGAGTTCCAGGGGAAGAGAGTTCCATAGGGACGGGGCAAGGGTGGCAAATTTCGAGCCACCCCACTTCTTTCTCCGGTAGCGTGGAATGGTGAGGAGGGACTCCTGTGGGTGGCGCAATAAAAGAAGATTGCAATAATCTTAGCCTCCTGTTTTGTTACAAAATTACAGTTGTGAAGCCTGATCAATATAGAAAGAATGTTCTCAGGAACTTCCATTCAGGCTAACAAACTCCATAATTTGTGGCCCAGTATTATGCCAAAGGCTGACCTAAGGTCTACTAATGTAATGTGAAGATGACCCGTATCTAACAGGACTGTTCTCCAAGATATAATGCAAAATCTAAACACCTGGTCTACTGTGCTTATCTTTTTTCTAAAAGATATGGTTGTCTTCGATCTATGCCAATAACTTCCCTAATATTTGGTGGGCAAAGACTTTTTGAAGACTGTTAATTAGTATGATCAGTCCATAGGTACTAGGGGTGTCACGGGCACCTTTTGTATAAACTGGTATACCATTTCAGCAACTTGGCATGATTAGGGTATTTTAATGCCCTCTAAAATGCTATTAGTCAGTGTATTTATATATGGACCCCAAATAAGTAACTCAGAGACAAATAAATCCCCTGGGATCCTGTCTGGTCGTGGAGCCTTGCCACAGACAATCTTTTTGGATAGCTTCTTTAGTTTTGCCATGTGAATTCATCAATGGGTTTGATGTCTTCAAGAGGGTAGATAGTGCTAATTCTGATTTATCTTGACTCACATTCCCAGCATCAGCATATACAGCCCCTAAAAATTACTTACCCAAATTTGCAGCTGGATATGGGATTCCACCTTGGGAATAGTCCGGCGACTGCCGCTTGCCACAATTCACCAAAATGTCTTACTATCACATCAACACAAGAGACACCAAAACAACAAAAATCAGAAGTAGGAAAACAGAGATTTGATTTTATATGGTTTAAGTTGAAATAGCAATGAAAAGGACATAGCGCCAATCCTGGTTATCTGGTCACGGTAAACTGGACCCAAGTAAAAAGGTAAGGCTGACCATGAGCTCCTGCAGGCCAGTTTACCTTCTGACTTCTGATTTCCTTGACTTAGCAACTTTTCTAGAAGTTGAAATACTTTCAGCAGAGGAAACCTGCGAGTTGAGTTTGATGAGCAGTTTGACAGCTTCAGTGTCAGTCCCAGTCTCTGCTGGCTCATTGGAAGAAACTATTTGAAAAAGTTTCAAAGTGTTCAGTTTTGCATGTTTTATGGTCAGAGGAGTGCATTCTAACAGGAGCCAAGGTTTTAGGACCTTGTGGGCACCACTTTGGGGTCAGGACTCACTCTCCCAGAAGCCATCAACAGGTTCCAGGGCAAATCCAATTGGAACTGGTCAGTTGGACTGTTGGAAAAAGTAGGCTTTTTGCAGCTTTTGTGTCTCTGTAGCTTAACAGGAGGTCTACCAACACATTTTTGGAGTCCTCTTCTTGGTCCTGGGTATAAGTTGGAGCAGGTCCAGCCCTTGGGGTTTCTCTCAACAGGTTCAACTGCAGTTGAAGTCTTTCTACAATCTTCCATAGGTCTAGAGGTGTTTTGAAGAAGGTATCCAGGGGTGACACATTTATACCTGGCACCAGCTTGTGGGTCAGGAAGACTCCCTGACTAACTAGGAAAAAGTTGCCAAGGGGCAACCCTACCCATGACACAACCAGCTTTGTTACAGTGAAAAACAACTTTGAAGATTTTTCACTGCCAAGGCATGTAAAAAATAAGTATGCATGCCCTACTTTTTAAATGCCATTAACCCTGCCCTATGGGCACATAGGGCCACTTTAGAAGAGATGTAACAAGTAAGGTATAAGTCTGGCAAAATGTAAGTCAAATTGTCAGTTTCAAAACTGCCTTCCCAGGCTGCAGGAGTAGACTTGGAGACAGACTTTGCATTATCACATTACTATTTTTTTTAAATCTTTTTATTTTCAAAGAAGTAGAACATTAAGTGCCATCACACACAAGGCTTATCATTGTTACACATTGTATACATAAGGAATACACAGGAATCACAAAATGGCGAATCACTGTAAATCATGGGCCTAAGTCCATTTCTCATTTTACCGAAATCATCATTCAATTAGCTTGTCAACAGTGGGGATTATGGGGGCCTCGCAGATGCTTACCCTGTATTCATTCCATTTGGACCACACCACCACCCACTTCCTCGGACAGCCCCTGGCCACACACACCGTCTTTTCTTGAACCATGCTCCAATCCATGTCTTTCTGCCATGCGTTGAGTGTTGGTGGTGTTGCAGCCCCCCACATTCTTGCTATGTTCCTCTTTGCTATTGCTAGGCCCAGTGTTACCCATAGTTTGCCTTTCGCTGGGAGGTCCAAGGGCTCCCAGATGTTAAGGAGGCACCTCTTCACCTCAGATCGCAATTCCACCCCCCCACACTTCCCTCATACAAATGAGCACCCGCTTCCAATAGGTCTGTATCTCCCCGCATTCCCATAGTATATGTAGAAAGGTGCCTACCTCCCCGCACCCCCTACGGCAGAGTCCATCGTCGCTTCGCCCCATCAGTACCAGCCTGGTACCAGAGATGTACACTCTGTGCAGGATTTTCAACAGGATCAATCGCAATTTAGCTATATTGCTATCTCCCTGGGGGACGCCAGCGCCTCTCGCCATTCCTCGTCGTGAATCTCGAGTCCATCTGCCTCCAATTTCCCTCGAAGGTCAAGTAATGAATCCGGAGTATGAACTTTTTGTATGTGAGCAATATGGCCTTCTCCTGTAGGTGGCCATCCAGTAGTACATCTTCGAGAGGTGATGACTCCGGGAGGTGCGTGCCTGGAGGAATATTGGCCTGGAGTGCATGACGAACCTGCATGTAACGGAAATGTTCCTTCCGGGCTATATCATAGGTGCGTTGAAGGGTATCGAATGATAGTACTCCCTCTGGGCCCCATAAATCTTTGATATGAGATATGCCTATAAGGTCCCAGTTTCTAAATCTTTTTGTGCGGCTAAGAATGCCTAACGCCTCTGAAGCCCACAGGGAGGTTGCTAGGGTGAGTCTGCCAGCCCAACCCAGTTTCTTTTGGACTATATGCCACAGCTGAACTGAGTGTTTGGTGGGTCCCGTAAAGCGGTACCTTCCCGGTCTGGAGTAGAGAGCCGCCTCGAAGTTTCCAACCGGAAGGAGCCATTTGTTAATCTCAGACCCTGGATCATTCCCCGCGCAGTACGTGCCTTGGTTAATGGCCGACAAATGTGCTGCCCAGTAATGTTTGCAAAAATCCGGGAGGGCAATCCCCCCGTCAAACCATCCCAATGTGAGCTTCTGGAGGGAGATATGAGGCACACCATTCCAGAGAAGGTCTCTCTCGGTAGCCTCAATAGTGGCAAAATACTTTTGCGGGATTAGGTCTGGGTGATTTTGAGGGCATATAGGAACCGTGGCAGCGCCATCATTTTAAATAGCGCTGCTCGGCCTAGCAGCGCTATCGGGAGGTTCTTCCAAATGGCGACATCTCGCTGGAGCCGTTGTAGGGGTGGCAAAAGGTTCCGCTCGTATCTCGCGGCACGGTCCTTTGAGATGTAAATTCAGAGGTATGTGAAGCCGTCACTAGCTATTTGGATCGGGCAATCATCCGGTGTCCGCGGGGGGCACCGTGCAAGACATACATGATAGATTTCCCCCAGTTAATGCTGTATCTGGAGTAATCTCCGAACCTCCTAAAAATATCCAGTGCTGCAGTAAGGGACTCGTGCGGCGCCATAAGGTACGGGAGGATATCATCCGCATATAGTGAAATCCTGTCCTCCCATCCATCAGTCCACTGTATCCCCTTCAGGGATGGGGTCTACCTAATCCAGGCTGCCAGCGGTTCTAGAACCAGAGCAAAGAGCAGGGGTGGGAGGGGGCATCCCTGTCTCGTTCCCCTTCCCAGTGTGAAAACCTCAGAGAGTTTATTATTGACAACTACTTGAGCTAAAGGTTCTGTGTAGAGAAGTCTTACCCAGCTAACAAAGTTAGGACCAAACCCCAACTTCCGAAGTCCGTCCATCATGTACGACCATTCAAGGGTGTCAAAAGCCATTGCTGCGTCCAATTACACTATCATTGCAACCTTGCGCAACCGGTGGCAGCATCCCAGCACCCCATGGAGACGGCGTAGATTAAGTGCCGTGTTTCGGTGAGGCATAAAGCCTGATTGGTCCAGACGTACAAGGGTATGGAGGGCCGGCTTGAGGCTGTTGGCCAGGACCTTGGCTAGGAGTTCCACGTTGAGCAGTGATATTGGTCTATAAGAGGCACAGGACTCTCTGGGTTTCCCGGCCTTGGGGATAGCAACAATAGTAGCTATCTGCTGGTCCTGGGGCAGCCTACCTTGCTCCCTACTATCCTCGAACATTCGTTTCAGGCGTGTACCCAGGCTATTGGGTTTGAGCTTGTAGAGCTCAACCAGTAGACCATTTGGCATAAGAGCCTTTCCGGGACGAAGGTCGTGAATGGCCTTTACTATCTCGTCCACAGTCAGAGGTGCTTCCATAGTCTCCTGTTCTTCCACTGAGAGGGTAGGTAGGATGATGTCGTCCAAGAAGGCCGCTGAATCTTCTTCCGATCTTTCGGATCTCCTTGTGTATACCCTTTCGAAATGCGATACAAACTCCTTGACAATTTCGTGTGGCTCCGTAACAACAGTCCCTGCTTCCACCTTAAGTTCAGCCACCACCTTCTGAGCATGCCATTTCTTGTCTAACCATGCAATTAATTTGTCTGCTTTATCTCCCTGATCGTATAATCTACCCTCCCTATTGGCTGCATCAGTAGTGAGGTCCTTGTACTCGGCGGCCTTCACTAGAAGATGCTGGATCATGTCGGAGGCTCCCAGCACTCTGCGCCGTACCCTCTAGTACCTGCAGATCAGTTTCTAACGTCACCAGTTGCGCCTCTCGTTCCTTGCGGCATCCCGCAATCACCAAGAGGGCTTTTCCTCTCAACACAGTCTTGAAGGTCTCCCACAAGACCACCCCTGAATCTACTGTTCTCACATTTTCTTCGAAGTATTGGTCGATCGATTGAGTACGTTTCTTTTTGGTATCCTCGCCCTTCATGTGCCATGCGGCGATTGGAGCAACACACCCGACCTTCCGGTCACCAAGTGTTATGTGTGCCCAGAGAGGGGAGTGGTCCGATATACCTCGCGCTAGGTGCATGACCTCCCGGATCGTCGCAGCTTGGTGCATTGGTGCGAGGAGGTAATCTAGGCGTGAGAAGGTGCGATGTGGACCTGATAGGAAAGTATATTGTTTTTGTGTCGGGTGTCGGATGCGCCAGAGATCAACAAGTCCGAAAGCCTCCAGAAGGTTGGGAAGCCATCTCTGTCCTGCCCCAATGTCTCTACCCGGCTACCTATCTATTTGACCAGATACAACCGCGTTGAAGTCCCCACCCACAATTAGTAGCCCCTCTGGGAGGGACAGCAGCATCTCCCCCAGATCATGGTATGATTGCGTTTGGAGACCCGGTGCAATGTAAACCGTTACCAAAGTGAGTCTACGACCCTCCCATTTCCCCGAAATCGCCACAAAGCGCCCTAGGGGATCTACATCTGTATGGTCCACCACCATGTGAAAGTTGCGGCGCAGAAGGATTCCAACCCCTCGGAACCCTGATGTGAAACCGGCATGTGCCACCAAGGTGTACCCCCATCTGCTTAATGCCTGACACATGTTGCCTCCCAAGTGTGTCTCCTGCAGTAAGACCGCATCTGGGAGGTATCTCTTAACAAACTGTAGCACCATACTCCGTTTAAGTTTGTCCCCCAACCCATTGACATTTCAGCTAATCAATTTAAGACTTTTATCCCACTTCATAGCCATAGACACGGTTTCTAGCCAATTTGTTCCTGTGCTCCCTGTGTCTCTGTTCCTGAACGTGCGTCTGCCCTTGGTGTGACCTTATCAATCTATCCCCCACCCTTCCCAACCCCTCTTCGTTCCCCCACCCCCTCCCCCCATGAATTGGTGTTCCCCCAACCACAACAAACCCTCCTCCCTGCTTCCCTGCTCCGTAGGCTTTGAAATACCCACATCCCCAATTAGCAGAGCGCCTTTCACCCAGAACCCAAAAACCTGGAGTGGGGAAAAAACAGCCTCCCCCTCCCGAAAAACCTTTCCAAAGAGGAGCGTGCGCCGACACCAGCTCCGACCACCGCCCACGCCCACCCCTCATAGAATAACAGTGTACTACTAAGGCTTACACTCCTCAAGGCATAAGTTTCAGTCATTTCAGGTCAGGGCCTGACCTTGATTAGTCAGCGTTGCAGCCCAGCTTGGAACCGTACCTACCCCAAATTCACAGGAGAGAGGGGGGGGACCACCAAAACTCAATTCCCTTCATAACTAACGTCACATGTCCTTTCATGGTGGAATAGTTTCCCCCCGCCCGCCAGGATCCTCAGAGAAGCAGGACCCACATTCAAGCACTGGAACCCATAATACTTTGCAGTTCATAGAGGTTTACTTCAGCAGGTCCATCACAGCTAATGCTCAGCCGCCTCTCGCAGAGTCCCCCATCGAAGACTGGCCGATCTTGACCTCCAGGAGCGCTGGCTCTGCCCGTCCACATCCGATCTCCCGGCCGTCGATCCTGGAGACGCCGCCTGGTTGTCTCTCCAGCTCTCTCCTTCCGTCCGGTCCTGAGCTCGTGACGACTCCCTGTTGAGCCAATCTTGCACATTCCACAGTGTGGTAAAGAACAAAGATTTGCCCCCCGCTAGGACCTTGAGCTTGGCAGGAAAAACATCATGTATCTGATGCATCTGTCCCGCAGGGCTGCCTTTACACCTGCGAATGAGCGCCTCTCTCGCTGTACCTGAAGCATGAAGTCCGGGAAAAATCGAATTGTGGCATTTTCGAATTGCAGGTCGCCCGACTGACTTGCTGCCTGCAGGATAGCATCTCTATCCCTAAAATTCAGGATTTTCGCTATGATTGGTCTGGGCGGTGCCCCTGGCTTGGGTTTAGGGATAGGTGCACGGTGGGCACGTTCTATGGTAAAAATATTCGACAGGCGTTTAGGCTTCAGGTGGTTGAGTATTAGGTCTTCCAGAAAGAGTTCCACGCTGGGCCCCTCCGACTCCTCCAGAACTCCTACCACGCGTATATTACTCCTGCGGGCTCTCCCTTCCTGGTCCTCCAGCTGCAGGGCCACCTGGCAATGCTGATGGACCAAGTCATTGACGCGTTGTTCCAGTGCCTTAGTGGAGGCCTGGAGCCCCTGGATATCAGCTTCATTGGCCTTGGCCTTCTCTGAGGTTTTACTGAGGTCGGTGCGGAGAAGATTGACCTCGATAGAGATCTTGTCTATTTTCGTCTCCAGATTGGTGCCCAATGTCTGTATTGCCGCCATGATGGAGGCCAGCGATGGTTCTTTAGGGGCAGCCTGACCTCCTGGTGCACCCTCCGCCTGGGGCGTCCCCATCTGTACTGCGCATTTGTCTAACTTGTTTGACTGCGTGGTTGTGGTGTTCTTGTGCCTCTTTCTGGAACTCACACACTTAGTCCACTACCGTCCTGCGGCAGCCACAAGCATGTCTGATAAACTCCCCCTTCCACCACCGTTGGGCAAGTGGCACACTCCAGGGGTCCGCTCCTCCACTAGTAGCTATCCTCCACGGCACACCCACCAGCCGTGCTATCCGAATGGGCTCGAAGTATGTTCCTGCCCCTCATCCAGCACACCTTCTGCCTAGCCACCGCCGACGTAGCGCACAGTTTCTGGCAGGAGCCCCATCCCACAGATAGCGGTCCCCAGATAGTTGGGCAGTTCACTGGCCAGAATACTCCCCGGGTGACCTCTTGTCCGCTTGTGGCTCCCGCGACGTCCCTGAGACCTTATCTCTCCGCTACAGTTAACTCCTGGAGCTTGATGTCGTCTTTGTGGTGATGTGCCCCCTCCAGCCCCACAAGCGCCGTCCTCCGCCTGGCCTCCTCGCTCTGTGGCCAGCGGTGAATGGTCCCGCCAGGCTCCTGGGTCCACCACTAGGCCTCACACTCCCCGGGCCTTCCCCACCAAACAGGGAAACTGTTCATCCACAAGCCCCCGCTGCCAACATGGGAAGCTGGTGTCGGCTGTTCGTCCTTCCTCTGGCCCCCGATATATGCCTCTCGGCCGGGGCCGCTTCACTCCCTGCTGGAAGTGCGGGCCCCGATACAGGCCTCTGCGCGCGCCATCTTCTCCCGCATAGGCCGTCGAGCCGAGGCCTCTCGTGATTGTCGGCCCGCGCGCGCGGCTCCAGCTCACCCAGTCTGCGCGCGGGTCCAGGCAGCAGGATTGATATCCCAGCATAGGTGACAGGCTGAGTCTCCGGAGTTGGCTCCTTCGGTACCGCTGTGTCGCGCCGGCCTATTACTGCCCTAGGAGTGCAGCTCTACACAGATTTTGGTCGGATTAGCCGGGGTAAGGTCTCGGCTCCCTGGAGCTCTTGAGTCAGGCGGCCATCTCTGCCGGTGTCTAGCCACCCCCCCCCGCATTATCACTTTAGTGGCGGCAAAACATGTGTGGCAGTCCACTATTTACATTTAACTTGCAGACCCTGGGTACTGTTTCTCTGTGCTGGGGACCTATATGTAACATAATAATGCCAATCAGGAGGGTTGTCAATTTGACATTTTCAAAGGTGTCAGAGTACATTCACTTAGGACTGAACAGCAGTGTCCCACTGTGCAGAGTCAGAAAATCAGCAACAAGGTTTCCAAAATTTGGGGGTGACCTCACAAAGAGGGGCATTTTCCTAGAGTGTGTATTAATATCCCAAAATATTGTTTTTCCATGTTAATTCTCAGTGGATCTTTCCTCTCTGTGCATAAAAAACAGCTGAACAGAATTACAACAAATTTGACAAAAAGTCAGACCTTTATCCAGAAAACATGCTTTTTAGGGTTTAGTTGTAAGTGTTTTCAGACCTTTCCAAGAATATTGTGTTCAAATAGGGGCTTGGGGTGGGCTTCAAAGGGTTAAAACGTTAGGGCCTGATTGAGTTCAACACGTGGTGGTGGTCCCTGGCCTGCCAGACCGGTAGTCCACCTGCTGTGCAGGACAAGGTTTTGGCATTCCCATAGCAGTGCCTTTTTAATAAGCACCACTGTGGAAACATCAAAGACATGTATTTGTAAAGCACATGTTCATCCATGAGCAAATTGGTGCTGAATAACAGATGTTTATTGTTACCCAACTCAACCATACTCATTTTATTGACCTAAGAAGGATGAAAGGCTGAGTGGACCCGCTGAGAATTGAACCTGCGACCATGAGGTCAATCACAGGCTCCTACAGTGGAGGAATTAGTCCACTAAGCCACCAGACCTGACTCTGGACCACCTGCCAGACCAGGAGAAAACTTAATCATGCGAACTGTCTAACTTTGTGTTTGGAGGTCCTGGAGCAGGGCGCTGCGGTGTCGGCCCGCTACAGGACCGCCAAACTCATAATCAGGCCCTAAGGCATATCCAGATGAGGATTGGATTCAGGGACTTGCCGGAGCCTATGAGTGACATGTCATAAATGATGTTAGCAATGATGTATTTAATATGTCATGAGTGATGTAATAAGTCCATATGACGTAATAAGTCGTAAGCAGTCCATGATGGAGGTGTAAGTTATAGTTAGTTCACTAAACTATAACTGCTGTATTTCAGTGTTTTTTTGAGGGGGGGTTAAGCTAGCTAAAGTCTCTTTCAAACACCTATCTATTATGTCACTTTAGCTATTGGATTTTTCAGTGAATATATATGTGTGTGTATTTTATTCTACTTTGTATTTTTTCAATTTTTGGGGGGGATGTACCTGCAAAATGTAGTTTATGTTTACAATTTGTTTTTAAGAGAACGAGATGTATTTCGTCCGCCTTAGCATACGGGCTGTTTCTTATTCCATTATTTATATTGTGATAGCTGGGGTTAAGACTGTTTCATGACAGGAAGTAGTGTTTCGTTTGCATTGATGGATAAACAAGCCCTTTTCAATTTACTTGTTTTAGTTTCTACCTTCTGTAAACGTTTCGAGTACTTTCCCATTTCCCATGGTGAAATTAAGCAAGAGCTCTGCTTCAATATAGCGTGTGCAGAATACGCCCCTCTTTGATATTAACCTTGAATCTATTAGCGACAGGAATTTTGAGTCGTGCGTACTTCGATCATTATGCGGTAGAGTTCAGAGATGATAACAGTAGTGACAGCCATAATATTGTAAAGAAGGTATGAAGAGGGTTAAAAATACGAGGAACTTATTAATAAGAAACATTTCATCTTCTGAATAGGACGATTGGGCGTTTAATTGAGCTTTGGAGTTTTATTTTTCAGAGCATTTTCCGCACAATGTAGCCTGAGGAAACTGTATCATTAACATGGTCATTCACATTAGCGAGATGTGCAGATAATATAGGTAACATTTTGTACATGCACGTATTTAAAAAATGCTAAAGCAGTATACATTTGTCTTCTCTAGGAAAGGTGAAAATGCTGATAGGTTGCTGTCATCTGCAAAACTACATCATTGTTGAGAAATCACATTTCTATAATCCTGTAAATGCTTTTGGTAATGACTATGTCATTTGACAAAATATGAATTTTTATTATTTATGAATGGCCACCAGTCTGCAAGTCTCACAGATTCCAAATTTCAGAATATGTGTAGGCTAATATATATTTATGCAATGTGCGAATGAAAGTAAAGAACCCCTGCTCAACCATTTTCAAAAGGCTTAGCTCAGCAGTGCTGATAGGGCTACTGTTTCTACTGTGCGTGAAGCAGTCACCTTAAAAGAAAGGTAGTTACCCAGCTGCTGGGAAAGTAGTGAATTTTCTCTGCCATTTATTTGGCCACTGGCTAAATAGTAGAAATTATTTACTGGTGGAAAATAGCAGAAAAACTTCACTATTTACCCAGTTGCTTGCTAAATAATAGAGATTCTGCATTATTTAGCTGCAAAACCATAATAACAAATAAACTTCACTATTTACCCATCCGCTCGATAAATTGTAGAGATTCTGCACAGTTTGGCCTGTGGCCGTGCACATATCAGAAAACTTCATTATTTACATGGCTGCTGGCAAAATAGAGAGATTATGTACTGTTGGGCTGGCAGGAGTGCAGATAGCTGAAAAACGTCACTATCTACCCAACCACTGCCTAAATAGTAGAGATTCTGCGCTGTTCAGCCTGCAGCCCTGCAAATAGCAGAAAAACTTCTATATTACCCAGCCACTGGCTAAAAAGTAGAGATTCTGCACTATTTGGCTGGCAGCCATGCAAGTAGCAGAAAACCTTCACTATTTATGCAGCTGCTGCCTAAAAAGTACAAAACCTGAGCTTGTTTGAACAACAGCTGTGCCAATAACAGGGAAACTTCACTATTTATCTGGCTAAATAGCAGAGGCGTTTTACTATTTGGCCTGTGCCAGCATTAGGAAGCCTCTTCTATCACTCAGAAATCAGAGTATAGCAACCCCAGCTTTTTATTCACTTTGCAAGCTCTGATTCTACAGCAAATACTTACTTGATCTGTACATGGGCTGAAGAGGTAGGGGTTTCTAGGGGATGGCAATATAAGAAGTATGAATAAAAAACATTTATAAAAGGGATATCCTAACACATGTGGCTTAGACTCACATAGGTGTCCTCCTCCTGGTCTTCTTCCTTCTCCTCCAGATCCTTCTGTTCCCTGTTCCAAGTCCACCTTTTCTGATTTGTTTTCGTCCTTCTGATCGTCATCCTGGCCTTGGTCTAACTAGTTCTGGTCCCCCCGGTACTGAGTCTGGTGATCCTGGCTGTAGTCCTTCCTGACATTGGTCTTTCTGGCCCTGCTCCTGGCTCATCCTTGTATTAGCCCTTCCTATGCCTCCTGATCCAAATACCACTGATCCTCAACCTGTTTCTGCTGATTTGCTGGGTCCTTCTCCACCTTGCCAGGTTTTCCTGTTTCTGTGTGCAATGCTCCACCTTATTAGGCTGGGATGGGCCTGGTCATTTTGGTCCCAGTCTGGTCCCATTCGTTCTCGTAGCTCTGGCTGTCTTGGTTACCTTGATCCTTGCCAACCTGGTTCTAATACCCCAGTTCCTAGTCCTCTTGCTCCACTTGGAACTTTAAGTCCTGGTACCCTTGGTTCTGACCTCTCTCGTCTTCCTAGCCCCTTTCCTGGTCCTGCTTATTCTTATCCTTCAGTACACTCAATTACCCCTCCTCTGGTCCCAGGTCTTAATGACTCTAGTCCACCTGCTCCTAACCTGACTAGTTCTTCTGGTCCCCCTATAACATGTTATGATACTCTTGTCCCTCGTCCTACTGCTCATTGTCATTATGGACTAACTTGTCGACTTTGTCCTGATTCTCCTTGTTCAGGTCATCCGGATCTTAGCCACTCTGGTTGGTAATTATGACTGCTGTCATTCTTGCCTTCCTTATCCTGGTCCTCTTATTCTGGTCCTGCTTCTCCTGGCATTCCAGTTCCTGATACTCCTTAGGTCTCTGTGACTCGAGCTTCTTTTTCCCGTTGGTTGTGGTCTCACTGGTCCTTCTTGCTCTGGTCCTCTTTGCTCTTGTCTTGCTGACTCTGGTTGCCAGGTCATCCTCTGATTCTTCAGGCCCTGTTCTCCTAGACTTCCTCATTTCCAGCCTGGTTTTCCATGCAATGGTCTTCCTATTCCTGATCCTCAGAGTCCATTCTCTACCTGGTTTTGTAGCAACTAGACTTGATCCTTTTGTTTCTTGGTCTTCCTTGTTTGGGTTTGTATATGCTTAATCCTCTTGATTCTGGTCATCCTGGCCATCCTGGTCCTTTCAGGCCTTCTTCTTCTAGCTCTTCCTTTTCTTGACCTGGTCCTTGTGATCCTTCTCACCCTCCTCATCTGATTCCTAGTACATCATTTACTGGTCCTGCTAGTCCCCTCGGTCTACCTGGCCTTTTGTGTTCGGGCCCTCTTAGGCCTTGCCCTCTGAACTCTTGCTTTCCTGGCTTGAATCATCCTTGTTCTCCTGGCCCAGGGTCTGTTCCTCTGTGTCCTTCTAGCACTGCGCCCAATGGTCTGGGCCCTTTTGGTCCTGGTTCCTTTTTGCTTGATTCCTTCTGAGCCTCGACATTTTGGTCATAGTACTCCTGGACATTAAGGTACAGTCCTCTTAACTGTCGGTTTCCTTAGTCTATCTGGCTCTGGCTGTTCTGGTCCTCCTGATCTTCCTCACCCTGATCCTGCTACACCCATGTCCTTGTCTTTCTGCTCCACTTGGTCCTCTGGGCTCTAGTCCTGTAGTCATAGTCAGCCTGGCAGTCTTAGGCCTGTTCCTGGTTCTCTTGGTACTGATGCTTCTAATCCTCTATGCCCTAGTCCTGGTCCACCTGGCTCCGACCCTCCTGGTATTCTTGGTACTTACCTCCCTCATTGTCCTCTTGTTGCACTGGATTTTAGTCTTCCGGGGTCTGGTCATGTTCCTCCTGGACCTGATCTTCCTGCTCCTTATCCTTGAACTTCTACATAAACTCATGGTTGTCCTTTAGCTGGTCCTCTTGGGCCTGGCCATTCTATTCCTCATCTTCCTGGCGATCATGTCCAAAGCCCCGTAGCTTGGTCCTACAGGCTGTGATTGTCCTGGTCCTGATGTCCCCAGTCCTGATTCTCATTTTCCTCCAAAACCATATCCTGGTACTCAAGGTCCTAATCAATGTTGCCATGAACTTCCTGGTCTCCCTAGTCCTTCGTTTCTTGTTTTTCTTCCTTCTGACTCTGGTATCTTGTGCGCCTGCTCTCAGTTACCTTGCATTCCTGGCCAGGGTCATGCTGTTCTTGTTTTTCACAGTCCTTGTCCAGCTCAAAATTCTGTGTCTATTGTCCCCATGGGCCCTAGGTTTCATGGACCTGACCCACCTACAATCCTAGTGTTTGTCCCATTGTGTTGGTCCTTCTTGTCTTATTGTGCTTGTTATAATAGACTTTGCCTTTTAGCCATTATGGCCTTCTTGTTCCCCCAGTCTTGGCCCAGATGGACCTGTTCCTTTCTGATCTTCTTGGTCCTTTTACCCTTCTCCTGGTTCTCCTAACTGTCAACCTCCTAGCACTGGTACAGCAGGACCTGGTCTATGTTGCTTCTTATGTCCTGGAACTCTTAGTTTTGATTCTGCCGGTTTGGGGTACCCTAGTTCTCCTGGATCTGTTCCTTGTCTATTTAGTCCTACTGGGACAACAGTCATTGATCCAGGTTCTTTTTTTCTGGTTCTTCTGAGTCTGTTCATTATGGCCCTGGTCCTCCTGTCCACCACTTTCCTGTCCACATATTCTGGTTGACTTTCTTACATCTGATTCTCCTCACCCTGGTACTGGTCAGTGGTGGCGGAGGAGCGTCACCCCACTGCTTTTAAACAGTGGGGTGACGCTCCTCCAGGAAAAAGAAACATAAATGATAATAACTTATAGTTATTGTCATTTTATGCTTTGTGCTGCTTTGCAGGCGGGTGGGTGGGCTGGCCTGCTCTGCTCTTGAAGCAGAGCAGGGGAGGAGTTGTTTGCCCACCCCTAAATGGGCAATGACTGTTTGTTCGGCCCAAATCAGTCATGCACACTTGTCAATTCTAAATGCAGGCTGCATTACAGCCTGCGTGGAGAACAAGCCCAAGCCCCCCATTCCCTGTTTGAGCATAGAACCAGGATGCTCAAAAGCAATCACAACCCTACACTGCAGCTTTGTGATTGGTCAGGGGAGACAGGGTGCTTACCAATCACAACACTGCATTGCTGCATTGTAATTGGGCAGTGGGGCCTGCATCATGCCCATGTATACTTCACCTAGTCCTTTGGATCCTGGGTCTTCAGCTTCACAGGCTCCCGGTTCGAGACACTTTCATCCTCCTCACCCTAATTCGCGTCCATCAGTCCTCCTGGTTCTGTTTCCATTGTACATCTAGTCCCCTGCTTTGCCTGTTCCCAAACCTTCTGGTCCTGTCCTCCTAGGTCCATGTAGTTATGGTATACCTTTGTCTGGTCCTCATGTATCAGATCTTCTGGTGCTGGTTTCACTGACCTTGGTTTCCCTAGTCCTCCTCCAGTCCCCTGGTCTTCCTTCCCCTTCTTAGTCCTACTCCTCATGGTCTCCTGGTTTGCCTGTTCTACCTTGTTCTTGTGCTTCTGATAATGGCTCCCTCTATCATGGTCTCCCTAGAAATGGTCAGTTTGGGTTTGGCCCTCCTCATCCCTGTTGCACTAGTGCTTCTAGTTCCCATGTTGCATGTCACCCTGGTTCATGACGTCGTTGTCCCCCTGGTTAAGGATCCCTATAAGTCTGACTCTCATGGACTTCTAATCCTCTTCCCATTAGGCCTGAACTTCCTGGTCCTGCTAGCCCTGGTCCTTTCCTGTCATGGCCTTCTTAATCCTAGCCCTTTCACTTCTGGTTTCTTGGTCCTCCTTGAACTGATATCTATGGTTTTGGCCCTTCTGAGTCTGATCCTTCTTTCCATTGATCTCCTGGTACTGGTTCTCTTTAGTCTATTTCCTGGGCCTGCTACTCCTGGCCTTGGTTGTTCTCATCTCTCTGATACTGGTCTATGTACTCAGGCCCTCCAATCCCTCCTTGTCGTTATATTCCAAATTCTTATTCCTCCAACCCATGGTCCTTCGTTTCCTTCATTTCAATGTCCACTGGGTCCAGATCCCCCTGTTCCAAATCCTCCTAGCCTTCCTAATCCTTCACACCCTGGTTCGGTAGCACCTAGTCCTGTTTTTCCTTGCCCTGCTCTTTGTAATCTATTTGTCCCTGGTCCCCTTTGCTAATGGAACCCTGATCCTCGTGGATTAGGCCTTCTTGGGCCTGCTTCTAGACATGGGTGGCATTTTTTATTCCGCTTATGGAATTAGAGGAATTTGACAACTTTGCATTACCCTTTTACAGTTTTTATGTAACTTCACAGAATTACACAGCATGAACTAAGTGAGTTCTGCCCACACCTAGGCTGCTTCTTCTTGTCCTCGTGTGAGAAATTGAGATCCGTTGTCTAGGGTGTTCAATAGTGTGGATGAAACAGCCACAGTCCCTGTCAGGGTGAAAAGTCACTCAGTGAAACTGTGCTTAACCTTCTAGTAGCTTGACACACAAGCAGAAGGCTTAACTTAGAGACAATGGGGCAGATTTACAAGCAAATACAAAGCTTATTAGTTGGCGCACAGGCTTTGAAATGTTCGATTTGAGTTATTGTGGCGTGCTCCTGTGGTATCACTCTCTCCCCCTTGGAGTGTTGTGTTTGAAAGTTTTGAAGTGTCCTCTGTGTAGGGGATGACCCACTGGGCACAGCTTTTGTGTCGCTTAAAAGCGTATAATTTTAGAAAAAATGTATAATCCAATCAAGGTGAAATTTTCATAAGTTGTATATTTATTCGAAGATAATTGTTGTCATTAACTTCATCATTGGGTTCATATTAGCAATATTCACATGATTTTATAATCCGTTGATTTTTTCAAAAAACGTTCCCGATGCATTTCGTGCACGTAGTGCACTTCTTCAGGGGAATCTAAACGTAAACAGATCAAATGTACTCAGTATGAGGATAGGATCCTATCGTACACGTTGGTAAACATATTACAATGTCAATATAATCATTTTCACAGAAATGCAATCTGTTATCAAAAAGTAAAAACTTAAGAGATATAATGATCAGCGTAACAGACAAGGACAAGGTATGAATTGCTGGATTGTGATCTTGTATGGAAGTGAAATAAATAAGGGCGTGATCGTTATCTAACCGATGTGCCTAAAATTATATAAACACGTGTGTAGTAATGTAAATGATGATGAGGTCACGTAGGTTCTTGTAGAAAGATGTATTTATTTATTAATTATATTGACATGAGGTGGTAGTTCAAGATAGTAAGAGTAATTCCAAGGTAAATCCCCACCAGGAGCTGTCACCAGTCTGCTCAATCCTCATCTCCCAACTGACTCTAGCATCAGAGCATAACATTCCAAACAGTCATCCTGTGTGGTAACACTCCATTTGATGACATAGGTAAAACAACTAGAAAGCCAACACTACAACGTGTATTTATTCTATCAAATGTTTCACGCTATGACGCGATTAGAATGTACGGTTAAAGTGCTCGTGTCAGGCATCTTACCTCTAAGTCATGTGAAAAGGGTGCTGAAGGGTGTCTCTCGTGTTCCAAAAGTGAGCCCGCTTTTCGTCCGAGATGGATATGTTTAGAGATAAATAGAGGACTGGGGGGTGATAAAAAAGCGTGGGCTCCATCTTGAAGTGGTGAAAAGCATGCGTTAAAGTGTTAGAGCGGGTGTCTGTGTAAATTCGTTTAAAGTTATCTAAAAGGTGACAGGGTGCTCGTGTCAAGGATCTTAATTGTGATACATGCGTAGGGATACGCTAATCGTTGTTGTGTTGCATGCTCTGGCCGGGTTCCATACTGGAACCTGCAGTTCTCCCGTGATAAATTTGTTAAGTAATCAATAACGGACTAAAAAGTAGTGATTCAAAGTGATAGCCATTTTAGAGCAGTGGGAGCGGGAGTCTGTATTAATAAATGTGCTATGTGGCGCTATATTGGAAGGGTAAAAAAATGGTTGTGTAAATGAATATTGTGTCGTGGAATTCAATCAATGTGCTGGGTGAACATTCATGTTGATCTGAAATAGTACATCGGAAAACATATGGAAACCATATGAAAAAACATATAAAAAATACATAACAGTTATCAGTTAACAGTCTTATTACTCAATTTGTGATGTACTGCTGTAACGAGTAGAGTTAGGAAAATATAGAATAAGGTCCGTAATCTATAGGTAGCAAGAGAATTCTACTCTGTCATTGAGCCCATTAGGTTTCATGGCATTCAAAAAGTATATCCAGTGGTTTTCTCGTTGTAATAGTATTTGGTTCAGGTCTCTGCCTGGGGTTTTTACAATGGTTTCCAATACCGCAAATTTTAGTTGGCTGATGTTGTGTTGTCTCTCATTGAAATGTATGGCCACACTAGATCTCAAGTTATTGGTTCTTATATTGCTCTTGTGTTCTGATATTCGTGTTTTGATATTTCTGATTGATTTGCCCACATAAATAAGTCCGCATGGACATTTTAGATAATATATTACTTGTTGTGAATCACAGGTCGCTGTGGTCATTAATTGGATGGGTGTCCCTCTCATGGGATGTGTCATGGTGTTGCCCTTTATTATGTTATTGCAACAACTGCAATTATAGCAAGGTATGGTTCCTTTGTATTTGCTCGTTTCTGTGTCTCCCTTTTGTTTTAAGATATCTTGTAGATTTTTGCTTCTCGTGTATCCAAAAGTGGGCTGGTGAGCAATAAAGTTTTGAAAATCTGGTTCATTTGTAAGTAGTGCCCAATGTTTTTTGATTATTTTCTTATAGTGGTGGCTCATAGTCGAATATTTGGATACTATCACAGTTTTCAATGTATCTTGTTTTGAAACAGTTTGTAAAAGGTCTTTTCTGGTTTTGGTTGTACACTTTTCTACTGCTTTTTCCAAAATATGTTTCAGGTATTCTCTTTCTTCAAACCTTGTAACCATGTTTTGTAGTTGCTCTACAAACTTTGGGTTGTTTCTGCACAATAAAGGTTTTAATGGTACTCTCAGACCTCTGGGAATTCTCTGTGCTCTGTGATACTTTATTAAGGTACTCGCGTGAAGTCGCTGATTTATCTCTCTTTTCGTCAAATATATCAATTGTTTTAAATTGTTTTCTTTATTTCTTTTGTTTGTTGATGGGGTGGTATCCTCATTGATGAGAGCATAGATCTTGGTTGCGTCATCATCTAAAAATGCAAACGTGTCTGCTCGTGTTTCCGTTAATCTGGTTATTTCATCATATGTTGCCATGTTTCTTTGGTTCTGATTGTTTTGCCGTGCTGCGTGTTTTGAGGTGAGATGAACGTAGAAATACAAAGCTTATTAGTTGGCGCACAGGCTTTGAAATGTTCGATTTGAGTTATTGTGGCGTGCTCCTGTGGTATCACTCTCTCCCCCTTGGAGTGTTGTGTTTGAAAGTTTTGAAGCATCCTCTGTGTAGGGGACGACCCACTGGGCACAGCTTTTGTGTCGCTTAAAAGCGTATAATTTTAGAAAAAATGTGTAATCCAATCAAGGTGAAATTTTCATAAGTTGTATATTTATTCGAAGATAATTGTTGTCATTAACTTCATCATTGGGTTCATATTAGCAATATTCACATGATTTTATAATCCGTTGATTTTTTCAAAAAACTTTCCCGATGCATTTCGTGCACGTAGTGCACTTCTTCAGAGGAATCTAAACGTAAACAGATCAAATGTACTCAGTATGAGGATAGGATCCTATTGTACACGTTGATAAACATATTACAATGTCAATATAATCATTTTCACAGAAATGCAATCTGTTATCAAAAAGTAAAACCTTAAGAGATATAATGATCAGCGTAACAGACAAGGACAAGGTATGAATTGCTGGATTGTGATCTTGTATGGAAGTGAAATAAATAAGGGTGTGATCGTTATCTAACCGATGTGCCTAAAATTATATAAACACGTGTATTTATTCTATCAAATGTATCACGCTATGACGCGATCCCTTGATTGGATTACACATTTTTTCTAAAATTATACGCTTTTAAGCGACACAAAAGCTGTGCCCAGTGGGTCGTCCCCTACACAGAGGACGCTTCAAAACTTTCAAACACAAGACTCCAAGGGGGAGAGAGTGATAGCACAGGAGCACGCCACAATAACTCAAATCGAACATTTCAAAGCCTGTGCGCCAACTAATAAGCTTTGTATTTCTACATTCATCTCACCTGAAAACACGCAGCACGGCAAAACAATCAGAACCAAAGAAACATGGCAACATATGATGAAATAACCAGATTAACGGAAACACGAGCAGACACGTTTGCATTTTTAGATGATGACGCAACCAAGATCTATGCTCTCATCAATGAGGATACCACCCCATCAACAAACAAAAGAAATAAAGAAAACAATTTAAAATAATTTATATATTTGACGAAAAGAGAGATAAACCAGCGACTTCACGCGAGTACCTTAATAAAGTATCACAGAGCACAGAGAATTCCCAGAGGTCTGAGAGTACCACTAAAACCTTTATTGTGCAGAAACAACCCAAAGTTTGTAGAGCAACTACAAAACATGGTTACAAGGTTTGAAGAAAGAGAATACCCGAAACATATTTTGGAAAAAGCAGTAGAAAAGTGTACAACCAAAACCAGAAAACACCGGTTACAAACTGTTTCAAAACAAGATACATTGAAAACTGTGATAGTAACCAAATATTCTACTATGAGCCACCACTATAAGAAAATAATCAAAAAACATTGGGCACTACTTACAAATGAACCAGATTTTCAAAACTTTATTGCTCACCAACCCACTTTTGGATACACCAGAAGCAAAAATCTACAAGATATCCTAAAACAAAAGGGAGACACAGAAACGAGCAAATACAAAGGAACCATACCTTGCTATAATTGCAGTTGTTGCAATAACATAATAAAGGGCAACACCATGACACATCCCATGAGAGGGACACCCATCCAATTAAAGACCACAGCGACCTGTGATTCACAACAAGTAATATTTTATCTAAAATGTCCATGCAGACTTATTTATGTGGGCAAAACGATCAGAAAAATCAAAACACGAATATCAGAACACAAGAGCAATATAAGAACCAAGAACTTGAGATCTAGTGTGGCCATACATTTCAATGAGAGACAACACAACATCAGCCAACTAAAATTTGCGGTATTGGAAACCATTGTTAAAACCCCAGGCAGAGACCTGAACCAAATACTATTACAACAAGAAAACCACTGGATATACTTTTTGAATGCCATGAAACCTAATGGGCTCAATGACAGAGTAGAATTCTCTTGCTACCTATAGATTACGGACCTTATTCTATATTTTCCTAACTCTACTCGTTACAGCAGTACATCACAAATTGAGTAATAAGACTGTTAACCGATAACTGTTATGTATTTTTTATATGTTTTTTCATATGGTTTCCATATGTTTTCCGATGTACTATTTCAGATCAACATGAATGTTCACCCAGCACATTGATTGAATTCCACGACACAATATTCATTTACACAACCCTTTTTTTACCCTTCCAATATAGCGCCACATAGCACATTTATTAATACAAACTCCCGCATCCCACTACTCTAAAATGGCGATTACTTTGAATCACTACTTTTTAGTCCGTTATTGATTACTTAACAAATTTATCACTGGAGAACTGCAGGTTCCAGTATGGAACCCGGCCAGAGCATGCAACACAACAACGATTAGCGTATCCCTACGCATGGATCACAATTAAGATCCTTGACACGAGCACCCTGTCACCTTTTAGATAACTTTAAACGAATTTACACAGACACCTGTTCTAACACTTTAACGCATACTTTTCACCACTTCAAGATGGCGCCCACGCTTTTTTATCACCCCCCAGTCCTCTATTTATCTCCAAACATATCCATCACGGACGAACAGCGGGCTCACTTTTGGAACCCGTCAGAACACGAGAGACACCCTTCAGCACCCTTTTCACATGACTTAGAGGTAAGATGCCTGACACAAGCACTTTAACCGTACATTCTAATCGCGTCATGGCGTGATACATTTGATAGAATAAATACACGAGTTTATATAATTTTAGGCACATCTGTTAGATAACGATCACGCCCTTATTTATTTCACTTCCGTACAAGATCACAATCCAGCAATTCATACCTTTTCCTTGTCTGTTACGCTGATCATTATATCTCTTAAGGTTTTACTTTTTGATAACAGATTGCATTTCTGTGAAAATGATTATATTGACATTGTAATATGTTTATCAACGTGTACGATAGGATCCTATCCTCATACTGAGTACATTTGATCCGTTTACGTTTAGATTCCCCTGAAGAAGTGCACTATGTGCACAAAATGCATCGGGAACGGTTTTTGAAAAAATCAACAGATTATAAAATCATGTGAATATTGCTAATATGAACCCAATGATGAAGTTATTGACAACAATTATCTTCGAATAAATACACAACTTATGAAAATTTCACCTTGATTGGATTACACATTTTTTTCTAAAATTATACGCTTTTAAGCGACAGAAAAGCTGTGCCCAGTGGGTCGTCCCCTACACAGAGGACGCTTCAAAGCAGATTTACAAGCCCCTTGCACCACTTTTGCGTCACTTGTAACATGGGAAAAGTGACACAAAACTGGCACAAAGGGCTAGTAAATCTGCCCCAATGTGTAATGTACTTAGGCATCACAAAAAAAGTGATAACGTGAAAACACGAAAGAATAAAAATCCAACAGGAATTTAGAAACATAGAGTACATTTTAATAAATTAGATGACACTAAAACAACAAAGATCCAATCAGCAGAACCAGAGTTATGAATTTTTTCAAGTTTAAGGAAAAAACTAGCACCTAAAAGCGTCAACCGTGGATTTCTAGTCTGTGAGACTGGGGCAAAGGCGAAAGATATGTCTGACCACGATAGATAGCGGGTCGGATACAAGAAGTGTATTAAGCCTGGGCAGTGCTTATATGTGGACTTAGAAGAAAGTTTGTAGAAAATGTTCTGAGAAGGTAAAATTCAGCAGGGCAAGGCTGCAGACGGTGAATGTGGAGGAGGAGGCATTTTTGTCAGGGAGCCACTGGACAAAGTTGGAGTGAAGATTTCTATGTTCAGACTTTGAAAATCTTCAGCGGGACAAGACAGGAACCTGTAGCTGATGCAAGCTTCAAAAGACCAGATTCCCCTTTGTAGAAGTACTGCTAAAAAGGATTTACTGTTGCTGTGGAGAAGAACGTAGAGTGAGCTACCCCGAAGTCAGGCCAACTGGAGATGCACCTTGGGCGTATAGACAAACTGGTTGGTCTTCCCTCAGGTTTCAGAGCAGTGTTTTGCCAACAATGTTCCAAGTCAAAAGCTTTGAATTTTACCTATCTGGGCACCTTTAACACCAAGGGTCGAGGACTGGAGGGGCATCATTTGGGGACTCAATCAGGCTGGTTCCAGGAGCTGATGCTAGATGATGAGAGCATTTTATGTCCTTGAGCCTCTGATCCGGAGGTCAGCAGGCTAGCTCTTGGAGTCACTCTGGTAGTCCTGGGTTCAAGTGAGGAAGCAGGACTCAAGCAACAGGGCAGGCCTATAATGGTTCAAGGCAGGCTCCAGGTAGCAGATCAGTCCTTTGGAGTACACAGCACGCCACAGCAGCAGACAGTCCTCTGTAAGTCCATCTGCAGGTCCAGAAAGTGACCTGAAGAGTGAGTCTGGGAGTCCTTTTTTTATGCCTGATGCCATCTTTGAAGTAGGAGAAGTTTATGGAAGAGTCGCTTTGAAGTGCTAGAGGTTTCTTGATTCCCCTGCCCTGGCTCCAAGCTGGCTGCAGGGACAACTATTATTAGTTATTAATATCAATTCTTTTATAGCACATGGCTACCTTTGAGGTTTCCCAAGCTTGCGGACAAAAGTCATTAACCTAGGCGTGACCTAAAATAGCCAAGTTTTGAACTTTTTGCAGAAGGAAATTGGAGAGTTGCAGCCTCTAATCGACTCAGGAAGTGTTTTCCACAACCTAGGTCCCAGAAAAGAGAATGAACGACCGCCCATTCGAGATCATCTGATTTTAGGCACTGAAAAGTCAGACTGATTACTAGAACTCAATGTACGGGAGGGATGATAAGCCATGGCCAACTTTTGTCGGAATTGTGGGCCTGAGTGAAGCTTGATTTTAAACATGAAGCAGAGAGACTTGAAGTTGATGCTCTTGAACACTGTCAGCCAGTGGAGATCATGAAGGAGGCCAGACATAGAAGTATGTTTAGGAAGCTGGAATAGCAGCCTTGCTGCAGTGTTCTGAACCACCTGAAGACGTTTAATCACTGCCAGGTAAACAATGTCACCATAATCCAGCCTAGAAAGAGTCATTGCCTGAACAACAGTTCTCTGGGCGGAGAAGGGGAGCATCCTTAAAATCTTTGTGAGGCATTTCATTATAGCAAAACAGGAGGATGTAACCTTGGCTACTTGTGGCTTCATGGAAAAGGTGGAATCCAGACAGATTCCCAGGCTTTTAAACATGTTGGTGGGATTGGTAAGTATGCCCAGAGAAGAAGGCCAGTCCTGGGGACCCCATTGTGGAGGGTTTTTGCCCAGTATTCGCACCTCAGTGTTTTCCTTAATGGAGATGTGACAAGTCATTTGTGTGAGGCTAGTGCACAGTCTATCAGTTGCAAATGAGGCTCCGAACAGCGCCACCCCCCATTCTGCCAGTTTATGGGCTACCTAAGGCCTAATTTAGGGGTGACTTATTTTCATGCTGGTCTTCATCTGCCTTCTATTGGTCCTATTGCTTCCTTCCCGAGACCCCTCCACATAGTCTTTAGACAGGTACGGCATCCAAGGTTGCTGCCCAGATTTATTTTTGACTTCCAGATTTATTTAACAGATACAGCACTGTGAAGGACAGAACTGAGGGCTTAGTAGAGAACTAGCCTTGCCCTCTTAAAACACTACTTATGTTATTTATCGAAATTTTCATTCCCAAGATACATTGTGCACGTGATTAAACTGTCAGTGTTGCTGAATGGCCAATCATGACGTGGGACCAACAAAGCATCTACACCTGAAACCGACTCTGCTAGATGAACAGTATGAAAAGTGTGTTTATTCAGTAGGTAGTTGAGTGAACCACCCTGATGCCTTACTTAGCTGTCTATAGGTTTAACTTTCCAGTTCAACGGAAGGCCCATTATGATGTCTGTCTCAATTTAATTCCTGTAAGTGTCCCAAGCACTGTGCCCCAAAGCTCTAAGGGGCAGTTTACGAGCCACTTGCATCACTTTCGCGCTGTCGTTGCCACACTTCTGTGACGCAGCGGCGGCGTAAACCATGCGCCACGTTTCGCCCGATTTACAACATGACTCATCTATGAAGATGTGTCACGTTGTAAAGCCCTGCGCCACATGAAACCTGCTTTAGGTTTCATGTGGGCGTTCCGGCACAAGGGGGGGGGGTTCCGGCACAGTAAAGCCTCAGTAAAGTGCCTGAGTAAAATCTACAAGATTCCACGTAGTCACTTTTTCCACGCCGCTGCGTAAAAAACTTGCACCTGCTTGCAGCAGGCGTAACGCGTTACGCAACACGTTATGTATGGGCAGGCCACGAGCATTGATGGAGTTGCGTCGCACTTGCGACACGACTCCAGCAATACGCCACCCTTCCGATGGGAGATACGTCACGCATCTGTTTATCCTTGCGCCATGATGCGCCGCATAGTAAATGCGGCACATCTGTGGTGGCGCAAGGGTAAACTTGTGTGACGCATCTTACTTGGCGCGTCCCTGCTGATTTGCAGGGATGCGTCAATCATCATAAATCTCCCCCTAAATGTCTACTGCAAGTATCCCACCCTGTGTGGCCTAGAAACAACCTATCTGTCTGCATGCCCTGTCTGCTTCAGGCTTAAAATACTGCACAAGCACAATCCTCCTTAAAAAGAAGCCTAAATGTCCCACAAGGCTTTTCAGAAGAAGCCCAAAAAAGAGTCCATCCATTAAAAATCATTGAAAGGAGGATCATGAACATTAACAAAAAAGCAATGTATTCACATGAGTAAATAAAACATTTATTTAACATGCTTTAAAACCATGCACATTACTCTTTGCAGACAGCAAAATTATCTTAGACTGCAGCTCAAAGTATATATGTACTATATCCTGAAGCTTCAAAATCAGAAGTTTGATTCCTGCATTTCATATTTGAATATAAAAATAACATAAATGCTTTTATTAAAAATTGATTTGACTGATTTTTCATCTATAAACAGCTTAGCTTAATACATGCAGTACAAACTATCGTACATTTGCATATGCACCTACTTTTAAATACTTCATGAATGTTGCATCCTCATTACAAGCTGGCTAAAGCCGACCAATGGCTGGAGTCCCTTTTTTCTCCATGGCTGGCTAAATAAAGACCTCCTTCACACTATTTATCCTGCAGCCACTCACCGTGTACAACATCTCTACTATTTAGCCTGTAGCTGGCTAAACAGCAGAGATTAGGTACTATTTTGCTTGTCAAAGGGAAAGAGGTAGAGATTGTGTGCTATTTGGCTAGCGGCCTTGTAAATAGCTACTAAATATCCTACAAAAAAATGTATTACAAAAGAGTGAAAGGAAATAGATATCTGTCTGGTTTAATTCAGTACTGTAGTAAATCCATGTTTTCTGCATGATCATTCAAGGTTGCATTGCCTTTTTCAGTGACCTAGTTTTGCATGCTTTACATACTATGCACTTTCCCATTGCTTAACGGTTAGAAAGTTCCTGTACTGCTCCTCTAAAACATGTGCTGTCCTTTGGAACGACATACTTTGTCAATTTAACCTCCCTGTTGATCGATTGTAAATGGTGCCTAAGATGCACCTACAGCACTGCTTATTTTGGAAAAGAATACATGCTGTTCCTAAAGGTTTGTTCAAAAGCCTGTGTGCTATTGAATGTCAACTTGATGAATACCAAGGCTGTATTGTCTTAATTATACCTCTTACCTCTGATTTGGTCAAACTGCTGTATACTATAAAATCGGGTGCTCCAAGTGATCCGTGTCCTGCTGGAATTGCTAAGCAAAATCCGGAAAATATTGGAACGGCACTCACCCCCGTGTTCAATGCAGTTTTACGGTCCGGAATCTTTCCTAAAAAATGGAAAAAGGCTTCAGTGCTCCCTCTACTGAAGAAGCAATCCTTGGACCCTAAACACCCAAATAATTATCGTCCCATTTCCAGGCTCCCATTACCTGCCAAATTACTAGAAAAGGAAATAAACAGCCAACTCAGCAACTTCATCTCTGCTAATAACTCCTTGGACCCATCGCAATATGGGTTTAGAGCTTTTCACAGTACGTAGCTGGCTTTAATAAAAATCAACCGGGGAAATAAGAGAGGCCTTGGATAGGGGAGGAAATGCCATCTTAATCCTCCTGGACCTATCCGCTGCCTTTGATACGGTCCACCATAAGGTCCTGTTGAACAGGCTCTCTGATATTGATGTGAAGGGCTCAGCATGGAAACTGCTACATTCTTTTCTGTCAGACAGGTGTCAGACACCTCTGAACCCTTCTTGCTGCCCTGTGGGGTGCCACAGTGTCATCCGGTCATTTGGTTTCCAGCTCACCTCCCACGCTGATGACACACAAATTGTGCTATCACTGATGGAGGGAGCGGAAAGGGAGGCGGCGGATAGGTTCCACAACTGTATGAGCTCTATTTCCACCTGGATGTCGTAAAACTGTTTAAAACTTAACTCAGCTAAAGCTGAGGTGCTAAAATTTGGCAATAATCCCTGGGTCTGGACACTGGACTGGTGGCCGGAGGATCTGGGATATTGCCCAATACCCTCCAGGAAAGCCAAAATTTGGGAGTCATGGTGGATAACAAACTCACCATGGGGGACCAAGTGAATCAGGTAACTTCAGCATACTTCATGGTCCTCAGATTAATTTAAAAAATCAAGGTCTTCCTGTCAGCAAGCAACCTAAGGACGGTCGTCACTGTACTCATTATGTCCCGTCTGGACTATTGCAACAGTCTCTATCCCAATGTTCAGAAACAACATATGAACAAGTTGCAACTGGTCCAGAACGCGGCAGCGAGAATGCTGATGGGAACACCCAGGTTTGCCTCGGTCAAAGGAGAACTTAAGAAATTGCATCAGCTCCCAGTTCCACTTAGATCACGTTTCAAGGCACTTTGTTGTCGTCTTCAAGGTGGTTAATGGGATTTGCCCGGAGTTTCCTAAAACCATACTTACATGGTACGTCCCAAGAAGAACCCTGTGTTTCTCCTGCTCCAAATGAGTCCAAACCTCCACCTTTAAGAAAACTAATTGGGGAGGCAGAAGCTTTTTCCACTCTGCCTCCAAAGCATGGAATGAACTCCCTTTCCATCTCAGAAATGCTCCAGACCTCATCTCTTTTTGCAAGGGTTTAAAAACATGGTTCTTCTCTCACTAAACAGCTCGATAAGCCCCAGGTCACCAGTACTCAGCGCCAGGCCACCCCAGGGTAGCAGTGCGGTTAATATGTACAAATAACATAACATAACATAATCTACCACCAGACACTTCTTGTGCCTTTAATTTACTCTTACAGGTTCATGTTTCCTCCCTTTATCATGTTTTTTTCTGTCATCTCTTTTTCTTTGTGCACCAACGGAGTAGGAGGAGGAATTGCCATCGTCCACAAGAACACTCTCAAAGTCTCAACCAACACTGATGACACCCTCAGCACCGCAGAACACCTGCACTTCCAGATCTACACCGACCCCAACACCACCCTCAGAGGCACCCTCATCTACATACCCCCCCGGACCTCGACCGCAGTTCAGCGACTCCATCGCCGACTGTATCAGCACACATGTCCTCGCCTTCACGGACTACATCCTCCTCGGGGACCTGAACTTCCACTTCGAGAACAACAACGACTCCAACTCCTCCACCCTGATCGACAACCTCGCCAACCTCGGACTCAGACAACTCGTCACAACACCCACCCACTCTGCCAGCCACACACTTGACCCCATCTTCTCAGCAAGCACCCACGTTTCATTCAACCACACCACCAAACTCCACTGGACCGACCACCGCTGCATCCACTTCACCTTCCAGAAACCCACCATACACCACCACACCCAACAGATGCCTCGCCGCAACTGGAGCAAGGTCACCGAGGACCAGCTTACCACCGCCCTCGCCCAGAGCCCACCCGCAGACCCGACCGACCCCGACTCCGCAGCCTCAGACAGTGGATCGACGACTGCGCCAACACCCTCGCCCTGGAGAACCGGGCCTTATGGTCCAAGCGGCGCAGGGCACGCCTAATATCTCCGGGTTCACCTGCCTTGTCAGACAGAGACACGAGACACTCTGTTAGGCGTAGAAAATCAGATTTATTAGCTGCAGCCAAGCACAGTTGTCCAAGAAGTACAGTTGTATATTCTTAGGAGACTGCCACTTAACTCCGTGGCTTACAATCTCTTATAGTTCATATGTTTACAATGCCCACTCCCAAAACATACAAAACCAACGAATAGGAATAGTTCGAAAACAAGCTATCGAGTATCCAAAACACGCCCTCCTTTCAGACCCCGTGTGCCCTCCTCCCCTCAAGTTAATCAACACTAGTGCCCGTAATTCAAATTGCAGGTGGTAGAACATGGTTGTATGCTTCAAAGGATAGTTTATGTAACAAGAGAATACACAAAGAGAATAGCGAAGGCGAGTCAAATAAGATAAAGCAAGAAAGAATGGTGGGATCCAAACAGTGGAGTAAGACAAGGATTAATCAGTCTAGACATGGATTTAGCAAACTCAGCCAGGCCCTGACATCAGTTTCATAAACAAGGACAAGGGGTTACACTTTAACAGACAAGACACGTAGCAGCTGAAAGAGCAAAAACACTATTCGCAGTGCTGCCTGAGTGAGGCAACACAAAATGGCGGCTGGACACAAAATGGTGGCTAGATACGAAGCGTAGTCAAAAACCACGGTACCTCAGACCCTCCTTTTGCCATACTCAGGCAAAGCACAAAGGACTCATGTTAGTCTGAGTCGATATCAATGGTCATGAGGTCATTGAGTTGTTGCTGCAACATCATTCTAATATTCTCTGTTTTCTGTGACACCGGCTTTGGAACGCATACAGTGGCACAAAGTCCACAGATGGCTGGGCCACACTGTAAACAGAGGCAACAAGAAAAGATGATCGCTAGAATCGCCCCAAGGAAAGTTAACACTTTCCATCCCCGTGTGGACAGTAGTCCCCAAAACCATCCCATCACAGACCAATCTCTGGTGTCCTGATGAATGGACTCGGAAATAACATGTAGCTTAGAAATGGCTTGGAATACTGTAGGGGCATTATCAGGAACGTAAACGCAGCAACTAGACCCAATTAATTTACAGACTCCTCCTCTATCTGCAAGGACAATATCTAAAACCATTCGGTTTTGTAAAGTCATAAGACGATCCGCCTGAAGTTCAGCTGTCAGATTATTCAATGCTCCAGAAGTCACATTTATGGTAGCATCGACCACACGGACTAGACGTCTAATGTTTCTGCTATTAACTATTGGACCCCAAAAAGGAAGAAACCCTTTCAGAAAATCTCCTCCCTCTTGTCCAGCTGTGTCTTCAGAATCAATAACCCCTCTACCATATCTCTTTCTATGATGATCTGCAAGAGCAGTATATGTCTGAGGAAGAAGAAAGGCTATATAACATGTTCCCGAGAAATAGGTGGGAAGCCATGTGTAAGCCCTGTCATGACAGATAAAATATGTACCTTGAGATGGTACTAATGGTGAAGAAACCACAGGTGTATATACGTATGTATGAGAACAATTACTCTTTTCCTGTTTGATCTTAGTGTTCTGACCATTTATTTGTAAACACAGATTGCCTTTATGAGGTATAGTCCAAATCGGTGAAGATCTTCTCTGCTTAACCTTATCAGTGAGGCTAGTAATATAACGAGTCACATTCCAACCATCATATGCTCGTTTCTCATCCATGTGAATCTTACTAATGTCAGCAATTTTTGCCATGGTCACTATTCCCTTTATCAAAGGACTGTGACTAAAATCTACTCCACCATTATATGATCCACCAGGAGGATATCAGAGTTGATTCTGGTATGCATTAGAAAACATAACCAGATAAGCCCAAGCAGAACCTTCATATGAAAACGGGAGAACTAAGTACGGCATCCCTCTCTCTGTATTATGGGGCATAAGCCCACAGACCCAACAGTCAGTAGTATTGACTACCAATTGATGCTGATGTAACAACTGGATGAACGAATTGTTGAGATATTCTATTCTCCTCATTTGCTCATGGTCTGGGAGTGCATAGAATTTGTGCGGAGAAATAGTAGTGAAGGAAATCAAAGAGACAGGAGTAGGAACAGGTGTTGGCTGTATAATGTGAACAATCCATCCTACACATGCTAATAAACTACATAAACATACTAGAATGCATAATGCTACACCACAACGACTAAACAGTAATTTCTTATAATGGTTTCTTTTCATCATTTTAATATCACCCCCTTCCACTTCGTTATCCATTACTCTAAAGGCGTTGCTCACGATAATCTTCCTTAATCACTTGGCTGTGATTATTAGCCGTCCTATGACACTGCAAGTCCTGTTGACCTAGTCACTATTCAGGTCACAGCCTAAGACTCCTACCGTGACCCTGCGACTTGATGGATAGTGGAAAAGGAATGAAAAAACAAAATTACAAAACACAGAATTCAATTGTCCTTCGTCAACCTCGGTCTCAGGTTGTACCATGTCTTGCCAGATATCGTTGGATCTGACGTGTTCAGACGCAAATGCGACGGTACAGCTTCCTGCAATACGTCGTCGTCTTCCTTTTCAGAATTGGTCCAGTCCAGGCGTGCACTACCGAATGGTACAAATCTGGGTACATTCTCAGTTTCGTCGTCACCTATGCCTTCTCGGACCCACTGGTCATAGGGTAAAGGCAAGGGTACCTTTTTACAGTGCACGCCGTGGACCCAGTTCTTTTTCCCCACGACTTTCACAGCCGTACGTGTTGTTAAAAGGACTTATCTCGGCGGCCCCCAGCGTGGTTCCATATTCCTTTTCCTCTGGAAATTCTTCACGCACACAAAGTCACCAGGTCGGATGGAATGACCTGGATCTGAGGAAGCCTCCAGCAAAGCGTTTTGGACCTGTTGATGAATAACACGTAATTTAGTGGTGAGGTCATGCAGATAATCAACCAACAATGGATACGGAACATCAGAATATGTCTTTGGTCGAGGGACTCCCCAAACATTAGCTGGGCGTCCAAAAACAATTTCATATGGACTAAATCCTAAACGAGAATGAACTGTCGTTCTTGTTGAGAGAAGTGCCAGCGGCAAGGCATCAGGCCAGGAGAGACCTGTGCTGGCCTGAATCTTCGCTAACTTAAGCTTGAGAGTGCCATTATAACATTCTACCAAACCCGCTGACTGAGGATGGTTTGCCACATGGAATTTCTGTCTAATACCAAGACCCACACACACCTTCTGCATAATTTGGCGTACAAATTCACTCCCATTGTCACTCCAGACAATGCGCGGCAAACTAAACCTCGGGAAGAATTCCTTCAAAAGGACTTTGGCAGTGGACAAAGCGGTATTGTCCTTTAGGGGGTAGGCCTCTATCCATCTGGAAAAGGCACAAACCACCACCAGAACATACTTGAGATTAATAAAACGTTTCATGTGAATGTAATCTATTTGCAATACCTCAAAAGGGTACGTAGGGGGAGCAAAATGACCTGCCGGAGTAGGTGTTCCCATTCCTGGATTGTGCATCAAACAGACAATACAATGCTTCACCACCTTTTCTGCACATTTGGGAATACCTTCATTCTGCCATACTGGAGCCAGAAGTTTACATATGCCCCTTGCATTTATATGAGCTGGCCCATGCGCCATAATAACTACAGGTAGTACATACGCATCTGGTAACAACCACCGCTGGTGCTCTGACAACTCTGTCCAACATCCAGTCGTGTCCAACATTCCCGTACTCTCTCTCCACTTACTCAATTCTTTCTCCGTTGCTTACTTCTGGATCATTTTCACACTTTCTACTGTGTCTTCACACATATCTCCTTCTGCGACCCATCTTGCAGGGCCTGCAACATACATGTGACTTTTAACATCTTTTGATGTTTCTCTCGCTACCTCATCCGCAAATGCATTCCCTCGACCCACATCATCAGTAATCCTTTTATGTGCACTGTACTTCACAATCGCTACTTGAACAGGCAAGGCAAGTGATTCAGGAAGGTCAGTTACCAACTGACCATGCTGTATTTTAGTGCCGTGGGAAGTAAAGAATCCTCTTTCCTTCCACAAACGACCAAAACTATGAGCAACGCCAAAGGCATATTGGCTATCTGTATAAACAGTCACTCTCTTTCCTGTTGCCAACACACATGCTCTCGTTAATAGAATTAACTCTGCAGCTTGCGCTGGATTGTGTGTAATGCGTGCAGTTTCAACTACTGTATGCAAAGTAGTAACAGCATAGGCTGCTGTCGTCTCGCCATTAGGAAGCTTAAAACACGACCCATCTACCAACAGGATCCCATCCGGATCCATAAGTGGTGTGTCTTTCAAATCTATTCGGCCTTTAGTTTCTTCTTCTGTACGAAGAAAACAATCATGTTGGTCTTGTACAGTTTTCTCATCTAGAACAGGTAACCGTGTTGCTGGATTCAAAACATTACATCTTATGATATGTATGTGACTAGCTAAAAGCTTTAACTCATATCCAGACAAATGGGCACTCGTTAAATGTTGCGTCTTTGTTCTGTTCAAAAGGGTATCTACTGCATGTGGTACCATTACAATAAGAGTGTGATCCAACACCAATCTCGCAGACTGGCGAATGGAGATCGCTGCTGCTGCTGTTGCTCTGAGACAACTAGGTAATGCCTTGGCTATTGGATCCAACGTAGCCGAAAAATAGGCACATGGTCTTTGATTGTCTCCAAATTGCTGTGTCAAGACTGACAATGCGCAACCTTCTCTTTCATGAACATAGAGTGTGAAAGGCTTACTATAATCAGGAGTACCCAACACAGGAGCCGAGCACAGAGCAGTACGTAAATCTGAAAAACTCTTCTGACATTCATCATTCCAGGGAAGAGGTTGGGGTGTGTCTTTTAGAGTAAGTGCCAACAAGAGTTTGGCCAACAAGGAAAAATTTGGGATCCATTGTCTACAATAAGAGGCAATGCCTAGAAAAGCACGCACCTCTCTTTGTGTGGATGGTACAGACATACGTGCAATTGCATGGATACGTTCTGGAGTCAATCGCCTTCCCTCCTTCGACAAGAGATGACCTAAATAGGTAACCTCTTGGCGACAATATTGTAACTTAGAAGGTGACACCTTGTGGTGTAAATCAAACAAATGTTGCAGAAGTAACACAGTCGAATTTTTACAGACATCTTTTGAATCGGCAGCTACTAACAAATCATCCACATATTGAATAAGAGTGGCACCTGGAGGCAAAGAAAAAGAGTCAAGCTGAGATTTCAAAGCCTGACTATAGATGGAGGGACTCTCACAATAGCCTTGAGGTGCACGTTTAAATCGGAAATTTCGGCCTCCGAGAGAGAAACCAAAGAGATCCCTACTCTCCTCAGCAATAGGAATGCTAAAGAAAGCATTTTTGAGATCAATAACCGAAAACCAAGCTGCCGAAGCAGGAATCATAGTGAGCAAAGCAGTAATATCCGGGACAACAGGGAACTGAGGGACAGCAATTTTGTTGACCTCTCGGAGATCAATCACAAAACGATATACAGGAGGCTTAGAAGGATCAGTACGCTTAAGAACAGGCAGAACAGGACGATTGCAAACATTTCCCCTTGTCTCCTCAACAACACCCTTCTGAACCAGGTCGTAGACGATAGCCAACAAAGCTCATTCGCCATCGTTAGAGATCTTGTATTGTGGAATGAGTGGCAACTTAACATCAGGCTTAACAGTAATCACATAAGGCGGAATTTTGAGCAATCCAACATCATTCGGACCCGTAGCCCAAAGTGTAGCAGGAAGTGAACGCAATTCAAGTGGCAGTTGATCTTTAGATACATACATCGGAGAAGTCAGTTTATCACCCAAAGTAAGATGTACACCAGAGGGGGAACAATTCAATGTTACATGCAAGCGTTTCAATAAGTCCAAACCCAACAAATTCTCTCCGCAACCAGTCGTCAAAAGAAGCGGAGCTTCCAAATCATAAGGACAAATGGAAATAGGCAAAGGACAGGAAACAGGGTTACTAACTGGGGCACCAGAGAATCCTACGGAAACATTCGTTAAGCCAGACAAAGAAGCCCCAGGGAGTTTGGAATGCATGATAGAACTTCTCATTGCACCAGTATCCAAAAGAAATAGTTCTGTAACACCCAATGCTACGACATCAACATAAGGTCCATTCTGATCCACTGGAACTGATACGACTCCCTTGCTCTGTCTATGGCTGTCCTAGTTAGTGTGAAAATCAGGACTTTCACTCTCTACATAATAATCGTCATTATAATATTGCGCAGACTGAGAATTCTGTTGATCAAAATAATTCTTAGTATTCTGCGGGGGTAAGGAGTGCTGTTCTTGAGACAACGCACCTCGCCCTCTATCTCTAGGGGTTGACTGGAAACCACCACGACCTCGTGGAACGGATTGTCCACCAGTACGTTGTAGTAAGACCGGACAGTTAATCTTAAGATTACCTTCCTCTTTACAATAGGCGCATTGATTAGGACCCAACGGAGGTCGCGGAACTAAAGGCGTAGGTTTTTGTAACAATTTCTGAAACTGTGGAGGCTGTTGCGATTGGGGCTGACCAGAACGAGGAGGATAAGCCTGTTGCAAAAGAATCTTCGTTTTCAATTCTTTAGTCTTTTTCTCCATTTTATCCTTTTCTTCCTTATCCCTATTCTCATAATACTGAGCAGTAGCTAATATCTGGGCAGTCGATGAAACGGCCCATGAACTCTCTGATTGTTTCAATTTGTGCGATAATTCTGGAAGTGGATTAAATACAAATTTATCCACGAATAATCGTTGTCCACCTTCAGTACTCATATCTGTCTTTTGCTTACATGCCGCTAACTTATCCCAATTAACTCGTACAGCAGGCATCATCGTTTTCATTAGGGCTATTATTTTACCAGGTAATTCTATAATCAAATCATCGGGTTTAGCACCACCTATTTGTCCTGCATCTGCGTCTGTTATAGCAGCCCAGTCACCACCCAAAGCTTGATCGTCGTCTTCCCTACGAATCTTAGCCCATAATGCTTGTGGGACTACATTTCCCATCAGCAAATCAATATCTTCCAAATTCATGATCCACGCATCAACAGTCTGGGACAACTCTTTATAATACCCAGCGGGATTCTTACGAGGGTCCGGTAAAGACTGTTTAAGCACCAAAACTTCCGATCTTTTCCAGGGGTCATGTACCCATATAGGCTGAAAATGAGCTGGGATACCTGGAACATTATCAAAAACAAAAAGAGGAGTATCCACTATGAATCTGAAGAACAGACATATCTGGAGGACCGGTTCTTGGCAAAAAGGAGGAAATTCATCCTTTTGATAGAAACCCCTCACTCACCACCTAGTGGTGACATGCTTCATCATCGGGGTCCACCTTGGCGTCCTAGCGACACCAAGGTGTGCTGCGACACCTGGACTACAGTGGAGCGGGTTGTGGCTGTAGGTGCAAAAAAATGTTAAAAATTGTCCTGGTTGTACTCAGAAAAAGTAGTTTTAATTATAGAGCAACTGAACAATGTTTTAAAAATATATACAGGCGAGATCCTGGTAGGGAGGGTTACGACCAAGGGATCTCTATATGTGTTGAGTGGTCAACATGTTTCTACCATAAGGGCTATTGCCCGGTATTCGTCAGGACCAGAAAAAACAGGTGGACAGGGGGTGCGTGCTCCCTAAAAAGCACACCCGTCCTTGATCCCCTGTGTGCCTACTGGCAAAAATAGCCAGTGGTGGGTGCTGCTCAATAAGCCCCTAGCTGCTAGCCGAGCAGTGGACGCGAGGAGTAGGTCAACCATGATCTTCCCTGCCTGCAACTAATATGTTACTATACAGGCATTGACCCTACGCCCTGCCCGTTGAAGCGCAGAGTACTCTTATTCGAGTCTCTTTTTTATTCGCCAGCTCACTTATTTTATTGAGCAGCACCCACCACTGGCTATTTTTGCCAGTAGGCACACAGGGGATCAAGGACGGGTGTGCTTTTTAGGGAGCACGCACCCCCTGTCCACCTGTTTTTTCTGGTCCTGACGAATACCGGGCAATAGCCCTTATGGTAGAAACATGTTGACCACTCAACACATATAGAGATCCCTTGGTCGTAACCCTCCCTACCAGGATCTCGCCTGTATATATTTTTAAAACATTGTTCAGTTGCTCTATAATTAAAACTACTTTTTCTGAGTACAACCAGGACAATTTTTAACATTTTTTTGCACCTACAGCCACAACCCGCTCCACTGTAGTCCAGGTGTCGCAGCACACCTTGGTGTCGCTAGGACGCCAAGGTGGACCCCGATGATGAAGCATGTCACCACTAGGTGGTGAGTGAGGGGTTTCTATCAAAAGGATGAATTTCCTCCTTTTTGCCAAGAACCGGTCCTCCAGATATGTCTGTTCTTCAGATTCATAGTGGATACTCCTCTTTTTGTTTTTGATATATTTCCTCCCAGGGGAATAGGAGAAGTCTCTAGTTCACTTTTGGGTGAACGAACTCCCTTACTCTCTTCTTTGTTTGGAACATACCTGGAACATTGCCTGCCGCTGCAACCGCATCTCTCCATATTGGAGGAACTTCTCGCATAGGATATTGTTTCATTTTACGCCGGATCGCAGGATCAGGTTCAAGAGGAGCTTGAGAGAAAAAGGAAGAACGGAAAGTAACAAGTTTTTGGACAGCATACTCTACATCAGAATCCACAATAAGTCCCTTATCAAATTGGTCCTGTATCTCGAACAAACCCTGAGGAGGTAAATCCAAATCCATATCTCCCCATGCTTTGATAAGAGTATTACACATTACATTAAAGACATACCTCTGCCTAGGCGCATTCCATTGAAGAAAAGTGTCTAAAATATCACGCACACTATACTGTGGACCACTCATGATCCAATTATGAGCGAGAGAATCTGGCTACGAGATTGCCTTCGAGTCGAGGCAGGAGAAATTTGAAGCGGCACAAGAAAAGGTGACAAAAGACCGGAAACAGTGTTAACTAATCGTTGACGAGCTGTAAGAGAATCCGACACTAGAACAGCAGACAATGTATTCTGTACAGCAGGAGAAGAGCTAATAGCAAAAGAAACTGAAGGTAAAGAAGACTGAGGCATAGAAGACTGAGGTTCAGAAGTCAGTGGCAAAGGTGGCGGAGGTGGAATCACTGGAAGAGGCAATTGGGCAAGAACCGGAACAGCCGGATTAGCAGCTGGTTGCTGGACAACAAGTTGCAATGGGGGTGCATTAGCACTCAATACATAGGGTGGAGGTAATCTCAACAAATGGGACATGAAAGGATCTTCGTCAAGAACCTTATTCTTTGAGGAAGCAGGCAACACAGGATAACATCCATCTATTGCCATACGATGCTGTCTTTCTGAAACTTCAATCATCTGATCAGTCTAATAATTTTTAAACTGCTGGGAAGCCTGTAATATCGTCATATCTTACACTTTTTTATCTTTCTTTGCTTGTTTAATTTCTTTCTGTTTGGCTTCCTTACGCCATAGGCGGAAAGAGTCAAACATTGCCGGCCGGGCTTTTCTCTTAAACAATATTGCTTCTAAATTATCTAATATATCAGGCTCAAAGCTACCATTGTGTGGCCACTGTAAAACACCATCTTTTTTCGTATATCGAATCCATGCTTCATTGAAAATAATAGGACCAAGGCCATGTTTCGAATAGAGCTCGTAAGTGGGAGTTCCAACAGGAGGAATCGGACAAGAGTCCTCTAGCCGGGAATCCCTAGAACAACCCAAACAACATTTCTTAAACTTACTAAATCCAGGCATTTCCTAACGAACTGGACTTTTACAAACGTCAAGGGGTTTAAGACAATATAGTCACAGCACAAAGGTACTTACCCCTCGGCTTCGATAAGTGCACTGATCGAATAACAAAAACCAAAACAAAGAGTGGGCGCTACCCATGAATACTTAACTAAGTGTTTTCTCACGCCAACAGATGTCCGTCTAACGTCTCGCTATACCAATCATCACCAGAGGGCCAAGGCAGGGCGACAGTCAGGGCAGCAGTCGTCAGCAGCCATCGGAAAGGAGTAGCCGCGTTGTAAAAGACCTTCGGTCCACTTCGACATACAGGGGTCGCTCTCGTGGTTCGCGAATCCTCCAGAATTTTCTTGCGAAGCGCCTCACGATCTTCGGGCTGAACCACTACCACTGAAGTCGCCCACACATTGGGCGCCAATTGGAGAACCGGGCCTTATGGGCCAAGCGGCGCAGGGCACGCCTAATATCTCCGGGTTCACCTGCCTTGTCAGACAGAGACACGAGACACTCTGTTAGGCGTAGAAAATCAGATTTATTAGCTGCAGCCAAGCACAGTTGTCCAAGAAGTACAGTTGTATATTCTTAGGAGACTGCCACTTAACTCCGTGGCTTACAATCTCTTATAGTTCATATGTTTACAATGCCCACTCCCAAAACATACAAAACCAACGAATAGGAATAGTTCGAAAACAAGCTATCGAGTATCCAAAACACGCCCTCCTTTCAGACCCCGTGTGCTCTCCTGCCCTCAAGTTAATCAACACTAGTGCCCGTAATTCAATTTGCAGGTGGTAGAACATGGTTGTATGCTTCAAAGGATAGTTTATGTAACAAGAGAATACACGAAGAAATAGCGAAGGCCAGTCAAATAAGATAAAGCAAGAAAGAATGATGGGATCCAAACAGTGGAGTAAGACAAGCATTAATTAGTCTAGACATGGATTTAGCAAACTCAGCCAGGCCCTGACATCAGTTTCATAAACAAGAACAAGGGGTTACTCTTTAACAGACAAGACACGTAGCAGCTGAAAGAGCAAAAACACTATTCGCAGTGCTGCCTGAGTGAGGCAACACAAAATGGCGGCTGGACACAAAATGGCAGCTAGATACGAAGCGGAGTCAAAAACCACGGTACCTTAGCCCCACTCAAGAAACCTCCCAACAACCACACCAGCAAGAGAGCCAGCTGCTTCACCGAAGACCTCCAGACCTCCAAGCGAACCTGCCGAAAACTCAAAAAGGACTGGACCCGCGAACAAACACCGGAAAGCTACACAGCTCACAAGAACGCCACCCGCAGACACCACCACCTCATCAGATCCGCTAAATGGGCCTCCTTCAAAGACCGCCTAGACAAAAACGCACACAACAGCAAAGAGATCTTCAGCATCGTAAAGGAACTCTCCAACCCCAGCTCCAACCCCAGCTCCAACACCAACGACATCCCACCGTCTCAAGACCTGTGCAACTCGTTGGCCACCTTCTTCCATCACAAGATCGCAGACATCCACGACAGCTTCAATGCCGTCACCACCCCAGCAACCGCTGAGACCCCTGCTCCCACGACCACCAACCGCCTGCTGGCCTGGACCAACATCAACGACGATGACACTATCAAGTTTATGAACACCGTCCATTCCGGATCCCCGGAAGACCCCTGCCCACACCACATCTTCAGCAAAGCCAGCAGCACCATCGCACCCCACCTCCGGAAAACCATCAACATCTCCTTCGAGACAGTGACTTTCCCGGAGAGCTGGAAGCACGCAGAGATCAACGCCTTACTCAAGAAACCCAAGGCCCACCCCAAGGATTTCAAGAACTTCCGACCCAACTCCCTGCTCCCGTTCCCGGTGAAGGTCATCAAAAAGGCCGTCAACAAACAGCTGACCAGCTTCCTCAAAGAAAACAACATCCCAGTCCGGGTTCCGCAGCAACCACAGCACCGAAACTTCCCTCATCGCCGCCACCGACGACATCAGGACCCTGCTTGACAACGGAGAAACCGCGGCCCTCATCATCCTGGATCTGTCAGCCGCCTTCGACACGGTCTGCCACCGCACACTAAGAGCACGCCTCCACGACACCGGAATCCAAGAGAAGGCCTTGGACTGCACCACCTCCTTCCTCTCCGGCAGAACTCTGAGCATCCGCCTCCCCCCTTCCGCTCCGAAGCCACCGAGATCATCTGCTGCGTCCCCCAAGGCTCATCCCTCAGCCCAACGCTGTTCAACATCTAAAGGGCACCGCTCGCCCACGTAGCACGACAACAAGACCTCAACATCATCTCCTACGCCGATGACACCCAGATGATCCTCTCCCTCACCAAAGACCCCCACACCGCCAAAACCAACCTCCACGAAGGAATGCAGGCCATCGCCGACTGGATGAGAGACAGCTGACTGAAGCTGAACTCGGACAAGATGGAGGTCCTCATCCTTGGACCCACCCCCTTGGCCTGGGATGACTCTTGGTGACCGACTGCACTAGGAGCACCCCCTACACCCACCGACCCTATACGCAACCTAGGGGTCATCCTCAACTCCACCCTCTCCATGACGAAGCAGGTCAACACCGTCTCCTCCTCCTGCTTTAGCACCCTCCACATGCTACACAGGATTTTCAAGTGAACCCCCACCAACACGGGAAGGACGGTCACTCAGGCCCTCATTAGCATTAGACTGGACTACGGCAAAGCATTCTATTCAGGTGCACCGGCCAAACTCCTGAAAAAGCTCCAACGCATCCAGAACGCATCCGCCAGCCTGATCCTCGACATCCCACGCTGCAGCCACATCACACCCCACCTGAGAGACCTGCAATGGCTCCCCATCAACAAGAGGATAACCTTAAAACTCCTCACCCACGCACACAAGCCACTCCACAACACCGGACCAGCATACCTCAACAGCCGACTCAGTCTCTACACCCCTACCCGCCAGCTCCGCTCCGCTGACGGCGCCCTCGCCACCGTCCCCCGCATCCGAGTGACCACCGGTGGCAGATCATTCTCCCACCTCGCCGCCAAGACATGGAACACCCTCCCCACCCGCCTGCGGCAGACTGAAGACCTCCTAACCTTCAGGAGACTTCTCAAGACCTGGCTCTTCGAACAGTAGCAGCGCCCCCCCCCCCCTCCTCCAGCACCTTGAGACCCTCACAGGTATGTAGTGCGCTTTATAAATACCATGATTGATTGATTGATGTTTTTTTCTGTCATCTCATTTTCTTTGTGTTTTCACTCTTTTGCTCTGGGTCAAACACTAATAATGAAAAACAAGTGTGAGACCCCAAACATTAGTGCCAGTGGACCCCATCTGAAATCACCGGCTCAATTTAAGCAATGACCAATGACACATAAAAAGTTAAATGTCTTATGTGGCAAGCAGGATGTGTTTACACTTCCTACAGTTATGACAAACATTTTTATCTGCTGTGACACCACTGTACCGTGTCAGAGTTACAGTTTGAATATATAGTACAGTGACAGGTGGCAGGGAAAAATGCCAAGTGGACAAAGCCAATTTTATATATTCCTAAATCATCCCAAATGTGTCCATTGTAAACCCACATGATAGAATACCAATATGAATAAATGGGACACATGACATATCGGGGTTAATGTGCCCTAACAGTGAATAAAATCCAAAAGCTACTTAACTGTGTAGGCCTTGCTAAACATTTCTATAAATAGGTCTAGATGGAATTAATCTCTTTATTTCCTATCTCTGCTAAAGAAAAGGCTACAAATGTTGGCAAATGATTACCTGCATGATTTCCAAAATCTGATTTAATGGTGAAACTGGATTTTGATAACATAAGCAGACAAGTAACTTTATAATTATGTACTTTCGGTTGCCTGAAAAGTATTTGTTTAAAACCAGTTCTGCGATTTGGAGTGTGAACAACAGACTCAACCCATTTTTATGGTTGCTTTGAATAAAAATGCTTTATTTAAAATATTTGTGTGACAATAATTATTATTCCTCATAGCCATGTATGTGGGAATAGATTAGATTATTGTTATTGCTAAATTATTGTGGTGATTTATTGATAAAGCTTTTTCTATTTTGTGACTTCTGACCCTTTGGCAAAGCCTGTAGATCGGTCTTACTTAAAATGACAGCCTTTTTATTGTTACTTTACATTACAAAAACCTCAGAAATTAACTGAAAAAACAAGGTTAAAGTGACTTTATAATAGGCTTTGTAATAGTTTCTTACGTTACATTTCGAAAACCTTATAAATTCACTGAAAAAATCAAAGAGGAAAGGGATGCTATCGTTAAGTGAAAATGTCACTTAAGAAATCAAATTTAAACTAACAAAACCACTGAAATTAACCAGTTATACTTATCTCATATAACTATAACTTGCACCTTAAAGTAACTACTTGCGCCCTTGCCATGCATTGCTTGTACACTCACATATTGTATTGTATTGTATTGTAAGGGGCATTTATAAAGCGCGCTGACACCATGGGTTTCCTGGCGCTGGCAGACTACTGGGGGACTGGGAGGGTTTAGGCAGATTGAGGGAAGAGCCAAGTTTTTAGGGATTTACTGAAGAGAGTAAGGGAATTGGAAGTTTTGAGAGAGATGGGGAAGGAATTCCAAAGTTTGGGGGCCAGAAATGCGAATCTCCGGCCTCCGGATCTGCAGAGTTTGACAGGGGGAGTGAGTAAGAGGTGCAGGTGAGAGGATCTCAGGTTCCGAGAGGGGCTGTAAGTCCTGATGAGAGATTTCAAAAAGGCAGGACAGGAACCAGATAAGGATTTAAAGGTAAGGCAGCCGATCTTAAAGGCTGCCCTCGAGGCGACGGGGAGCCAGTGCAGTTTTAGAAGGAGGGGTTTGGCGGATTGCCATTTCGGACTCCCAAAGGCCAATCTCGCCGCTTGATTCTGAACGAATTGTAGTCTGCAGAGAGATGTTTTGGGCAGACCATGATAGATGGCATTCGAGAAATCTAAGCGGGAGAGGACGAGGGCCATGATTACTTGCAGGAGAGCTTCAGGAGTGAGGAGATAAGCCACCTTCCTGATCCTGCGCAGCTGGAACATGCAGGAGGAGACAACTGTCCCCACCTGAGGCCCGAGGGAGAGACCGGAGTCAATAGTAATCCCTAGACTTTTTACCGAGGCCACAGGGGTGGGGGGAAGGCCAAGTTCTGCCGGCCAAAAATGCGGACCCCAGTGGGTAGAGCTCTTACCAGGGAGGGGAAGCTCCGTCTTTCCGGGATTCAGCTTAAGCTGATTTTGGCTCATCCACGATAGGATGTGGGACATGACAGCCTGAAAGTTGGGGATAGCAGAAGGGGAATCAAGAGGGAAGATGAGTTGTAGGTCGTCCGCGTAATTGAAGACGGTGACGTCCCACTGCCTCAAGGAAAAAAGAAGGGGTCGAAGATAAAGATTGAAAAGAAGGGGGGACAGAGAGGAGCCCTGAGGGACCCCACAGGGCAGGTGCTCCCGAGGAGCTCTAAAAGTGCCCAGGCTAAGGGTCTGAGACCTCCCGGTCAGGAAGGATTTGACCCATGCCAACGCCAGGCCCTGGATGCCAGCTTGCTCGACACGGTGGAGAAGGATGTTGTGGTCCACCGTGTCGAAGGCAGCCGACAGATCTAATAAAACCAGGGCCTGGGGGGTACCCTTGTCAGCACCGTCTCTCAGGGCATCCAGCACGGCCAAGATGACAGTCTCCGTAGAGTGGCCGGGTCTGAAGCCGGCCTGGTTAGTCTCAAGAAAGGTGGAGTTCTCAATAAACTGTGAGAGGCAGGTGGTGACATGGGCTTCCAGAATTTTGGAGAAAAAAGGCAAGAGAGAGATGGGGCGGTAATTCGCCGGGACGGCGGGATCAGCCCCAGGCTTCTTCAGTAGAGGCACCAACACGGCCTCCTTGAAGGAGCGGGGTACCGTACCGGACGACAAAGAATAATTCAGCAGGGGAAGGATACAATCATGTAAAGAGTGGCAGATATTTCATAATATGGTGGGGGGACAGCAGTCGTCTGGGGATCCAGATTTAACGCAGGTGGCCAGTGTGGCCAAAGCGGTAGGGTCTAAGGGCGGGAAAAGTGTGAGAGAAAAAGCATTATGGGGGAGAAGCAGGGCCAGCGCCAGGGGGGATAGTCGGAATGGTATCTTTGATCAAGGCAATTTTTTGGACAAAGAAAGTGCTCAGCGCGTTACATGATTCTTGTGTGGGGGCCTGAGTCGGAAGTGTCCTAGGATCAGAGGTAAATTCATTGAGGATTTTAAAAATCTCCTTAGGCTTGCAGGGGGCAGATAAAATTTTGTCTGAGGCATAAGCTTTTTTGGCGGCGGAAGTAGCAGTTTTGTACTCGTTCCACGCAGCCACATATGCACTTCTGCTAGATAAGCAGTAGTCTCTCCTCCACCTGCGCTCGAGTCGGCGGAGTTCTAACTGCAAAGTCTTAAGGTGAGGGGTAAACCATTTATGGGAATGATAGTGTCGGGATCGGGGAAACTTGGTTAAAGGTGCGAAAGTATCACTGGCTATAGTGAGCCAGTCAGAAACTTGTCCCTGAAGCTCGTCAGTACTTGAGTCAGAGGGGAACAGAGGGCGGGTAAGAGAGAGATGAGATAAGAGTTTGGAGGAGTCGGCGACTCTCCACTTGCGTGCGGTGCCGCCCTCCTGCAGTGGGGTCCTGATCTGGCCGACGGCCGAAAAGGTGATGTCAATTAGGAAATGATCGGACCACACACAAGGTGTTATGAGTGGGCAGGAGGACTTGACCCCGTGAACCCAAATGTGGTCAAGGATATGGCCACCGCTATGAGTGGCAGACCTGACTAGTTGTGTAAAATCCAAGCTCGAAAGGGCCTCGAACAGTTCGGTGGCATGGGGGCCGGCATCCTCATTCTGAAACCAGTAATTGAAATCCCCGATAATGATAGTACGGGGGGAAGAGGTGGCAAGGTTGGTTAACTGTTCAATAAAGGAGGAAGGGAAGGAAGGCATGGGGTAGGGGGACGGTAAAGTACCATAAGGGTAACTGCGCCTACCTCGGTCCCAAGACGGAGGACCAGGTTATCCACATCGGGGAGGGTCATATTGGCAGAGGCAATGATCTTGAGATTCTTCCATATTACCACTGCCACCCCTCCACCGGAGCGGCCTCCAGGGCGGTTGGTATTCAGCAGAAAGTAGTCAGGAGGTAGTGCGGCAAGGATGTCGGGGAGGGAGTCGTCAGTGAGCCAGGTCTCAGATAGTAAAAGGACATCTGGCTTCTCTGTCATAAGAAGGTGGAAAATATCGGCTTGATGCCTGACCATGGAGCGAGTGTTGAGGTATAATACCCGGAGCTGCGACTCGGCAGGGACAGGAAGGGTGGGAAATGACGACGGCCCCAGCGAAGGGGAAAAGTGACCTGGAATCCCCAGTGAGGAGATCCTGGTCCAGGTCTCGGGAGGTAGAGGGCAAGCAAAGGTTTGTAGACTCATTAAAGTGGAGCGGGAATAAGAGATGGCAGGGGCAGCGTCCCTGGCCCCTGGGCCCGTCCGGCCGCGGACGGGCGCAGACGGGCTTAACTCTGGCGCGTCTACGGCGCGCCCGCTGCGCTCGTCCGCTGCGCTGACGCATGAGGGACGTTTAAATAAGCTGGTGACGAGGGAGGTGGGAGGAGTCAGCAGGGTGGGATGGGAGGGGTTAAAAATTGAGTGAATGGCGTCCAGCGCTAGTAGTCAGCTGGGACAAGGAAGCTGGTCTCAATCAGCAGAGAAGAAGGTATTAAAAACGAGGTCACAGCGCCCAGCGCGCGCAAGCCCTCTGCCACAGGGCTGCTCGACTGCACAGGAGTGAAAAGGGGCGGAGCCTAAATAGGCTGGTGACGAGGGAGGTGGGAGGAGTCAGCAGGGTGGGATGGGAGGGGTTAAAAATTGAGTGAATGGCGTCCAGCGCTAGTAGTCAGCTGGGACAAGGAAGCTGCTCTCAATCAGCAGAGAAGAAGGTATTAAAAACGAGGTCACAGCGCCCAGCGTGCGCAAGCCCTCTGCCACAGGGCTGCTCGACTGCACAGGGGTGAAAAGGGGCGGAGCCTAAATAGGCTGGTGACGAGGGAGGTGGGAGGAGTCAGCAGGGTGGGATGGGAGGGGTTAAAAATTGAGTGAATGGCGTCTAGCGCTAGTAGTCAGCTGGGACAAGGAAGCTGCTCTCAATCAGCAGAGAAGAAGGTATTAAAAACGAGTTCACAGCGCCCAGCGCGCGCAAGCCCTCTGCCACAGGGCTGCTCGACTGCACAGGAGTGAAAAGGGGCGGAGCCTAAATAGGCTGGTGACGAGGGAGGTGGGAGGAGTCAGCAGGGTGGGATGGGAGGGGTTAAAAATTGAGTGAATGGCGTCCAGCGCTAGTAGTCAGCTGGGACAAGGAAGCTGCTCTCAATCAGCAGAGAAGAAGGTATTAAAAACGAGGTCACAGCGCCTAGCGCGCGCAAGCCCTCTGCCACAGGGCTGCTCGACTGCACAGGAGTGAAAAGGCGCGGAGCCTAAATAGGCTGGTGACGAGGGAGGTGGGAGGAGTCAGCAGGGTGGGATGGGAGGGGTTACATATAACATACCTCTTGAAATGTTCAATGGCTACATTGAAAATAATCCCTAATGACATCTGAAATGACATCTTTGATAACAACATTGTGCATGGTGAGGGTGCAAATTATAATTTGTTTAGGGCACTCGTTCTAGTTTTTTTTTTAAATAAATTTAACTGGTAATGTTTCTTTAACCTTTGTCTTTTACAGTGAATTTTTATGGTTTTCACATGTAAAGTAGGATATTATTGTAATTCCTAACTATAGTGTCACTGTAAGCATTTGCCCCAAACAGAGATGACACGGACGCACTCGGGCCAAGGTGTGAATAGTATTTACTCCTTGACCAAACCCAATCACCAACGCGTTTCAACCATAACTGGTCTTTTTGACTGTGAATATACATTATGTTAGTGCACCATTCATCTTTACTACCATCAGCACAGTGAAGGAGAGCTGCTGAAACAGTATGGGCTCGAAATAAAATCTGAAATGTGAGATAAACTACTTTCACTGAAAAAGCAGCATTCAAAAAATGACAAAGAATAAAGTTAAAATACATTTAGCAGACAGAAGCCAGTTTCTCATTAAATTGTCATCTTGTAACCTAACAGCAATGTTCTGTGACCTTAAACTGCATTATTCATTTATGTCAAAGATTCTACTCAGTGTGTAAGTGGTTGTATGAGTGAGTGAGTGGCTGTTTGGGTGTTTGGATAAGTGAGTTGGTGTGTGAGTGCCTATATTGGAGAGTAAATATGTGTGTGAAGGGCTGTATGGGTGAGTGAGTAGATGTGTGAGTGATTGTATGAATTTGTGAATGGTTATGTAAGTTGTGTGGATGTTTGAGTGGGTGTGTGAGTGTCTGTATGGATGTGTGAGTGACTGTGTAGGTAAATAAGTGGGTGTGTGAGTAGCTGTATGGGTGAATGTGTGGCTATGTGAGTGGCTGTATGGGTAAGTGACTGGTTGTTTAAGTGGTTGTATGAGTGAGTGAATGGTTGTGTGAGTGGCTGTATGAGTGAGTGGGTGTGTGAGTATTGGTATGGTTCTGTGAATGGGCATGTGAGTGGTTTTGTGGGAGTGGGCATACAAGAGGTTAAATGGAGGTGTGAGTGGGTGTGTGAGTGGTTCTGTGGTTGAACTCATCAGTGATGTCATGTGTGATGTCACTGACCATAGCAAACACAAGGAGATGATGGATGGAGCGCTGAAACTTTTCAGGCACTCAACCTTAGTCACAGATCTGGGTGGAATCCATCATCGTTCTTTAGCTCACTTCGCCACCCCAGTTCAGACTCAGCTATATGCAAATCAGTCTTGACCTTGTGCCTCATGGGAACAGTCCAGCCCAAACTGCCAAGCCATGTCTTCCCTGGACCCACTGCTTAATTTGTAAACAAAATAAGTGCCAGGGCTCTCGTCAGGATGCCACTGCAGCTCACGCCACACATTGCCCCTCCAATGCTTCCACTGATAGCATCAACTCAACTACTGACTATCACACTCCTACAAGTGTGACAATTTGGACTAGTTCAGACCCCCAAAGCTATTAGAATGGCTTTGGCAGAAGGTAATAATCATTTGTAATTAATATAGCATCAATATTTAACTGGTGTTGTGTTCATCTCTAAATTAGCTAGGCAGTGCCACCTTGTGGCAGGCTGTTACCAGGTCCAGTGCTGACAATGTATTGCTGGTGCAGAGCACCGGAAACCACCAGCTCAAATTAAGCACTGCCTGGATCGGAAACAAGTATCCTGGGACCGATTTCGGGCTAACATCCCTCATCAGCCAGGCTAGCTTGAACCCAGTGGCAAAGTGAGCAAGGGACCCACGTCTGAACATACCCTCCCAACTTGGGGCGAACAAAGCAAACTCAAGGAGATGATGGACGGGGCACTGAAACCTTTCATACACTCACTCCCAGTCACAGATCTGGGTTGAATCCATTATTGTTCTTGAGCTCACTTCGCCACCCCAGTTCATACACAGCTATATGTAAATCAGTCTTGACCCTGTGCCTCATGGGAACAGTCCAGCCCAAACTGCCAAGCCATGTCTTCCCTGGATCCGAAACAAGCATACTGGGACTGATTTCAGGCTATCAGACCTCATCAGCCAAGCTAGTTGGTATGGTAGAGTATGCCCAGAAGTGGGTCCGTTGCTCACTTTGCCACTGGATTCAAGCTAGCCTGGCTGATGAAGGCTGTTACCCCGAAACCCGTCCCAGGATGCTTGTTTCTGGTCCAGCGAAGACATGGCTTGGCAGTTTGATTTGCATATAGCTGTGTCTAAACTGGGGTGTTGAAGTGAACTAAAGAACGACATTAGAGTCCATCCAGATCTGTAACTGGAGGGGAGTGTTTGCAAAGTTTCAGCACTCCGTCTATCATCTTCTTGTATTTGCTTTGTTTGCCCTAGGTTGGCAGGGAAGGACCAGATGTGGGTCCCCTTGCTCACTTTGAACACAAACCAGGATGAGAGGGCCAAAGGGAAAACGTTTAACTACCACAACAGACTAAATCCCCCAATCTACATGTGCATAACAAAAAAATCAGAGGGTTAGAGGTGCCACCTATAACTATGGTGACATATGTGACAACAGTGCACCTAAAACTTGACCTACACAGCGAATCCCATCACCACCGTTTTTAGTAGCCCTTAGTTAGGGATAATACATTTAAAACATCCCAGAGCTCCTCCCTCACAGTGGGGGGGTTATAGACCTCAACTGTACAAGGTGTTAGAGCCTGGAGGAGATCCCAGATGATGAAGCATGTCTCTTCGGTGAGTAATGGGATTCCATCCTTTAAGATAGGATTTCCTGTGTAGGTCAAGTTTCAGGAGCACTGTTGTCACATATGTCACCATAGTTATAGGTGGCGCCTCTAGACCCTTTGACTTTTTTGTTTTGTCCCTTGCTCACTTTGCCACTGTATTCAAGCTAGTCTGGCTGATGAAGGGTGTTACCCCCAAACCGGTGCCAGGATGCTTGTTTCCAGTCCAGGGAAAACATGGCTTGGCAGTTCGGGCTCTACTGTTCCCATGAGGCACAGGGTCAAGACTGATTTGCATATAGCTATGTCTGAACTCGAGTGGCGAAGTGAGCTACAGAACGATGATGGATTCAACCCAGATCTGTGAGGCGAGTGTTTGAAATGCTTCAGCACTCCGTCTATGATTGCCTTGTGTTTGCTTTGTTTGCACTAAGTTGGGAGGGTTTGCCCAGACATGGCTCCTCTGCTTACTTTGCCACTGGATTCAAACTAGCGTGGCTGATGAAGGGTGTTATGCCGGAACCGGTCCCAGGATGCATGTTTCTGGTCCAGGGAAGACATCGCTTGGCAGTTCGAGCTGGACTGTTCCGATGAGGCACAGGGTCAAGACTGATTTGCATATAGCTGTATCTGAACAGGGGTGACCAAGTGAGCTAAAGAACCATGATGGATTCAACCCAGATCTGTACTGGGGGTGAGTGTTTGAAAAATGTCAGTACTCTGTCTATCATCTCCTTGTGTTTGCTATGTCACTGACCATGTCATGTGTGATATATAATATGTGAGGTCATAAGCAATGCATTGCACGGCATAAGTTATAGTTTGGTCAGGTAACTATAACTGTTGAATTTCACAGTTTTTTAGGAGTGAAATCTGACTCTCACTATAACATCCCTGTAAATGTTGTTTTTTTCAGTTAGTTCCTAAGGTATTTTTAAATTCTATTTCTTAACTATAACGTCCCTGTAACCTTTGTTTTTTATTAATACATTTCTTTGTTTTTTTAACTAGTAGTGGTGCTTGCAGAGTGGGGGAGAAAAGAGGTGGGGCCTACGAGCAGCTTAAAGAAATCTCACTGTGTCGGACTTACTGGAGGCAACAGGAGGGCTTCCGGGTCCACAAGAACCCTCAGCATCTAAGAGGACTTCAAACCCCAACCAGCATTGTGCCAGGATGTTTCTTTGCAGAATGGTGGAGAAAGGAGACATGGCCTCCGAACACCACTCAGCAATTCTGCTTCGTGGGACTTACTGGAAGTAACAGGGGGACTTGTTGGCCCTCGAGGACACTCTAGAGCCAAGGGGACTTTATCCCCCAACCTGCAGTGCACAAGGAGGTGCATTTGCAGAGCGGGGGAGAAAGGGTGCTTGGCCTCCAAAGACCTCTCAGCAATCCCAATGGTTGGGACTTACTGGAGGTAACAGGAGGACTTGTTGCCCACCAAGTCTATTGTGAATAGAGGAGGGGGCTGCGCAGGAACCCATCCCCTGGGTCCCAGCCTTATTTTATTTATTTTTTAAACTGAAAAGAGGGGACCGAGAGGACCCCGGAATCCCATACCCCGTGGCCCAGCCTATAGTTTGGGTGCTTTTATAAAAACAGAACAGGAGCGTTTGTTATCTGGACAGTATAATATTCTTAATAATTAAGAAAAAATAAAATGTAAGGTAATCATCACATACATTTCTTTTGTAATGTTCCAATCCTCAAAAAGTTTGACACACAAGAATTTTTATCTGCAATATGTGCATTGAGTCCAAATCTAATCACTGAGAATAATTAATTTGATTAGGAATACACAGAGTAACGTAGTATCAATGAGAATGTCTTAATTTATTTCTATTCTTTATGGAAGAAAACAATTGTTTCGATCCTTTAAAATCTTTATTCGATCAATTTACAAACAGATCATAAAAACACAATTTCATCAGATCAAACAAATAATGTAAAAACCATAAAACAATTTAAAATCTTAATTGAGTTTAAGTACCCCTTGCAATACTTTAAGTCAGCAAACCCATCAACTTTCTTTTTCTCATACAGGCCCACAGAAATTATGTTACCGAGAAGCAGACATAGCCTTTAAAAAATACAGTGCCACCCTACATTAGTTAAAATTAGGACACCTTAAAATTTGAAGAATAAACGCTTCTCTTTCACTTTGATAGAACGTACAAAACAGTACCAGGTGTAAATCATACTGGGGCGAATAGTTGTCGCTTGGACATAAACTCAGGTCAGAATGCTTGAACTTCTCACGAAACCCAAGCATCAGAGGAATGAAGTTCAAACGAAAGCGTAACAAAATGAATCTGTGCTGGGCTGTAGTGCTGCGTGAGAGATAAGAATGATCTTCCCTGGATCTTGGTGGGACATGGACATAAGCAATGAGCGCTTTTTGGTGGGGGTTCTATTCCCTACGAACAAAGCTCTGCATATGTAGCTCAATTATTTTCCGTTTAGAGACCTTGCTACAAGAGACAGGGTCCCTGAACAAATCTCCCTGCCCAATAGCATTTTAATAGCATTTCAGCATTGTATCTGAGCCATCCAATCCTGCTATGATCCTCCAGCTTCAGGCCTTCACCAAATATACATTGAGTTAGGTTAACCGTCGACCTGTACCAAAGCGAGAGCCACAGCAAGATCAGCACCAGTCTAATAGAATCAGACAGATAGGGAAGCCCTAATTTATGGTGTAAAATATAATTGGAAGATGAAGATGGTAATGAAACCCAGGACTTGAGAAAGATGTCTTCCATTCTCTACAATTGTTCAATGTGGGCCATCCCACCCACTCCCACCCAGTAAGTTGCTGCTGACTATGTTTTGGCTTGATACATTTTTTTAATCGTGTCCACAGGGCTGGCTCCCAGCTTGTTAGTGAAGTCTTTTATAGCATTTAGGCTTCTTTCTATACCCAAGGCTCTTGCTGCCACCAAGTTAGACCAAGATTATTTACTGTCGAACAGAACTCCCAGGTATGCGAAAGAGTTGAGCACTTCAATTTTCCTTGAGGCCAGGTGGAAGTGAGGGAGTTTTGCTTCTATGGCAGCTCCAGCTATAATGATGAAGGATTTGGTTTTGTTTACTCAAAAGTCTAAGGTGGCCATGGATGAGGCATATGCTGTTATGAGGCTCTGGAGAGCTACCCCAGTCCTAGCAATTAAGACTGCGTCATCAGCATAAGCCAAAATTGGAAGGGGAATGTTGTGAAATCGAAGCACGTCCAGGGTCAAGCCAGACAGGGCTGCCTCCACCCCGTTAGTATAGATGGAAAAAAGAAACGGGGCGAGGACACATCCCTGCTTGACACCTTTCTCGATTTTAAACGAGCGTGTGCATTCCCTATTTACACCATATCTCACACTGGCAGTAGCATTGGCGTATATCTGACGGATGAAACTAATGATCAGGGGATTAATCCCTATTTCCTCCATCATAAGCCACAGCTTCTGATGGACACACAATCAAAGGTGGCTGATAAATCCATAAAGGCCATGTATAACTTCCCACCTTTAGCCTTCGTATATTAATCTATTCAGAGCAAGACATTATTCCACTGTCCCCGCCCCTTTCTGGTAGCCATATTGCACCTGTATTAAGATGTTTCATTCTTGTGCCCCCATTCCTCCAGCCTGGCTAATAACAACCGGACCATTAGTTTGGCAGCAGTATCCAGAAGGGAGATGGGTCTATAGTTCTTTGGGATGCCCCTATCTCCCTTCTTGAAGATTGGAACTATAACGCTATGTTTCCAGGATGGAGGGGAACCATCTACCGCTATGCTATTGAAGACATTTGTTATTAGGGGAAGCCACATATCGCAGTTTGCCTGAAAGAGGTCAATTGGGACCCTGTCCAGTCAAGGGGCTTTTCCTGGGACACAGGCTTTCAACCCTATTCTGACTTTGTGTAACGAGAATGTCAGTGTTCATTGGGAAGGGTGTGCTAAGTCGAATTGTGGAGGCTCCTGGGTGGGCTGTCGTCCGAAAACACCTTCAAAATACTCTATCACGCCTCTTCCTCTACATGTGTATCCAGAGACGGATCTTTTGTGTCTTTAAAATAAGGGGCATTTATGACTTTCCAAAACTCCATACTGTTTCCTGAGTTGGCAGCTTGTTCGAGGCTATCCTGGCCTTCTCCCTTATATCCTTTACTTGTTTATTTATAGCCTGATTGTACTCATTTTGAAGTGATCTTACCAAAGCTGGGTCTCTAGACTGGGATTTTAAAGCACTGACAAGGGCTCTCTTTACTAAGGAGCATGATGAGTCAACCATCGACTAGGTTGTAAATCACTTACTGGCTTGTGTCGAGTGAGTGTGGCTTTTAGTTGTGTTAATAAAGTTCTAAACTGAGTGACTAGTGGGGGGGACTCTGTGGCCAGGCAGTACAAGATGTCATCCCTTACTTGGGCTATTATTACAGGAGCCAAGTTCTGCCTAACGACCTGTGCCCAATTTAGTTAGTGCAAAAACAACAAGTGATGGACTGAATGTGGATCAATGTCACACACTCCCCCAGTCAAAAGATCTGGGCCCAAATCCATCGTTTTTTTGCACTCCACACCACCCTGGGTTAGACAATGGCGATATGCAAATCAGCTCTGACCCTGTTGCCACATGGGAACAGTCCAGTCCGAACTACAAAAGCCATGTCCTTCCCAGAATGGAATCAAGCATCCGAGGACCGGACCGGTTTCGAGGTAACACCTCTCTTCAGCCCGGCTAGCTTGACTCCAAGTGGTGTGGAGTGCCTGGGACCCACGTCTGGGCATCCCCAGCGCACTTAGGGCGGCAATTGCAAAAACAACAAGTGATGGACTGAATGTGGATCAATGTCACACACTCCCCCAGTCAAAAGATCTGGGCCCAAATCCATCGTTTTTTTGCACTCCACACCACCCTGGGTTAGACAATGGCGATATGCAAATCAGCTCTGACCCTGTTGCCACATGGGAACAGTCCAGTCCGAACTACAAAAGCCATGTCCTTCCCAGAACGGAATCAAGCATCCGAGGACCGGACCGGTTTCGAGGTAACACCTCTCTTCAGCCCGGCTAGCTTGACTCCAAGTGGTGTGGAGTGCCTGGGACCCACGTCTGGGCATCCCCAGCGCACTTAGGGCGGCAATTGCAAAAACAACAAGTGATGGACTGAATGTGGATCAATGTCACACACTCCCCCAGTCAAAAGATCTGGGCCCAAATCCATCGTTTTTTTGCACTCCACACCACCCTGGGTTAGACAATGGCGATATGCAAATCAGCTCTGACCCTGTTGCCACATGGGAACAGTCCAGTCCGAACTACAAAAGCCATGTCCTTCCCAGAACGGAATCAAGCATCCGAGGACCGGACCGGTTTCGAGGTAACACCTCTCTTCAGCCCGGCTAGCTTGACTCCAAGTGGTGTGGAGTGCCTGGGACCCACGTCTGGGCATCCCCAGCGCACTTAGGGCGGCAATTGCAAAAACAACAAGTGATGGACTGAATGTGGATCAATGTCACACACTCCCCCAGTCAAAAGATCTGGGCCCAAATCCATCGTTTTTTTGCACTCCACACCACCCTGGGTTAGACAATGGCGATATGCAAATCAGCTCTGACCCTGTTGCCACATGGGAACAGTCCAGTCCGAACTACAAAAGCCATGTCCTTCCCAGAACGGAATCAAGCATCCGAGGACCGGACCGGTTTCGAGGTAACACCTCTCTTCAGCCCGGCTAGCTTGACTCCAAGTGGTGTGGAGTGCCTGGGACCCACGTCTGGGCATCCCCAGCGCACTTAGGGCGGCAATTGCAAAAACAACAAGTGATGGACTGAATGTGGATCAATGTCACACACTCCCCCAGTCAAAAGATCTGGGCCCAAATCCATCGTTTTTTTGCACTCCACACCACCCTGGGTTAGACAATGGCGATATGCAAATCAGCTCTGACCCTGTTGCCACATGGGAACAGTCCAGTCCGAACTACAAAAGCCATGTCCTTCCCAGAACGGAATCAAGCATCCGAGGACCGGACCGGTTTCGAGGTAACACCTCTCTTCAGCCCGGCTAGCTTGACTCCAAGTGGTGTGGAGTGCCTGGGACCCACGTCTGGGCATCCCCAGCGCACTTAGGGCAGCAATTGCAAAAACAACAAGTGATGGACTGAATGTGGATCAATGTCACACACTCCCCCAGTCAAAAGATCTGGGCCCAAATCCATCGTTTTTTTGCACTCCACACCACCCTGGGTTAGACAATGGCGATATGCAAATCAGCTCTGACCCTGTTGCAACATGGGAACAGTCCAGTCCGAACTACAAAAGCCATGTCCTTCCCAGAACGGAATCAAGCATCCGAGGACCGGACCGGTTTCGAGGTAACACCTCTCTTCAGCCCCGCTAGCTTGACTCCAAGTGGTGTGGAGTGCCTGGGACCCACGTCTGGGCATCCCCAGCGCACTTAGGGCGGCAATTGCAAAAACAACAAGTGATGGACTGAATGTGGATCAATGTCACACACTCCCCCAGTCAAAAGATCTGGGCCCAAATCCATCGCTTTTTTTGCACTCCACACCACCCTGGGTTAGACAATGGCGATATGCAAATCAGCTCTGACCCTGTTGCCACATGGGAACAGTCCAGTCCGAACTACAAAAGCCATGTCCTTCCCAGAACGGAATCAAGCATCCGAGGACCGGACCGGTTTCGAGGTAACACCTCTCTTCAGCCCGGCTAGCTTGACTCCAAGTGGTGTGGAGTGCCTGGGACCCACGTCTGGGCATCCCCAGCGCACTTAGGGCGGCAATTGCAAAAACAACAAGTGATGGACTGAATGTGGATCAATGTCACACACTCCCCCAGTCAAAAGATCTGGGCCCAAATCCATCGTTTTTTTGCACTCCACACCACCCTGGGTTAGACAATGGCGATATGCAAATCAGCTCTGACCCTGTTGCCACATGGGAACAGTCCAGTCCGAACTACAAAAGCCATGTCCTTCCCAGAACGGAATCAAGCATCCGAGGACCGGACCGGTTTCGAGGTAACACCTCTCTTCAGCCCGGCTAGCTTGACTCCAAGTGGTGTGAAGTGCCTGGGACCCACGTCTGGGCATCCCCAGCGCACTTAGGGCGGCAATTGCAAAAACAACAAGTGATGGACTGAATGTGGATCAATGTCACACACTCCCCCAGTCAAAAGATCTGGGCCCAAATCCATCGTTTTTTTGCACTCCACACCACCCTGGGTTAGACAATGGCGATATGCAAATCAGCTCTGACCCTGTTGTCACATGGGAACAGTCCAGTCCGAACTACAAAAGCCATGTCCTTCCCAGAACGGAATCAAGCATCCGAGGACCGGACCGGTTTCGAGGTAACACCTCTCTTCAGCCCGGCTAGCTTGACTCCAAGTGGTGTGGAGTGCCTGGGACCCACGTCTGGGCATCCCCAGCGCACTTAGGGCGGCAATTGCAAAAACAACAAGTGATGGACTGAATGTGGATCAATGTCACACACTCCCCCAGTCAAAAGATCTGGGCCCAAATCCATCGTTTTTTTGCACTCCACACCACCCTGGGTTAGACAATGGCGATATGCAAATCAGCTCTGACCCTGTTGCCACATGGGAACAGTCCAGTCCGAACTACAAAAGCCATGTCCTTCCCAGAACGGAGTCCATCACTTGTTGTTTTTTGCAATTGCCGCCCTAAGTGCGCTGGGGATGCCCAGACGTGGGTCCCAGGCACTCCACACCACTTGGAGTCAAGCTAGCCGGGCTGAAGAGAGGTGTTACCTCGAAACCGGTCCGGTCCTCGGATGCTTGATTCCGGTCTGGGAAAGATATGACTGTTGTAGTTCGGACTGGACTGTTCCCATGGGGCAACAGGGTCAGAGCTGATTTGCATAAAGCCATTATCTGACCCAGGGTGGTGTGGAGTGCAAAAAAACGATGGATTTGGGCCCAGATCTTTTGACTGGGGGAGTGTGTGACATTGATCCACATTCAGTCCATCACTTGTTGTTTTTTGCAATTGCCGCCCTAAGTGCGCTGGGGATGCCCAGACGTGGGTCCCAGGCACTCCACACCACTTGGAGTCAAGCTAGCCGGGCTGAAGAGAGGTGTTACCTCGAAACCGGTCCGGTCCTCGGATGCTTGATTCCGGTCTGGGAAATCTATGGCTGTTGTAGTTCGGACTGGACTGTTCCCATGGGGCAACAGGGTCAGAGCTGATTTGCATAAAGCCATTATCTGACCCAGGGTGGTGTGGAGTGCAAAAAAAACGATGGATTTGGGCCCAGATCTTTTGACTGGGGGAGTGTGTGACATTGATCCACATTCAGTCCATCACTTGTTGTTTTTTGCAATAGCCGCCCTAAGTGCGCTGGGGATGCCCAGACGTGGGTCCCAGGCACTCCACACCACTTGGAGTCAAGCTAGCCGGGCTGAAGAGAGGTGTTACCTCGAAACCGGTCCGGTCCTCGGATGCTTGATTCCGGTCTGGGAAAGATATGGCTGTTGTAGTTCGGACTGGACTGTTCCCATGGGGCAACAGGGTCAGAGCTGATTTGCATAAAGCCATTATCTGACCCAGGGTGGTGTGGAGTGCAAAAAAACGATGGATTTGGGCCCAGATCTTTTGACTGGGGGAGTGTGTGACATTGATCCACATTCAGTCCATCACTTGTTGTTTTTTGCAATTGCCGCCCTAAGTGCGCTGGGGATGCCCAGACGTGGGTCCCAGGCACTCCACACCACTTGGAGTCAAGCTAGCCGGGCTGAACAGAGGTGTTACCTCGAAACCGGTCCGGTCCTCGGATGCTTGATTCCGGTCTGGGAAAGATATGGCTGTTGTAGTTCGGACTGGACTGTTCCCATGGGGCAACAGGGTCAGAGCTGATTTGCATAAAGCCATTATCTGACCCAGGGTGGTGTGGAGTGCAAAAAAACGATGGATTTGGGCCCAGATCTTTTGACTGGGGGAGTGTGTGACATTGATCCACATTCAGTCCATCACTTGTTGTTTTTTGCAATTGCCGCCCTAAGTGCGCTGGGGATGCCCAGACGTGGGTCCCAGGCACTCCACACCACTTGGAGTCAAGCTAGCCGGGCTGAAGAGAGGTGTTACCTCGAAACCGGTCCGGTCCTCGGATGCTTGATTCCGGTCTGGGAAAGATATGGCTGTTGTAGTTCGGACTGGACTGTTCCCATGGGGCAACAGGGTCAGAGCTGATTTGCATAAAGCCATTATCTGACCCAGGGTGGTGTGGAGTGCAAAAAAACGATGGATTTGGGCCCAGATCTTTTGACTGGGGGAGTGTGTGACATTGATCCACATTCAGTCCATCACTTGTTGTTTTTTGCAATTGCCGCCCTAAGTGCGCTGGGGATGCCCAGACGTGGGTCCCAGGCACTCCACACCACTTGGAGTCAAGCTAGCCGGGCTGAAGAGAGGTGTTACCTCGAAACCGGTCCGGTCCTCGGATGCTTGATTCCGGTCTGGGAAAGATATGGCTGTTGTAGTTCAGACTGGACTGTTCCCATCGGGCAACAGGGTCAGAGCTGATTTGCATAAAGCCATTATCTGACCCAGGGTGGTGTGGAGTGCAAAAAAACGATGGATTTGGGCCCAGATCTTTTGACTGGGGGAGTGTGTGACATTGATCCACATTCAGTCCATCACTTGTTGTTTTTTGCAATTGCCGCCCTAAGTGCGCTGGGGATGCCCAGACGTGGGTCCCAGGCACTCCACACCACTTGGAGTCAAGCTAGCCGGGCTGAAGAGAGGTGTTACCTCGAAACCGGTCCGGTCCTCGGATGCTTGATTCCGGTCTGGGAAAGATATGGCTGTTGTAGTACGGACTGGACTGTTCCCATGGGGCAACAGGGTCAGAGCTGATTTGCATAAAGCCATTATCTGACCCAGGGTGGTGTGGAGTGCAAAAAAACGATGGATTTGGGCCCAGATCTTTTGACTGGGGGAGTGTGTGACATTGATCCACATTCAGTCCATCACTTGTTGTTTTTTGCAATTGCCGCCCTAAGTGCGCTGGGGATGCCCAGACGTGGGTCCCAGGCACTCCACACCACTTGGAGTCAAGCTAGCCGGGCTGAAGAGAGGTGTTACCTCGAAACCGGTCCGGTCCTCGGATGCTTGATTCCGGTCTGGGAAAGATATGGCTGTTGTAGTTCGGACTGGACTGTTCCCATGAGGCAACAGGGTCAGAGCTGATTTGCATAAAGCCATTATCTGACCCAGGGTGGTGTGGAGTGCAAAAAAACGATGGATTTGGGCCCAGATCTTTTGACTGGGGGAGTGTGTGACATTGATCCACATTCAGTCCATCACTTGTTGTTTTTTGCAATTGCCGCCCTAAGTGCGCTGGGGATGCCCAGACGTGGGTCCCAGGCACTCCACACCACTTGGAGTCAAGCTAGCCGGGCTGAACAGAGGTGTTACCTCGAAACCAGTCCGGTCCTCGGATGCTTGATTCCGGTCTGGGAAAGATATGGCTGTTGTAGTTCGGACTGGACTGTTCCCATGGGGCAACAGGGTCAGAGCTGATTTGCATAAAGCCATTATCTGACCCAGGGTGGTGTGGAGTGCAAAAAAACGATGGATTTGGGCCCAGATCTTTTGACTGGGGGAGTGTGTGACATTGATCCACATTCAGTCCATCACTTGTTGTTTTTTGCAATTGCCGCCCTAAGTGCGCTGGGGATGCCCAGACGTGGGTCCCAGGCACTCCACACCACTTGGAGTCAAGCTAGCCGGGCTGAAGAGAGGTGTTACCTCGAAACCGGTCCGGTCCTCGGATGCTTGATTCCGGTCTGGGAAAGTTATGGCTGTTGTAGTTCGGACTGGACTGTTCCCATGGGGCAACAGGGTCAGAGCTGATTTGCATAAAGCCATTATCTGACCCAGGGTGGTGTGGAGTGCAAAAAAACGATGGATTTGGGCCCAGATCTTTTGACTGGGGGAGTGTGTGACATTGATCCACATTCAGTCCATCACTTGTTGTTTTTTGCAATTGCCGCCCTAAGTGCGCTGGGGATGCCCAGACGTGGGTCCCAGGCACTCCACACCACTTGGAGTCAAGCTAGCTGGGCTGAAGAGAGGTGTTACCTCGAAACCGGTCCGGTCCTCGGATGCTTGATTCCGGTCTGGGAAAGATATGGCTGTTGTAGTTCGGACTGGACTGTTCCCATGGGGCAACAGGGTCAGAGCTGATTTGCATAAAGCCATTATCTGACCCAGGGTGGTGTGGAGTGCAAAAAAACGATGGATTTGGGCCCAGATCTTTTGACTGGGGGAGTGTGTGACATTGATCCACATTCAGTCCATCACTTGTTGTTTTTTGCAATTGCCGCCCTAAGTGCGCTGGGGATGCCCAGACGTGGGTCCCAGGCACTCCACACCACTTGGAGTCAAGCTAGCCGGGCTGAAGAGAGGTGTTACCTCGAAACCGGTCCGGTCCTCGGATGCTTGATTCCGGTCTGGGAAAGATATGGCTGTTGTAGTTCGGACTGGACTGTTCCCATGGGGCAACAGGGTCAGAGCTGATTTGCATAAAGCCATTATCTGACCCAGGGTGGTGTGGAGTGCAAAAAAACGATGGATTTGGGCCCAGATCTTTTGACTGGGGGAGTGTGTGACATTGATCCACATTCAGTCCATCACTTGTTGTTTTTTGCAATTGCCGCCCTAAGTGCACTGGGGATGCCCAGACGTGGGTCCCAGGCACTCCACACCACTTGGAGTCAAGCTAGCCGGGCTGAAGAGAGGTGTTACCTCGAAACCGGTCCGGTCCTCGGATGCTTGATTCCGGTCTGGGAAAGATATGGCTGTTGTAGTTCGGACTGGACTGTTCCCATGGGGCAACAGGGTCAGAGCTGATTTGCATAAAGCCATTATCTGACCCAGGGTGGTGTGGAGTGCAAAAAAACGATGGATTTGGGCCCAGATCTTTTGACTGGGGGAGTGTGTGACATTGATCCACATTCAGTCCATCACTTGTTGTTTTTTGCAATTGCCTCCCTAAGTGCGCTGGGGATGCCCAGACGTGGGTCCCAGGCACTCCACACCACTTGGAGTCAAGCTAGCCGGGCTGAAGAGAGGTGTTACCACGAAACCGGTCCGGTCCTCGGATGCTTGATTCCGGTCTGGGAAAGATATGGCTGTTGTAGTTCGGACTGGACTGTTCCCATGGGGCAACAGGGTCAGAGCTGATTTGCATAAAGCCATTATCTGACCCAGGGTGGTGTGGAGTGCAAAAAAACGATGGATTTGGGCCCAGATCTTTTGACTGGGGGAGTGTGTGACATTGATCCACATTCAGTCCATCACTTGTTGTTTTTTGCAATTGCCGCCCTAAGTGCGCTGGGGATGCCCAGACGTGGGTCCCAGGCACTCCACACCACTTGGAGTCAAGCTAGCCGGGCTGAAGAGAGGTGTTACCTCGAAACCGGTCCGGTCCTCGGATGCTTGATTCCGGTCTGGGAAAGATATGGCTGTTGTAGTTCGGACTGGACTGTTCCCATGGGGCAACAGGGTCAGAGCTGATTTGCATAAAGCCATTATCTGACCCAGGGTGGTGTGGAGTGCAAAAAAACGATGGATTTGAGCCCAGATCTTTTGACTGGGGGAGTGTGTGACATTGATCCACATTCAGTCCATCACTTGTTGTTTTTTGCAATTGCCGCCCTAAGTGCGCTGGGGATGCCCAGACGTGGGTCCCAGGCACTCCACACCACTTGGAGTCAAGCTAGCCGGGCTGAAGAGAGGTGTTACCTCGAAACCGGTCCGGTCCTCGGATGCTTGATTCCGGTCTGGGAAAGATATGGCTGTTGTAGTTCGGACTGGACTGTTCCCATGGGGCAACAGGGTCAGAGCTGATTTGCATAAAGCCATTATCTGACCCAGGGTGGTGTGGAGTGCAAAAAAACGATGGATTTGGGCCCAGATCTTTTGACTGGGGGAGTGTGTGACATTGATCCACATTCAGTCCATCACTTGTTGTTTTTTGCAATTGCCGCCCTAAGTGCGCTGGGGATGCCCAGACGTGGGTCCCAGGCACTCCACACCACTTGGAGTCAAGCTAGCCGGGCTGAAGAGAGGTGTTACCTCGAAACCGGTCCGGTCCTCGGATGCTTGATTCCGGTCTGGGAAAGATATGGCTGTTGTAGTTCGGACTGGACTGTTCCCATGGGGCAACAGGGTCAGAGCTGATTTGCATAAAGCCATTATCTGACCCAGGGTGGTGTGGAGTGCAAAAAAACGATGGATTTGGGCCCAGATCTTTTGACTGGGGGAGTGTGTGACATTGATCCACATTCAGTCCATCACTTGTTGTTTTTTGCAATTGCCGCCCTAAGTGCGCTGGGGATGCCCAGACGTGGGTCCCAGGCACTCCACACCACTTGGAGTCAAGCTAGCCGGGCTGAAGAGAGGTGTTACCTCGAAACCGGTCCGGTCCTCGGATGCTTGATTCCGGTCTGGGAAAGATATGGCTGTTGTAGTTCGGACTGGACTGTTCCCATGGGGCAACAGGGTCAGAGCTGATTTGCATAAAGCCATTATCTGACCCAGGGTGGTGTGGAGTGCAAAAAAACGATGGATTTGGGCCCAGATCTTTTGACTGGGGGAGTGTGTGACATTGATCCACATTCAGTCCATCACTTGTTGTTTTTTGCAATTGCCGCCCTAAGTGCGCTGGGGATGCCCAGACGTGGGTCCCAGGCACTCCACACCACTTGGAGTCAAGCTAGCCGGGCTGAAGAGAGGTGTTACCTCGAAACCGGTCCGGTCCTCGGATGCTTGATTCCGGTCTGGGAAAGATATGGCTGTTGTAGTTCGGACTGGACTGTTCCCATGGGGCAACAGGGTCAGAGCTGATTTGCATAAAGCCATTATCTGACCCAGGGTGGTGTGGAGTGCAAAAAAACGATGGATTTGGGCCCAGATCTTTTGACTGGGGGAGTGTGTGACATTGATCCACATTCAGTCCATCACTTGTTGTTTTTTGCAATTTAGTTAGTAACTGTTTTTCCTGGATACTACTATATTGTCCGCTACCTGTTGAAGTCTTTTAATTTTTTGAGGGAGGATTAGATGGGTGAATAGAATTGCGTGGTCACTATAGCATGTGAATAGATAGATAGAAGAGAAGAGATAGCACTGAGGTCTGTTCTCAGCTTTTTAATTCACTGAATTAACTTGGTTTTATTGTTACTTGTTGCTCCCGCTTATTCTGCCTCCCTGTGTGCACCTAAGAGGGGTTAAGGGTCTGTCTGGGGAGACCCTTCTTTTTCGGGGCTGTATATTTTATTTTCACTGTTGCCGGGGGATATCCTCACTCTCCCCTGGTTTCCGCCCCGTTCCGTCACAGCTGTGTGCAAATTGTGCGGAGGGTGTGTCTACAGTGTCAGCAGGTCAGGCGCGCACTTAAGGCATTTCCGGGTTGTATCACCATTTAACCCAATGCCCTGGCGAGCGTGCAGCATATGCACGCAGTGGGCGTACCAAAAGCAAGCCCGCCTGCGCCCATCCACGCCTGCCAGACGCCAGACATGCTGATGGTTTCATCAAAGGTATGGTCACCTATTCTGTAGCAGATCTCTTCGCTATTCAGAGAGGTCGACGCCCCTGTAGACATCCTCCATATACCACTCCGGAGGGGCCCTTTTGCTGCCTACACTGTTGTTTCAACTCCTGGGCATCCCCTGCCCCCGCCCCTGGTCCCGTCCTTAGCACTAGCCCCAAAATAAAACTTCTTAGTCTTAACTGTTGTTCCCTAGTTAAACATAACGCAGATGTTTACCGCCTGTTACAGGATGAAGCCCCGGATGCCCTCTTCCTAACTGAGACATGGCTGTCTGATACTAATGTGGATAAACCATGTTTGGCGCTCCCCCTAGGTTTTAGTATTAAGACACTCAACAGAGGGTCTAGAGGGGGTGGCATTGCAGTTATTGTTAAATCGTCCTATTTGTGCTGCTTTGCGAGGGAGTCCCTTGCGGGGTGTGAAGCTGCGCACTTTAGGATCTCTTTTAATGCCAACAACACCCTGTCAGGCCTATTGATAAAGGGCCAGATGTAGGTAGCCCAATACCAGTTGGTAACGGCCGAAAATCGGTATTTTCGGCCGTTACCGGCCGGTATTGAGCTTTCGGGATGTAGGAGACCAAAAATAGCCCGAATCGGTAAATTTACCGATTCAGAAAAGTTACCGAATCGATAAAATACCGAATCGGAAAAGTTACCGAATCGGTAATTTTACCGAATCGCAGCGGTTTGCGATTCGGAAAATTTACCGATTCGGTAAAAAAACGAATCGGTAAATAAGAATTGGTAAAAATGGAAATTGAGATGTAGGGAAGCTCTTAAATACCGAATTTGCTTCAAATTCGGTATTTAAGAGTCGGTATTTACCATGGATTGGAATCAGGTGGTAACCAGGTGCAACCTATAAAAAAGGACCCAAAATGCAATTCTGTTTGAACAATGGCGGCATTTTATGTCATTGCAAGACGGCTACAGCTACAGGAGGAAGGAGAGAGGGAATGGCAGAGAGAGGAGCAGGTCTACAGGTAGAGGGTCACCTTGTTCATGCTCACAGAGGCATAGATACTGCAGAGGTACAGGTTGGCCCCAGACACCATCTTGGAGGTCATCAGGGACCTCCAACCACTGTACCCCAAGGGCACATGCAATTCCACCCCATGTGCAGGTGCTGTGCAGCCTCCACCTGCTTGCGTCTGGGAGATACCAGAGCGTGGTTGCTGTGGTAGGTGGGGTGACACAGAGCAGCCTGTCAAGGTTTTTCCACAAATTCCTTGACGCCATGTTACACAGGATGGAGCATTACATTTATTTTCCTGCTACCCATGCAGAACTGGTGCAAACAAAATCTGACTTTTACCAGATGGCTCGATTTCCAAATATTATTGGCTGAATAGATGGCACACACATTCCCATTTGTCCCCCTGCTGACACAGAATATATCTACAGGAATAGGAAGTCAACCCACACCATCAATGTGCAGGTGATTTGCAATGCAAAGTGCACCATCACTGACATTGTGGCAAAATTCCCTGGGAGTACCCACGACTCCTATATTTTTCAAAACAGCGGCATCTATGCACGGCTGACTTGCGGGTGAATTTGGTGAAGGATACCTCCTAGGTAAGACACAGTGTCTGACCCCCATAATACCTATTGCAGTAAGAAATAAATGTATGCATGGGACTAATGTATTACCTTTTCCTTTTAGGAGACAGTGCATATGCCCTCCGCTCTTTTATACTCACCCCCTACCTCAACCCCTCAACAACCAGCCAAAGGAGATATAACCGGGCCCACAAAAGCACACGGAATGTTGTTGAAAGGACCTTTGGTATCTGGAAAAGCAGATTCAGATGCTTGCACAAGAGTGGAGGTGCAAGGCAGTATACCCCCATCACCTGCTGTAAGATAATTGTTGCCTGTGTCATGTTGCACAACCTTGCTGTTAAAAAGGGTACTGAGGTGGAGTTGTCTGACTGCGAGGATCATGACGACGACATTGCTGTGCCTGACACACCACCTGCTGGAGTGACAACACCAAGTGATGGCAGATACAGACGTGAGGAGATTACACGCAACTATTTCTGAGTAAGTAATGAGACACAGACAGGTTGTGAATGAGAAGAACGTCATTTAATGTTGCCACAACGTTCATGCACTGAAGTGCAACAAAGTAAAGAAAATAAAGGTGGGGACTACATGTCCTGGGTTACATCACTCACACTGGCAAAGTCATTTGCGCCCGCGCTTCCCAGAGCCACTGGGATGTTGCTCACTGCTTCCCTCATGGCCTGCAGGCTCAGCTGGGCGCCTGCTGCTCCTACGTGGCTGAACCACATCGCTTGCCAAGCTGCTGCGGCTACTGTTGTCGTCTCCCTCAGCCACATCCAGGGCAGGATCCAGTGCAGTGTTTGATATTATCATTGCCTCAAGGGCACTGGTGATCCTGGCCATGCCCCTGGTGACCTCGGCCGTGATCTGAGTGAGGCTTTCCTGCATGTTAATGCCTCTACGGCATAGCTGTGATGTGGCAGTGGCAAGACGGTTCATGGCCCTATTGTTTACATGGGCGTCCCTGCGCCTTGTGTGCTCCAGGCTGTCCAGTTTAGAGCACAGCTGGGTTATTGAAGTGCTCATTTGCTGCATTCCTGCAGCTAGGTCAGCATTGGTTTTGGATATCTCCCTGTTGCTTTCTACCATGTATCTGATGCCCTTCCCCATTTCTCCAATTTGTTGGTTTAGGACACAAAATTGGCGGTGGCAGGCCTGTATTGCTTTCCCCTGCATGCATTGGATGCGCACCATGCTCCCCTCCAGCCCATGGAACACAGTGCAATCTCCAGGAACACCTGCACTGCTGAGCCTGCGTTGCCGTCTGCGCGAGGTGAAAGACTGTGTGTTGGGCTGCAGTACAGCAGGACTCTCAGGTGCAGTGGCTTGGGCCTCTCCCTCTGCTGCCTCCATCACTGGCAGTGGGGCCACGACTCGCCTCCTGGCTGGTGAGGTTGCAGGTGCAGGCTGTAACAGTGATGGGGAGGTCTCAGGAGAGAAAAGCAATGGAGGGGATTGTGAGAGGTCTGGAGAGTGGGGAAACTCGGGTGTCTGGACTGTCTCCTCTTCCTGGGAGATGGCAGTTGTGTGTTCTTCCTCCTGCGAGGCATGGACATGGTTTGGCCCTGCCTCGTCACTCTCCTCCCTCGCTGGTGCAGTCCCTGCTGTTGCTGAAGCTTGACTGGCTGATGTTGCCCCTAGGTATAAATAGGCGTATGTCAACTGAGTGCTACTGTGTCACAGTCACTAAAATAAATGCTTTACACATTTTACTGTCATTATTCAACATTACTTTCACTGCCTTGCTGATGTCTGTGCAGTTACACATGGTCTTATATTAGCTGACTACATTTCCAATAATGCATTGCTCCTGTATAGTGCTAGCAGTACTGGACTGGGGTTGGCCTGTGCACAAAGGGTTAAGGGAAGCTGGTTGGTATGGGGTGTCATGCTGCGCATGCGTCTTACCTTTTCCTTTGGCTCTGGCTGAGCTGTCCACATCTCTCAGTCCCACAACACTGTCTGGCTCTATGGTTGACGCCACCAACTCCTCCAGGTCAGTCGGGGGGGCGCTGGGTTCCTGCCTCCACCGGTGACACCAGCCTGCTTATGTAGCTCTGCCATCTTTTTCTTGGTGAGGCTCCTGATGTCGTAGAAGCGTTTCTTGAGGTCATCAATGCTCCTGCTTGTCACTCCCACAGCATTGACCCTTTCTCCTATATCAAGCCACAGCTTGCGTTTTGTTGACTCTGCTACAGTGAGGGAGTGCCTGCCAAACAGTTGTTTGTGGGCTCTCACCACCTCCTCCACTAGTACTTGCAGCTCCATGCTGCTAAACTTTACTTTCCTTTTCCTCTCTGCCTTCTGACTCTCACTGCTGCTAGCCATTTTCAATGAGGTAAAGTCACAAAAATCACTCCCTGCTGCTCTGTGTCTCTGCTCAGCTCTGACTGCCTCTCCAGAACCTTCTAATGAGTTGCAGCTGCCTGGGTAGCCACTTCCTGGTAGGGAGGGGGAGGGTGGTAGCACCTGATTGGCTGTTTTCATTGGTTTCACTTTTGCTTGCTTCCCGATTCGGAATTTACCGAATCGGTATTTACCGATTCGGTATTTTCAATGCATTCCTATGGGCCATAGCGATGAATGGGAAATACCGATTCGGTAAATACCGAATCGGTAAATACCGATTCGGTAAATTCCGAAAGTCCGATACCGACTTTTACCGAATCGGTAAAAAATACCGATTTTTTACCTACATCTCATTTACCGATTTTTGAATACCGAATCGGTAAAATTCGGTATTTAAGAATCGGTAACATCTGATTACCTACATCTGGCCCTTACTGTCCACCTGGGACTTCCAAACAGTTTAGAACTGCTCTTATCGATGCTGTGGGACTTTTAGCGGCAAATTTCAGTATCTTTGGGGATTTGAATTTGCATCTGGACAATCCTCAGGATGCTGACATGGGTAACTTTCTGGCTGATCTTGAGGCATGTCAGCTATTCCAACTAGTGCAAGGTCCTACACACTTCGCTAGTCATCTATTGGACCCAGTCTTTACTTATCTTGCCCTTCTGACTGTTCATCTTCCCTCCCCAATGTGCTAGTCGGATCACTATCTCATAACAATGACAATCCCTGGGGTTGTGCCCATGAGTAGGGTGTCTCGGAAGCGCACACTTAGGCACCCATGGCATAAACTTAATATTGCGCAATTCCAAGACCTTCTTTCTTCATCTATGCACAGTTTTCCAGCTGACCCGGACTCTGCTGATAAATTATTGTTGGTCAGAATTTTTGGTGCCCTCGACTTTCTTATCCCAGCAAAATGGTCTAAAAGCCGCAGTACTAGAACTAATCCCTGGTAAAATGCCAAGCTTACTTCCATGAGCAAAGAGTGTAAAAGATTGGGGAGAGCATGGAGAAGGAACTATGATCCCAACCTGAAGAGGCCCTATCAAACAGCTATCAAGCAATATCATAGGTCTATTCAGTTGGAGCAGGCTACCTATTATGCAGAGGAGTTTAAGAGCTGTGCATAGCCATCTAGAAGTATCTTCCCGATACTGAAAGAGCTGAAATCATCGACAGCCCTGATTGCTACTTTGATATCATCAGACAAGCAATGTGATGCTCTAGCCTCCTTCTTTGTTGAGAAGGTAGAGAAGATCTATAAACCCTTCCCTCAGGTCCCGCCAGGTTCAGACCTGTGTCTTGTCCTCCTACTTCATGCACCCTGACCACTTTCCTTGCCATCTCCCAACAGAAGCTGTCTGTGCTATGTAGCAAAATAAAGTCTGGTTCTCCAACTGATCCTCTTAAGCTGGCTTATTCGATGAAAATTTTACCTACACTCATCCCTCCATTGAGTTATATGATTAACCTATCTCTCTCTACGGCTGCTGTTCCAAGCACCTGGAAACATGCTAGGTTGGTCCCCCTGTTAAAAAACCTAATCTGGATGCTGCTAATCATGAGAATATCCATCCCATCTCCTCCTGCCCTGGGTCCCTAAGATCTCTGATGCCTACGTAAATACCATCTTGACGGGGTATCTGCAGGAAAATAACATGCCCAGAATGGTTTTCGTCCTGGGCACAGCACGGAATCTGCTCTTCTTGCTGTTACCGAACATCTGACATTGGCTCTGGATGAGGGTCGTACCTAGGCACTGATTCTGCTCGATCTCAGTGCCTTGTTCAACACAGTCTCCAACCAGATTCTGCTGAGGTGTCTGGAGGAGGTGGGTATAGTGGCTCCGCCCTGGATTGGTTTGCCTCCTTTCTTTCTAAGAAGTCCTTCCAGGTAGCCTCCCCTCCCTTTGTCTCTAGAGTTTATGTCACCAAGCAGGGGGTGCCGCAGGGCTCAGCTTTGATCCCTACCCTTGTAGTGAAGTTCCTATATTCCCAATAGGCTCTGCGCATCGGAATAATATATCCTATAGATGTGACGTAGGACTTAAGTCGACTAGGTCTCTATCGAATATATTACACTTAATTGTGAGTGCCATCTAGCTCAGAGGTCACTAGAAACTTTCTCGAATACACAAGAAGGGATTCGTTTCTGACAACCGCATAAACATGACAACTTTGTTTCCCCAAGAATAAAACTGATCTTCAGAGTCGTGGAAACAATAGACAGATATTTCACTCAGTCAATTGTGCATGCTTCGTTTCACCAGAGGTGCAGAGAAATAGAGAGATGGGTGATTTCAATAAAAGTATTTATTGAACAGTCTTCTTTCTCATGCAGAAGAAATGAACTGCTACAATCGTAATACTGGCTGTAAAGTATAATGCGTACAGCAAGAAGAGTATTATGAAATAATACTGTAAAAGCATGGTATGGTTTCTAAGCCATAAAATACATACATAAATAACAAACACTAAAAGTACTCAAGTGGTACTTCTAAAATACGCCTACCCCAATGTACCTAACCTAACTCTAGTACGAGGGAAGAAGAAAGGGAGGTGTAGCATAGGTTTAGTTTCTTTGCCAAGAATCTATCCAAGATTTATCTTAGGGTCTAATTAGCTCCATACCTTGGTTTAGAATGAAGGAGGTCTGGTATCTCTGTCTCCGGACTCGATTTCCCAACATCCCACAAGGGGAGCTTGGAAACACTGGAGCTGGATTCTCAGCGAGAGAAAGGCAGCCTCTCTGTCAGTGCGTCAGCTGGAGGGTCGGCTTTCTTCGGAACTTGCTGTAGCGAGCTGCGTCGAGCAAGTAGATAGTTGAACTGCTCCAAACCACTGTGTGTTTGCTAGGGCAAGTGTAAGCATATTTATACCTTGAAGGTGCCTGGATTGACGTAAGGTCAGACATAATAACATCACCAAAGAATGGTAGTTCTTTGAAAACGCCATGATTTCTAGGATAAATCAATATTTAAGAAAGGGGATGTCCCTGACTGCTGGATCCGAGTTTTCCAATAAATTGTTGTGGCTTTTTGGAACTAGTGGAAGTACCCATGCCTGTATTAGGACTGCATGGTCTATGTCTAAACATGGGTATGATTTCTATGCCTATATAAGGGTAATGTGAATTATACATACATAAGGGCATGAATCGGGAAAATTACACTAGGGTGGTAAAACGCTATACAAACACCCACTCCACTTTATTATGTTTAACATTACTAAATACTAAGCAAAAACATATCTAAAGCATCCCACCTAAAATACATAAAATGCATTCAAAATGGTTGTAAACGAAAATGAGCATTTGTGCTGCACGCATTTAAAAAGCCTTATTTTCATTCAAATGCAAAACAACAGTTGAGGGACAGAATGCAGAACAATGTCATACATTCACCCCAGTACAGAGATCTGGGCCTAAATCCATCGTTTTTGCACTCCACACCACCCCAGTTCAGACATGGCCATATGCAAATCAGCCTTGACCCTGTGCCTCATGGGAACAGCCAAGCCATGTCTTTTCTGGACCGGAATCAAGCATCCTATGACCGGTTTCTGGCTATCAGCCGTCTTCGGCCAGGATAGCTTGACTCCAGTGGTGTGGAGAGCATGGGACTCATGTCTGAGCATACCCATCCCACTCGGGGTGACAAATGCAAAACAACAGCCAAGAAGAAGACATGGCTTGGCAGTTCGGGCTGGACTGTTCCCATGAGGCACAGGGTCAGACTGATTTGCATATGGCCATGTCTGAACTGTGGTGGCTGAGTGGGCTAAAGAATGGTGATGGATTAAACCCAGATCAGTTGACTGGGGGTGAGTGTTTGATTTGCTCAAACGCTCCATCCATCATCCCCTTTTGTATCGCTTTGTTCGCCCTAAGTGTGGCAGGGTATGCTCAGACGTGAGTCCCTTGCTCACTTGGCCACGGGATTTATGATAGCCTGGCTGATGAGGATTATGAATCCGAAACCGGTCCCAGGATGCTTGTTTCCGGTCCAGGGAAGACAAGGCTTGGCAGTTCGGGCTGGACTGTTCCCATGAGGCACAGGGTCAGACTGATTTGCATATGGCCATGTCTGAACTGAGGTGGCTGAGTGGGCTAAAGAATGGTGATGGATTAAACCCAGATCAGTTGACTGGGGGTGAGTGTTTGATTTGCTCAAACGCTCCGTCCATCATCCCCTTTTGTATCGCTTTGTTCGCCCTAAGTGTGGCAGGGTATGCTCAGACGTGAGTCCCTTGCTCACTTGGCCACGGGATTTATGATAGCCTGGCTGATGAGGATTATGAATCTGAAACCGGTCCCAGGATGCTTGTTTCCGGTCCAGGGAAGACAAGGCTTGGCAGTTCGGGCTGGACTGTTCCCATGAGGCAAAGGGTCAGACTGATTTGCATATGGCCATGTCTGAACTGGGGTGGCTGAGTGGGCTAAAGAATGGTGATGGATTAAACCCAGATCAGTTGACTGGGGGTGAGTGTTTGATTTGCTCAAACGCTCCGTCCATCATCCCCTTTTGTATCGCTTTGTTCGCCCTAAGTGTGGAAAGGTATGCTCAGACGTGAGTCCCTTGCTCACTTGGCCACTGGATTCAAGATAGCCTGGCTGATGAGGATTATGAATCCGAAACCGGTCCCAGGATGCTGGTTTCCGGTCCAGGGAAGACATGGCTTGGCAGTTCCGGCTAGACTGTTCCCATGAGGCACAGGGTCAGACTGATTTGCATATGGCCATGTCTGAAATGGGGTGGCTGAGTGGGCTAAAGAATGGTAATGGATTAAACCCAGATCAGTTGACTGGGGGTGAGTGTTTGATTTGCTCAGACACTCCGTCCATTATCCCCTTTTGTATCGCTTTGTTCGCCCTAAGTGTGGCAGGGTACGCTCAGACGTGAGTCCCTTGCTCACTTGGCCACTGGATTCAAGATAGCCTGGCTGATGAGGATTATGAATCTGAAACCGGTCCCAGGATGCTGGTTTCCGGTCCAGGGAAGACATGGCTTGGCAGTTCCGGCTAGACTGTTCCCATGAGGCACAGGGTCAGACTGATTTGCATATGGCCATGTCTGAAATGGGGTGGCTGAGTGGGCTAAAGAATGGTGATGGATTAAACCCAGATCAGTTGACTGGGGGTGAGTGTTTGATTTGCTCAGACACTCCGTCCATTATCCCCTTTTGTATCGCTTTGTTCGCCCTAAGTGTGGCAGGGTACGCTCAGACGTGAGTCCCTTGCTCACTTGGCCACTGGATTTAAGATAGCCTGGCTGATGAGGATTATGAATCCGAAACCGGTCCCAGGATGCTTGTTTCCTGTCCAGGGAAGACATGGCTTGGCAGTTCGGGCTGGACTGTTCCCATGAGGTACCGGGTCAGACTGATTTGCATATGGCCATGTCTGAACTGGGGTGGCTGAGTGGGCTAAAGAATGATGATGGATTAAACCCAGATCAGTTGACTTGGGGTGAGTGTTTGATTTGCTCAAACGCTCCATCCATCATCCCCTTTTGTATCGCCTTATTTTCATTTCATGTGACATTGGAAAAAATGCTTATCAGAATGAGTCATGAAATAACATTAATGAAATGGCTCTGAAATACAGAAGAAAGACCATTTCATGACAGAATATAAAAACTGTTTTGATTGTGAACGAGGTCAAATATTGTCTCTTGGAAGTGTTCAAAGAATTCTTGTTCTCTAAGAATAGTTCTACTTTAAGCAGTTTACTTTGTGCCAAAAAAAAGTTCAATTTGGAAAAAGTTAAATCGAGAAAAAATAGAGTTCTAAAGTTAGAAGTTTTGTTTTCAAATGTAAAGGTTGAATTCAGAGTTCATCAGAACGCTGTGTGCTAACTTCAAAAGTCATTCTCGCTGTTAGGAGAAAACATAAGTCTTCTAAGTTTAAAAAGAATTTGTCTACTATTGTAGGTGAAAGTTGGACTATCTCGTTAAGCAGATCAATTGTACACAGATGAGAAGCATCGCCGTCAGCATCAGTCGCATTAGCAAGGTTCATCGCAGATGGTACCTGTGTACCTGTTGCTCCACGTATCTCACAGCCAGCTTGCTGTGCTGGTGAGACGTCCATGAATGCCGTCATCAGGATTGGTAGCCGCTGGGGACAACATAATGCATGTGCCATTACGAACCAAGCAAAGCATCAACATCCGTTGGCAGTGCTGATGGAAGTGTTAGACAGATGTCTAGCACGCATTCTTCTCCACAAAGCAGGCATCAAAGAACAGGTAAGATGCAATCTTGCCAGATTGGTCTGAATGAAAGAAACCATGCCGTATTCAGATCTCTTAAACGAGCCAAGCCCAAAATTTGGATTATGGGCTCACGACACTTCATTGCCAGGAGAGTGTTTTTGATGGTAATCTGGGCATCGTTGGTGGATTGGCTTGCCATATCGAAGCAGAAGTAGCAAAAATAAAATCCCTGCTGCGAGTCCCAAAACAAGAGGCAGTCCACTAAACACAGAGTGCACAAAGTTTGGGAATATGCTCAGGACTGCTTCAAAGGGTGCTAACAGTCCCGAAAAAATCGTATTAAATACATGTGCAATACCACTGGTATCAGACATGTTTAAGATACGGCCTAACATTTCTGCCAAATGTATGGGGCAGTTTGTTGATAATAAGGCATGTATCTCCGCAAAGGACCTTGCAACTTGCAGATCATATGTCTCTTTAGACGAGGTCAGTGGCACCTTTTTTTGTAAAAGAATGGCTTTCATTCTGCTTAAAGTATCAATTTGAATATTCGAATAGAGGAGATGTTCAGTGAAGGCCATAGTGGCGACTCCCAGTCTGTTTTGCTTATAGGAAACAATACTTGCATACAACAAGTGACCCTGGCTGACACATCTACGAGATAGGTAATTCCTGGCATCATTCCACAACAGCTGTGATCATTCAACATTATGTAGCTCCCATTGGAAAGCTGCCTAAAAATTGGATCTATCACTACTGCCGGAGAAGCTTGCAGGTGGCAGGATAAGTTGGTCGAAGAACCGTCACATGCTCCATGTAAATTAATACCCTGACATCACAGTGTACTGCTTAGTGCGCTGTTACATTGTGTGCCACTAAGAAAAACTTCCTTTCACCCACTCCAACATTTGTGTGTGTATGCTAAATCCCAGGTTGACTTTATGCATTCTTTACTCAACCTTTCATACAGGCCTTCTGGTATGTGTTTCAAACAATATTGAAACTGGAAAATTGTCACAGGCAATGTAATGGTGCCATGTATTATCCAATCAATGGCTGGTTTCTCAGAAACAGTTAATGGTGATCATTCCAGTTTTTCTACGCTCAGCACCATATAGTCTGCTCCCCTTTGTGCCAAAGAGATTTGTTTATCTGTAAGGTTAAATCCAGTAAACAATGACGTGGTGTTGATTAGACGCCAAGGCACATAGCCAGAACGAAGATTTTGTAACGTCCAGCCTAGCAGCATTATAGAATGCAATTGAGACTGTCCATGTTATAACATGAGCAAGTCCTGTTCCATTATGTCTATGGCAGAGGACACAGTGCTGTCCAAAGAATACATTCTGGATGACAGAGTTGTTAACCCATTATCAACTACAGAGAGAGCTTTCTCTAAATAAATACGTTCAATTTCTCGTATTCGTTCTGCAGTTTCCATTTGCATGACTTTCCATGCTTTATTATAAGTAGCATAAATACCGGCATATATGAAACGTTTATGATGTGGTTTATGAGGCCCTAGTAGGAAGTCTCTCAAATCAACACCATCTTTAAGTAAAGTTAAGTATTGTTTAACCTCTGTAAGTGTAGATGGTTGTAGCCATTCGAGGCATAGTTTTCCTACACTGTAAGTTGTTACTATCCCTGGATGTTGTCTCTGGACATATTTTGGGTCTGGCTTAGTTACCGTAAACAAATAACAACTATTGATTGGGACCAAATGGAATTTTAAAGACCGAGCTCTGATATGTTCCCTACATATACTTGAACAACACAGAAAATATCAGAGGGTCTGAAGAGAAAAGTGTACATATGGTGTAAACTATCAAGGACAACTAAATACCCCTACCATGTATATAACTATCCAAGGTCACACCTTAGGCAGACTCATACAATGGTCAGGTAAGGATGCCCATCAGTCACCACACGGAACCCCCTTCATCATTTAGGATTCCCTCAAGACCAACAGTAGGAATGCCACTAGGCTTTCACGGAAGAGGGCCCAGATGGTGAAGGGAACCTCATCCGGTCAGCCAGGTCTTTCTATGGTCTTTCTACTCAATTGTGAAGATTGACACAAGAGAAAGGGGGACTGATGTTGCAGTGCATGAAAACTAGTGTGAAATAATATAAACAAGTGTAATAAAATTGGATGAGGGGGTACTAAAAATGAATTTATTCTGATGCTACCCACTTATCCAACATTAAAAAGTAGTCAGTAACAGTCAAATAGATGGGACTGCCTGGATGTACTATGTGGTCAACGTGTTTCAGCAATTATCGACGTTTTCTGTCATTGCTTTCTTCAGGACCAAGTATACTAGTGGCTAATGCAACAAAGTGATAATGAAACAATAAAAGTGCTCAAAACCAACAATAAAACTGATACAGAGATCACCTGAATCCACTAGGTGTCCGCATCGTTCCTCTCCTCTTCTGAATCGTGTAAGTATTCAGACTCGTAAGAGGTACAGACCTCACCCCACCTGGCCACGGCTCAGGAAAAAGGGGAAGCACCGCTCTGTCCGTCGGTACCTCGGAAAACGGCGTCCGAGCCGATCGGGGAGTTACTGTAAACCCTTGTGTTATATTCCGGAATCTATCTTGACAGTTATTGGTGTCTGTGGGCCAGATTAACCATTTTTTCCAATCAGGATCAGTTCTGTTTTTAAGTAAAATAGTTTTTACGTTGACCCCTCCCTCTGAAGTGTTTTTACTATCAGATGTAGGTACAGGTTTGGATGGTTTGTTTAAATCTTTTATCTTGGCTAGTCCAAGACAGGATGTTTATTGAACAGTGTCATTCAAAAACATTATTTGTTCAGGAATAAACAGGCTCGAAATAAAGCTTCTACTCCCTGTACTTGCCAGTATATTGAGCCCCAGACAGTTTTTGTTTCTATGTTGTCACTCCAAAAGTCAAAGCCTAATGAGGACAGCTGGGCATAGAAGGCTGCTGAATTCATTTGCTTTGTGTTGGTTAGCATACTTTTCATTCCTGTCTTCTTGACATTTTTAAAGTAAAATGTTTCCGGATTTGTGGTATTAAAACTTGAGAAGTATGGAAATTTGTTATAGAATGTTTTTGAGCTATCTTTTGGTGGCGTTGGACAGTGTTCCCATTGAATGAAAGTGTAAACGTGTCAAGGGCTTGCAGATTTGTGCAAGCAATAATGACCAAAATGATCATAACAATACATTTGTGCATAATCTGATGAACCTTCTAAGTATTCATGTTTTGTAAATTTTGAAGACATTTCTAAATATGACAGTATTAACAGTCTCAAAGTCCCAATCATCAGTAAATGTGCTGGGTGAAACAAAGTCACTCAGGGAAACCTTGAATTGATGTGGAATCTTCAGCAGCTCGGCCGGACCATAAATGTCATAATCAGTTCTGTCCCATGCTGTACCACATGGTATAGGAACGGCTGTGATGTTCACTGATGACAGGTCTCTTTGTTCACACTGAGATGATTTATGTGGTTTCAGGAGCAAGTTGATAATCTTACTTGCTGTATCCATTTTACTATATTTTCCATCTATCAGCTTTCCCAAACTTAAAACAAGAATGAGCCAAAGTAGGAGAAAAAGTACACCTAACACAATCCAAAATTCAACCCATGGTGAAACCAGATAAGTCTTTTCTAGTTGCTGAAAAAGTGCTGCTATTTTGTCTTTAAAATTTTTGTTTTCTGGCATTGTTTCGGGCTCACTGGGATCCTCAGAAAATGTATCAAAGTTGATGAAATAGCCAGAGGCAGTTCTGTCAATTGTTGGTATTGCATCCGGATTACTTGAAATCGCTGGAGCTACTGGATCTCTTGCCATATTAGTATAATCCAAGGCTACATCATTGTAAACAGAAGTGTCTTGATGAACTGTTATTTGGGTTTCAAGAGGCACAAGTTTCATTGCTTTGTTGCATAGTCCTTCTTTTCTTACAGAAGATTATTCACAGGTGATGAGTCTCTCAGTTTGAACCTCTTGGATAGTAGCCAGATTTGGTCGTCTGCTACATCTTTGGAGTCCACTGGGCCTACTACTTATTATCGGCCACATGGTGTGGATTTACCAGGTCAGTTGATACAAACCGGTTCTCCTTTCTTTCAGCAAGGGGCGGCAGTAACACTGTTCTTGATCCGTGGATTGCTAGCACAGGTACTGGTTTTCTATATGAAGGCCCAAATTCATTCTTATCCGCGATCTTTTCTCTGACTAGATCCCCAATCTTCAGAATCCGGACAGGACTTGCTGGGACAGGTGGTTTTTCTTCAGTGGTCGATGGCTTCTGTAATGTGTTGCTTAGCCTTCTTCTTGTTTCATTTAAGTCCTGCAAAACAGCTAAACGGTCTTTGATTTCAGAGGGTTGTTGTTCTACCACTGAAGTATGACGATCAAGGACTTCGACAATCATTCTAGTACCAAAAAGGATTTCATATGGATTGATCCACCCAGAGAATTTCTTGGCAGATTGTTAAAACAACATTCGACGCTTATTAGATGTTTGTCCCACCCGTCACCCGAGCCTAATACCCTAACTGTTATAGATTGCTTTATGTCACGTTTTTTTCTTTCCACAACCGAATTTCCATCAGGATGGAATGGACTTGAGTACCGCAATGCAACGCCCAAGCTGGCCATGGCCTCCTTGTAAGCTCGAGAGCTAAACGCAGGTCCCTGATCAGAATGTAGCGTGCCGATTGCGTATGTGCTGATAAAGACTCGCAAATCTTTTATAACAGTTCGGGCGTCAGCCGAGCGCTGAGGCCACATCCAAATCAATCTTGAGCATGAATCCACTGCGACCATGATATATTTATAGTTACCATCCCTTTGTAAGGGACCGCAGTGGTCCAGGTAAACACATGCCAATGGTTTATCTGAAATTAGAAGGGGCGTCTGCGCCGGGCGTTTCACTGTTGAAACTTTCATTTTCTGGCAAATTTCACACCAAAACATAGTTTCTGGTCTTTTTCCTCATGCGTGGCCACCAGTATCTTTGCTTTAATAATGAAACTGTGGCAGAAACACCTGCATGTGCAGAGGCAAGCCCTTCATGTGCTGCTAACATTAGTCCTAATCTGTGTTCCATGTTTGGAATTACTCTATCCCCCCCTCCAGGGATTCGGTCAAAAGGAACATGATTTGTATCAGTTATATATGAGTACTTGAGTGGAAAGCCTTTTGGTATTGTTTTACCGCTGTCCTTATTGGAAGCGGTGACAGCCTGCATTATTTTGCTGTCTATTTTTGTTTTTGAACGAGTGATTGCAGCTACGGAAGCCGTTTGCACAGCTGCCTTCGCGGCTTCATCAGCCAATGAATTCCCTTCAACGTGATCGCCATCACGCTGATGACTCAGTGTATGGATCACTTGAGTCTTTTGTAGTTATTTCTGGAATTGAACTACTTAATCCCAAAGCAACTTATGCTTGATTGCGCCTCCTTTTGCATCTTTGAACCCATTTTGAACCCAGTTCTGCAAGTATTAATTGTAAGATTGAACGCAGTAATATGAATCGCACACTATAAGTGTGGGGAATTCGCGATCTGTATTTTCTAGCGCCATTTTGAATGCCTGTAGTTCAGCTCGCGGAGCTGTACAGTCTCCTAGAGATTGAGTTTTTGTGACCATAGGCCTGAATTTACCATCACGCCAGCGACCTTTAACAATCGCGCACGCAGCACTATAAGCTTGTTTACCCCCAATTGCGGGCTGTGCTGATCCGCCTGTATAAATTATACATTCGTACTGTCCCAGAGGGAGAATTTCAGTCGGCAGGGAAAATTCTAGTTGATATTGTAAAAATTCTTGAGTTTTCAAGTAGGGGTCAAAAATGTATACAACGTCTGTTGCAGCAAGAGAGTTAACCCATTGTATCCATCTTGGATGTAAAGCCTTTGCATTCGGAATGCTTGCTTTTGTCACTGCCTCTAAGGCAGGTACAGGAGTAACGACTTTCATGCATTTACCCTGTGCGAGAGCTCTCTCTTTTGCTACTGTAGTTTGAACTGCTGTCAGAATTTTGTTCTGTTGAAGTGAATTTCATTTCAGCTTGTGTGTACAAGTGTGATTTGTAAGCAATTGCTACATTTTCACTTTCATTAAAGGTTAAGTAAGTGAATCCGCATCTTCCTGGGATGATTCGGATTACAAGGTTGCGTATGTTTACGTGTGTCTCTAAATGTGTTGTTGCTAACATGTCTGTTTGCACTGAACGCAAAATTTCTGTGTGTTTTTGAGTCCAATTAGTAGTTTTGAAATAAGGTTTGATTAACTCGTAGAGAGGTTTAACCCTTTCTGCGTAGTTTAGAATGTAAGTCCTTCCAAAGTTCAGAAAACCTAGAATTGACTGTAAGTTTTTCAGCGTTTTTGGAGGTTGGAGCAGCGCACATTTCTCTAAAAAGTTTGCTGCCAGGCTTTTGCCTTCACATGCAAGTTTGTATCCAAAGAATAGGACATTGAGGTGGGCAATTCTTGATTTTTTAAAGTTGAATTTGTACCCTTCAGATGCAAAATCAAGTAAGTATTATGGTGTTCACCCTGTTCAAGTGCCTGTTCAAGTCATCGTCTGTAGGATAGATGTCATCGACATAAGATAATGCCTCATCAGCATACGTTTGTAGTAACTCTGTTACTCTGGGCTGAAAATAACCCTGGACTATTCTTGAAACCCTGAGGGGAACGACAAAAGTGACGCTGTGTCCCCATAATTGAAAAAGCGGTCAAGTACCTGATTTCAGGTGCGATATTTTGACAGTAGAAACAGTTTGAAATATCTAATGTAGTTTTATACTTTTTGCGCACGATGTTATTCATCAGTGCTGCACAGTGTGCATTTTGTACTGCGAATGTTTTGCAACAAGAGTTTAAATGTCTGTAGTCCAAAGCTATACAATATGTATTGTCTGGTTTGGAAACAGGAAACAAAGGATTGTTCATGGGCGAGGTGCATGTTTCAATCACCCCTTGGTATTCAAGTTGATCTAAGATCTCCTTGACCTGTTTTTTACGTTCTTGCTTAACTGGATACTGCCTCTGAGTAGTTGGTTGATTTTTTAACTGGATTTTATGGTGAGGAGAATCCTCATCCCATCCTACATGATTTTTATATAATGCTGGAGTCTGGGCTACAGCTCATTTTCTGGCATATGTATATTTTTTATGAATCGGAATATGATTGGAGAAGGATGGCATAATGATCTCTTCACCATGTGGGCACTCCCTGACAAATTTTGGTGGCCAGTCTTTTTCAGCTAGAAGAATGTCATACCCCTTAAGAGCTTCTCCCAAAAGAGTGCTCTAATTTTCCGAGTTATGTCCACCTCCATCCGGAGTGTTACTTCATATAACCTATGGGGTACACTAACCCTGGTATCGGCAGTTTCAACTTGAATATACTCATTCAAGTCCACTGTCTCCAGTTGATCCTTCAGGATCTTGCGAGCTATGGTGACCTCTGCTGCTCTGTCTAGCATTGCCTGGGCCCACTCCCCGTTCTTGAGTTGTGTCCTCAAGATCCTCGGCATGTCTGATTTTTATACCTGCTACCTTCTTTTTGATGAATTGGGTTTTCTTATTTTTTGGAATGTGTTGATCGTCTTTGGACTTCACATGTTCTTCCTTGTGTTCTAACCGTCCTCTTCTTTCCGATTTCTGTGTGGAAGTCTGAAAGGTACGAGAGGAACGTGTATCAGTATCATGATATCTATCAGGTTTTCTCAAATTATCCCTATTCCTGAGGTTTTACCTCTTTTCAGAGCGCTCCCTTTGAGGAGACCTACCTCTGGATTGAGAACGCTTCTCTTTAGGAAGTGTCTGTCTAGTATTTTCCCACTTCTTTTTAGGAGTAGTGAGAGTGTTTTAATAAAAACCTTTTCAGGATTTTCTGTTAGTTGGGGCTTTACTGGTTTACCACCCAAACTATATCTACCTAGTTCTTCATAGGATTTTTCAATTATTCTTGATAGTTCATATGGTTGCTCAGTTACATCAAGTTCTTTTAATTTTTGGCGGATCACCACAGATGCTGCTTCACCTTTAATATTAGCTAATATTATAGCTGAGACCTGTTTGAAATCTTTAAGTAATTTCATACCTAGATGCAAAGCAGCCTCCGGCCCGTATTCATTTGGAATCTGTTTCAGGACGTCTGGTATTACCGCCATAGACGGAACACAATGAGTTTTTGTGCAGATTGCAGCAAAGACTGTACCCCAAGTGTTGCAGTCCTCCAGATGTGGTGCGATCCCCATTGGTAAACAGAATTTTAAAATTCTGTGTTTCTCATGAAGTGTAATGTCAGGAAATACTGACTCTATTTCAGTAATTTTTTGAGCTAACCAGAATGGAATTTGTTCCTGTTTTGCTGGCAATTTACCAATGACTGATTGTATGGTCTGTGGTGTAATTTTATTTGTGTTCCCCTGGTAAGGGGTTTGTTGTGGAATCCTTATAGGAGGTTGGACTGTTAGAGTCCGCATGACATATTGAACCAATACACTATGTATTTTTATTAGTTGTTTTAGTTGAACTAATAGTTCTTCACTTGACATTTCTTCAATGTCAGGATGTGGTGTATAGCTGGCTAGTACCGGTCTTGTTGCTCCTGGTCTACCTAATGGACCGAGCCTGGTAATGTGATTTTGATGTTGTAGGGTGCCTTTAAAACAGAGCTGATGCTCTTGGTAAGTTAGTGGAATTTCAATGTCCTCAAAAGGAACGTATTCTGTTGGAGGTTCCTCTACTTTGTGGAAGTGGAACACATGTCGTACTGGATTTTCTTCAGGGAAGATAATCCATGAATAGAATACCTCTGTCGGCCGATATTCATGTGCCTCTATGACAAAAATTACCCTACCACCTCTTGATGATAGGCCATTTGTTATTAGCTAGATAGTGATGGTTTTCCTTAAGTTTTCTGGGATGAATATAGCATCCGGGTCCTTTTGTTGGAAACCTGTAACGACTAAACCCGGTCGGGCTGCTGCAGCTCCACCGGTCTCGTTTTCAGTCATTTTGTTGACTGAAAGTTTGCAGAGAAAGTTTCAAGAAAACAAAGATAAGATGCACAATATTTTGGAACACTGTACCCTTCAACGTTGAACAAACCAAAAAACTAATACATAGGATTTCGTAATACTCAGTTATAGCGGATATTTTATCCTTTTACCCACTCCAGACGTCTATTGGAGTATTTTACAGGAAAAAGGGGTCTCTGTGAAAAGCACGACTGAGTTACTCTAGTATCTAGCGTTAAATTAGTGCTTTACCAAACGTTCGGCGCCATGTACTGTAGTTCCTATATTCCCAATAGGCACTGCGCATTGGAATAATATATCCTATAGATGTGACGTAGGACTTAAGTCAACTAGGTCTCTATCGAATATATTAGTCATAATTGTGAGCGCCAGCTAGCTCAGAGGTCACTAGAAACTTTCTTGAATACACATGAAGTGATTAGTTTCTGACAACCACATAAACATGACAACTTTGTTTCTTCAAGAATTAAACTGATATTCAGAGTCGTGGAAACAATAGATAGATAGTTCACTCATGCAATCGTGCATGCTTAGTGTCACCAGCGGTGCAGAGAAATAGAGAGATGGGCATTTTCAATAAAAGTATTTACTGAACAGTCTTCTTTCTCATGCAGAAGAATTGAACTGCTACAATCGTAATACTGGCTATAAAGTATAATGCGTACAGCAAGAAGAGTATTATGAAATAATACTGTAAAAGCATAGTATGGTTTCTAAGCCATAAAATACATACATAAATAACGAAGACTAAAAATACTCAACTGGTGCTTCTAAAATATGCCTACACCAATGTACCTAAGCTAAGTCTAGTACGAGGGGAGAAGTACGGGAGGTGTAGCATAGGTTTAGTTTCTTTGCCAAGAATCTATCCAAGATTTCTCTTAGGGTCTAATCAGCTCCGTACCTTGGTTTAGAATGAAGGAGGTCTGGTATCTCTGTCTCCGGACTCAATTTCCCAACACCACGCAAGGGGAGCTTGGAAACACTGGAGCTTGATTCTCAGCGAGAGAAAGGCAGCCTCTATGTCGGTGCGTCAGCTGGAGGGTCGGCTTCCTTCGGCACTTGCTTTAGCGAGATGCGTCGAGCAAGTAGATAGTGGAACTGCTCCAAAGCACTGTGTGTTTGCTAGGGCAAGTGTAGGCATATTTATACCTTTAAGGTGCCTGGATTGACGTAAGGTCGAACATAATAACGTCACCAAAGAACAGTAGTTCCTTGAAAACGCCATGATTTCTAGGATAAATCGATATTCAAGAAAGGGGATGTCCCTGACTGCTGAAGCCGAGTTTTCCAATAAATCGTTGTGGCTTTTTGGAACTAGTGGAAGTAGCCATGCCTGTGTTAGGACCGCATGGGCTATGTCTAAACATGGGTATGATTTCTATGCCTATATAAGGGTAATGTGAATTATACCTATATAAGGGCATGAATCGGGAAAATTACACTAGGATCATAAAACGCTATACAAACCCTCTTTAACCTGTATGTTCAACCACTGGTGACGGTGGCTAAGAACAGAGGGCTCAGGGTTGTATTGTATGCAGACGACACTCAGTTGGTAGTCACACTCGCCAACGACATCACTCAGGACGCTTGTAAATTCCAGAGCGATCTTGAGGCCATCGCAGAGTGGATGACTGCCAATTGTCTCCAGCTCAACCCCAGCAAGTCTGAGATACTGCTGTTGGGGAGAGACTCGGAGTTGTGGAGAGAGCTCTGGTGGCCTGCCATGCTGGGGCTGGCACCTGCCCCTAAACAGGTGGTAAAAAACAGGTGGTAAAAAACCTGGGGGTTTGGATTGACACCGCCCTTAGCTTTCGTACCCAAACCAAGAAGGTAGCAGGGACTTGTTTTGGGCTATTGCGGGGTCTTAAAACCACTGTCATCATGTCAAAACTAGACTATGCCAGTTCCCTATATCTGGGAGCCAACCAGTCCGAAATTGTGAGACTAAAAAGAGTTTAAAATGCTGCGGCTCAAGCTCTCTTGGTCCTGCCTAGGAGGTGTACTACTTCTAATGCCATTTGTCGCCTCCATTGGCTTCCTGTGGCCAAGCGCATAGAGTTCAAGGACCTCTGCATAACGTTTAAAATCTTGAGTTTTTCATCTCTATGTATCCTGGCCAATCTGCATACATTTTAGATCCCCTCCTGCCAACTTCGTTCTATGGGACAGAATCTTGTGGCTGTCCCTAGGGTGAGGAGGATCGGTGCCGGAGGGCGCTCTTTTAACTCTGGAACGCGCTCCCCACTTCCATCTGCAGTATAAAGACCTCTCTGCCTTTCCGTAAAGCTGTCAAAACATTCCTCTTTCCTCCGTTGTAAGTTGCCTTCTGGCCACTAGCTGTGCAGTTTTCTGTCTTTAGCGCCGGGACGCCCCTTTGCTGGGGCAGCCATGCACTCTATAAGTCGTTATAACATGAAAAAGTCAATTGTGCACTTACAGTTGTTCCTTCAAAATATTTTCTCTATCCGGCCTGACTTCGAACTGTTAATTACGCCGAGATGCCTCAACCATAATAATCTGTTGAGGATATCACCATATTCATTATGTGTAAAATGTAGGAGGGGGTTGCCCTGCAAGTCTTCCAACCTGCACACCCAAGCCTCATTTTACATACACAGGTGAGTATTAAAATCCCATATCCAGATTAGGCTAAATGGGCCCTTAAGTGTACGTGGATTAAGTAAACGGAACACATTATCATCTGCCATTCGCTTCATGTTTCCCCCAAATTAATTATTATAAAAGTTAATTAAAATACAAAAGCTGTCATTTATGGGCTCCATTTGGAGGATTTGCAAATAATTATTCTGGGTGCCTACCTGCTTTACTTGAAAAGGTAAAGTATTAGAAATTAAGGCTAATAGTCTGCCTTTGTCTCTACCTGACACTGAGAGCACCACTGGTACATGAATAGTATGGTACCCTGCAAAAAAGACTGGGTCCTTAGCCCAAGTTTCTTGGAAACAGAGAATATCCAACCTTTGCCGTAGTTCTGCACTCGGCATTTCCTACCTTCGAGGCAACCCCTCCCACATTCCATTATTTCTGTCCACTGTTCCCTGGATTAGGAGGGACGTGGAGGACTCCTGCGAGACAGGGACTAAATTGGATGGTATAGGGACTAAAGGGTGGGTGGATATTGGTGGTCAATCACAAGCTTCCAGGTCTGAGAGGGGATTAAATCTATTGGATAACCCAACCCCGGGCAATACTTGTGAGATCCAAGTACCGCTGCATGTGCTGGGCTGGTCTTATCCTCCCCCTCTGATCATTTCAGGGTGGAGGACCCTGTTTATAGAAGTACTCCAATTCTAAAGGAATTATCTGTGTGCTCCTAAGAGATGTTCTGTGGAGATTTCTAAGAAGAGAGGTACCAATGTAGGCTTTATTGAAATGTATCACCACGCAATCTCCTGCAAAGGATTTGATGGAGTTGTCAACCCACCCCACTCTCCTAGCTATGATGATTTTATTACCTAGCTGATAACCCCTCATACCCCAGTCCATAAGATGATTTGATGGCCAATGCAGATATTTTTCCATTAGCTGCATGGTGGATTTGTGCTGCTGGTCCCACAGAGGAGGAATGTTTGCCAGGACCAACACTAGGGGGGGAAGCTACTGGTGGAAGATGGAGAACTTGCTGTAGATGGTTGTCCCCCATGCCCGCAGTTCCAATCATCAAAACATTTGACAAACAAGAATTGGTATCTGCAATATGTGCATTGAGTCCAAAACTAATCAATGAGAATAATTAGTTAGATTAGGAATACACAGAGTCACATAGTCTTAATGAGAATTTCTTCATTTATTTCGATTCTTTGTGGAAGCAAACAATCAATCAGCCCAGCCAACGGACTTCATCAGGGTCTCAAATTATAGCCAAGTTTCAGGTGAATTTTCTCTAAACTAACCAAGCGCTGCATAACCAGAGATCACAGATGGTGGTCAGGTACTTTCGCATAACTTGTTATTCAAATCAATCTTTATCATTCTTTATTTTGTGTGCATTCTTCACAAATATAGATAATTATAATCATTCTTCACCAGAAGGTATAGAGAATTCACACTATGATTATTATCTTCATAGCTTACGCCAACAAACAGCCACCATATTCAAGAATCATAATTGAAGAATTATAATAATTATCTATATTTGCTCACCTCCCCAGATATCTATATTTTTTAAACCTAAATATCTCTGAAACTACAGAACAGGTTTCATACGGTAAATCTCCCATCCTTACTCAAGACCATTGAGATATCAACAATGATGTCCACAGTGATGTGTCATGAGTCATGTAAGAAGTGAGGTTATAAGCAGTGCATTGCCAGGGGCGCTGGTTATTGTTAGCTCAGCTAACTATAACTGCTGAATTTCACTGGTTTTGTACAAGTGAAATCTGAGCCCAACTATAACGTCCCTGTAACCTTTCATTTTTTCACTGAATTTCTGAGGTTTTTTAAATGCTAATTGCTAACTACAATGTCCCTGTAACCTTTGGGTTTTTTTCTGTGATTATATATATATATGTATATGTTTGGGTTTTATGTGGCAAAAAGGCAGTGACAGAGGTGTAAATCCCCGCTTACGCCCCTCATCTATCCACCTTCTTCTTATCGCTGCAACGAGGAACCTATCTAGATTGGAATCATCCAAATCTTGGAGTCGAACACCATTGGCAAATCGGAGATTACTGAGAAGAATTTACCTATGTGCTGGTGCAGACTCCCCCCGCCATTCACGGAACCGAGCTCGAGCGGAGACAGCTGGTTGGGGTGCCTCCCGTTGCTCTGCCCCTGATGCTGACGGCGGCACTCGATTTCTCACAGTCCTTTTGCCAGACCCAGCAGGCCTGCAAGCGGGGACTGGGCTCTTCCTGAAAATGGACACCACGAAACTATATGCCCTTCTTGTTGGTCGGGTGTCGGGATCAACTCGCGCTGGAACCTGCATGCAGCACAGATTGGTGTTGTTTGTCCTTGGATTGACGCTGAAGATCGAGAACCCTTCCGGAGTGTCACGACTGCTCAGAGCTCGGCGCTGAGCTCATTCAGCTGCTCCTTTTAATTGAATGCCTCTTTCCGCGGAGCGAGCCTGGACATAGCCTCGTCTGCCTGTGTTGAGACATGGGCAAGCCCTCTAGTGGTGGTCAGGCCTCCCCTGCATACGAGACCATCTGCGATCCGGTAAGTTTGGCCATCTCCTCCTTATGTTCTGAGTTCTGCCATCTGTCCTGATGTCTTGATTTCGGTCCCTCGGCTTGAAAGGGACGCTGGTGAACCTTTCCGGGAGTGGTCTTTCCTCCCGGGTTGCTCGCTGTTTATGCTGGCGGTCGATGCCGCTCCCGCTCAGCTGTTTTTGCTTGCCTCATCCTCCGGAGTGTTCAGTTTCCCTGTTCTACTTTCTCATGGCTTTCTTGTGGAAAGCTCTGCATCCGCTCCGGATTGATGCTTGTGATACTTTTTGATATTACTAAGACTGCTGACTCAGAGGCTACTGGGCTCAAGATGTGTCTATGATGGCCCTCCATGTTACAATTAAGAGTAATATTGAACATGGGACTGGAAGACAATATGAGGGCCTTACCTGGTTTCACTGATAACTGTCCCTGACTTTTGGATACAAAGGCATCATGTCATGCTACTGAAATTGCTGAAACCATCCTCAGTGAACACATTGACATCGCCTTCCTGACAGAAACCTGGCTTAATAATCATTCCACATCAACCCTTGACTTACTCTCACCCCCTGGTTACTCCATCCTTAGAAAAGACAGTCCTGGGAAAGTTGGAGGGGGCCTTGCCATAATTTATAAAGCTGAATTTCAACTCTCTCCTATAAATCACCCTGACCCTACCACTTTTGAATATCTTGGTGCAGAGCTTACAGTACAGGGATCCCCCCATATCTGTTTACATAACATTTATCACCCCCCTGGCGAACCTCTTCCCTTCGCTGAAGAGCTTTCTGATCTTCTTATTTAATCATCTATTTCCAAATCTAGAAATCTCTTCCTCGGAGACTTTAACCTACATTTCAACAAAAAATATGACCCCACGGTCATTCTTATTAACGACTTACTTGACATCAATGATTTTAAACAACTTTGTAACTCTCCTACACACTCTAAAGGAGCCACCCTCAACGCTATTATTAGTAGCAAGGATCTGGCTTCTCTTTCCCACATTATCCCTATTGATTGGTCTGACCACCACCTCATTCTCTTTACGATTAATAGCTCGGTGCCCACCCTTCCTTCTAATTTTATCAGACAAAAGAAATTAATTAGAAATCTTCACTCTATCGCTCCTGGCGAACTTGAGACAAAAATAAAAGACTGTCCTCAGCTTACCCCCCTTTCTCAAAGTCCCACAGATCTTACTGAACACTATAACAATTCTATCAGTGTTGTCCTTAATTTAATAGCCCCAGCTAAACTAAAACTTCAAAAAAAAACCACCCTCCAGATCCTGGCTCAATACTGACATTCATAACGAGAGACGTGCTCTCAGACAGACTGAAAGCACTTGGAGACAACAGCCTTCCGCCTCCAATCTTACTCTCCTCAGAACTGCGAGGGCTAACTACAAAAAACATATCTTTTATGAGAAAGCCACTTTCTTCTGCTCACAACTTGACCGGGCAAGAAACCGACCCAGGGAATTATTTAACATCATCAAAACCCAAACTTCCTCAGCCCCCCCCAACAACCACTAGCTACGGTTGAAAGATGCAAAGATATTGAAAGCTTTTTTTTCTGATAAAATTTCTTAGATTGATCAAACCTTCGCCTTCCCCCCTCCAGTTAACCACCATCCCTCCTTCATCCCCTCTCAGTATCTCCATCCTCTCTCATTATTTCTCCGGATCCTGCACAACCCCACGCAATTGCTACCTCGATTGAACCCTCCCACTCCGTCCCCCAACTTAAAAACAAGGCTCTTTGGAACAACTTTAGCCCAGTTTCTGGACATGATGTCCTTAACATCATCACCAAGCTTAAACCATCCTCACATACAAAAGATCCCTTTCCATCCCACCTGGTTCAAGAACTAAAACACATCATTGCTCATTATTGGACTACTATTATCAATTCCTCTTTTGTTAATGGTAGTGTCCCTGCATCTCTCCAATTAGGCCAAGTTCCCCCACCATTAAAAATGTCTCGGCTGACCCTAATGACCTAAACAACCTACGTCCTATCTCCAACCTTCCTTTCCTATCTAAGGCCCTGGAGAAATGTGCCCTGCTTCAATTGGACAAACATATCCACTCTTTCAATCTCCTGGACGCTCTACAATCAGGCTTTAGAAAGGGTTATAGCACTGAAACTGCAATGCTCAACATCATTGATGACATCCACTGCTCCTTAGATAAGGGTGAATCTTCCCTCCTCATTCTTCTTGACCTCTCAGCTGCCTTTGATACCGTTAACCACATTGCTTTACTCAATATCCTCAAAAAATCGTTTTGGCTTAGATGGTGCCGTCCTCAAGTGGTTCACCTAATACTTCCTCACCTCATATAACCCAACAAATTAAAATCTCTAACTGCCTCTCTAAACCCCAACCTGTAAAGTTTGGTGTCCCCCAGGGCTCCATTCTCTCTCCTACTCTATTCAACCTCTTTATGGAACCCCTCACACTCATTCTTAAACAAGCAGGAATCATTTACCACTTATATGCAGAAGATGCTCAACTTTACTACAGGATCAAATCGCATGATTACGTCTTACATCTAAATGACACACTGACTAAGATCCAATCCTGGTTCCATTATAACCACCTAAAATTAAACCCTAAAAAAACTGAAATCATTCTGTTTTCCCCTAAAAACCACGCACTCCCTATCCAAAACTGGATCTCAGACATTAAAGCTCTTAATTGCTCTCTCCATCACTCACTCGGTAAAGTCCCTTGGCATCAGCGTTGACCATAGCCTTAGTCTTACTCCCCATATAAAAAACTCTGCCAAAGGCGCTCTCTTTACACTGCATCCGCTTAAAAAAATCAAACCCTTTATTCCTGCGGATGACTTTAAATCAGTTGTTCAATCACTGGTCCTGTCCAAAATTGATTACGGCAATGTGAATCTTGTTGGAACTCCTAAAGTCCACCTAGCCCCTATCAAATCTGTTCTCTACCTCGCTGCCAGGCTAATTTGTGACTGCAAACGCTTTGAGCACATCTCCCCCGTTCTCAGAAACCTTAAATGGCTCCCCATAGAAGGCAGAGCTACCTACAAGACCGCTTGTATCTCTCACAAAGCCCTCCACCGCAATACCCCTTCTTACCTCTCCAACAAACTACACAAAGCAGGTTGCACTAGAACTATGAGGAACACTAACGCTATTATACTTGTCCCTCCTCTGTTGAAAAAGAGATCAACGCAGTCTCGCTCTTTCTCTGGAAATGCACCATCTATCTGGAATGCCCTTCCCAAAGATTTACGTTGTAACTCTTCCTATTCTTGCTTCAAAAAAGAACTTAAGCTGCTTCTTCTTGAAAAATACAGGGGTCCCTAAACTATAGCTCACTGACTACCAATCTTTCCCACCTTACATTGTCTATTAGTTTCCTTACCCATTTTTCTTTCTCCCTCTACCATTCACCTCCCCCTTGTTTTTGTATTTTGTCAGAATTTCACCCACCCCCTACCACCTGCCCTCCCTTCATTCCCTTCTCCCCACTATCGTTTCTCAGTTTCTTACTTGCCTCCTCACTTAATTTCTCTCTTCTCTCCTCCAGCTCCTCCTGCTCCAATCTGCTCTTTCATATGTACCCCAAGATATTGTACCCTTCCTCAAATGTGCTTTATGTGCATTGCTTCAACATTTAAATGTGCTAAATATTTGCTGTAACCCTGTTATTTCCAAATGCTGTAAAGCGCTCTGATAATCCTGGGTCCAGTCAGCGCTATATAAAACCCTTTAAATAAATAAAAATAAAAATAAAGTACTACTAAAAGCACTAGATCATGAGTGTGCATCTCAGACTTTTGTTTTACCCAAAATGTGTATATAATAGGCTTGCACCAGTGTCCTAAAACACATGTATCACTCACATGTCATACACACACATACACACTCAATCTCAGACACACACATATATATACACATATATATATAATGCCTTAAACTTACCAGTGATGGGTGGGGTAGTCTGCGTACAGTTCCTAATGTTTTTTCTTTTGTCATATATATATATATATATATTTTCCACAAAGTTCCCAAAGCATTGAGAGAGAACACTACAGTGCTCCACCATCCGGCAATTAGATGCAGCTTGCTTCCTGCTCCAACTCTTTAACATATGCCAACGCGTTTCGCGGTCTTGCGCCGCTTCTTCCTGGGCTGCTGAAATCACACAAACAGGCAAGCATTATCTTCATTTTCATTCAATTTATTCATGCTTGGCCACAATGGGCGTGTGCTGTCAAGTCTTTCATAGTAATGCATGATGGGATATTGAGTTCCCGAATGCGAGCAAATTCAAGTTCAATGTGCATTTCAATTTTTAAGCTTTGTAATAACCTTGAGTAGGTGTTGGGGCATAGATGCAAGTTTCATTAGCATTTCGAGCACTGTGCTTCCATGATCTCGATAAGTTCGATTTCAAAGCCTCAGTCAGCTGGCTGAGGTGTATCTCCAACTGACGATGGTTCCTCTCTCCACGGCAGGGATGCCGTGTAATTAAGTTTTCCACAAAGCTCCCAAAGCATTGAGAGAGAACACTACAGTGCTCCACCATCCGGCAATTAGATGCAGCTTGCTTCCTGCTCCAACTCTTTAACATATGCCAACGCGTTTCGCGGTCTTGCGCCGCTTCTTCCTGGGCTGCTGAAATCACACAAACAGACAAGCATTATCTTCATTTTCATTCAATTTATTCATGCTTGGCCACAATGGGCGTGTGCTGTCAAGTCTTTCATAGTAATGCATGATGGGATATTGAGTTCCCGAATGCGAGCAAATTCAAGTTCAATGTGCATTTCAATTTTTAAGCTTTGTAATAACCATGAGTAGGTGTTGGGGCATAGATGCAAGTTTCATTAGCATTTCGAGCACTGTGCTTCCATGATCTCGATAAGTTCGATTTCAAAGCCTCAGTCAGCTGGCTAAGGTGTATCTCCAACTGACGATGGTTCCTCTCTCCACGGCAGGGATGCCGTGTAATTAAGTTTTCCACAAAGTTCCCAAAGCATTGAGAGAGAACACTACAGTGCTCCACCATCCGGCAATTAGATGCAGCTTGCTTCCTGCTCCAAATCTTTAACATATGCCAACGCGTTTCGCGGTCTTGCGCCGCTTCTTCCTGGGCTGCTGAAATCACACAAACAGGCAAGCATTATCTTCATTTTCATTCAATTTATTCATGCTTGGCCACAATGGGCGTGTGCTGTCAAGTCTTTCATAGTAATGCATGATGGGATATTGAGTTCCCGAATGCGAGCAAATTCAAGGTCAATGTGCATTTCAATTTTTAAGCTTTGTAATAACCTTGAGTTGGCATATGTTAAAGAGTTGGAGCAGGAAGCAAGCTGCATCTAATTGCCGGATGGTGGAGCACTGTAGTGTTCTCTCTCAATGCTTTGGGAACTTTGTGAAAAAAAAAAAAAAAAAAAATATATATATATATATATATATATATATATATATATATATGTACATATATAAAATTTATTCTCGGATAACTCCACATTTGGTAATCTTGTAATAATATGTTTGTTATGTGGATTTAGTCATGCCTTCCCCCATGTGGTACTCTCAAACCTAATAAATAATGTTAAAAAATAATAGTAAACTTACCTGTGATGTACATATTGCCTCCAGCAAAGCAATGATTATTAAATTAAACAATTCTTAAAATTATTTACCTGTCTCCACCACCTCAATGCCTAGCAGGTCCTGCTCCCGGTCTATGATGTCAGCACAGTGGAGAACAACCTGCCACTGGTAGACCCTAGCCTGGCACTTGATTTTGCACTGTAACCTCCTCCACCAAAGGCTCGCTCTGCCAGAATGCACCTCTTGCCAGCCCTGCCGACCACAGCCAACATGAAGAGGAAGTGGCGCTGTGTAATAAACACCAGCCCAACCACCTCCTTTGATAAAAAGGTTTTGCACGGAGCAACGCCCTCTCGCCAACATCAACTGGGATGAGAGGTGACAGAAAGCAAAAAAAAACAGTGGAAATATTTCACACTAAAAGCTCTGAGGCAGGACCACCAGACTAAAGTGAACATAAACTTTGAAAAGTCTGAGAGGTGGATAAGAAATGATGGGATGGAATTGAATGGATTGGGGAACACGAGGGAACACAACTAGGCTGATGCAGTCTGGAGTCAGAGTGCTACTTTTTAATCAAAATGGACCCCCACATACATTCAGTTTCATGCTGAGAATTATATTTTTCATAATTACGCTGATCGTAAACACCCCTAAATCAGCTCTATTGATAGAGAAAGATACATGTACACCAGGAATGGTATGCAAATGATGAACTTAAGCATCCGCAACTTTATTTGTTGTAAATGAGGCTTATTAATAACAATTCGCGGAAACTCTAACCATTGAAATGTTAAATGAAAAAAGCATAAAAAGGTATTTTAGTCATCTATATATTTTCTCCTAAGCAGCATGGGATTCAAAAGTGGTTAAAAAAGTACCTTTAGGGTGGGAACAAAAACACAAGCTCATTACTTTAATATTATGCTTCAAAACATTTCAAATCCATGCTAGAGATAAACTGACATCCTTTCATCTACCTACTATCACATACACTGCGCTCCCTCATTTTAACTTAATTAGGCATCGGAATGATCTTTCACCTCAGGTAAAATATAGCTGCATATATTTCCTCAGGTGACACTATTAATTATAACAGACAAAATACTATTCTCGTCCAATTTAAAATGAACAAACAATCTTATTAACACCAATTGAAAGCATGTAAAGATAAAAGTGAAAACTCATCAACAGTCGAGTCAAATTGGAACGAAGATGAATGAATCCGATATCAAATACAACCCCTCATTATGGCGCATGTCTAAAGTAAAAAAGCATTACATTTTTCAATTGAAAATCAGTCATATATATATATATTACCTACTGGCGGTCGCCAGTAGGTAGTTATAGTTAGGACCTAGTTTCCATAGGAAATCCGCAACATTCTATTGGGAATAACTTTGACGCCGGTTCTTGAATCTTCGCGAATTTCTCAAAGAAGATGGCCCGCTCCTTCCCTGAAAGTCTTGGGAAGATTCGTCAAGTTGGGGCCGAGAAAAAAGGGGGGTCCCAAAACGTGTTTTCCCCATGTTAATTTCCATAGAACGATTAGACACGGCTACAGGCCGAACGGCTGAACGGAATTACAAGAAATTTGGCAAAATGGTAGAGTCTGATTCGCAGATCGCCCTTTTGTTTAAATGGTGTAAATGCCTCCAGTACTTGTTGAGAAAATCAAATGTGAAAAAATGTATATATCTGGGCGGAGCCTAACCACACATCTCATCATGAGATCTGATTGGCTTTCAGCAGTTCATCCAAGAAGTGTTGGCAGCCATTTTGGGACCAATATACACGATAGCACCTCATTAAAAAAGCATTGCAGTTAATAGAAGGTTTTAGGACTTTAGTTACATTATAAATCATTTGTTGATGGTACAATACTTATTTTAGGAATTGTGGTGTGTTCTAAGGTGATTTTACCATGTGAAAAAGCCTTCTGCTGGGATATCATGAATCATGTTTGAAAGAAAACTATTATCTCATGCTTTTCCCACAGTGGTTTGGAAGGGGATCTATAAGATAAATTGAAAGCATATTTTCTGTAAAGTCACATTATCTTTCTCAGTCATGTGAGAATGAAGTCTAACATTCTCAGTAAAACATCCAACAAGGACAGAGACTGTCAGTTGATTCCTTTGTGTTCTACTGCAGCTTCCCAGAGTGCTCTAAAGAACAACTAGAGCGCTAACAGTCCTCCTTATTACAAAGGTATGACACACCTGAAGCCATCTTGATTGGAATAAAGTGGTAACTCTTAAAACATGTAATTTAAAAAGTAACAAAATGAGGGGGTATATTTTGCCATAGAAAGTATGATTAGTGCTGCAGAAAGAAAAATTAGGGCACATTTTGAGTGACTTCTCAAATTCTCTTCTATTTCATAAAAAAATTCTGACATGCAGTCTCCCAAGATGGCCACCAGAGACAAAAGAGCCCAAATGTAGCCCAAATATCACCCAGATGTAGCCCAAGTATAGCCCAATGACAGAATGTCCCAGAGTGTTCTAAAGAACAACTAGAGCGCTAACAGTCTTACTTATGACAAAAGTTTGGCACACCAGAAGCCATCTTGATTGGAATGAAGTGGTAAGTCTGAAAACATTTAATTTAAAAAAGAACAAAATGAGGGGTTTCATTTTGCCATAGAAAGTATGATTAGTGCTTCAGAAAAAAAAATTAGGGCACTTTTTGAGTGACTTCTCAAATCCTCTTCTATTTCATTAAAAAATTCCGACATGCAGACTGAAACATGCATTTTCAATACCAGCAGCAGACTTCCCTGGTGAGCAGTAGCTTTACTACAGCGATCTAATAAGCAACTGAATTTATGGCAAATGTGTGTCACATCTGAATGCCTTCTTGATGGAATCAAAGTAGAAAACTGAAAGTATTTCCTACTGAGGAGACTGTAGTAAATGAGGAAATTAGGAAACTTCATAACAAATAAGTCTCCCAAGATGGCCACCAGAGACAAAAGAGCCCAAATGTAGCCCAAATAGCGCTAATAGTCTTACTTATGACAAACGTTTGGCACACCTGAAGTCATCTTGATTGGAATAAAGTGGTAACACTTAAAACATTTAATTTGCAAAGGAACAAAATGAGGGGGTTCATTTTGCCATAGAAATTATGATTAGTGCTGAAGAAAGAAAAATTAGGGCACATTTTGACTTCTCAAATCCTCTTCTATTTCATTAAAAAAATTCTGTCATGCAGACTGAAACATGCACTTTGAATACCAGCAGCAGACTTCCCTGGTGAACAGTAGCTTTACTACAGTGATCTAATGAGCAACTAGAGTGCTAACATTCAGAATGTATGGCAAATATGTGACACATCTGAATGCCTTCTTGATGGAACCAAAGTAAACAAGCATTGAAAATGCAATAGATCTCGCCCTCGTTTAAGTTAAAGCCATTCTGTTTGTAATAAGGTGGCTTTTTAGCTTTGCTTTTATTAGTGTTTTTCAAACTTTCATGTAAATAACATGCATATGTATGCATATATGTGTATGTATGCATGCATTTATATTTGTATTTATATAGATATGCAGATTATATATGTTTATATATGTATGTGTATATATATATATATATATATATACACATACATATATATAAATGCATATGTATATATATGCATAAATATATGTGTATATGTGTGCATGTAGAGAGAGGTAGAGAGGTAGAGGTGTAAAGGTAGAGGTGTAGAGGTAGAGAGGTAGAGGTAGAGAGGTAGAGGTAGAGAGGTAGAGACTAGTAGAGAGAGAAGTAGAGAGAAGTAGAGAGAGGTAGAGAGTAGAGAGTGAGTAATAGAGAGTAGAGAGTGAGTAGTAGAGAGTAGTAGAGAGAGTAGCAGAGAGTGAGTAGTAGAGAGTAGTAAAGAGTGAGTAGTAGAGAGTAGTAGAGAGTGTGTAGTAGAGAGTGAGTAGTAGAGAGTGAGTAGTAGAGAGTGAGTAGTAGAAAGTGAGTAGTAGAGAGGTAGTAGAGAGTGAGTAGCAGAGAGAGAGAATAGTAGAGAGTAGTAGAGAGTGAGTAGTAGAGTGAGTAGTAGAGAGTGAGTAGTAGAGAGTAGTAGAGAGTAAGCAGTAGAGTGAGTAGTAGAGAGCAGTAGAGAGCGAGTAGTAGAGAGTAGTAAAGAGTGAGTAGTAGAGAGTAGTAGAGAATGTGTAGTAGAGAGTGAGTAGTAGAGAGTGAGTAGTAGAGAGTGAGTAGTAGAAAGTGAGTAGTAGAGAGGGAGTAGTAGAGAGTGAGCAGCAGAGAGAGAGAATAGTAGAGAGTAGTAGAGAGTGAGTAGTAGAGTGAGTAGTAGAGAGTAGTAGAGAGAGAGTAGTAGAGAGTGAGTAGTAGAGAGTAGTAGAGAGTGAGTAGTAGAGTGAGTAGTAGAGTGAGTAGTAGAGAGTGAGTAGTAGAGAGTAGTAGAGAGAGAGTAGTAGAGAGTGAGTAGTAGAGAGTGAGAAGTAGAGAGTGAGTAGTAGAGAGTAGTAGAGAGTGAGTAGTAGGGAGTGAGTAGTAGAGAGAGAGTAGTAGAGGGTAGTAGAGTAGTAGAGAATGAGTAGTAGAGAGTGAGTATTAGAGAGTAGTGGAGTAGTAGAGAGTGAGTAGTAGAGAGTAGTGGAAAATATTCCAAAGTTTGGCACAGCACCACTTGCACAACAAGTCCAATCAAATCATATCACTTAGAGTCCTTATTGAAGCGCTGAATCTTGGTGTATATTCAAATGCTTTTATTTTCCTTAAGTTTATGTACCACAGCCAGCCGACGCGTTTCGTTCTGTACAACAGAACTTCTTCAGGGCGTTCTTAATTCCTTCAAGTTATGTCGGTATCCTGTTGTCATATAACTAGATATTCATTCCAAATGTTAGACGAGTCGTAAGTACATTCTTATTCAAAGTGGCTAGGTATTAACTTTACCTACACAATTCGGGCAGACTTGAGTAATTTATAGCATCCTCAAAGTCAGTCTTTCAAAAATTCCAAAGTATAGGACATGATAATCCAAATCCAAATGTTTCTCAAGAAAAGTAATTTTCAATTGTTCGGAATATCGGCGTTTGGGCAGATATGACCCACGGACACGGTTTATGACTTTTCTTGAGAAACATTTGGATTTGGATTATCATGTCCTATACTTTGGAATTTTAGAAAGACTGACTTTGAGGATGCTATAAATTACTCAAGTCCATGGATGCTGCTGGGAACGCCCCCAGCAACACCCATTGCACGTCCCTTTAACGCAGGGACTGATATTTATCAGGCAGGATTACGCCACAAAAAGTGGCTTAATCCTGCCTGATAAATATCACTCAGTCTTCTGCGCCACCGGAACGTCACAAAAAGTAACGTTCTGGAGGCGCAATGGGCTCGTAAATAAGGCCCCATAGGTTTCACACTTGTTATAGTTAGGAATTAGCAATTAAAAAACCTTTGAAATTCACTGAAAAAACCATAGGTTTCACTCCAGTTATAGTTAGCTGGATATTTTACTCATACAAAACCATTGAAATTCCCCAGTTATAGTTAGTTGTACTCACTATAACTCGCGCGCCCGCAATCCACTGCTGATGAAGTCACATATTACATCATTCATGACATGGTCAGTGACATCACTGATGACATCTCAAATGACATCACTGATGACATCTCAAATGACATCACTGATGACATCACTGATGACATCATCCAGTGAATGTGGTTTGCTTTGATATTTAAATATGTATTATAAATACACTACTTTGCATTGAGGAATGAGTGGATATATAAATATAAATGTGTGGATGGTGGATTTAGTAACAGTGTCATTGGTTGTTTCCTTGACTAATTTGTAGAGTCTCACTATATATAATGTGTAGTTACTAAACTGTGTGAAAGTCTTTATTGCTTTGTCTTAATTGCTATGTTAAAGACTATATTTGTCATTGGTTTCTTAACTGAGTATTTGTATGGGTAAATGAATGTCTATGTGGTTTGGTGGGGGGTGTGTGATTGCCAAAAAATGTGTGAATAGTTCATTCAGTAGGTATATGAGGTTAAGACTACATGTTATAACAGTTGTTTCAGTGAGTGTATATGCTTATGGGTGTGGTGGTGATGAAATGTTTCTCTCAATGGTACATCTCCATTAAACTTGAAAAAAAAGGCAGTGTATGTGACAGTTATATCTAATTAAGTGTGCCTAAGACTTAGTGATTGTATGAGTCACTATATGGATAACTGTATACTTGTAATAGTGATTTTATAACACACTAAGTGTGAGTTACTATCTATATAAATAGATGAAGTGGTGTTTGTATAAGTGTGTAGGTGAGTAAATGTAAGTATAATCAATTGTTTGCATAAGTCAGAAGGATGTCTTTATAAGTGAATACATTGTGTGCTAGTGTGTAATGTTGAAATAGGCATATAAATATATTTGATAGTGTTCTGTTGATTATTCACTGCATATAACACTGAATCTATAGGTAAGTGATTAGATGTGTGTATAGTTCTATGAATAAATGAGTGGGTGTTTAGAAATTTCTATTGGTGTGTCAATGGTTTCAAATATGGCACTTTCTATTTTACAGTGAGTGATGAAAGATTATACTAGTGTGTGATGAGGTGTATTTGATTGTCACATGGATGATGTCATCAGTGATGTCATTTGAGATGTCATCAGTGATGTCATCAGTGATGTCACTGACCATGTCATGAATGATGTAATATGTGACATCATCAGCAGTGGATTGTGGGCGCGCAAGTTATAGTGAGTACAACTAACTATAACAGGGGGATTTCAATGGTTTTGTATGAGTAAAATGTCCAGCTAACTATAACTGGTGTGAAACCTATGTTTTTTTCAGTGAATATATATATATGTATGTATGCATATATATCCAAAACCAAGTTTTGCCTGTTGAGGAGAAAGCTGCACTACAGGTAGGTTATTTGCCAAATAATCATTTATTGAAGGATGCTTGCAAGGATAAAGGCTGGAACAACACAGGGATCTCAGGGCCCAAAAACTAGCTATCCGTCAAAAAGAACGGAAATGGAGGAGAGCCTATGACCCCCTTGAAAAAACCCGCTATCTGGCTGCTCGAGCAGACTATATGAAAGCCATCACCCAAGCCAAAGCCTCCTTCTTCTCGGGCATAATAGAGCACTCAGACAACAAATCCATGGATATTTTCGCTATCGTCAACAAGCTCTCTAACTCTGAAAAAACTCTGCCCAAGCCTTTGGTCACCCAGGACCTATGCAATTCCCTCAATCAATACTTTCTCGACAAAATCGGCACCATTAAATCCAGCATCCCTGCCATGGACCCTTCACTTCCCTCCCCCGCATGTGCCCCAAGCACCTGCTCATTAGATCACTTTCCACCCCTCGACGCACTCTGACCAGGGTAAAATCTAGTTCCCCTCGAGACTGCTATCCCCCCACATCCTAAAAAATATATTTTCGGAGCTATCCCCTCCGATCTTGACATTTCTTAATGCGTCACTATCCCAAGGCGTGGTCCCTAAAACCTTCAAAGAGGCAGTCATAGTACCCCTCTTTAAAAACCAGGGGCCGACCCCTCCACTCTCTCCAATTACAGGCCAATATCCCTCCTCCCCTACCTGGCTAAGGTATTGGAGGTTCACGTTACCACCCACCTTTCAAACTTCATTGAGCAATCTAACTTTCTGGACCCTTTCCAAGCTGGATTTCGACCCGCCCACTCCACCGAGACAGTCATCACTGCTGTCTTGGACTCCCTCCGTCACAATGCAAATAGAGGAATCCCCCAGGCCCTGGTCCTACTAGACCTCTCGGCAGCGTTTGACACGGTCAATCATAGCATTCTCCTCGACCGTGTCAACAGGCCGGCATCAGCAACTCAGCCTACAGCTGGATCAGGTCCTTCCTCAGCGACCGTACCCAAGCCGTCTGCTTGGCTCCTTTCTCAGCCCCCAAACTCCACACCTCCTGCGGGGTCCCCCAAGGTTCCTCGCTGTCTCCCCTTTTGTTCAACCTCTACATGCTCCCCCTGATTCATTCCCTCAAAGCATTCAAAGCCGTCACATTCAACTACGCTGACGATCTCCAACTCATCTTCACAATCGACAATTCCCCCGAATCAATCCAGGAGTTCCAGAACACTATGCTATACATCCGCCATTGGATGGACTCCAACCAGCTGAAATTAAACCCCGGCAAGACCAAACTAGTACTCAATGGCAAAAGCCAACTATTCTGGGGCCCGCACTGTTGCCTATCTGAGCTCGGCTCCCCTCCCAATCCATCCACCTCCGTCAAAAGCCTGGGGGTGTCCATTGACAAAGATCTGTCACTAAAAACCCAAGTGAGCACGGTATTGTCCATATGTTTCTTCCAGCTCCGCAAGATCAGGAAGATTAGTCGGATGCTCACCCAGCCAGCCCTGATCCAGGTGGTGATAGCTCTCGTACTGTCACACCTGGATTACGCCAACTCTATCTATCTGGGTCTCCCTCTCACTCTCAGTAAGGCCTCCAGATGGCTCAAAATCAGGCTGCCAGATTGATTCGTCGACTGCCACGCTGGCAGTCAGCAAGGCAGCCAACAAGGCCTCTATTAAAACAACTTCACTGGCTCCCCATTCCCCAACGAGTCACATTCAAAACGGCCTGCACCATCTTCAAGTCCCTTCACGCCCGTAGTCCCCAATTCATCAACAACCTTTTGCCTAGATACACTCCCTCCCGTAACCTCCGGTCTGCCAATCAACATCTCTTGACCATTCCCACTTACAAACTCCAACGCCAGGGAGGACGCAGGTTTGCCATTCCTGCTTCCAAATATGGAACTCGCTTCCCTTGGAAATCCGTCCCTGCACTAATCTCCTGATATTCAGAAAACAGCATAAAACCTGGCTGTTCACCCAGGCTCATGCATAACTTTCCCACCTCCATAGCATCTGTTAGTCAGCGCCATGAAACTTCTGGGTGTACGAGCGCTATATAAAACATTGTTAACATAACATAACATAACATCAAACGTCCAAAGCCTGACGCGTTTCATGTATTAACACTTCTTCAGAGGCGTGGACTTGCAGAATCAAAGGCACGGCAATTTCGGCACCATTAAATCTTGTTTCCCCACCCTTGGTAGGCGTGGCCACCCCCGTGGCTCTCTGGTCTTGGTAGTGCCCTTTCTTACTTCAGTGAGCTGACTTGTGCAAAATTTAAAAATTAAATTGAAGGCCCCAGTGGGTTGTGGTGTCCGCCTCGAGTCCCCGCTGCACTATTACCCTCCAACAACAGGCACCTGTTATCGAAGCGGTGACGTCGTTTGGCGTTGCTGCAGGAATGCATACTGCATCGGAGCTTTCTCCGCTGCTCAGGCGGGGCCACTTACATCCAAAACCAAGTTTTGCCTGTTGAGGAGAAAGCCGCACTACATGCAGGTTCTTTGCCAAATAATCATTTATTGAAGGATGCTTGCGAGGATAAAGGCTTGAACATCAAAGGGATCAAACGTCCAAAGCCTGACGCATTTCATGTATTAACACTTCTTCAGAGGCGTGGACTTGCAGAATCAAAGGCACTGCAATTTCGGCACCATTAAATCTTGTTTCCCCGCCCTTGGTGGGCGAGGCCACCCCCGTGGCTCTCTGGTCTTGGTAGTGCCCTTTCTTACTTTAGTGGGTTGACATGTCGTTGTGCAAAATTTAAAAATTAAATTGAAGGCCCAAGTGGGTTGTGGTGTCCGCCTCAGGTCCCCACTGCACTATTACCCTCCAACAACAGGCACCTGTTACCGAAGCGGCGACGTCGTTTGCCGTTGCTGCAGGAATGCATACTGAATCGGAGCTTTCTAGCGGCTCAGGTGGGGCCGCTTACATTCAAAACTAAGTTTTGCCTGTTGAGGAGAAAGCCGCACCATAGTTAGGTTCTTTGCCAAATAATCATTTATTGAAGGATGCTTGCGAGGTAAAGGCTGGAACAACACAGGGATCAAACGTCCATAGTTGGCCCCCAGAGACCCTAAGGATTGAAGAGGAATGAATTCCCCAACTTTAAACGCAAATAGACAAGAAGAAATAGACAAACAATTGGTGATTAACATTTCAACATATAATCTTACCAAAAGTGAAATCAAGGTGTTACAAAAAGGAACATCGTTTGTTCCTACACACAACACGGATAAACTTGAATTAAACATCAGTCTTTACAAGCTCATGCCCAACTTAAGATTACGTCACTTTTTTGAAAACGTCGTGGATTCAGACAAAGCAAAAGATCCTGATCCTCAATTAAAACATCTAAGATCCAAAAGCACTTTCCAAGCGCCAATAAGTCATAAATCTTTAGACACTTTTGAATCTTTAGTGTTGAATGACATCAACAAATTGGATTTCAAGCATCGCACCAAATTCCGGAACTTGTCTAAAAAAAGAATTCAATATTCTCAATAAACTATCTAGCAATCCTGATATCACGATTCAAAAGGCTGACAAAGGGGGAGCTTTGGTACTTATGGACACCAATTTCTACGTTTCACAAGTGAATGCTCATGTAAATGACACAGAAACTTAAGCTCTTCTGGAGAATGATCCTACTAAAAAGTTCCAAGCACATCTGTTGAACCTCCTACAGCGAGCATTCAATGAAGGAACGATATCCCTAAAAACCAAGACTTAAACAATTTCCTTCCACTCCATCCATCCAGATGCTCCCGAAAATTCATAAGGATTTGTACCAACCTCTGTTTCGTCCAATTGTTAATACCAGAGGAAGTATACATGAAACGATAGGGCAATTCCTTGATTTACATTTTAAAAATTTGGTGACCAAAGCCACCACCTACATTAAAGACACCACTGACTTTTTGATTAAGATAGCTCAAATCACCATACCAGAGGACAAGGAAGTTTGGCTGTGCACCATCGACGTTAAGGCGTTATATACGTCCATCCCTCACAACCTTGGTATTGAAGCAGTAGAAGCGATGTTGCTTCGGTCATCTTTTGACCACAAGTTCCAAGTTTTTCTATTGGAGTTATTAAACTTCACGTTGTACCAAAGCTATTTCAAATGGCAAGATAGCCACTATTTGCAGCTCACAGTCACAAGTATGGGAAATTGAGCAGCGCCGTGCTACGCGAACATTTTCATGATAAATTTTGAAACCAACCACATTTTGAATGGAGAACAATGGAAAAAGAACGCTCGTGTTTTTTTCAGATATATTGATGAAATTTTTGTTCTTTGGCAGGCTCCCCATCATGTTTTACAACAGGAATTGGAAGATTTGAATAAAATCAATGATCGCATTCAATTCACCTATCATATGGATCAAAAGTCTATTGCGTACTTAGATGTTCTATTGCAAATCGAACAAAACAAAATAACAACAACATTGTACAAAAAATCTACAGACCGCAACAATTTACTACATTACGACAGCTTTCATCAGAGTTCTCTTAAAAACAATTTACCATTATCTCAACTTTACAGAGTCAAGAGAATAGTTTCAGAGCCTGAGGAATCTCAGATACAAATACAAAACATGATTCATCGTTTTCAAGAAAGAGGATATCCCCCAAACTTTTAGAAATTGCAGCAAACAAATGCAAAGCCAAATCACGCACTGAGTTATTGGACAGCACTCCCAAAAACATCTGAAAGACGCGCAGTAATTGTATCCACATATTCTACCAAAAGTCATGCCTATAAACAGACCATTCTTAGACATTGGCAAATCTAATGAACCAGATTTCAAAGGCATTTTTCAAGAACAACCGAGATTTCCTTTTACCCGCAGTAAGAACATCCAAGATATGCTCAAAAACAAAACACAGGCCACGAAAAACAAAGCATTCAAAGGCACAATGCCATGCCATAACTGCAACAATTGCCATGCCATCTTCAAAGGAACTACCATTAACCATCCCCGACAGGGCACTCCCATACAACTCAAAGTAACAGCGACCTGTGATTCCATGAATTTGATTTATTTGCTCAAATGCCCATGTGGGCTAGTATATGTGGGCAAAACAACAAGGAAGATAAAAACGCGCTTAACAGAACACAAAAGCAACATAAGAACCAAAAATGAAAAATCAGCCATAGCGGAACTTTTTAACGACCGCAGACACAACATTGCCCAGCTGCAATTTATGGTACTTGAAACCATTACCAACATTGAAAACCAAGATGTAAATAAAAGACTACTACAAAAAGAAAGACAATGGATTTACAGACTTGATTCAATGAAGCCCCACGGGCTCAATGACCGCTTGGAATTCTCGTGTTACCTGTGAATTATAATACATGATGTGATATGATGTTTTTCACTTTTTGACAACTGAAATATTAATGTCCCATTTACTTTATTTGTTAATTATCTCTTTATATAATGGTTAGTTTTATCAATCATCCAGCGAGTTCCTTTAACTGGTTTTCATTTAACCTTATAGATTCTGTTGCTTCAACTATATCGTTATCACATTTATGCATCACTTTTCACACATTCTTAATATGGCCGACACTTTTTTCACTGGTTCTTTCCTGTTTCAAAATGGCTGAACACCTCGCAAAAGGTGTTCCTTAGACCGTCATCGGTTTCTACGACACCACGCTGCTATCTTTCATGCACCGGCGTTCTCGCCGCTTTCTTACCCATCACTCAAGCTTGGAGATTGAGAGAAACGCTCGACACTTTACAGCGGTAAGCTTTACACACCCATTCCTATCTGCGATATGGGTTGTATGCATTCGACACACGCGGTGATTTTGATAATCTTGAACAAGACTTTCACGAACTCGTTATGACCACACTTTAACAAATTTTTTATAATCTATCCCTTGGTGGTGATTTTTCTTTTCTTTTCTTTCCTTTGACGTCAGCGCTATTAAAAGCATGCACACGGTTCGTCCGTTATTCACCGTTCACGTTTTCATAACTAGCAGTCCTTTTTGACTTTCTTTAATCACTTTCTCTATTGCATGCTCGAAATCAGGCATCAATCATGTCATCTTTTCTCTGACATGTATAGACATTAGTTCTAACTTCACCCTAACTCAAATTTTTCAGACTTCATCTGCTTGCTTATATTTCGATATATTACAATAGCTTTATTGAGTTGTGGACCCTCATACAAACATATTTTCTCCAATAGATTCCCCTGATGAAGTGCCTGCTAAGACACAAAATGCATTGGGACCATGCTTTTTAAGTGTTTCATCGAATACACACAAAGGAATTTTTTTATGTGAATTACAACATTGAAAACCTATGAACATAGTATTGATTAAAATTCAAAATTGATGAACTTTATTGAAAAGTCCTTGACAATTTATTTTCAAGATTGAACTTTAATTTATGAAAGATCGCATTGTCGATCCACAACAGCAGTGCCCAGAGGGTCGCTCCCTAGATTTAGGGAACGCCTTATTATTTATTTGTTATTTCACACCTAAAGTCCGACTAGGTGATACCACTCTACAAACTACACCCTTGGGTTACAAATTAAGCTTGTGCCCAGTCAACCCCATTGCAAGCCAACTTTAAACGCGCCACAGAGCGTGTTTGAACATATGTCACCTCAGGCCCCACCCCCTCCCTTCACCACAGTGCAAACGCGCCCCGTGGTGCGTTTTAACTTGAGGGATCAAGTCTACTTGAATCCTGAGGGTCCCCGGGGTCCAACTAGCCCACGAGGTGCCTCCAGTAAGTGCCACAGAGCTGTGCTGCAGAGAGGTGTAAAAAGGGCCATGGCCTGGACCACCTCTCTGGAACGCAGGCCTGTGGCGCTTACTGGAGGTACCTGGTGGGATAGTTGGCCCCCAGGGGCCCTCAGAATTGAAGGAGAATTAATTCCCCAACCTAAAACCTGCCACAGGGCGTGTTTGCACACATGTCACCTCAGGCTCCGCCCCCTCCCTTCACCACTGTGTAAGCGCGCCCCGTGGCACGTTTTAAGTTGGGGGATAAAGTCCCCTTGAATCCTAAGGGTCCCTGGGGTCCAACTAGCCCACCAGGTACCTCCAGTAAGCGTTTGCAGAGTGTTGCTGGGAGGGAACGGGGCTTCGACAATGCCGGTCTTTTTATTTTATTTTTTATTTTTAAGAAGCAGAGTTGTGTGGCCACCCATCCTTTCCAATTTTATGGGCCCTGGGGATCCCATCCAACAGGGCCTGACCCATATTTTTTTATTTATTTCAAAAATGGAATGGAAGGGGGCCCCTCCCGAGCTCATATTCGGCCCCGGAGACTACATCCCCCGGTGCTTGGCCAGTTTTTTTTGTATATATATATTTGGAAGGGGGCTGCATGGCCCCCTTCTGCAGGCCATCTATGGCCCCGGAAACCCCATCCCCCAGGGCCGGCCTTTGCATGTGGAAAACCAATCTGGTTTGGATTTTGGAAGAGAGAGCAGGTTTCCTTCTCTCTTCCAAAATCAAAACCACAGTTTGCTATGGCAGGACAGGACAGGGCTCCTTCCCTGCCACAGCAAACAGCAGTGTTCTGGGGTGGGCACCCAGGGACACTGCAGGAGCTGGCCCTGGGGGGTGGTGGTCCCCAGGGCCGTCAATAGCTACAGGAGGGGGGCCACGGCCCCCTCCCATCCAATCTACAGCCCCGGGGAGGTGGTGATCCCCGGGTGTGTGGGGGGCTTGAGCCCCCCCACACAGGTTTTTTTTTTAAATTAAAAAAAACAAGCCCCGGGGGGGTTGGTGGTCCCCGGGGCTGCAGGGGCCTCGGAGGCCCCCCAAACATTAAAAAAACAAGTCCCGGGGGTGTCTGACCCCAAATTAACATATTAGTGCTCCAGGGATGTGGCTGTCCCTGGGGCGCGGTGGGGGACTTGAGCCCCCCACAGGTTTTTTCAAAATAAAAAAAACAAGTGTGCCCCCGCAAATCCCGCGGTCCCTGGGGCTGCGGGGTCCCCCTGGGCCCCCACAATTGCATTTCACCATGCCCCCGGGACTTGCCTACCAGGGGCAACATAATAACGAAGCGCAGTAGCGAATTCGGCCAAATATTTTTTTTTAAATGTTTTTTTGGGGCCCTGGGTGTCCTTGTGGGACCCCCTGAGCAGGCCTAGGGGGTCAGGGTGTTTCTACCCTGCCCTCTTTTCTTATTTTTTTGCATTTCTTTTTCTCTTTTCTTGTGACTCGATTCTACCTAATACAAATTTATAAAAATGTTTAAAAATTTGAACAGATTATAACACACAAATTCATTGGGAGGGGACTTAAGAAGAGAGATCAGGCTCTGTACAGCTATGGTGTTACACTTTGTTTGGATTTGTTTTATAACCCGCTTTCTGGCAGCAACCACTGTCAAGTTAGGGCATACGCACAAAACGTGCTTCAAGGCTGCACACTACCTTTACAAAGGTCACATAAGCTACTGGCATTTTCATTATGAGTCCATTTACAAGTAAGAGATTTAAAAGGAAGGATCCCAAGCCGAAGTATTATACCTTGCCGGGCACCATGCCTTAAGGTGAAACGAGTATATTGGTGCATTTATTTGAATTCTGTTGACTCCGCGAATACTTTATAATGTTGTGGTTTAATACAGTGCTGGATGTCGAGGTGATAACTTATCCATGGGGTTAGATGTTTTAAAAAGAGCTTCAAGTGCGCCGGAGTCCAAGATTGCAACAATTCAACTGTACAATTCGATATCTTGAGTGCAATGATTAAATTTTGAGTAAAAACATGTTTCGGTAATCCATGAACAAAAGTCTCTGATTTTAGTAAAGCTCTTACGGTACCTTGTTCAGCTTGTAAAATATTCTAGGCCCATCTTATAATGCTGATAATTTCTCTGGCGTATGTACTAACTAGAGAAAGCTCAAGGCGCAAGGCTTGTGCAGGGACGTCTTCAATCAATCAATCAATCATGCCATTTGTATAGCGCACTACTCACCCGGGAGGGTCTCAAGGCGCTTGGGGGGAGGGGTATGCTACTGCTCGAACAGCCAGGTCTTGAGTTGTTTCCTGAAGGCGAGATGGTCCTGGGTCAGCCGAAGGGTGGATGGGGAGGGAGTTCCAAGTCTTGGCAGCCAGGTAAGAGAAGGATCTTCCTCCGACGGTGGCTCTTCGGATGCGTGGTACGGCTGCGAGGGCGAGGCTGGTGGACCATAGCTGGCGGGTGGGCGTGTAGAAGGTCAGGCGGTCGTTGAGGTACTTGGGGCCCAGGTCGTGGAGAGACTTGTGTGCGTGGGTGAGGAGCCGGAACGTGGTCCTCTTCTCGACTGGGAGCCAGTGCAGGTTCCTCAGGTGGCTGGAGATGTGGCTGCGTCGGGGGACATCCAGGATGAGTCGGGCGGAGGCGTTCTGGATGCGCTGGAGTCTTTTCTGTAGCTTGGCTGTGGTTCCGGCGTAGAGGGCGTTTCCGTAGTCCAGTCGGCTGGTGACGAGTGCCTGGGTGACAGTCTTCCTGGTCTCGGTCGGGATCCAGCGGAAGATCTTGCGAAGCATACGCAGGGTGTTGAAGCACGATGAGGAGACGGCGTTGACTTGTCTGGTCATCGAGAGGGAGGGGTCCAGGATGAAGACCAGGTTGCGTGCGTGGTCGGTTGGCTTGGGTGTGGTGCCCAGGGCTGGGGGCCACCAGGAGTCGTCCCAGGCGGAGGGCGAAGATCCCAGGATGAGGACTTCCGTCTTGTCCGAGTTCAGTTTCAGGCGGCTGTCCTTCATCCACTCTGCGACGTCTTTCATCCCTTCGTGTAGGCAGGTTCTGGCGGTGTCGGGGTCTCTGGTGAGGGAGAGGATCAGCTGGGTGTCGTCGGCGTAAGAGATGATGTTGAGGTTGTGCTGGCGTGCGATGGCTGCGAGAGGTTTCATGTAGATTTTGAAGAGGGTGGGGCTGATTGAAGATCCTTGCGGGACGCCGCAGATGACTTCGGTGGCCTTGGAGCGAAACGGGGGGAGGCGGACTCTTTGTGTTCTTCCGGCGAGGAATGAGATGATCCACTCCAGTGCCTTCTCTTGGATACCGATGTTGCTGAGGCGCTGGACTAGGGTGCGGTGGCAGACCGTGTCGAACGCAGCGGAGAGGTCCAGGAGGATGAGGGCCACTGTTTCCCCCTTGTCGAGCAGGGTCCGGATGTCGTCGGTGGCTGCGATGAGGGCGATGAAAGTTGGTACTGTAATTGACAGAGCCTCCTCCTGTTCTCCGTTTTCCCATTTTTCTAATAGATCATTGGAAACTTTCCCATTAAAATCTCCTGTTAAGAAGAATGATGGGAATCCTTGGCCTTCTACCACCTTTTCCATTTCCACAAATATTTTACACATAAGTGTATCCGATTAAGAGCCGGCAGGGATAAATAAGTTGAAAATAAGTAGATCATTTGGGGTATCCACTGGATCAATCCAACACTTTACCTTAATGCATCGGATATTTATTGGTCGCATAGGGATGATTTCCTGATCCCAGAAGAAATCTTCATTTAGGAGATCTGAAATTCCACCTTTAGCATGTACCCAGCTGACAGGTTCTTCAGGGATATCGTATACGATGTACTAGTTTAGTATTAAAGTTGTTGTTGACCAAGTTTCCTGTAGTGCCACAATCCCCAGGTTATCTTCCAAGATCCTTGCGAGTTTCTCCCGGTTTTTTCCTGCTATATTCCAGGAGACAATGATCAGGCCTTGGTTAAAGTGGGAGTATAATTGCCTTTCCCTGTTTGTTACCGTTTAGGTTCTCCGCAATCCAGGACCAGTGATTTTCTTCTATTGTTATTTCCTCCTTAGAGGTAACTTTATTGCATATCCTTCTCTCACCGTTCCTGATCGAAATGGTTAGATTATCATTAAAAATATTAACAGAATTATTGAAGCCACTATATACCTGTGAAGATAGCTGATTTTTCGTTTTATTATTCTTCTTAAGTTTGTCCTGTTTATGGGTTCTTTTGTGGTTGACCACTGTGACATCATCTCCATTTTTATGCAGGGTTTCGCTTTCTTTTAAGATGATTCCCGGTATCACCTGAGACCACAATTCCACAACACTCACCGTAGTTTTAGACTTTAGCGGAAAAACTACTCGTTTTATTTCTGAGCTTGTAAATGTCTGTAACGTATGTATCTTTTGGATGATATTCCTAATTCTCTCTCGATTGAGTGGATCATTGCCAGAGGGAAATAAATCTGTAAATTCTAAGAAACATGATTTGAACCTTCAGTTTATGAGGAGTCGAGGTTTGCTCTTTCAATAGAGCAAACCTGTTTGAGGTGAATCATTTTAGTTGGTGCAGTGGAAACACTTGCTGCTAGGGAGTTTAGGTGATTAGTGATCACTCTTGAATGGAATTGTGAATCAATCTGCCCCTTAGTACTCACATTTAATGCGGTTTTCAAGGATTTCTCTTTTTCAGAAATTTGAGGATCTGGTGATGAGGATTTTGGACACTTTATCGTCTGAGACTTCTGTTTCATGATTCTCCTTGTTGCTCCTTTCTTCTGCCTCTTCCGCATGCTCTTATTAAACCTCCTTTTTAGATAGAACTGTATCCGGGAGAGGTGAGGCTGAAGGTTTGGAGCATTTTATTTCTTTGTTGTTTGTCGAAGGTTCGCTAATTGAGTCACATGCGTCTTTAGAATTGTTCTCGTTGAAGAATGGATAATAAGAGCTGACCTTGCTTAAGGCTTTGCCATTATTTAGTTCCTTGAATAGTTTTTTAAGCAAAAAAATGTGATTGTTCTCCGACTTTTTCTTTATTTCTTTTTGTGTACACCACCCCGTTTGGGTTGCCATTTGCTTCTTCGATGGGTATAAGTCATCAGTTAATGGGATATCTTTTCGTCAAAAAAGATTTTCCTCGATTTTTTGTACTCTTTTTGGGGGTGCTGACTGGCATTTACATTATTGTTTCCTTTTTTTATCTACTAAATATTGTAACCTACCTATTTGGGTGTCCAACATCTGGTCAGAATTGTCCATCATTTCCCCAAAAGGGAAAGAATTGATTCCAGAATTCTTTGTAGAGTAGATGGGGAATTGGATACCGGTGTATGTCCATTTGAAGATTGCATTCGTATTATAGATAAGAAATCCTGTGATTGGGAAAGATTCCCTAATAAGGCTGATGTTTTTTGTGGGGTACTATTAGAAATTGTCCACGGTTCCTTTATTACTTTGGACACCTAGATCAAGAAAGAGTTGTTAATATTGATGTCTGGTAGAGTAAAGTCTGTTTCAGAGATTTGATGTATCTTGTGTTCCATTGGAGAGGCGGGTATTTTATGGCGTTCTTGTATTTACGGATGCTGGAATTATGGTGTCACTAACTATCTCCCGTAAAGCTTTTATGGGATTGGGTTAGATCGTTGGAGTCCACTATTTTGGTTTTGCCGGCATTCTGCTCTTTTTCTTGTTCGTTTAAATTGGCCCCTTGTTCTACTTTACTTGATTTTGAGAACATTTTTGATATATCAGTGTTCCCAACAACGTTTCTTGTATGGACCAACTTGTCTGCGCTTTATCGTATTGCTTGTTGTGTTATAAGTCTTTTCATAATGATCGTACGTGATCTTAGTTTTTTGTAAGCCATTATGAGATGAAGATTTGCGAGATGTACTTGTAAACAACTTAGAATACTTGAGGATCTCTTAGCAAGAATTAGCAGTGGAGGATGATCAGTTGTGGTGCTTACAAGGGACTTACAGGATAATCACTGAGGGAACCTTGTGAAGAATGTATGTACTTAGACTGTAACAAAAATTAAATAGCCAGCAAATTGCAAGAATCCAGATGTAGAGGATATCAGAGGTATTACAGATTAAGGGTTAATAGCCTGAGATGGGATGAGTTACACAGGCGAAGGCAGTTGGCCTACTGGAGCAGCAAGATACGCAGGGTAAGAGAAAGGTGAGCCGAGCTATCGAGTGGCCCACAAGCCACACCCAGACCTAGCCGGGCTGCCTCCGTGTGTCGCCGAGCTCTCACTTAGCAGCTTCCCTAACGGAGAGCTGCACTCACGTCCTCTCTCATAACCACTCACTCACCTGGGTTTCTCTATATTGCTGGATAGAAGACAGCCCTCCTAGGAACCTGCTCCTCTGCTCTTCTGTTCCTCTGCTCCTTAAAATCCTGGGGGCTCTGTAGAACAGTGTCACAGAGGTCCTAAAGGTCGATCTGGTCCAGTCGGGTCCTATTGCTCAGTGGAGGAAAAAACGCTGACTGGATTCAAAGTGCAAGGAGCTGGGGACTGTGAGCGGGAGAGTTCCTGGGGTCAGCACTACCCATCACCCCTCAGCCAGGCACGGCCGCTCTCTTCCTGCTTGACTCCCCTCGTCCCCAGATGCTTGATGTTTACTGCTTGCTGGGGAGAAATTGAGAGAGACGATGTCTACCATGTGGGACAAACCCAATAAGGCTGAGCAGGGTTGTGCAGGTTTTACTTGAGGGGATCAGAGGGGCTTGACCGGGAACGAAAACTGGAGCAGAAACAAGAGTGGGGGACCACAACTCGGCAACCTTCACTCCGCAGCAGCAGTCTCAGCATTCTCAGCGCTCGTTCTTAGCGGCTTTTGTCTGCCTACCTGCTCCTCTCTGCTCCACTGCCGAGGTCCTCCTCCACTCCTTGTGCACTCTGATTCTTCTGTCCGGCCGGCTGGACAGTAAACCTTGAAGAGTTCCATTTGTCACAATTTGACTTGTTTGCACATGCAATTTACCAACAATTCAAACAAGGTGGGAAATGGGTGCAAACTATTAAAGCAAGCCCTGAATGCACCGTGGCTATCACAATGGCTGCCACAATGGCTTTTCTGTAAGTGATAACAAGGAGAATGCACAGACTGGCTGCTCAGCAGAGGAGATGGGGGACAAGAGAGGACATTCAGAGTCAGGCTGACCATTTTTGACCAAGGAAAGAATGAGATAATTGACAAATGCAGGCTAAGTAGCCCTGTTATTTTGGTGTTAATTGACCTTTTAAAGCCACACAAAGAAAGCAATACTCTGTGCATCAATACCAACTCCACCAATGTCCATGTGTTGTGCTCATTACAGCTATTAGCTACTGGCAGTTAACAGGATGTGGTCGCTGTTGCAAGTAGGATGTTTAAAAATGTGCTTACGCATTTCTTCTGCTCAATCCTCCTCGCATGCTTCTCAACATCCACCACCACATATACATGACCAGGAATGACGGGAAAATAAATATTAACAAATGACAGTTTCACAGGATAGCAAAAGTTCCCCAGGTCATAGAGCGTATAGATGGGACACATTGGTCCATATGTCCTCCATCGCATCCTGAATAACTTTTTAGGAACAGGAAAAATATGCATTGCCTTAATATACAAGTGGTTTGCAATGCCCACAATATAATAACTGACATTGTCTCACAACATCTAGGGAGCACCCATGACTCCTTCATGTTTAGGCACAGCAGAATGTACAGATGAGTAGAAAGTGGGGAGTTTGATGATGGATACTTACTAGGTATTGACAATAAATGTAAATGCTGATATGTAAGTGCCCAATCCTCACAATATGTATGTTGTCTCACACTAATATACAATGGTGGCTCCTCTACTAAGATGGAGGAGCGTTGCCCCACTGAGCAAAACAGAAAAAGAAAATTACAATTTATTTTTCCTATTGAATGCAGTCCGTGGCCTGTGTGCAGTGTGGGGTGGGCTGGGCAGGCCAGAGTAGGGGAGGAGTGGTATGCACTACTAAAGTGCACATGAACTGGTTGACCGGTCCTCTTGGGCTGAACAAACAGTTCATGCTCACTTTGCATGTCTCTACCAGGCTGCATTACACAGCCTGGTGAGGAATACGCACAGGCTTCCTGTTCGAGCCTGAATGCCGATCCACGATGCTCAGATCAATCACAACGCTGCATTGCAGCATTGTGATTGGCTCAGGGGAGCCAGTGCGCCGCGTGCTTCCTGCTTTCCACTGGACTGCAGAGGAAGAAGGAAGAGGACGTGGGGCACGTGGCAGCCGGCCAGCCGTTCTAAGGGAAGTTGTTTTTAAAATTAATTCACCCCCAGACCCTCTAACTCCCCTGTCCCTCCATCCTCATATGGTGGCAGCCGCCATTGCTAATTTATGTATTTCAGGTGACAGTGCCCATGCCCTAGGTCCCTGGAGCCTCACACCCAACGTTTATCCCAATACTGAAAATGAAAGGCAATACAGCACTGCACATCTTCGCACAAGGACTGTGATCGAACAAACATTTGGTCTACTCAAATCACATTGTTGTCGCCTCCACTAGAGTGGGGGTGCCTTAAGTATATACCAAGATTATAGCAACCTGTGCCTTTCTACACAATATTGCCTGCAGGAGAGATATACACATTGCGGAGTCTGAAGCTGATTCAGAGGAGAAGTATCCTGCCCCACCTGTTCAGCAGCCAACACAGGAGAGCAGAGCAGTGGAGGGGAGAAGGCACATGAACCGCATTGATACACATTATTTCTCAAGGTAAGACATGTTCATACCCACAATAATGTAACAAGATGGCACCACACTTGATTGATTGCTCAAAGTAAAGATACCTTTAACGACAGGTGTTAATAAAAGGTTGACATACAAGCTGTCATTCTAATGAATTTTAATACCATGAACTCATGTACGTCGGTTACAGAACCAACAACAAATGAAAAAACAAATAAGCCCCCTCCTGATTGGCGTCCCTCAGTTATTTCCTTTGACTGAGTCCATGTGATGTGCCACCATTTTGAGGAGAGTGTGTTGCAGCATCGCAGCACACATGCAGCTCTGGCAGAGATGCTGCTGACGCTGGATGACTCATTATCAGGAACCTTTGCACCTACACCACTAGCAGTTTGGATTGCCTCCACTGCAGTGGTTATATAGCCAAGGCCCATCAACACATACCTATTGAAGTGGCCCATTTTCACATGTAGCCTCACAGCACGCTTCAATAGTGTAGTGCCTTCCAATGGGCCTGGTCAAGGCATCCACATACATAGCGCAGCTCATCTCTCTGCACCTTTGAGTGCTCCTGTCCTCAGACATCTCAGTACAGAGTTTCTCAAGGGCACTTGCCAGTGTGTCCATTTTTTGTCCATGCTGGCTTGATTGTCTGACAACTGATTGCCCGCTATGTTGACCCAACAGTAATGGACTGTTGCATTGTCTGCAATTTTCGTTTTACCATTCTAAATTGTTTGTGCTGCAGGCGCTGAAACTACAACATCAATGCCTCAAGCCAACCATACACTGCATGTCGGTCTGCAGTCGCCTGAGACCCAGAAGCCTGCGAAGTGTGATGGCGCTTACAGGAATGCACAGTGGAGTGTTGCTGTTGGGGCTTAACAAATGGCTGCATGGTTGAAGTGAATGACTAAATGGCATCCTCTTCTTCTACTGACTGGCTGTGGAGAGAAAGAGACACTGCTGGAGTGATCATGAGGTGTTGTGGGCTGACTCTCTGGCAATACTGCCTGTTCTTCACCATCATCTATTGGGCCTTCAATGTCTTATCCAGTTGCATCTAATTGGATAATGGAAATACCATTAAAAATGTTACATGAGGAGCACATGCTCTTTGATTGTACAAATGTATTCAATGTCTGACACTGACTACACTGTGTTTGTCTATGGCTACGATGCACCATAATGCACCATTGAAGGCTATTTTTTTAATAACACATTTTATTGAATTTTGACACAAAATCAGGGCCTAGCTAGCCAATAAACATATACAGGAGATTGTAAAAGGAACTCCTTTGAATGATGACCACAAATTAACTTGCACAGTCGATCCCAACTATCCCACCTAAATACAACATGACACTATGAATGCTCATAGAAGGGTCTAGCATTAGCCCTATACACAAGTCCCTTGCTCCCTAATGCCATATCTCTGTATTTCTGCATCTAGCAGGGAGTTGGTAGAGCGAATTGGGGCCAGCATCATACCCCTGTGGTCGGTCTATCTGTCCAATTTTGGGGTGTTTTTGGGGGCACCCCCTTGAGTGATACACTGCCATCTCAAGACCCATACAATAGCCCATACCCTTTTTCCATGTCCTGATGGAAGAAGGTGTGTCCACCTTCCACATGTTCCTTTTCACTAATATGAGCCCCAGGAACAACAGTCGTCCTTTATATCTGTTGCACCCTATGCCCTCTAAACTATGCTAAATGACCAGTTTTGGTTCTAGCGAAATAACCTAGGAGAAGGCTTACCCCAGGCAGGATGTCACCCCGCCAGAAACTGGTCATTGCCATGCAACTCCACACTATGGAGAAAAATCCCATCCTCTGCTCTGAGGCGGGGGCATATGCAATGCCTTGTGTAGTAAGCTCTGTGTAGGTACTTTAATTGTATTAGGTGAAGGAGAGCAGAAATCGCAGCCACTCTGGAAGCCCCTAAAGCTTCTGACCAATCATCATCATCTAATGTGTCGACATCTACTTCCCACACCGTCCTCAGTGCAAGTAGTGTGTTTGACCTATTAGTGACTAGGGGCTGGTATATCTTCGATATCTTGTGAGCGCCCAGGTCTTCCAGGAGGAGCTTGCCCTCCAGTGGACTAAACTCTGGAAGGCTGGTGAGATTTTGAATATGCGGGGAGAGTTCATGCCGGAACTAAAGGTACTAATAGAATTGGCTGTGGTGTAATTGATATTCGCTTTGCACCTCCTGAAATGATTTCTTCACTGTGCCCCACATTACATCTCCATGCGTGGAGATTCCAATAATGTCCCATTTCAGGAAGCCATCAAGTGGAGCCACTTGTTTTTGTACACTGCCCTGCCACAGTAGCATCCACTCTGTCAATTTTCTCCACCACGCCATCTTCCGGAGAGAGCGTCTCCATCCATCAATGACCACTTGTGTTGGTGATGGAAGGAATCCCACTCATCTCACAACAGTGTACGCAGAGTCTTCCTGGGCGGCGTACCACCAATCATTTATAATCAGTAGGTGAGAGGCGGAGAAGTAGGAGTAAATGTCTCTCCAATATGTGGGCTGGAAGCGTGTCCGAAGGGCAATGCATGCCGCTCCCCTTCGCTCCCTAAAGGAACCCACAGAGGACAGCATTGATCTGTTGAAACCACAACTGAGGTATAGGACAGGGGAGGTTTTGCAACTGATACAGCAATGTAGACAAGTAGACCACTTTGAAGATTGCCGATCTTGCCTGCAAAGGCAGCGGCAGCAATGACCAGACTTTCACTTCTTCTTTAACGCGTGATAGCACCGACTGAGGCAAGATTATGGGTCCATGACAATGACGGATCTGGAGAGACATACACCTCTAAATATTTAAACCCTCTGGGGTGGAGCCGCGGCAGCGACCAAGATGGCTGCTTAGAGACCGGCTCCGGCCGACCTCGTTCTCCTGACTCACCATCCTGCCTGCAATCTTGTGCCCCGACCCGTCCTCGGGTGGGGGAACCGATGTGACGCCTGCAGGCGAAGATCCGGGCGAAGATCCGGGCCATTTTGGGGCTTTGGCGGCAGAGCTGTGCCGCCCGAGGGTTTGCGGCCTGCGGGGCTCGGAAGCCGGGGCTTCGAGTGATTGCGGCCCCCGGCACGAGTGCAACAACATCGCCCGCCGGGGCCGGGTGGAGTCGGCCTGGCTGGAGGTCGGGGGAGACGCGGCTTGGTGCAGTGACAGGCGCTCCGCTGGTGTTTATCGGCCCCACATGGACAGCGGATGGACGGGGGCGGTGCCTGGCTGTGGATGCCCTGTCGCTTCCTGGGACCTGCCTGCCCGTTGGTGTGGAGACCCGGCGGCCCTATAAGCTGAGCGGTGATTTCCTCGGGGTGAGAGGTGGGCCCTGCAGTGTACCAACGCCAGCCGATACTGACATTGGGGGCAGAGGCGAGATGGCCCTCAGAGTGCTGCTCAGTGCTGGGGAAATACTGTGGTCGCCCCTTGGCACACTCATGTTGTGGAATTGCAGGATAGCGCCTCAAAAGCAGTGGTGAGGTGCGGCCATATCACCGCCTACCATGGCGGCCACCTGGTGGTGTATCGTGTCCCCAGGAGGTTGCGTGGTCCTCTGGGCCTGTGCGGCTGGGGCTCCTGGCAGATACTGGACATCCTGGGCACCGTCTAGCTGGTCCACGACTGCGGTCTGATACTTGCGCCCTACAATAACTGCCAGTAGGAGGGACTGAGACAAGGGTGCCTGATTCTGGAGTGGTCCTGTGCCTCTCCCGGGCAGACGCTGTTTGGGTGAGACCTGGGTTGGATCCCTGGTCGGGTCGGCCCGGAGCAAGTGTGGCGGGAGAGGCGGCGGTCCTCAGCTGGATTTTGTGAGCCGGTGGGGGCACCGCGACCTCGGCGATAAGTGTGGGAAGGAGCGCTGTTTCTCGGGAGGCGAGATGGCGGCGAAGGCGGACGCGGATAAATCCCTGCCCAAGTCTACTAGAGGAGCCAGGCAAGTCCAGTACAACAAATTGGATGGGTATACCCTGCCTAAAGGGTCCCCGATCGATTCGAAGACGGGCCCAGGCGGGAGTTCCGAGGATCCTCCTGCAGGGGAAGAGCCGTCGCTGAAGGATCTTATGGTGGCCATTACTGGAGTTCGGACCTCCCTGGGCCAGAAAATGGAGGCCTTGGACTGCAAGCTGGACACCGTCACGATTGAAATGGGGCTGATTAGAGCGGATCTCACAAAAGCAAGTGAGAAAGTTAAGTCACTGGAAGTCAAGACAACTACCTCATAGACGACGTTAATTTGTTGCAGCAGGAAGTGCCTGATCTTAAGGCCTCCAGGGAATCTACCGACCAGTGGCTCGATGACTATGAAGGGAGGGCTAGACGCAACAACATTCGCATCCTGGGTGTGTTGGAGAAATCGGAGGGTCCAGCACCGGACCTGTTCGTAGAAAACCTTATCCTTAACCATCTTAAACCTAAGGGTCTCAGCAACTTTTTCACGGTTGAGCGTGCTCACAGGGTCTTGGGCGGTAGGCCTTGGCCGGAGACGAACCCCCGCCCAATGTTCGCTAGAATCCTTAATTTCCGGGACAGGGACATAATCCTCCAGGCGGCTCGGGCTGCGGATCCATTGGAGTTCGAGAATGCGACCCTCTTGTTCTTCCCGGATTTTACCCAGGCGGTGCAGAAGCAACGGCAGAGATTTTTGGCGGTCAAAAAGAAACTGAGGGACAAGGGTATAAGGTATGCTATGATGTTTCCGGCCCGCCTGCGAGTGGAGCTTAATAGGAAAGCCTGTTTTTTTTGACAAACCTGAAGTGGTGGCGGACTAGTTGGATGGTGTCCAGCGGCCAGGCTCTGAGACCCAGGACCAAGGGGAAGCAGATGAACAATGACTTTGCTAAGTGCAGGGTCGATGTGGGGCTGTGAATTGTAGTGAGTGGTAGTCGGTCCAAAGGGGGGCACATGATGGGATTCCCTGCCTAATTGCGTTTATAATGTTCATTTTCGTGCTTTGGAATACGCAGGGGTATCCTCACTGAGTCGGGGGGAGGGGTGGTTGGCCCGCTGGACGGTCCTCCTCCGTTTCCTACTTTTAGTTATCTATAGATTAGTTGGGGGCGACAGGCACACTGCTAGTTGGGGATGTGCGCAAGCTACATGCAGGGGTGCAGGGGGGGGGGGTGGTTTCAATATTGGGTTTGTTTAGTTTTGATTGTTTGTTTTTTTCTTTTGCATTGGGTGTCCGCGTTTGAATCAGAAATGTTGTATTATCATAATGTCTTCTAGTAGGCGTGGATTAGGGATTTCCGCACTCAATTGGAATGTGAACGGGCTAGGAGACAAGATTAAAAGAGGTATGGTTGGTCAGTTGATCCGGAGGCACTCACCAGATGTGGTAATATTGCAGGAGACACATCTCATGGGTAAGCGTTGTATGGCACTCCACAAAGGGGGGTACAGGCTGGTGGCGCATGCTGGCTTCACCACTGGGTCAAGAGGGGTGGGGATCCTGGTCAAGAGGTAGATACGTGGGATCTCTGGGCTGTGGGAGGGGAGAACAGTTACTTTTTTGTCTGTGTATGTTCCACCGGCCCTCCAGACCGACACCTTTCGTGATCTGTGTAAAAAAATGTTGACGCTGCCTGTTGGGGTGTTGGTTGTGGGGGGGGTGAATTTAATGTGGTGATGAATGGTGAGGTGGACAGGCACCCGGTCGGGGCTCTGTTGCCGTCCCGCAGGTGGTTGTCAGATTTTGTGGAAACTGCTGGCCTGATTGACGGGTGGAGAATGAAAAACCCTGGTGAACTTCGATACACACACGCCTCAGCGGTGCATAACTCCCTCTCGAGGATAGATTATGTATTGGTGCCGGCGTCACAGGTGGTATGGGTCCAGGAAGTGCGACACTTAGCTAGAGGAGTATCTGATCACTCGCCGGTCTGGCTTGGTATGGAGCTGGGTCGGGGGGATGTGGCTAGGATTGCCCCGATTATCGGTTGGCGATCGAGGGACCCAGATACTAAGAAAGAGATCATACGGATTGCTGACAGGTATTTCCAGGATAACGTGGGCACGGTGAACTCAAAATGCTCCCTGTGGGAAGCTTACAAAACCGTCGTTAGAGGGGAATTGCTGTTGATTATTTCAGGGAAAAAGAGGAAGAGTCGGGCTGAGGTTGATAGGTGGAGGCTGACTTGCTGGCCTTGGAGAGGGAGGTGTCGATAAACGCCACTTCGGAGGGATTGCACCGCCTTCGGCTCCTCAGAGATGAGTACAAAAGTCTGGCCAGGGATAGGGATAAGATGCAGCTTGCAGATACCCAGAGTAGGGTTTATGAGCACGGTGATTAGGATGGGAAACTGACTGCGTGGCTGGAGAAAGGAGAGTGAGCGTCACGATTAGTGCCGGAGTTACAGACTGACGGCTCGGGTAGAATAACAGATTCACAACAACAAGTGGACGAATTCGCAGGCTATTACAAGGTGGTGTATACGGCCAAAGGTGGGTATACCGAGTCTGAAAACGCAGATATGATACGTGATATTCTGATGCCCACCCTATCAGATGAGGACAGGGACTACCTGGATTCCCCCTTCACCAATGATGAAGCGGCGCAGGCAATCAGAGGGGTCCATTCCGGGAAGGCTTCTGGCCCGAATGGACTCCCCATTGAGCTCTATAAAGTGAACGCCAATAAACTGGCTCCCTTCCTTAGAGAAATGTTTATTGAGAGTAGAGAGAGGGGCTGGCTTCCCTATGATCAGCGAGTTGCTAATATTATAGTCATACCTAAGGGTGGTAAACCAAAGGTAGAGTGTTCCTCTTATCGGTCGATCTCACTCTTGAATGCTGAACCGAAGGTGTTAGCAAAACTACTCGCGACTCGACTGGTAAAGGTTATTACGACACTGATCCATCCGGATCAATCTGGCTTTATGCCCCGCCGAAATACCGCCCTTAATTTGCGTAGATTGCATGGGATCCTGGGTGGAGTGTCGAAAATACATGAGCCGGCAGTACTGTTATCGTTGGATGCCACCATGGCCTTTGATAGAGTTGAGTGGCCTTATCTCTTTGCTGTCTTGGGCAAGATGGGCATTGGTTCGGAGTTTACAGATTGGGTCCGTCTTTTGTATTCTGGTCCCCTGGCCAGAGTGGTGGTGAAAAATCATAGGTCTGCGGATTTCACATTGGGGAGGGGCACCAGACAGGGATGTCCTCTCTCCCCACTGATGTTTGCTCTGGCGCTTGACCTGCTCGTGGCATGGGTTCGTTGGGACAGGTCGATCAGGGGGTTGAGGTAGACGTCTGAGTGGGAAGATAACATTTCGCTCTACGCTGACGACATCCTTTTGTACTTATCCACCCCCAGGAACTCATTGATTGCATTTCTGGATGTCTTGGCAATATTTGGGAGGTACTCTAGTCGAGTCTAGTCTGGACGAAGTCAGTCCTTTTTATTCTAAGCGGTGATCCCCCTGCGGTCCCCGCAAACTACCCAGTCACGGTGGAGTTGGTGGGGTTCCGGTATTTGGGCATATTTGTATCACTGGATCCTAAGATAAGGCATGATAACAACTTGGTGCCCCCACTGACTAGGTTCCGGAGGGATGTGGTGAGATGGAAATCAATGCCGCTTTCCCTGTTGGGGCGCGCCGTCCTGTTTAAAATGATGGCCCTTCCCCGCTTCTTATATGCACTCCAAAACTCCTTGGACCCGGTACCCTTATCATATTTTAAGGAAATTGAATGGTAGGCCACGGATTGCGTTTTCCAAACTCACGCTGCCATGGTATGACGGAGGGATCGGCCTGCCAAATATCCGGAAGTACTATTGGGCTTCCCAGCTGGCGGCGATCAATCAAACAATCTATGGATCACTGCTTGACCCCGGATACGCAATGGACCGTGGTCAGTTGCCGGGCGGTGAATATACTAGGGCTTCGTATGCCAGAAAGGGGCGCTTTCCCCTGGTTGGGCCTGCGCCGGTTGCGATGCAGGTGTGGCATGAGGCTAATCGTTCTCTTAAATGGGATGGGAAAATAACTTTGGCCACGCCGCTATGGAACTCAGAATGTCTGGGAGGCTTATGGAAGACGAAAGGTTTTTACAGGTGGGATCTCATCGGGATCTCACAGGTCAGGGATATGTGGGGGAAGGACGGGATCCTTACATTTGAGGCCCTGCAGGAAAGGCATCAACTGCAGGAGAGCGAGCGGTTTCGGTATTTGCTGATTAGGCATGCGTTGCTTGCTAGTATCCCCCGTGGAGTTACGCCCCCGGAGGCCTCTCCATTGGAGGATCGTTTGTTGGACGCACATCTTCCAACTAAAACAATTTCCCTGTTTTATAAAAAACTCATTAACCATACGGAGGACCCACTTGTAACTATTAGGGAACAATGGGTGCAGATGGCCTGGTTTTGGATGACGAAGATTGGAGGGAGGCCGTGTCTTCCCCAAGAGTGATTGCAATACAGATGAGACTCAGGTTAGTGCAGGTGAAGATCCTTCATTGATCTTATGTTACGGGACCGCGACTGGTGAGAATGGGTTTGGCTGCGAGTGGAGAGTGTCGGAAGGGATGTGGTGAGGCCGGAACTTTCATGCATATGTTATGGGATTGTACTGAAATACGTAGTTATTGGGTCAAAGTTCATGATAAGATAGGTGAAGTGTGGGGAGTGGACCTGGGGTTGGAGGCATACCGTTGTCTCCTGAATGTTTGGGAGCCAACCGATCTCACTGCATATGGGAAGACATGGGTTACACTGGCGTGTGCTGTAGCCAAACGCAATATTGCCCAGCTGTGGGGGGACAGTCAGACCCCCCAGATTGGAAATGGACGGAAGACTTAGACTGGTGCATGTTTAGAGAAAGATCAGTATATGTTGCCAGGGGAAGGCCCGGGAAATGGAGGAAAATTTGGGGTGCTTGGAATGGCTACAGAGGAGATATTTGTGTTCCCCCAGCTGCAAGGGAGGACTAACCCTGGGCGTAGTGTGCGTAGTGGGGCTACGCGAGGCTACGCAAAGTGGGCGAGAAATTACGCCCACCGGCGCACTTTGCGTAGCCCCACTACGCGCCGCATGCCCCCCTCCCCTACATACCTAATTTAATTAAATGGGCACATAAAATTAAATAAAATGCACTTACCTTGTCCGCGGAGTCCCGGGGCTCCCTCTGCTCCTTCACGCCGCCGTCTGCTAACCAATGCGCATGTGTGGGCGGTCGCGCATGCAAATTTCTCGCGAGAAATGCGCATGCGTGGCCACCCACACATGCGCATTGGTTAGCAGACGGCGCCGTGAACGAGCAGAGGGAGCCCCGGGACGCCGCGGACAAGGTAAGTGCATTTTATTTATTTTTATGTGCCCCTTTAATTAAATTAGGTATGTTCGGGAGGGTGGGAGGGAGGTGGGTGGCGGGCAACATCGCTACGCCTAAGGAGTGGGCTTAGTGTTGCCTGCTTCACCTACTTTGCAAAGGGCGAAGTAGGCAACACTACGCCCACTTCGTGGGCGTAGCGAAGTTGCCCGCCCAGGGTTAGGGAGGACGCTGTTGTGCTGGACGTGCTCTGATCCCTATTACTACTTTCTGTTCAGTATTCTGTAACTTGGAAGATGTATCAACGGACACTGTGGGGCCGATTCCGATTCGGGAAAAACTGCTCCGAATAGCCGTTCGGAGTGTTTTTCCCATACGAATCGTACCCTGTAACGTCCCCCGTACGTACGGCGAAGTACGATTCGTACCAGGAGCCGTACTCCGTACGAGTCGTACAGAGACCATACGACTCTAATCTCCGTATGCTTCTCCCTCGACATCTGTACGGTTTGCGGCTGTTTTTTATGACCCAGCAAGTACGATACGTGTCGGGTATGCACCGTACGACCCTTTTACTACGGGAGCTGAAAACAGCCGTAAAAGCAGAGTTTGCGCCAAAACAGGTACTGAACGCCCCCCTGGGTACGGTGCGTACCCCCCATGATCGCAGGGGTACGGTGCGTACCCCTGCGATCATGGGGTGTACGCACCGTACCCCATGTACGATGGGTGTACGCACCGTACCCCATGTACAATGGGTGTACGCACTGTACCCCATGTACGCTGGGTGTACGCACCATACCCCATGTACGATGGGTACACCCATTGTACATGGGGTACGGTGCGTACACCCAGCGTACATGGGGTACGGGGCGTACAGACGGGTACGATTCTTACGGAGAGGGCTCCGGATACAAATCGTACGGACGTTCTTTTTCTTTTGTTATATGTGTTAATAAAAAGAATTAAAAAAAATTATAATAATTTAAACCCCCCCACGGCTAGCTTCAGCCCAGATTCCCACTCCATAATGCCAGCACGGCCACCAGTGGGTACACTATGGATTTCGTGGTGCGCATATATAGCCTGAAGGTTTGGCCAAAAATCTGCATGATTCGTAGGATACAGGGTCACAAAGTTTCGAGGCAATCCAATCAGATAATTCTGCAGTCCTCTTGAAACCCCTCCCCTGGGCATCCACTCTGACCCATGCAGCCAGTGGCTCTATGGCCAATGCAAAACATAGTGGGGATAAGGGGCACCCCTGCCTCGTATTCCTCTGGATCGGGAATGGATCTGAAACTGCACCTGTGACCCTAAATGTCATGGACAAGTCTGTAAATAATAATCGGACATAGGAGAGGAATCTGGGACTCAGGATTAATCTCTTCAAAAGGACAAATAGATACTCCCAGGTGACAGAATCAAACACTTTATACCTGCTAGGAGCGCCACCGCTGGCCTTCCCAAATGTCCCGCCAAAGCATTATAGAATCGTCCAATATTGCGGCATGAAGCCCGCCTGGTCAGGTAGGACCAGGTCTGGTGTATGTGCCCGTGTTGGGCCCAAGTAACGAAGCTGCACATTGTCCTAAGTTTTCACAATAGCATTACTACTGTTACCTTTTGCACATATTCGCTTGCGTGACAAAGTTGGATTAGTTTCTCTGAAACTGCTTCTGTTTATACATCTAGCTTCACATAACATTATCACAATGCCTTGAACACCATGTACAAGGCCATTTTACGCACGATGTACAAATATCGTTCTATCTTCATACACAGGGCGACAAGGCTATCTGCATATTGTAATATTGGTAATCTTTACATACTTCACAAGGATACTTTCTATTATAAATATTGAGCATCCCAAACGATTAGCAGAGAAGGCACTTCAGCTGACACCAAGTCTCTCTCCATGCTGGGACTTCACCACGCAGCGGTCTTACATCTCATGAGAGGTGTCCAGTTTGTGACCAAGAAAGGGTCCTTCTTTCTCACCTGCCAGGTAGTGGGGTTGGATCGTCCCTTGGGGGAATTCATGGCTTCATATCTACATACACTCTAGGTACACACATAGTAGGGTTCGCATAGTGGGAAGAACGTCGGATTACTGCCTTGTTTTATATGCCTGCATCTATATACTGTTTTATCACCATGGTAGAACTGTATCTACTAGTTACTCTTTTGGTATTTGTAATCACTTTCATCTGCTTCTGTCTACTGATTATCAGAGCACATGTAATCTATACAAGAATAACATTGGTTCAATAAATATATTGAAAAACGTCCCACTGATTCTGATCCATTACCACGAACCCTGAGTGGTCAGAGTTGTCATGTTCAATGGTTGCCAGAAACTATTCACTCACTGTTAAGGTTAGGTGGCACTGTGAGCTAGCTTGTCTCTAGGCCTACATATCCTGCGGGGTGCTTGGAATCAGTAAGCGGCACCTCACACAAATGCTCTAAAGAATTCGCTGTGGAATCAATTAGGACCTGGAGCCCTCCCTGTCTGACGCTCTGCCAGGGCAGAGGAGAGCTCTTCTTCCGTTATTGCCTCTTCTAGCTAGGCCCATGCAGTGTCAGCTAGGGACCGAGGAGGCAGGGCTTCTACAAATTCAACAATTTGGCCACTGCCGACTCCCTTTGGGCATAAACCTCTCTGAAGTGGTTGGCAAAGCTCTAGGCCACCTCTTCGGGCTCGACAAACACTGTCCCCAGCGCATCGCAGATCACTGGCACCGGAGCTGCACCACGAGCGGTCTGTCACAGCCGATGTAGCATCCTACTCGTTTTGTGACCACACTGGTATATGTGACTCTGTGCTGCCTGCCATGCATGTTTGGCAAAGCTCAGCTGACACTGTGTGCCTCCACCATCAACTTGGCGACCACGCTCGTCTAGCATCTGCATCTGGACCTCAAGGTCTCCTAGATCGTAGGATCTATACCTGCACTCTTAGGGCATTTACCAATGTCTACACCTCAGAGAGTCGGTTTTCAGGCCTCCCACAATATTGTCACAGAAGCGGCTGTGTTTGTATTCAGGGTAAAGTATACTTCTATGGAGCGAGTAAGAAGTGTTCTGTATGTGGGATTCTACAGATGCCATGGTGAGAGATGCCAGTAGAAGGTGGGCCTCCCTGGCCCCACATGAAGTCTGAGAGCTACCAGGGAGTGGTTAGAAAACCCTTGGGCCAATATGTCCATCACCATGGACACTCTATGGGTGAAACTATTGGTGATCAGGAAGTAGTTCAGACTTGATAAGGAGCTGTGAACGACAGAACAGTATGTGTATCCAGTGCTAGTTGGATGGTACGCCCTCCAAGCATCAAGAAGGCCTAACGCAGAAATCAGGGAGTCCAGCTTGGACCCTCCCATCTCCGTTCCACTGGGCACTCTCCCCACAAGTGTATCACCAGGTCAACAAATGTCTGCCCTAACAGAGGGGGGGCATACACATTACCAAGCTTGAGGTGTTCTCCATATAGGGTGCCTCTTACTATTGTATATCTACCATGACCATCTATCCAGGTTTTAACAGGCTTAAAGGGGACACCACGATGGACCAGAATACACATACCCCTCAAACCCCTTTTAAATCCAGAGTGAAATGTCTGAGTGTATCCATATTTGGCCAAGCAAGGGACCTGGGAGCCCAAGAGATGTGTCTCTTGTAATAGTAGGATGTCAGCCTTCAGCCTCTTGGCCTGTTTCAAAACCTTTCCCCATTTAATCTTGTTGAGAACTCCGAGCACATTCCACGTAACAATACAGAGATGTCCCATGGGACCAGTTGAACCAGTGTCACCCATCTGTGTCTATGGTGATTGCGTTTGGGCCTCCACATATGGACTCTTGTGAGATGCAATGTGAAGGCACCTAGCGTCCGTACATGTCGATTGCGATTTTCATATTGCGATTCATTAAAATTCGCCATTTCAAAATCGCAGTTATGATTTTTCTTACATCTGGCCCATAGTTGTAAAGAGGCTGCAGAATGGTTAATGGAAGAAAAAAAGAGCAACACGAAACAAACTGTGTAATCCACATAAATTGCAGCTTTCAGGCCTCTAAATATCTTGCTGAAACCAAGAAAAGAATATCAACATTGAATGAATGATAATCACATTGACCCCCTTTGCCCCCCAAACCCTATACCTAACTCAACAAAAGAGAGAAACAGAGAGGGTACCAGAGAGGTAACTAGGAGCGTGAGACATTTCTTGCAGGGAGAGGAGATATGAAAATCTGAGGATGGTGTACAGCCTAGGAGCACACTATATCTGTATATAGAGGATGCTGTAATGTGCTGTAATGGCCCTAGGCCCACATGCTAATAAAGTAAAGACACACATAAAAATGAAATGGGTAAAAACTGGCCTGAGCACATGTGCATGGGCCCTTACATTAACAGGGTCACCTGACTGGTGACACCTGTGTTTGATGGGTGTGTGGTGGCTGTAAGTTCGGCCCCTAGGGAGGAGCTGTATCATCATGTGTCCATCAGGCACTACATTCCTCCCACAATCCAAAAGACAAAACAACAAGTTCAACCTGTGGAAACAATATAAAAATAAACAGGATACCATCTAATCCATCAGTCTCTAGAGTCGATTAGCAGGGTAGCGTGTGGATGCATGCACTGATAAAACTGGCTGTGACAGGACATTCCTGCTCGAATTCATGCTTTAACTTGTGTGAGATAGGACACAATCACTGGTTCAAAGGCATCCAAAACTTTCTAGTTGCATGCCAACTGTAGTCATGTATACTGTGTGGAGTTGGTCCACTCAGCTGATGCGCCAGATGATTTGTTGTTGGTATCAACAGTAAGCCCGGATGGCAAACTCCACTCTGCCAGCGGAATTTGTGGAGTTCTGCCAACTCTGTGATCTGCTGGGAATGCAGCTTTTGGGCAAAAACTCTGACTCCGCGGCAGAGAGGAGTTAGCCCCTGCACCCACGCCCAAAAAGGAGTAGGAAAGAAACACTTACCTGCTCTGGCATCTCCGGGCTGTCCTCCTCTTTGCCGTGGTCTCACCTCCTCGCCGTCCGCCATCCTCGCTGGTCACAAACCCTAGTTTGTACGTCTTGGGAGGACTACGCATGCACGCGCATGCATGCGCAGTCCTCACAAGATGTACAACGTAGGGCTTTGCAACTGATGAGGTCGGCGGAGAGACATGTGTAGAAGGAGGAGGGCAGCCTGGAGATGCGAGAGCAGGTAAGTGTTTATTTCCCGCTTTTTAAATTTTTATTGTAGGTGGAGGGGAGAGGAGCAGAGTTTTTTTCAACTCTGAGGACCTCCGCATAGTGTCACTCCGCCAACTCCACCCACCCCTAGTCAACAGTTCAAAAACAAGGTGACTCAGGAATGGTGTAGGAGTCTATCACAAAGCTTGCATTGCTGGTGTTGCTTGACTCCTTGAAGACAGTTTTGGCATGCTGCAATCGGTTAAAGTCTCCGCTGCAAGACCTTGCTACCTCCTAAAATTCCTTCAATGGGGCAGTGTCAAGTCCATCTCTCCTGCTTGGGGAGGCTCCTTTGATGGTTTGCTACTTGACTGTGTGTGGTCCACACTTGGGCTGCGTGAGTGCCGCATCTGGGCTACTGCAAGACTGACAAGGAGCCACTGCTTAGTCACTCGTGTAACTGCAGGGGTAGATGTGTCCTGGTCAAGGCTCACTCTCATGACTGGGTCTCAGATTCCCTCCTCAGGGACCTTCTTTGACCTCCTACTTGAGGGTGTTCAATCTTCCAAGGTCTTCTTCTGCGGTCAGTAGGGAACTGTGGTTCTGGCACACTTTCTCTGGGTGGTGCAAGACTTCCATCTTGAGGCATCATTCACAACAGGGATGGTTGGTGGGGTGTGGCACGGTCTGCCTTGAGGGTGCAGGTGACATGGTTTAAGTGTCTAGACCACAGGTGCACTGTAGTCTGCTTCTGGTCACCTTCTGGTCTGGCCCTGCTTTCCTTGGACCTTCTACTGTGTGTGTCCATGTCCATCTGACCATCTTAGACAGGCAATGTGATGTCTCTAGGGTTCTCAATCTCTTTAGTGGGTGGTGCCCAGAATGTTGCACCTTGTGATCTGGGTGTCTTCCTGGGATGCTTCCACATCTCTGTCGTGCTGAGGTAGCATCAGATCACTCACCTCATTTTGCTGCTCTGCTCCTATAATCCTGGTCGGGGCAAACAGGACCCTGTCCGCTTCCTCTCTGGAGCATGCTCTCTGATGGTGCCTCAAAGTAGTAGCGGTTTCTTCTGCTTGCTCATCAGACAGTAACTTAGTGTCTCTGGGGCTGACCGCTGCTGTTGGCTGGGGCAAAACACTGTACCAGGAGGTTTCTCTGGCGGCCACTGCAGTCTCTTCTAAGCTGGGTGGCGTTGCAGGCATTGACACTTACTTGCTTGTACTGTCTTGTCCTTGTCTTCCCAGCCTTGTGGAACTTTGACGGCAGCTATGGCCCTTTAGTACACCGCACCAGTGTCCGTGCTATGTGTGCAGCCTCTCTTTTTCATGTGCGCCAGAATGAGACTATTCACGGTCCAGCCATGGACTTTGGGCATGCTATAGTGACCGGCAGAAGTTAAGGAAAGACATCCTGGGCAATACTGCCATAGTCAGTGTATCTACAGTCCGTATTTCATTTTTTAAATTCTATTTGTATGGCTTCCCTTCCAGCTGGTGCCCCAAAGTATTTGGTGTGGACTTCCATGCATTTGGGTGTGCTCACGTCTTCATCTTCCCTGGTGGCTCATTGTGCAGCCACTTCTTGTGACCCTTTGAATGATTTTCTCAATAGACAGCGCACACAGCTCTTTTCACTAGTCCAGTGTGCCTGGTGAGTTCAGAAACCCTTGTCATCAACGTAAAGTCATGGGCCCTAGGGCCACATGCTGATAAATTGGATTACTGACAGAATATCGAGGAGCAAAATATCAACCTGCCAAAATATGGAGGACAAAATTTAGAATGCCAGAATATCGAATTCCTATCTACAAACAGGTAAGTACAAAAATATTGAATCCAAAATATTGTTGTAAATAGTAGTTTGTTAAAATTTCTAATTTTTTTAATGTCTTAAAAGTAATGTCAAATTAATGAAATAATAAATATAATTAACTAAAACATACTTAAAAATACATAAACAACCTTAAAATTAATAAATAATTAATGTAAGTTAAAAAAGAATAAACATGCATTTTTTTAACACATATATATATATTAACTTAATATTAATAAAAAAAGATTCAAAATTGTTATCGTAGGATGGCGGGAGGGTAAAATGTACTATTCCCACTCCAGTGAGTGCAACAGTAGGGAAAACGTTGGATAGCGGGAGGGAAAAAATTACTATTCACACTCCAGTGAGTGCAACAGTAGGGAAAGTGTTGGATAGCGGAAGAGTAAAAATTACTATTCCTACTCCAGTGAGTGGAACAGTAGGGAAAGCGTTGGATAGCTGGAGGGTAAAAATTACTATTCCCACTCCAGTGAGTGCAACAGTAGGGACAGCGTTGGATAGCTGGAGGGTAAAAATTACTATTCCCACTCCAGTGAGTGCAACAGTAGGGAAAGTGTTGGATAGCGTAGGGGTAAAAATTACTATTCCCACTCCGGAGAGTGCAACAGTAGAAAGAGTGTTGGATAGCGTAGGGCTAAAAATTACTATTCCCTCTCCAGAGAGTGCAACAGTAGGGAAAGTGCTGGATAGTGTAGGGGTAAAAGCTACTATTCCCACTCCAGAGAGTGCAACAGTAGGGACAGTGTTGGATAGCATAGGGGTTAAAATTACTATTCCCACTCCAGTGAGTGCAACAGTAGGGAAAGTGTTGGATAGAGTAGGGGTAAAAATTACTATCCCCACTCCAGAGAGTGCAACAGTAGGGAAAGTGTTGGATGGCGTAGGGGTAAAAATTATTAGACCCAATCCAGTGAGTCCAACAGTAGAGAAAGTGTTGGATAGATTAGGGGTAAAAATTACTATTCCCACTCCAGAGAGTGCAAAAGTAGGGAAAGTGTTGGATAGCGTAGGGGTAAAAATTACTATTCCGACTCCAGTGAGTGCAACAGTAGGGAAAGAAAGAATTTAATATTGAAATAAAAATAAATTAATTGTCAATACCAATAAAAAATGAATTAAAATTAATTACCAATTACAAAATATGTAATAATTAATTAATTATAAATACCAATACATAATATTTATTAAAAATACCAAAAATTAATAGGTAATAAACAAAATACCAATTCATTAATTAACAATCAATTAATTATCAATATACAAAAATAATTTCAATAACTTACTTAATTAAAATTAAATTATTTCCCAACCTATTCCCCTATAAACCCACAACCCGCTCCGAATAATAAAATAATCCAAGTAATATAATTATCAATTAATAAGAAATAATTTCATAATAATAAAAACGAATTACCAATTAATAAAAATTGATTACCAAAATGGATATTTAATTTACTATAATTAAATTACTTCCCACCCTATTTCCCTATAAACTCACAACCCGCTACGGAATTAAACTACGCAAAAATTAAATAACATACAATTCACTACTTTAAAAAAATTCAAACTTACATTACAAAAATAATGCATACTTTTAACACATATACTAACGCTTTAAACACTATAAAAAAGCGATCTTTTTTACAACTATATTATGACTGTCGATATTACTAACTTCGATATTATGAAAGTCGATATTTCTTACCTGAATTTAGATATTCTGCACCACTATATTTTTGCAATTCGATATTCTGTCCATTCTAAATAGAAAACTAGATATTCTGTCCAGTCGATATTTTTTTTTCGATATTGTGACTGTTCACCAATAAAGTAAAGGCACACACACTAGTGAGATGGGTGATTACTGGTCCTGAGCATGTGAGCTTGACCTCTTTTATTAAGATGGGTACCTGACTGGTGATGCATGTGTTGGATGGGTGTGCAGTGGGTGTAAGTACAGCCCCTAGGGAGGTGCTCTTGCATGATGTGTACTGCAAGACACTAGCAATACCAGTCTCTATCTTATTTGTTTTTAATGCACAGCAGGCAGGAAACACGGCACGCCCAACCCTCAACAAAAAAACTACCCCCTACATAAAACCAGCTCTCACCTTCCTTGCCTCCGGGGAAACATAGAGATCTATTAGGATGGCGGACGGAGGTACCGTCCGCAGGGGCAGCGGCGGTCCCTCCATACCAATTAGGATGTGACCGCCACCCTGGCGGTCACATCCTGTATCTTTAACCTAGCGGCAGGTGCTGCTTGAAGCAGCACCCGCCGCAAGGTTAAAAATGCATGCTTTGCATTTACATGCACAAAGCAGCAGGCACCTCGCGGTGCCTGCCGCTTTGTGCATGTAAATGCTGGGGGGTACTGTAGATACCCCCCATGTGCATCCCCGACACCCTGGGGGCCTGCAACGGGCCCCCAAACACAAAAGACCACTTGCTTTTCCACGGCGGAAAAGCCGCCGTGGAAAAGCATGTTTCAGCCTGCATGCTAATATGGCTGGCGGTGTCTTGCAGACACCGCCACCATATTTGCCTGCATACACTGCGGATCTCCGTCCGCCGCTGATCCCACCGCCATCCTAATGTGGCGGTGGGTGTTTCCAATGTACGCGGCGGTGAATCCGCATCCCCAGGCCGGCGGTGGCTTCTGCCGGCCCGGAGGATGCGGATTCACCGCCATCCTAATCGGCCCCATAGTTTGGGCTGCATTTGTATTTTAACAGTTCAGTTTCTCAGTTCTTTCAGGAAGGTCCACTATCTAAAGGTAATAAAGTGTTTTTTCGTTTAATCAGAGTACATCAGTCTGCCACCTACACTCCAACATATATTGCTTTTTTTCATGTATTATGTTTAACACCTCATTATCTCATATTCTCTTATCTGACCCCCAAAAGAGACGTTTTTATAAATTAAATATGTGCATTATTTTGATCGCAAGATCAAATGTCTCTAAAATCAACCTACTTCAATGTAGAATACTAAATTCATTACTAGCTGCATACTGTGTTATTTTATTATATACAATAATTCTTACAAGCAAATCCCGTATACAAATTGTCATGTTTTTCGATTAGATTTTGCATACAAATAGCATATTGAAAGAGTTTTTACATTAACTGTCAACCCTTTCTTATTATTTACCTTAAACCTCATTGCAAGCATTGTAAAGATATCAGTCATGTCATCCATGTGTATTGCTGTCTTCCAGTTGCTAAGTTCCTGTGATTTTCTTTGCGGGAGCCGGGGGAGGGGGTGGGAAGGGGGGGAGTAGGGGCAGAAGAGAAAACTGTGTGCACATTAACTGTTTCACAGGTATTGCAAAGATGACCTCGTTTCTCTTTTATGAGTCATATCACTGTCATTGAAACCTTTGCTTTTACACTTTGAAATGCCATTGTGGGCTGCACTATATTGGCAAAACACAATGGGACATCAAGGAACATTTGAAATAACATAAACGCATTATATGCGAGCCCGGAATTTAAAACCTCGAATGAAACGTATCTTAACCTGACAAGATGTGTGTGTGTGAGTTTGTGTGCATATGTGTGTGTGTGGGGGGTGGTGTATGTGTTGAAATCTGTGGATATAGTTAGTGACTGCACCTGCCTTCCTGGGTATGTCTAGGGGCTCTATGGAACGCCTTCGGCCCTCCAAAGGGGCATGTCGGGGTGGGGGATGCACCAACCTCTTTGTGTGCACCACAGTTAGTGACGATTATGCCTCAATGCCCACATCCATAAATACTGTGGGGGTGCAGGGGTAAAGTGTTCCCCTCGATTTCATGTGTCCATGCCTCCATGATAATGAGGGAACGCCCCTTTGGATAGCACCAACTCTACATGTGAGCCTGTACTATCTGTATTACATCAGGGGCCATGCAAGCATATGTGTCCCCTTCTGCAATACTACCGTACCCCAGGGTTGCATAAAATGGGTGGACACTCCTGCTGTGCCCAAGGCACGTTAGGTAATACAACCAATATTGGGCATCCCTTGCATATGCTGCCCAACCTAAGATCAGGTTGACATCTTTGGCATTGATTAACCATTCCTGGTATACACTTGTATCTCCTAATATACGGTGGGCTAATCTGTCATAATCATCCTTGACATCTGTTGACCCTCCTTAACATCTGGTATCCTTCTACAGAATCTATCAGACATACATGAAAGATAGTGGGGATTCCTGACAACTTGGTGCCATTCATGATATCTATTGCTCATCCCTAGTATTTGGTGGAGATTTCGGCATACAACAGCCTTACTGGCATTGGTCAGGAATGTCTGGTGGATAGTGGTCATCCCTTGGTGTATGAGTGACATCACTAGCATAGAATGGTGACACATAGGCCCTTGAGGCAAAACCTGTCCTTTTGGGCCCTATTACCTGGAGCATTTGCTAGAAATAGCAAGCTGATGATTGGTCAGGGAGCAAAAGAGTCTGATTTTTAAAGAAAATGTGCTTAGTAGTTTCGAAGTATATTTATCACAATTGAAAAGGTGATATTTGCTAAATAATGTATGCTGTGGAAAGTGAGACTAGATGAAAATTACAAGCTAGTGTTTGGAAGACAAAAATGTTTATTGTAAGAACATTTTGGGGACAGAAGGGGCAAGAGGGTGGAGACATAAGAATGCTTATCAGGAATAGATAAGCCACTATTTAATGCTAAATCCGTTTATTTTCAGGAATCAGTGAGGTAATTGGGCCCGTTTTATTTTTAACTAGGTTAATTTGTTTTAAAATAATATTTGTACTCAAATATCAGCTTACTATTTCGTGCAAATAAACTCTTCATTCAAATAACAGTTTGCTTTAAGAACTTTGGGAGAGGGCGATGAAGAGGGTGGAGAGATATGAGGGTTTGGTATTGTGAACTAGAACTAGGGCCTGTCAAGGGAATAGAAGAGAAATTCATATTAGTGATGGTTGCCTATCACAGAAAGTAGATTTTCCTCAAGGCTGTTAAACACACCTCCTCCAGAGTACTAATTGAGTTTCTCAGGGAGACTTTCATGAAGAAAGGTATTCCTGAAACACTTGCCATTGACAAAGGGGACCAACAGAAATGAAACCAGTTTAACAGAATTTGCAAATTATGCATCATAAAACAGCATTATATTGCCGCTTGGGCAAACGGGTTGGTTGGAGTGTTAACTGTATGGTAAAATAGTGCCTCCAAATGGCCAGGATTAATGATTCACATAGATAAGATGTAATGCAAGATATGGTGTGGGCATACTGCGCCACCCCCATACTGTGACAAGGGTATTCCCTTTTGTCACTTTCAAAGAAAAGGGACCTTGCTTGCACCAAACTTTACCCCTCCTGGGTATATAACAGAAAGGTGCACATTGGTAGAGGGTACATGATCAGCAATTTTAAGGAGCACCAATAGAAATACAAAATGAGATATGACAAGCGTCAAAGATTTAGAATGCACAAATCGACAGTAGAAGGTGTGGTTCGAATTGTGAGACTTAAGTTGAAAGTAAGCAAAGGGACCACTTTTTCTGAAGCACCCAAAATAGCCAAGGTGTTGAGAAATGTGGCATTGTTCAATAATGGTTAATACTGGTGCATGGACTAAATTTGTAAAGACTTCCCTAAAGTTCCTGTTAGGGATACTGAGAGCAGCTATTCTAATGGAAGCAGGTTGAATGCCACAACGAACAAACCCAAAAGAGTCTGTAGTCCTCCCGAATGAAACAGATAATATCTGAAATTCAATGTTACTGTTTTATTACTAGTGCTAATTTTCTGTAGGGATGGAGAAGTGCTATTTTATCCGTATTTATTATCTATCCCTCCTTCCCAGGCTTTTCCTCCTCACCTTTTTTTTCAGGTACTTTAGACTATTCTTTCCAGCACAATCTGCTTTAGAACATTGGCTTTTTACTCTCATGAGTGTCTGTTGAGAAATTGCCCGAGAGTGTGAATAGATGGTGGTGTTTTTCTCCCAATAAACATGTCTTTATACTCGGAAGAAGACTTTGTTTATAATAGGGGAGGCTTTGATTCTGTCATTCAGCTGCAATTGTTGGGCACCTTCACCGCATGATTCAGCATGCTCCTGCAAGCTGCAAAAACTTTGTAACTCATTGAAAGCTAAGATACAAAAATACGGGAGCCCATCTACAATTCAGGAACAAAGTTAAAACCGAGCTGTCCCAGAGATGAAGATCATGAGAACGAGTTACCCCTGAAATCAAAGCAGAATAACATTCATGGCCAGATGAACTTCACAAAAGGACTCTGTCTTGGCTGAGTGTATTAGCAGAGGTTGAATGACAGTGGTGCCAAAATGTCACAGAAATCATCACAACTGGGCTCTACTATGACTAACGGTAATAAGAGCAGGGTGGAAGGCAGTTATGTCCTCTCAGCATTCCCGATGAAACCGGACTTGCCTTACTGGCTTCTTCATAAAAGACCAGACTGCCACAGAACATGCCTATACTGTCAAAACCCACCACCAATCCACCTAAATCAAGTCAACAGATATGAAACAAGACATGCAACTAATGCATGAAGAGGTCCAACATGGAAGACTCTAAAAGTGTCTATGTCCGCAGGTCCCACCTCTCTCTCACCATATTCAAACCTGGACATCCAAAAGCATTACCCTATAGGGTATGACTGTAATGCGGAACCTCTAAGAGGATCTCCGCAGTATCTCTGCTCCATCTCTCACCTTCACCGACCCAAACAAATCACAGTGCGGATGCACTCACTGCTGTATACCGCACAGGAGTTAGCAGCATAAACTTAACATGGGGCCTGCGGTGTAGGTTACAAATTCCAGCTAATTATACCTCTTATCTCTCACCTACCCTTTCTCCCTCACACTACAAATCCTGCAACCTCTCTGGCCACTTACTAAGCCACCAAAACGTTTCCTACATAGACTACCCACAGGTACAATGTATTTCCAACCAAACACTCTTCCCTGGTTCAGCATGCTACACTCCTGATAAAGCAAATTGGCATCTCTCAATGGTGTTAGAAGCACTATACAAATGAACAGTAATTTTGTTGAATCTATTGTGTAGTTAGTTAAAACCATTCCAATTTTAGCATAAAATCCTCGAGTGTGACAATGTTCTTATTTACATTTTGAATTGTGCAGATATAAAAAGATAATTCGATCTTCTTAAAATGAACCATTGAACATGGTGTATCTAATGCCAAGTCAGTACATTTAAGTCCAGAATGTAGAAATGTCCACTGACTGCTTCACAATAATTGTAAGGAAGCTTTAAGTCCCTACTAATAAGTAATTTCAATTCTTAGCACAAGTCTAAAAAAGTTGGCGATATACATCTATAAAATGAAGAAAAAAGGGGGACCCAGAGGGAGCTGGGCGCGAGCCGGACTTCCCCTGGGTTGGTTCGCACAATGGAACGGCCACCCAGGTGCGAGGTAGCGGTAACAGGGGAAGTCTGCGGGCGGGCGGGGAAAGTTATTTATAGAGGTCTGGTGGGGTGGGAAAGTTACTGTGCCTGAGGGCGGCGGGAGGAGAGGAATTTCGTTTGTCTAATTAGCATTTATTTGTTCACTCTGCGAGGGTCTTTCATTCAGGATGGCTGAGAATGTGGAGGTTAGGGAGGCCATTTGTGTGCTATGCACACCTGGCAGAGATGACTTGTTGAAGCCTGGGGTCCCGGGTGAGGCCTGGGTGTGGCTCGCTCGCACGAAGCGGAAGGCGGCGCGTAGGGTTTCCGACGCGGTAGCTGCCTGCCTATCCCCACATCCTGTGGACAAGGAGGAGCGCGCTGAAGAACAGCTACCGGTTCCAATGCATGTTGGTGCTAATATGCTGGAGGAGCATTTGATACCTCCGCTTCGACGCAAGCTACCATCCAGGTATGAGCTGATGTTCTGGACTCTTTATACACCCAGCGCGCTGTTGTGGGCAGGAGGAGGGGGCGGTCTGCGGGAAGGGCTGGGAGGATGAGGAGAGGGGCTTTGGGCAGGCTTGCTTCTGCAGATAATAAAACCCTTTGGGGGAGGCGGGCCAAGAGTGCTGCTGCTGTGGCTGTTAAGCATGGCCAGTTACAGGAACCGGACCCCTCTTCTGTTGCAGTGAAGACCGGCTTTATGTTGCCTGGAGGAGCTAATTTGCTTAACGTGCAGGGGCAGACTTATTTATTGAGCCCTGCCTCAACCTTTCCATATTTATACTCCTGTGCCTTGTCTAGTGATGCTCATTCTGCAGGGACAGCGGGGGGTTTGTTACCAGGAGGTGTCTGTTCATCACAAACAGGGTTTTTATTAGGGCAGGCATCCAGCGGTGGGGAAGTATTGCTGCAGCCTGGAATGCAGGACTGTGCATGGTCATTGCAGCTGCCTACCTGGTCTCTGCAAGAAGATTGCACAGGCGCCCTGGTTTCGCAGGATGTGGGCACACGTCCGGATGCAAAGTAGTTGGCCAGCCCTACAATTGTGGTCGGACAACAGTGCTTGAACCTGGGAGGGACGATTCCGAAGGTTCCCCAGGAGTTAGGGGGAGGTCAGTGGGTATGGGTGTGTAGTGGCGACATGATCAGAGCAGAGAATAGTGCTAGGACTGTGGGCACGGAGGTACCAACCGGCGATAAGGAACAGTCAGGTCGGAGCGGCTTTAAGAGAAAAGCGCCAGTTCCCTCAATGGGGATAGCGGCTGGCAAATGAATGTTGCGGACAGAGAATGCTGCGCTCCGTCAGGTTGGCTAGTAGATAGAGGGAGATCTGGAGCAGACTTTCCTTCTAATTCAGACAAAACAAAGACTATGAGAAAGTTTCATTGGAGGTTTTATGATGGAGGGGTTGGTGATGGGGAGATGCCGGGGGGAGTGGGGCATGTTTGGGTGGCTGTGAAGAACAATTGGTCATTGATGCAGAAAGTGATGACCTCAAAGAAGGTGAACTGAGAGAGGGGGTTTGTGCAGAGAGTGTGGTGAAATATATGAATACCATTGGGGAAAAGAGGGTTTTATCGGGGCAAACCATTGTTCTTAGTCTTTTGCAGAAGTCAAGTGCGGACCAAGCAATTGTACGAGAATCTCCAAATGTCAGTCAGCAACAGGATGACCCTCAGGAATTTCACAAACGAGCATCTCAATTGCCAAAAGGTAAGGCGGAATGGTGGACAGTTTGGCACCAAGGGGGACAATCACAGAAATTGACCAGATCTATTGGAGTTGGGGGAGGGTGGTTTTGGGCAAGGATCTTCCTGGGGCTGGGCATCAGGGTCCTTTACAAGAGGAGGTATTGGTGGGGGGCAACTCAGTCAAAGGTGTTAAGGAAGCCAAGGAGGTTGCAAAAGATGTCCAAGACGCGGTAGAGGAAGATACAAATATTCACAAAAAAACTTAGTGACATGGGGATTGGTATGCCATTAGGTTTCCATTTATCTTACAAGCCCAGAATTTGGAAACATGAATTTGCTGATGTTTTTAAGCTTTTACATCGTGACATTCAGGAGAAAGAATGCTCAAAGGAGGAGGGATGGGAATTGGCCAGGGGACCTAAGGTCTCTAAAACAATTGAGAACTGGACATCTGCTTTTCTTATTTATGCTAGCATCTACTGCGAGACACATCAGGATAGAGCGGTAGCGATGTTCAAGTACATGCTTATAATAAGGAAAGATCAAAGTTATTTTGGTGGCTATGCTTGGTTGTCATACGATGAGGAGTTTAGAGCCCGCATGAGTGTTTTTAATGACAGGCCATGGGGTGATGTGGACTCAGAGTTGTGGTTACAAGGGATGGCGTCTTCTCAGCCGACAGTTACCACTCATACCGCAAGTGGCTTGCCGGTCTTTTACCGGCCCTTTCAGTACCGTGCCGCCCAGGCGGCGTTTAGTGGCAGGGGTCAAATAACTGTTTTCGGAGCCCGTTGGAACTTCAACAGAGGTTTTTGCTATAGGCAACTCTGCAGGTACAAACATGAGTGCTCCCAATATGGGGCAAACATCCCCTCTCACAATATTTCGCAGGTTAGAGGTTTGGTGATCAAGGAAGGGGGCAGAGGGGAAGAGGTCAGGCATTTCAATTTGTGCCAAAGGGCTCATACTCCAATTAGGCTGGAGATTTTGGTAAACTGCCTGGGGGACTATCCCGACACTGAGGGAACATCCAGATTATTTTGGGGCTTCAAAGACGGGTTTAAGATAGGTTACCAGGGTCTTAGACAGGGCAGGTGGTCTGACAATTTGAAATCAGCTAAGGAGTTTCCACAAGTTGTTCAGCAGAAACTATGCTCAGAAATAGAGGCAGGTAGAGTTGCTGGTCCTTTTGTAATTGCCCAATTGATAATTTGATTGTTTCACCCCTGGGGGTGTTGCCTAAGAAGAAAACTGGACAGTTTTGTTTAATACACCACCTATCATGACCAGTGGACTCTAGTGTGTCATATGCATCAGTGGAGGATGCCCTGAGGTTGGTCAGGTCAGCTGGTAGAGCTGCAGAATTGTCTAAAAGTGATATACAGTCAGCTTTTCGGCTCTTACCCATTCACCCTTCTGACTTTGAACTTTAGGTATGCACTTCCAGGGACAATTCTATGTTGATAAAGTTCTTCCAATGCGGTGTTCAGTATCATGTTCTCAATTTGAAATCTTTAGCACTTTCTTGCAGTGGCGTTTTACATACAATAGGGGTCATGAACTCGTTTGTCACTACCTGGACAACTTTATGTTCATTGGTGCACAAAATACAGGACAATGCCAAAATGCTTTGCACAATTTCTAGATTATGGCACAGGAGCTTGGCGTGTCATTGGAACCTGACAAAACTGAAGGTCCCAGCACACAGTTGACTTTTTTGGGAATTGAAATTGACACTATGGAGATGGTAGCCAGGTTACCAGCGGAGAAAGTGCAGGAGATCACAGACTTTTTGTTATCGGTGATTGATGAAAGTAAATTGGAACTCAGGAAGGTGCAAAAATTGTTAGGTTATCTGAACTTTGCATGTAGGGTGGTCAGGGCTGGCAGAACCTTCTATAGGAGGCTGGGAATGTCCATGTCAGGGGCCTATCTCCCTCACCACAGAGTGCGTATTTCATCAGCCACTATGTCCGATTTGTACATCTGGTTGACTTTTCTGGCAGACTTTAATGGCGTATCTTTGTTTTTTGCGGATGATACGATTTGCAAATCCACATTTACTCATATGCGTCTGTGCAAAAGGATTTGGCATATTCTGGGAGGGTTGTTGCTGTGCGGAAAGTTGGCCGGTGCATTGGCTGAAGCAGGGTTGCAGCATAGTCTTTGCCAGACTTCCTCTCAACTCCGAACCAGACAATAACTTAGCCTAGTCGCGCTGGCCTCAGAAAAAAGAGGCCCAGCACACCCCAACAGACCACCATTCCGCGGGCCTGTCCCCAAGATGGCGGATGCCCACTCCTAACCACTAATCATCGGAAATCTCACCAGATCCTACAGCAATCATACCCTCTCCCTGGAAACTAGGGAATAACAATCTCAGAGGCGCTGGCTTCAGAAACGGGAGGCACAGCGCACACCATCACTTACCACGTCTTGTGCCACTTTATCTTCATTCTGAACGTCCTGGAGAACCTATGCTGTGTGTGTCATGTCCTGGATGGCAAAGCTTCTGGAATGGCCTGTGCTAGGCTTTTACCTTAGAGATGGGACAAACTCATGGCCACAGAGAGAAAACAGTCTGTCCCCCAAACTGATGCTGTTTGTTCCCATTTAGTACTCTTTCTTTCTTTGTCTACTTCCTTTGCTCCTATCCCCTCTCCCATGAATCTCGCCCCTTGCCTGCTACACTGCCTAGCCCCCTGCCCTTTTGAGCCCTTTAACTAAGCACTCCTTCTCCCATTGTTGGGTAAAGATTCAATATTTATACTCTGAAGTCTCAGCGAACCCGCTGAGAGAGTTCACATGCCAAGGGAGCCACTCACAGGTATGGTATGGCACCCTTTGCCAAAGCACTCCCTCTCCCCTTTTCGGGAAAGGATCCAGTATGTAGGCCTTGGAGTCTCAGAGACCCTCTGAGAGAGTCCACTGTGTATAGTGTGCCTCTCACAACAGAGATGGGAAAATTATACCACCTCCCCTGGGATCACAGCTTACTGGGCTTTGGGGTGAGCTTTATCTCGTCTACCAGTTTGTGTCCCCGCCACTCTCCCCCTTCTCTTTCCATGCTGTGTCTCTCACCCTCCCCTCATCTATCCCTCCTTTATTCTCTGTCTACTTCCCCTGCTCCTACCCCCCTCCTCTGAATCTCTTCCCTAGCCTGCTTTTTCCCTTACGTATATGTCCTTCTTGTTTTTCTCAACCTTACATGTAACTATGTTGCCATGCTCTAATAACTGTGTAGCCTTTGTAATGATGTAACCTGCAGCTATGGTCTAATACTCATGTAAAGCACTCTGATACCTCCGGGTCTAGCCAGCGCTATATAAAACCTTTGAAATAAAATAAATAAATATGTAGAGTTTTTTCCTCTGCTCGTGGCATTGTGTGTATGGAGTGAAGAATTCAAGAATAGACAAGTCCTTTTCAATTAAGACAATTTAGCCATGGTCGAGTTGATCAATAAGCAAAAGGCCAAGGATTTGAGAGTCTTGAGGTTTTTATGTGCATTTATGCTTAAATGTCTGCATTTTAACATTGTTTTTAAAGCAAGACATATTCCAGGAGTCAATATTTGTATAGCAGATGCTCTGTCTCGTTTTCAGTGGGCGAAGTTTCGCAGTTTGGCTCCTGGGGCAGAACCCAACAAGACTCAGATCCCACAAGGTGTCTGGGCCTGGGGGGGAATGAGAATTGTCGAATTTGTAGAGGAATCAGTTGCAGCCTCCACGAGACGAAGCTATCAGCAAGCATGGACAGAGTTCATAAGTTATGGGAACACGTTTGCTAAGAACGGGGGGGTCAATGATGAACAGATTTTATTCTGTTTTGTGCTACACTTGATAGATAGAGGTTTTTTGCACACTACTTTTTCTGGCAAATTGGCAGGAATTTATTTTTATCGGCAGTTACCGTGGGGGAGGTACCGGTGGGTGGAGTGCTAGTGAAAAAGGTTCTCTGAGGTTTAAGTAGGGAACAGGCTGGTAAAAAGATGTTACGTGAGCCACTAACATTTGATTTGTTTCAAGGAATGTTGTTGCAGCTACCTTTTTGCTGTTATGATGAATTTGAGTGTTGCAAGTTTAGATTATGCATTTTATCGTTGTTCTTTGGGCCATTTTGGGCATCCGAGTTGCTCGGTTTACGAAACAAGGCAGGCATACGCAGTGATGAAGTTTTTATAGAACAATAAAGGTTGAGTATTTGGTAGAGGGCTTCCAAGACGGATCAATTGGGAAGGGGAAAATGGGTTTTCTTGAACAAGAGCGGGGTGGAGTTTTGCTGTCCGGTGGGGAATGGGAGGTTTTCCAAGCTTTTAGATTTTTCACACCAGGGGAAATTTTTTGCCTTGCAAAGGGCCAGCCAATTTCTATTGCCCAGCTGTTAGCAGTAATGAGGAAGGTGCTCATTAGGTTGGGTGACAATCCTTCGCGATCTGGCGCACACTCCTTCCGTACTGGGGCAGCAACGGAAGCTGAGAGATTGTGATGGTCCTTGACAGACATAAGACAGATTGGGAAATGTTGTGAGAAATATGTTAGGCAATAATTTCAGTGCAGCAATTTGTTCTCGTGTTAATATTTGTTTTTCTACCTAGGTCATGTTCAAGGGCTTTTATGTGAAAAAAAGACAACTTGGATAGTTGGACACTCCTTCGTAAAGTAGGCTGCTGTTTACGCTGAGCAACAGATTTATGGCTGATCGCTCGGACTTACAGGTGTTAGTCATGAGGTGATATGGAAAGGAAAAGGGGGAATGCGTTGGGGGTTTTGTTTCCCACGGTGTCTCAGATGTGGGCTAGAGGGGGCATCCTTATCATTCATCTAGGTGAAAATTATCTGGTTAACTTATCTGGCCTGACTTTAATAAAGCTAATGAAACTGGATCTGGCTGTTATCAAGAATAACTGGGGGGGTACCACGGTGTTTTGGACAGAATTCATAACGCGACTGCATTGGAGAGGAGCAAGATGCCACACAGCATTGGAGAAGGCGAGTCGCAAGCTTAATAGAGCCATAAGATTTTTCAGTGGGGACATCAGAATCACAGTTTTATCTCACTGTAACATAAAAGTACTGAAGGGCATCTTTTTCAGGACGATCGGGTGCATTTGTCCCAGATGGGGCAAGCATATTACTTACTGGAATTGAGGGATTTGATCGCACAGATATGGAAGGAATATATATGGTTCTCCAACAGATTGTCATGACTTTTTCTCCTTGGTGGAGGGGGACAGGAAAACTCTTCGGTTTTTCTGGTTGGAGGATTTTTCCGGGGGATGGGCAGTATTGAGCGGGCTTGTCCATCCTCCAAGGGGGGAAGTGGGGTATACAGTTCACATGGAAAGGAAAAGAAAATGATGGGGATCTCTCAACATAAGTCAGTTCTTCTGGGATTGCTTGGTGCAACATTTTAGGGGTTATGTTTTTGAAGATATGTCAAGCTGAGTTTGGGGATTGCTTTATCATCTATTTGTAAGATGTGTTTTTGAGAAATATACTATGCACCTGTCTTAATAAAGTGCCCTTTTTTGCTAAATAAAGAAGTTGTGGGTTGTGAGTTATTGTGCGAGCGTGGACCCAAGGGGAGCTGGGCGCGAGCCGGTCTTCCCCTGGATTGGTTTGCCCAATGGAAAGGCCAACCAGGTGCGGGATAGGGGTAATTGGGGAAGTCTGTGGGCATGCGGGGAAAGTTATTTATAGAGAGGTCTGGTGGGGCGGGCATATTCACTGTGCCTGAGAGCGGCGGGAGGAGAGGAATTTTGTTTGTCCCACCCACCCATCCCATTACTCTGTTGCTGTTTTTTCAAGCGTTCATTTTTATCAGCCTTAGTTACTGCCAGCGGTTTCGCAATTTTTCTGCCACTATAAGACAGGTTTAGGTTAGCCATGTACAATTAGTAGGCAGATTTTTCTAAGGGGGTGGCAGTCTTGAGCATGCTTGTCCATCCTCCAAGGGGAGAGGTGGGGTATACAGTTCACGGGGAAAGGAAAAGAAAATGATAGGGATCTCCCAACATGAGTCAGTTCTTCTGGGTTGCTTGGGTCAACATTTTAGGGTAAGGTTTTTGAAGATATGTCAAGCTGAGTTTGGGGATTGCTTTATCATCTATCTGTAAGATGTGTTTTTGAGAAATATACTATGCACCTGTCTTAATAAAGTGGCCTTTTTTGCTAAATAAAGAAGTTGTGGGTCGTGAGTTATTGTGCGAAAGTGAGCTATGTGCAAGTTAATACCAGATAGCAGTTGTCATCATTACAATTTGATGTACATTGTCCCAGTGCCCTTTTTAGCTGCCACGTAGTTGGAGTTCGTGAGCAAAAATGCGAGTATGCGAATCAGTGTAACGAGCATTTAGTAAATGGCGCAATGTTAAACAGCTGGGCAAGGGGTGCATCTAAAACAGGAGAAAAATGTGCTATGTACAAGTTGATACCAAATGACAGTTTTTAGGAACATCTGCAGGGTGCCCTTTGTAGCTGCCACATGATTGGAGTTTGTGTGCAAAAATGCAAATACAAAAGGCAATTGTATTACAATAATTGATTGTGTTTTGCGTTTATTTTTGAGTTCATGTGTAGAAAATATCTTTTTTCAACTTTTGGGAATCAATGCGGGTATTCGACTTCAGTGTTCTCGCCGTTTTAAAGTCATATAACAAAGCACAGGAGGTCAAAGCCTATGAGCAACTAAACAGCAAACTTTTGGAATAAGTTGGAGCTTGGTATTGTTCAAACAGCCACGAAGGGAACGGTTTTATATAAAGGTTTTCTTAAGATCCGTATTGTAGCTGATTTCAGTACGACGGTGAGCATTGTTTTCCAAAATGAACAACGAAAAATAAACTTGAAGTGCAAACGTTGCATGTCAATTACATTTCAATAAATAAGAATGAGTTTACAATATTCCCTGAGAACCACAGAGAGGAGTTACATATATTATGAGCTAATAATCCTACAATTTAATATTATGTTTAGTAGTTTCCAACAGGAACTTGTGCATCCTATTGAGAGCAATTAAATGATAAAAATGTCTTCCGGTGTGACGAAAGGCAGGAAGTACCGTCAAGGAAACAGATTCTTTTCCATGATTGTCAATAAGACATATCTGTCTCATGAGGTGTACTGACTTGTAAGTGCCTATTCTATAATCCGCAACATTTTAGGTTAAGATAAAAGCATCCGGTGAATGTATGCTGAAGAGAAATTCAATAGCATTCGAAGCCAAAGGCTGAAGGCCTGTTACTTTCCACTTGCATCTTATTATCAAAGGCAGACTAGGGAGGAGGAGGCCTATGAATCACTTGTACGTCTCCCTGTCAGACAGTACCTAATAAATTATATACTCCGTCTGGCTGCTCCCTAAAAATAGTAATTGCCTCTGAACCCAACGAATCTCTTGCTAAATTAATACGTTTACTTCTTTGAAAATAAGATTTGTAGCTCAAACTCGCCATGAATTGGACTGCCTGCTGTGCGATTTGAAACTCATTTCAGTCACTTAGACAGTGTGATACAAAACAAGTGATCTACGTTTGGTAATTCAAGGATAAACATCTATACAAACTATTGATCATTCTGGCCTGTAAAAGTAACAATTTACTGAAAAGGGACGTGGCCGTGATTTGTCCTGTTTCAATGTTAAAATATTAAAGAAAACACTGCCACCAACAGCCCCTTTGTCTGTCTAACTATAGGTTAGGATTTTTTTGTCCACGGTTGAGCGACTCACTCCATTTTGCGCAGGTAAAAAACCCTCAAATTATTCTAAAAGTATGGGTTTTGGTTGAGGACAAATATTTTTACATACATCCTAAAATTAGGGAAATTTGTGGTGGTGATAACTGCGAATAGGTGAAAGGTTCCAACATTTTGTATAAATATTTGAGAGGTGGAGTTGCACCTTGAAAAATAGCATGCATATAATTTCAGACATCTTTTTTTAGCTGTGTCAATTACTAATTTTATTTAGTTCGAAATTCTGTGAAGTGCTCCATTCATTCCCTTGTGTTTTTTCTCTGTTTTCTGTGCAGCATTCACTGGTGGGTCAGAACTGTAGTGTCGGTTGCATTCTTTGTGACTGTTATTCACTTATTTTTTCACAAATCTTCGAAGTATTTATCGGAAACAGTTCTGAGATATAGGCAGTGTTATTATTATACCAGTGGGAAACATTGAGATATTCTGGATGACAGAATTGCAGCCTCCAGGAACCTGGTCGTGAAGAATGCTGATGCTTGGCTTGGTAATCTTTCTGGAGGGGTTTGTGTTCCCCAGTTCAGTATTTATAAGTGATTAAAACAAACGAAGATATTGAAAATTTGGGATATCGTTGTAATATTTATCAACAAGCAAATTTATTGACGAACACACATTTAAAAATACAATATACTGCAAAGGTGATTATAGAATATCCTGTGTGTCCCTGCCTGAAAGTCTGAACAGTAATTAATTATGTGCCGACCAGTGTCTCCATTTTTCAGAGGGATTAATTAGATCTTTGATAAGTTGTGCAATTCCATCCCGAGGGGAGAACAATAGGCTTGCTTGCAGGAAGGTAGGGGGAGGTAGTTAGAGACCATCCACTGGTACTTATCTTGGAATGTGGAGGAGGGGAAAAGACAGGAACTAGCATGTTTAAGTTAAACAGTTCTATAGTACTTGAAGGGACTTTAAAGCTACTCTGCTGTCAGCCAGCTCGACTCCTCTCACAATGGAGTGGGAGGGCGTGCCTCACAACCAGTCAGGGTTGGTTCTCCAGGGGAATCTCCATAGCAAAGCCCATTGATAGGAATTCCAACATTTGCACACAGACACTACAGTTCAGCCATCTTGATAGATTTTCAGAACAGGATTTAAAGATTGGAGGGAACTTCTAAATATAGAGTACAGTCAAGTGGCTGGAGTTCCTTTAATACACTACACACATCATGGAGAAAATGAGCACATGGATGCATTTAGAATTTCCTCTAGAAATTGGAGGATTATCAACAAGGAGACTTACTAGTCAGCATGTAAATGCTCAGGTCCAAACAGGATCAGTCTGTGATGCAATCAGCCATGCTTAAGATACTCTCTGCACACAGCATCTTACACAACAGATATGCATACCTCTTGGTTGTTCTTGTTCTCAAAGCAGCCTTTAACACGATTTGTCACTAAACACTCGAGAACTCCAAACTCAAATGGGCATTCATGATAATGTCTTTAAATGGGCCCTTTCTCTAGAACCAAGTCCAGCTAGTCAAAATAGATTTTTGTTTTTTTCTCAAGAGCTTATTTTTCATATGTTATTGAACTGGATTGATGACATCTGATGAATTACAACAAACCTTGTTGAAGTAAATCTTTCGCAGGCAGCTAGATGGTGCCTTACTTCTATCTTCATGCCAAAGTCCTTGTGAATGTTACAGCATCTGCTGACTTGAATTCTTTCCCTGGATTTCTGTTACTTTGCTTCTGTGGTTAACCCAGGATTCAGAGAGAATTAAGGCACCATCCACCCACCTTCAGAGGATTCACTTCAACATTCAACAAGGATTGCTGTGATTCATCACACACCGGCAACCCAGCTCAGCAATGCCAAGAAAAGGAATCTTGGGAACAAATAAAGACAACTGTGGTGTTCACGACATAAAAGAACACAAGAACTTCAGATATGTTGAAAGTAAGGTTTATTTTACCTCATCCATCCAACCGACTGCAGGCAACTGACTCCCACAGAATCCTTGTGACATAATATGCCTCACAGGGAACAGAACCCTCTATTATGACATACCACACTTCTTCCCCCTTTTTTGAAGAGCATGAGCCAAATTACATAAAGAATTCAGAGAAAAAGAATAGATACAATTAACAGAACTGACCACATATGTGTATATATCTACAAGGAGAACATAGAGATTACTAAAATAAGACATTGCAAATATAATCATCCATATATTTTTTCTCTTTACTCTCATGCTTCTGTCACTAAAAACGCTACCATGTGATCATGAATCTGTTTACCTTGCATCACTACCCTGTCCGTTTTACTGATCAGAAGCACAAGAGTGTTGTATACAAGCAGAGTCAGAAACAGGTTTGACTATGACAACCCGACGTTTGTTCCAAATGCGCCCATCATCTATCTTCCCCGCATTCTTAAATAGCTTAACAACTTTTCTTACTTTTGTGTATTTTGATAAGGATTGACATCCTACTGGTGCCCTTATTTTGACATAGTCACTCACACACACCTACACATTTTCTTTTGTCAAAATAATGTTTTCCGACCTCTTGATGTCTGATTTTTGTATTCCTCCATTCGCCAATGTCATTTTCCTTTAGTCCTTTATTCCATCCCATCCACCCTGGACACATCTTAGAGTTAGCTGCTCTTCCCAGGAATAATTCAAAAGGTGATCTTCCGGTAGTGGAATGGGGTGACAAATGATAAGCTGTTATCCTGTCATGCAGAACTGTTTTCCAATTTAAATTGTTCTCCATAGCTAGCTGAATACTTTCTTTCAATGTCTTGTTCACCCTTTCTACAGATTCATTGGTCTCTGTGTGATACCCAGAGCTCCTTTTATGAATAATACAGTATGCTTTTAAGAATTTCTGCATTTCTGTTGAACAAAGTTTAGGGCCATTATCCGACAACAGAGAATTAAGATAACTTTCCCTTTTGAATATGTGTTCTAGAAATCTCATAACATTTGTCAATGAAATATCCCTAACACAGGTAACTTCAATCCACCCAGAGTACAAATCCAACACAACTATTAAATACGGAGTGTTGCTTTGCCCAAGCAAGGGTCCTACTATATCAATAGATATCTTTCTGCATACCAAGGGCATTTGTTTACATTTGAGGATCTTGTCACTCACGCAACACTGGATGCAGTCTCTTACGAAACTTACAACGTCCTTGTCCATGCCTGGCCATCAAAACTGCAACGTCAATCTCTCTTTTGTCTTTACAATGCACAAATGACCATCATTTGCAAAACTGAGTAACTTGTTACGCGTACCAAGCAGTGGAACATGTTTTGTCCCATGAGTAAGCATACCATTCATAACAGAAAGCTCTTTACACATCAAGGACCAGGGTTTTGTTAAATGTTTACTTTTCTTCGATGCAATTAACTCAATTACCTTTGTTAATTCATGACCCTTAAGTATCTCAGTCATCCATTCCTCTTCATTAACCATCCAAATCTTTCTTTGAAAACTCTTCCTTCAAAGGTTTATGGTCAGAAAATACCATGTCCCTCATTCCCCAAATCAAATTCCTGTATTTTCTCAACGCCTAGTGTTAGAACCGGCTATTTCAGGTAGGCTAAGGCTGATGCCAAAGCCAGGCAGAAACCACCATTCTAGTCAGGGCAAGGAAGTCACACGCCAAGATAACCCCTGCTCACCCTCTAGGTAGCTTGCACGAGCAGTCTAGGCTAAACTCGGAGGCGATGTGTAAAGCATTTGCGTCAGCGCACAACAGCAACAACATACTAGGTACACCACAAGAGAGACTCCACACAAGGTTATATAAAAATAACTTTTGTATTGTCAAAACGTATCAGATAGAAATTACACATGTACATTGTGCCAACTGGCACGGCAATATTCACAAGGGATTATTTACAAGACAGGGCCACATGGGCCACTGTCTGAATCAACACTTTGCAGATATAGAAATACTTGTCAGAAATTAGAATAAAAGTATATAACCTTTACTGTAACACCAAGTAACAGTTATAGATCACATCCAGTATCTACTGGGAACAGGTAAGTACCACCTACGCAACCCTAAACCCCTTAGGAGACTGTCACGCAGGGGACCAGGACCTCACTAGGACCACCTGTACTAAAAGAACAACCACCTAAGTATCACACAGCATTTAGGGGTCTAAGAAAGAACACATTACCCATGATGCATAAATATACATTCAGAGGAGTAGTAAAGACAAACACATGATGTATAAACCTACACATTCAGCGGTGTTAAGAATAAAGCACATGATGCATTAAAATTACATTCAGAGGTACCAGAATAATACAGTAGCGCAATAGTCACATGATGTCTAAAAACATTCAGAGGTGCAGGAATAAGACATGATGCAAGAAATCACATTCAGAGGTACAAGAACCATACAATTGCGCAAAACCTACATAAGCCACCACCTGTGGCAGTCCCTAAGCCAACTGGCCTTGTTGGGGCTAGAACGCCCTGAGTCTCAATGTCAAGGGCCTAAACGATGCAGGGGCCACTACTTGCTGGGCCCCTGGGAACACTCACAAGGGCCTAAACGCTGCAGCTGGCACTAAGTGCTGCGCAGCTGGGAAGGCCTGGCACCACTGTGCCCTCGCTGTCTCACACCGGGACTCTCTCCTGAAATTGCGCCTAAACGGTGCAGCTGCCCATTAACTGCTGGGCAGCTGGAGAATCATCAACACTGCGCCAGGGCACTCACTGGCCCTCAGGCGCAAACTGCGCCGCGCTGGAGCCCCACAGGCTCTACAAACAGCTAGGTCCACGTTGGACCCACACCGGCTCTTTAGAACGATCATGGTGTCCCCCCAAGAGCCTCTCTGGGCTCAAATCACAATTAAGGGGTCGTTGGAGCCCTCCCTCGGGGGCTCGACATCAACACCTGGCCCCCGAGCCTCTCTGGGCTCAAAACACACAAGATGAAGCCCCTTGAGCCTCTCGGGGCTCTAGATATCGTTGGGGCGACCCGCTGCCAACCGGGGCCGTCTGACTCTGTGCCCCGAAGCGGCCCCAACATCCAGCACTGCGGGCCTTCAAGAGCCCCTCGCGGGCTCTGTGACCCCGGTGGGGCGACCCACTGCCATTCGGGGCCGCCCTTACTCGGTGCCTCGACCGGCACCGCATGGAGCTTCCTCCCCCACAGCCCTTCACTCACCGGCTCTTCTGTGCGGCGGGGGTGGGCTTCGGCGGCATCTGCGGAGCTCCTGCTCCTCGCAGACTCTCCTCGCTTTCCCCGGTCCCCCGTCTCGGGACCGGGACCCAGGGTGGAGCCAGCAAGGCTCCCGGAGTCAGTCTCCTCTCGCGGGGGCGAAGGCGGGGCTCTCCCGGTCACATGGGAGCCTCGCTGCTCCCGCGCCAGACTTCTCTTTCTCGTAAGTGTAAATGGATCCCCGCAAGGAGAACGTGTTGTGTGAACCACACACAATCAAAATTTAAACAAATATAGAAAAATTACTCAAAGATAGTCAGACATTGTTATTTATTCAACAATACTGTATTTGAATCAATCAAACATATCAATCAACTTAATAAATAGCCCCAAGGCGGGGGAAGGGGAGGGGGAGAGAAAGGAAGTGCTCAAAGGGCGGTGCAGAATAGAACACAGTACATAGAATCAAGGCAGTGACAATAAATTTTATGAATCACACTTAAAATCAGTCCTAGTTAACAAAAGGCCTACACAATTGCGGCATATATTATGTCAATAATAACCTAGGGACATTTCAACGGACACAAACATAGCTTGAAGTAATCAGGGGATTGTGCCGGAAGCCCCAAATAAACAGAAAAGGTCGTCGACGTTTCGACCCCTATTCGTAGGCTACATAAGATCCTCTATCGGGGTCTTCATCAGGACAGGTACAGGGGAAGGGAAGTGAGGTGGGGCAGTCTTATCTGTGAAATTCAAAAAACCAAATTAAATCAGTGCACTCATGCGAGCTAGAAATCATCATTAGCTCAAGCAAAACAATTTAATTCCTCTACACTTATTTAAACTATGGAGTCCGGGCCACAAAGGAGCCTCAAGGACATGGAAAAATGAGAAAGCAAGCAATAAGTCAGGCTTAAACTCCCTGATGTAAATCATACCTGAAAGAGGTCAATAAAACCAACCACAACTCAAAACCAAACTTACTTCAGCCTGATACATTCAGAGCACTGGAATAAAATGGAGCGTCCAGGCGGGTTCTGTTCCAACTAAACCTAGTGGCTCCTACAGTGCACCAGCTAGGAAATAAGATATCACAGTATTACTAAACATTCCCAGTAAAAGGCCTGCGCGTAGTGATCAATAAATACACGAATGACTTACTAAAGGGCCAATCCACTGGTTGTCTGTACAATTATAATATGATACCGGAAAACTTTCAGCTTCAAATTTGATCACTGTTAAAAAAAAAACATACACATATGGTTATGTGTATTTCTGAAACCCTCTGTATTATAAAACGTCAGTACAGTACTCAACCTGCCCAAACCAGCAATTCATACCTCAGAGAGAATCTTTCTATCTCGTTTTCTTAATGGTGGTAAAAAACGTCTTATTTTCTATTCAGTACAGTACCAGATGTGATGGCTGAAATAAAACACACACACACCCGCCATCATGTCAAAAATAATCGTTTCAAAGCTGAGTAAGTGGATATAACATATTGATTGGGCTTAACCCTGTCACATACCGTCTTAGATCGATCGCCAGACCCAGAGATATATAAGGGTCGCAGAAGATAGGCAAAGGCGGGTGAGTCACAACATTTAAACACGATCCGCCGAGGAACGGGGAAGAAGCCTCCGTCAGCCTAAAGGGTTCTAAAACACACACAAAACCCGAATCAGATGCGGGCCCAAAGTCAGACGAAATCACATCCTATTTAGAAATTGACAAACAGGGACCAGAGGGGTAACTTACTGAGTCCCGAGGACAACACGCCACAGTCGACCTCCGCAAACCTCCGCTGGCAATTGCGCGAGGCAGGAGGGGGAGGGGCCGTACTAAGACTCAAATAATCAAAATGGAAAAGTTACTCACCAAATGCCACTCATTGAGTTATGTCAAAGCAAAAGTACGCGGGTGCGAGGCCTGCAATTGTTTAATGCTGGAATTAATTTTGGCCAGATTACACCAGAGATTTAAGAATAATAGACATCCAGATATTAATTTAAAAGTGGATTGCAATGTTAGCAACGTAACGGGGGCAGCCCCGAGTCTGAACTTCATTCATAAAAGAGTTTAGTCTTGAACATAGTATTTCCTTACGTTCACATGTTACACATAATAGTAGTGAAATGCAGTGTATTTGTGAAATGCAGTGTACATTCACCAGTACAAATTTTACAACCGAGTCCCCCTCTGGCATGAGGGTGTAAACACAGGTAAAGAGAGTTAGATTCGTGCACCTCCCAAGCATGGGGGTGTAGGCGAATACAAACAGGTGGAAAAGCCTCAGCTCGTGCACCTACCAGACATGGTGGTGTAAACGAGTACAGTTAGACAAATCCTAGTAATGTAACCAGTTGTCCTGAACCACTATCAATTTGGACAAAGGTGGATTCGTGCACCTCCCAAGCATGGGGGTGTAGACGAAAGAAACCCGGATCCAATTGTCTTGCATCATTAATAAAGGCACCTTAACTCTTACCCTTACCGAACATGGCGGTATACGCGAATATAGTTAGAGAATCATCGTAATGCAGCCAATTGTGCTAGACTGCTGTCAATTTCGTTCAGCCCATTTTTTATGGAGTCTAAGAGAGACATCCATTTGGATTCACGTGTGTTAAGGATAGCTTGTAAATTACCCCCTCTTTTACCCAAAGAGACCTTTTCGATAGCCAACCATTTCAGGTCAGACACAACGTGTCCCGCGGTGTTCCAGTGTTCTACCAAAGGGGCACCCAGTACCTTACATCGCAGTCTACTGCAATGTGATGAAATGCGAGATTTAATCTTCTGTTGTGTTTGGCCCACATACACTTGATTGCAGGGGCATATGATAATGTAAATTACACTACTTGTGTTGCAATTAGTATGATGTTTTAAGGTGTAGGTCTTATCACCATGTGCAAACGTTTTCGTCTGAATTGTAGTGTCACAAGCGGTGCACGTGCCACATCTAAAATGCCCCACCACTGGTGGCAAATTCCACAAGGTTGTGAGCGTGGGGGGGCTCAATGGTTCCAAATACGAGTGTACCACCCTGTCGCGAATGTTCTTGGCCCTTTTAAAGGAATGAAGGGGGAGATGTGGTTGTCCAATCTCCTCCGCTATTAGTGGCCAGTTCTTATTGATAATCTTTTTCACTTCATTGCTTTTAGTGGTGAAGGTAGTGACACAGATCATGCGATTTGACTCAACTGCGTCACGACATCCAGGATTAAGCAAACTGTCACGTGGATTATACCACGCTCGTTTCCTGGCGCGTTTCACCATTCGTGCAGGATACCCACGCGATGTAAGGCGTTCAGAGAGAATTTCTGATTCCAGCAGGTAGTTAGCTCGAGTCGAACAATTTCTTCTGACTCTGAGAAATTGTCCGATGGGTAAGTTGTCTTTGAGTCCTCTGGGATGATGACTCCCATACTGCAACAAGGAGTTACGCTCTGTTGGTTTTCTGAACAGAGTAGTCTGCAGGCGATCACTATCCACATAGATTGAAATATCTAAAAACGGTATAGTAGTATTGCTTGCTTCCAATGTGAATTGGATATGGGGGTTGCATAAATTGAGCCACTCATGGAATTGTTTTAGTAGGTCATGGCTGCCTTCCCAGATGCATAGCACATCGTCAATATACCTGACCCATAGGGCCAGCCTTGGCGCAAATGGGTTATTTAGAGAAAAGATGAATTCTTTCTCAAAATGGTCCATGAAAATAATGGCCAAATTTGGAGCAAAGGTGGCCCCTGAACGCCTTACATCGCGTGGGTATCCTGCACGAATGGTGAAACGCGCCAGGAAACGAGCGTGGTATAATCCACGTGACAGTTTGCTTAATCCTGGATGTCGTGACGCAGTTGAGTCAAATCGCATGATCTGTGTCACTACCTTCACCACTAAAAGCAATGAAGTGAAAAAGATTATCAATAAGAACTGGCCACTAATAGCGGAGGAGATTGGACAACCACATCTCCCCCTTCATTCCTTTAAAAGGGCCAAGAACATTCGCGACAGGGTGGTACACTCGTATTTGGAACCATTGAGCCCCCCCACGCTCACAACCTTGTGGAATTTGCCACCAGTGGTGGGGCATTTTAGATGTGGCACATGCACCGCTTGTGACACTACAATTCAGACGAAAACGTTTGCACATGGTGATAAGACCTACACCTTAAAACATCATACTAATTGCAACACAAGTAGTGTAATTTACATTATCATATGCCCCTGCAATCAAGTGTATGTGGGCCAAACACAACAGAAGATTAAATCTCGCATTTCATCACATTGCAGTAGACTGCGATGTAAGGTACTGGGTGCCCCTTTGGTAGAACACTGGAACACCGCGGGACACGTTGTGTCTGACCTGAAATGGTTGGCTATCGAAAAGGTCTCTTTGGGTAAAAGAGGGGGTAATTTACAAGCTATCCTTAACACACGTGAATCCAAATGGATGTCTCTCTTAGACTCCATAAAAAATGGGCTGAACGAAATTGACAGCAGTCTAGCACAATTGGCTGCATTACAATGATTCTCTAACTATATTCGCGTATACCGCCATGTTCGGTAAGGGTAAGAGTTAAGGTGCCTTTATTAATGATGCAAGACAATTGGATCCGGGTTTCTTTCGTCTACACCCCCATGCTTGGGAGGTGCACGAATCCACCTTTGTCCAAATTGATAGTGGTTCAGGACAACTGGTTACATTACTAGGATTTGTCTAACTGTACTCGTTTACACCACCATGTCTGGTAGGTGCACGAGCTGAGGCTTTTCCACCTGTTTGTATTCGCCTACACCCCCATGCTTGGGAGGTGCACGAATCTAACTCTCTTTACCTGTGTTTACACCCTCATGCCAGAGGGGGACTCGGTTGTAAAATTTGTACTGGTGAATGTACACTGCATTTCACAAATACACTGCATTTCACTACTATTATGTGTAACATGTGAACGTAAGGAAATACTATGTTCAAGACTAAACTCTTTTATGAATGAAGTTCAGACTCGGGGCTGCCCCCGTTACGTTGTTAACATTGCAATCCACTTTTAAATTAATATCTGGATGTCTATTATTCTTAAATCTCTGGTGTAATCTGGCCAAAATTAATTCCAGCATTAAACAATTGCAGGCCTCGCACCCGCGTACTTTTGCTTTGACATAACTCAATGAGTGGCATTTGGTGAGTAACTTTTCCATTTTTATTATTTGAGTCTTAGTACGGCCCCTCCCCCTCCTGCCTCGCGCAATTGCCAGCGGAGGTTTGCGGAGGTCGACTGTGGCGTGTTGTCCTCGGGACTCAGTAAGTTACCCCTCTGGTCCCTGTTTGTCAATTTCTAAATAGGATGTGATTTCGTCTGACTTTGGGCCCGCATCTGATTCGGGTTTTGTGTGTGTTTTAGAACCCTTTAGGCTGACGGAGGCTTCTTCCCCGTTCCTCGGCGGATCGTGTTTAAATGTTGTGACTCACCCGCCTTTGCCTATCTTCTGCGACCCTTATATATCTCTGGGTCTGGCGATCGATCTAAGACGGTATGTGACAGGGTTAAGCCCAATCAATATGTTATATCCACTTACTCAGCTTTGAAACGATTATTTTTGACATGATGGCGGGTGTGTGTGTGTTTTATTTCAGCCATCACATCTGGTACTGTACTGAATAGAAAATAAGACGTTTTTTACCACCATTAAGAAAACGAGATAGAAAGATTCTCTCTGAGGTATGAATTGCTGGTTTGGGCAGGTTGAGTACTGTACTGACGTTTTATAATACTGAGGGTTTCAGAAATACACATAACCATATGTGTATGGGTTTTTTTTAACAGTGATCAAATTTGAAGCTGAAAGTTTTCCGGTATCATATTATAATTGTACAGACAACCAGTGGATTGGCCCTTTGGTAAGTCATTCGTGTATTTATTGATCACTACGCGCAGGCCTTTTACTGGGAATGTTTAGTAATACTGTGATATCTTATTTCCTAGCTGGTGCACTGTAGGAGCCACTAGGTTTAGTTGGAACAGAACCCGCCTGGACGCTCCATTTTATTCCAGTGCTCTGAATGTATCAGGCTGAAGTAAGTTTGGTTTTGAGTTGTGGTTGGTTTTATTGACCTCTTTCAGGTATGATTTACATCAGTGAGTTTAAGCCTGACTTATTGCTTGCTTTCTCATTTTTCCATGTCCTTGAGGCTCCTTTGTGGCCCGGACTCCATAGTTTAAATAAGTGTAGAGGAATTAAATTGTTTTGCTTGAGCTAATGATGATTTCTAGCTCACATGAGTGCACTGATTTAATTTGGTTTTTTGAATTTCACAGATAAGACTGCCCCACCTCACTTCCCTTCCCCTGTACCTGTCCTGATGAAGACCCCGATAGAGGATCTTATGTAGCCTACGAATAGGGGTCGAAACGTCGACGACCTTTTCTGTTTATTTGGGGCTTCCGGCACAATCCCCTGATTACTTCAAGCTATGTTTGTGTCCGTTGAAATGTCCCTAGGTTATTATTGACATAATATATGCCGCAATTGTGTAGGCCTTTTGTTAACTAGGACTGATTTTAAGTGTGATTCATAAAATTTATTGTCACTGCCTTGATTCTATGTACTGTGTTCTATTCTGCACCGCCCTTTGAGCACTTCCTTTCTCTCCCCCTCCCCTTCCCCCGCCTTGGGGCTATTTATTAAGTTGATTGATATGTTTGATTGATTCAAATACAGTATTGTTGAATAAATAACAATGTCTGACTATCTTTGAGTAATTTTTCTATATTTGTTTAAATTTTGATTGTGTGTGGTTCACACAACACGTTCTCCTTGCGGGGATCCATTTACACTTACCACAATACACCCAGGTCCCCGCGACTACATGGGTTCAACCCCCTTTTGGTAATAGACTTCTCTTTCTCGGCAGGGCTCCCTCGGCACACGGGAGCCCTGTCAGCCGGCCGCCACGTTTCTTCCTCGCCGCCTCTTCTCCTCGGGGCTCCCTCAACCAACAGGAGCCCCGCGAACGGCCGCCATCTCTCGGGGGTCTCCCACTCCACCTTCTCCAGCTTCCAGGAGCCAGCCACTCACAGCGCGGCTCCTGGACCAGGCCCCCCTCGAAGGACCAATCAGAGCACGGCTCTCTTCGGGTCTCGACCAATCCGGTCGCGGCCCCTTCGTGGTTGCTTTTCTTCCGCGGGAAAATCGAGGTGGGCACTCGTAATTACTAAAACAAATACGGGCATGAAACCTCAGCGCGTCCAGCGCTACCAGCGGGCATAAAGCGCTCCTCAGCGCTAGAAAACTCAAGAGAAAGCGCTCTCAAGTGCTTGGGGGAAATGAAGCGCTCCCAAGCGCTAGACAACAGGCAGAGCGCTCCCAGGCGCTCAGGAGGAAGCTCAGCGCCTCCAGGCGCTAGAAATACGGTTCCAGCGCTATCCACAGGAAAATGCAGCTCCTCCATGCTGCCAAAGCCCCAGAGCTCCCCAGGGGGGCAAAGCCAAGTCCCCCCTCAGCCCAGGCAGGGCAGAGGGGTCCCCCAGGAGTCCAGGAAAATCCATCAGGAGTCCAGGGGCTGGGCAGGACTCAGGGATTCCCCTGAACCCAAGCAGCTGCACGCCCCTGGCAGATTCAAGTCAAAAACAAGAACCACTTGGAAGGGAACACAGCCCCTTCTTATACACAGAAAAGGCTTTGAAGTCTTTTGAAGTCTTTGTGTAAGCGAGCCCTAAGCCCTGGGTGTATCTGGTTTCCCTCTCCTGTCAGCCTCAGGTCAGAGGTGACAGTGGGCCATCAGAAGGGAGAGGCAGCAGGGTGGGCTGACAGGCACAGCCCGGCACCACCAGAGCTCTTCCCTCCCATCCGTGACAGCAGATGGGGGCCTTTCATCTACGGCTGACTCAGACCCCCCTCCTCCAGGGCCCTGCAGACCCCGTCCTACTCACCAGACAGTCCATCTACCAGCAGGCCCAGGCACATCAGCCAATCACGTGCCAGCAGACTCACTACACAATTATGCCAACTTCTAAAAGTGGCGCTTCTGGACTAGACACAGCCATGCCGCATATACCATTCTGCAGCATTCCTTACCACGAGTTCACACATATCAAACTCGACCCTGCACTCCCCATGCATCAGGAATCTACCATGGGCATACATATTCCCCATTCATTCCTATGGGAGGGCAGGTCACTCACCATCCATACACAGAGAGCACACGCACTTTACACTGTACCACAGTGAAAAAGTGCGCAGAGGCCTAAAATCACTAATCCAGGTTCCAAAAACAGGCTAGGAAAAAGCAAAAAGTCACGGGGTGAACCTGCCCAAAGGACCGGGTCCAACACATCCCCCTTCCAGCCAAAACGCAGGGTAGACCAATCACTACACTGATGGTCTTCAATGCTTTGGGTGACAAAACCACGGACACGGGCCTGCACGGCAGGGACACCGTCCAGTTTTTCGCCACTCTGAACCCACATAGACTTCCCTCAACAAAAGCTCTCTGGCACAACTAGGATACCCCACTGGCACACACTAGTCATCCACAGCCAGGACCAGGCCCTAGGCCATCCAAACATCACAGGTCCTAACCAATCCACAGAGTGGGGGCAGCAGCCCCTGGCACACAATAGCCAATCGCCACTCTCTCTCTCAGTGTAGCTACACTACCACTGATCCTTCAACCTAGGGACCACACCCTCAGGTTGACCAGAGGCCACGGCAAGAATGCCCCACCCTACCTCTATTCTACCAATGTTAGAACTGGGGGTCTCTAGTTGGCAGAGGTAAGTACCTTAGACCAAGTAGGGACCCTTGCTTCTAGTCACGATGAAGGAATAACCCTCACAGGGAAGCACTCACCAGAACACAACTCTCCTACCAGATCAGGACCTCACTCCGTCACTGGTCTACCACCTGGAAACTATTCCACTTCTGAGGTACAAAGCACACAGCACAGTCCCTCTTCAAGCAGGTGGGGGGGACACAGCACACAGCAAAGCCCCCTTTCCTATACCTTAGTGGAAACAACAAACTGCAGGTGAGCCCCAGAACACACAGCAAGGGCAGCCCCCTCGGTCTCTTCAGCTGATCCACTTTGGTAGAGTTCCTCCTGACTTAGAAGTTTCCTAATCTCCCAACCTAGGATCTAAACCCTCATGTTGCACCGGGGTCAGAAGTACACCGTCCTTCTGCACCCCCTTCCAGTTCCATGATTACAGGCCCAGTATGTCTCAGGCTAGACAGAGCACACGCCAGCGGCGTATCATCAACACACTTTCCTCCAGTACTCCCTATCACAGGGGGATTCTCAGTATGTTCCAGGCTAGACAGAGCACACACCAGTGGCGTATCAGCAACACACTTTCCTCCCACCTTGGAGCGGTACCCCTGGAAGCCAACAACCGGTCAGGACACTGAGTACAGATGCCCTTCCCTCCAGGTCAGGCTGAACCTGAACCTGGCCTCCCCCCTCCTCGGGGAATCACCTCCAGAGGCCCCAAAAATGGTCAAGCACTCTAGACGGTCAAATGCCCAGCGAACCAGGACTTCTGCACCCTCCACTTAGGAGCGGTACTACCAACACCAGGACCGCCGGAGTTCTGATTACAGACACTCCCCGTCCTCTAGACACAGGAAGATCCTCCTCAAATGACTTATAAGTACAGCCTAGGCCCCTGACCTGGCGCTCCCTTATGGAACCCTCCAGGCCCTAAGATAGGGTTTCGGGCCAACGTGGGACACACCGTCCCACACTCACTCCGCCTCCACTGAGACAGTACGTGAGCCCCTACACCCCTACCATACTAATGGGACCTAGCTGGGCTACACATGAACCTCTTCACCTACACAGGATCATCAGATACACAAGCCACTACTATTAGAATCACTCCCTAATGTCTCTGTAAGACATCTAGCACACCGCCAGACATCCACCTTCTTGTCCAATGCCTCTGTAGGACGTCCTGCACACCACCAGAGGTACACCTCACGTGCAAGCTCCTTAAAAAAAAACTCACACGAACTCCTCCAGTTCAAGACACCACTCATCCACACACTCCCCCTCCAGACTGGTGAGACAGTTCCTCACTGCCTCTCAACCTGTCACTCTCTTACTGAGCACCAGGCACCATACTCTGGGACTGGGAATGGGAATTCACGCACTGGACACATTTAAGCTGCCACCACTGGGTCCTACCATACTGGGGAACCCAGACACACACACTACACTCAGGGAATAACCACCCTCCTGAGCAAGCAGTTTCTCCTCCACCCTCCCTCTCTTCCATCTACCCACACAGGGACAGGAATAGGAGTTGGACACTGGACCCAGCAAGGGATTCCTAATCTATGGGAACCTCCCCTCTCTACTGGCGTCCCGCCCTGTCATTTTCTCTCATCTGCCACTAAACATAAAGTGCAGGAACACCATCTGAAAATGACACTCTTGAGGAAAAACAAAATCAAAAACAATAATCCCAAACATGTGACTATCTGAAAAATGCAGAGTTTTGTAATGTAGCCAGTTGTTGCTATGGCACTGCGCAAACACACGTCCAAATCCGCACCGCTGACCCACCAATGTTAGAACCGGCTATTTCTGGTAGGCTATTGCATACAGCCAGGTTCTGAAACTGGGATGGTGCAATGAGCTAAAAAACGGTGTTGGATCTAGCCCTGATCTCTTGACTGGGTGAGAGTATTCTGCTTAATTCAGAGACTCTGTCCCTCACCACCCCTTGTTGTAAATATTTTTGTCCACCCTAAGCGTGGAAGGGTATACTCAGACATGAGTCCCTTGCTCATTGCACCATCAGGATTCAAGCAAGCCGGGCCGAAGACGGCTGTAATGCCAGAAACCGGTCCCCGGAAGCTTGTTTCCTTCCCAGTGTAAGAATTGGCTTTTGTAGTCTAGTCTGGTCTGCCCTGTTCCCATGATGCACTGGGCCAGGGACAGACTAATTTGCATACAGCCAGGTTCTGAAACTGGGATGGTGCAATGAGCTAAAAAACGGTGTTGGATCTAGCCCTGATCTCTTGACTGGGTGAGAGTATTCTGCTTAATTCAGAGACTCTGTCCCTCACCACCCCTTGTTGTAAATATTGATGCCAAAGCCAGGCAGAAACCACCATTCTAGTCAGGGCAAGGAAGTCACACGCCAAGATAACCCCTGCTCACCCTCTAGGTAGCTTGGCACGAGCAGTCTAGGCTAAACTCGGAGGCGATGTGTAAAGCATTTGCGTCAGCGCACAACAGCATACTAGGTACACCACAAAAGAGACTCCACACAAGGTTATATTAAAATAACTTTTGTATTGTCAAAACGTATCAGATAGAAATTACACATGTACATTGTGCCAACTGGCACGGCAATATTCACAAGGGATTATTTACAAGACAGGGCCACATGGGCCACTGTCTGAATCAACACTTTGCAGATATAGAAATACTTGTCAGAAATTAGAATAAAAGTATATAAACTTCACTGTAACACCAAGTAACAGTTATAGATCACATCCAGTATCTACTGGGAACAGGTAAGTACCACCTACGCAACCCTAAACCCCTTAGGAGACTGTCACGCAGGGGACCAGGACCTCACTAGGACCACCTGTACTAAAAGAACAACCACCTAAGTATCACACAGCATTTAGGGGTCTAAGAAAGAACACATTACCCATGATGCATAAATATACATTCAGAGGAGTAGTAAAGACAAACACATGATGTATAAACCTACACATTCAGCGGTGTTAAGAATAAAGCACATGATGCAATAAAATTACATTCAGAGGTACCAGAATAATACAGTAGCGCAATAGTCACATGATGTCTAAAAACATTCAGAGGTGCAGGAATAAGACATGATGCAAGAAATCACATTCAGAGGTGCCAGAACCATATAATTGCGCAAAACCTACATAAGCCACCACCTGTGGCAGTCCCTAGGCCAACTGGCCTTGTTGGGGCTAGAACGCCCTGAGTCTCAATGTCAAGGGCCTAAACGATGCAGGGGCCCACTACTTGCTGGGCCCCTGGGAACACTCACAAGGGCCTAAACGCTGCAGCTGGCACTAAGTGCTGTGCAGCTGGGAAGGCCTGGCACCACTGTGCCCTCGCTGTCCCACACCAGGACTCTCTCCTGAAATTGCGCCTAAACGGTGCAGCTGCCCATTAACTGCTGGGCAGCTGGAGAATCATCAACACTGCGCCAGGGCCCTCACTGGCCCTCAGGCGCAAACTGCGCCACGCTGGAGCCCCACAGGCTCTACAAACAGCTAGGTCCACGTTGGAGCCACACCGGCTCTTCAAAACGATCATGGTGTCCCCCCAAGAGCCTCACTGGGCTCTAATCACAATTAAGGGGTCGTTGGAGCTCTCCCTCGGGGGCTCGACATCAAGCACCTGGCCCCCGAGCCTCTCTGGGCTCAAAACACACAAGATGAGGCCCCTTGAGCCTCTCGGGGCTCTAGATATCGTTGGGGCGACCCGCTGCCAACCGGGGCCGCCCTGACTCTGTGCCCCGAAGCGGCCCCAACATCCAGCACTGCGGGCCTTCAAGAGCCCCTCGCGGGCTCTGTGACCCCGGTGGGGCGACCCACTGCCATTCGGGGCCGCCCTTACTCGGTGCCTCGACCGGCACCGCATGGAGCTTCCTCCCCCACAGCCCTTCACTCACCGGCTCTTCTGTGCGGCGGGGGCGGGCTTCGGCGGCATCTGCGGAGCTCCTGCTCCTCGCAGACTCTCCTCGCTTTCCCCGGTCCCCCGTCTCGGGACCGGGACCCAGGGTGGAGCCAGCAAGGCTCCCGGAGTCAGTCTCTTCTCGCGGGGGCGAAGGCGGGGCTCTCCCGGTCACATGGGAGCCTCGCTGCTCCCGCGCCGGACTTCTCTCTCTCGGCAGGGCTCCCTCGGCACACGGGAGCCCTGTCAGCCGGCCGCCACGTTTCTTCCTCGCCGCCTCTTCTCCTCGGGGCTCCCTCAACCAACAGGAGCCCCGCGAACGGCCGCCATCTCTCGGGGGTCTTCCACTCCACCTTCTCCAGCTTCCAGGAGCCAGCCACTCACAGCGCGGCTCCTGGACCAGGCCCCCCTCGAAGGACCAATCAGAGCACGGCTCTCTTCGGGTCTCGACCAATCCGGTCGCGGCCCCTTCGTGGTTGCTTTTCTTCCGCGGGAAAATCGAGGTGGGCACTCGTAATTACTAAAACAAATACGGGCATGAAACCTCAGCGCGTCCAGCGCTACCAGCGGGCATAAAGCGCTCCTCAGCGCTAGAAAACTCAAGAGAAAGCGCTCTCAAGTGCTTGGGGGAAATGAAGCGCTCCCAAGCGCTAGACAACAGGCAGAGCGCTCCCAGGCGCTCAGGAGGAAGCTCAGCGCCTCCAGGCGCTAGAAATACGGTTCCAGCGCTATCCACAGGAAAATGCAGCTCCTCCATGCTGCCAAAGCCCCAGAGCTCCCCAGGGGGGCAAAGCCAAGTCCCCCCCTCAGCCCAGGCAGGGCAGAGGGGTCCCCCAGGAGTCCAGGAAAATCCATCAGGAGTCCAGGGGCTGGGCAGGACTCAGGGATTCCCCTGAACCCAAGCAGCTGCACGCCCCTGGCAGATTCAAGTCAAAAACAAGAACCACTTGGAAGGGAACACAGCCCCTTCTTATACACAGAAAAGGCTTTGAAGTCTTTTGAAGTCTTTGTGTAAGCGAGCCCTAAGCCCTGGGTGTATCTGGTTTCCCTCTCCTGTCAGCCTCAGGTCAGAGGTGACAGTGGGCCATCAGAAGGGAGAGGCAGCAGGGTGGGCTGACAGGCACAGCCCGGCACCACCAGAGCTCTTCCCTCCCATCCGTGACAGCAGATGGGGGCCTTTCATCTACGGCTGACTCAGACCCCCCTCCTCCAGGGCCCTGCAGACCCCGTCCTACTCACCAGACAGTCCATCTACCAGCAGGCCCAGGCACATCAGCCAATCACGTGCCAGCAGACTCACTACACAATTATGCCAACTTCGAAAAGTGGCGCTTCTGGACTAGACACAGCCATGCCGCATATACCATTCTGCAGCATTCCTTACCACGAGTTCACACATATCAAACTCGACCCTGCACTCCCCATGCATCAGGAATCTACCATGGGCATACATATTCCCCATTCATTCCTATGGGAGGGCAGGTCACTCACCATCCATACACAGAGAGCACACGCACTTTACACTGTACCACAGTGAAAAAGTGCGCAGAGGCCTAAAATCACCAATCCAGGTTCCAAAAACAGGCTAGGAAAAAGCAAAAAGTCACGGGGTGAACCTGCCCAAAGGACCGGGTCCAACACCTAGTAAATTGCCAGTGCCTCTTTTTCTATAACCGAGTAATTTAGTTCTGAACCCCTCAAACACCTAGAGGCACAGGCTATCAAATATTCCATTCCATCTTTTGCAGTAACACCGCACCAATGCTCTTTGCACTCGCATCATTCTTAATATACGTTTTCTCACCTGGTACAAAAGCCTGCAAACAGGGTACATTCTTTAAATTGTCCTTCACTGATCTGAATTCATAATCACGTCCAGCACTCCACTCAAAGCACATTTTTTGCAAGTAATTTCCTGAGATTTTGTGTTTCATCTGCATAATTAGGTATGAACTTGCAATATTATTCTACCATTCGCAAGAAAGAGACTAACTCCTCTTTATTAATGGGTTCTTTTAATTTCACAATGGTACCTAACAACTCCTTCTTTGGGAAAACACCTTGGGGCAGATGGACGACCGAGCATATAGGGACTCGCAAATTGCGCTAAATTGCCAGACGCTAAATGCCATGTACAACAGTGTCAGAGACACTGTTGGCGATTCCCAATGGGGTCGCAAATTGCATGCCTTGTCAATATTCATGAGGCACTCGCAATTTGTGACCCCATTAGGAATAGCTGGTCCTCCCAGGTACGGTGGCCTGCTGGGCTCAGCAGACCTCCATGTCTTGGACTGCTTTTCAATAAAGCTGTTTTTTTAGTTTTAATTCAGCCCGTTTTCCTTAAAGGAAAACGGGATGTATTTAAAAATACAAAAAGTAATGTTTTTGTTTAATTTTGTAAGTGCACGTAGTGGTTCCTGGGACCACTATCTGCCCCTAAAAAATATTTTCCCTGCATTTGCAAAGAGGAAGAGGTCCTCTGGACCCTTTCCATTTGCGAGTGAATTACTACCCTCTTGAAGAGGATGGTAAATTGCGAGTGTTTTGCGACGGCAATTGAGGTTGCAAAACATTCTTACATAGGATAGCAAGTCGCAATTAGGAAGGGACGCCCTTGGAACACCCCTTCCTAATTGCGAGTCACAAATCCTATTTAGCGAGTCGTAATTAAACTGCAACTCTCTAAATAGGGTTTTACATGGCCCAATTAATTTTTGCATGCGCAAACGGGCCGCTAACCTGTTTGCGCATGCAAAAATGAGTCATACATCTGGCTCCTTGTCTAGAAATACAATGACCGAGATAGTTAACCTCTTCCAAACAGAATTTACACTTGTCCTTAAGGTTTATCTGGCCTTTTCCAATCTTTCTAAAACAGAACACATCCTCAAGTAATGATACTTTTTTAGTGCTACCATAAATCAACAAATCAACCTTTACCCATGTGACACCTTTTAGAACCTTTGACATAATCCTCTGGAACACCGAGGCTGCTGAGATCAAACCAAGCAGCATTCCCAACAATGTTAATGTTCCCAGGGGAGTAATAGATGGTGTCAACTCCGGAAAAGCTTAATCTAGCTCCACCTGATGGTAAGTGGAAGCTAGAACCAAAGTAGTAAAATACTTTGCACCTGCTAATGTAGAGATGATCTCATTAATATTTGGTAATGGAAATCTATCCACAACCAGCTCTCTATTAAGTACATGTAAATCAATGCACAAACAAATTTCACCACTGGGTTTCTTAGTGACAACAATGGGAGCCAACCACTCCATCGCCTCAACAGGTACAATTACTCCCATTTCAACCAGACGCTCCTTCTGCACTCGAACCTGTTCATTCAAAGATATCCTCCTTACTTTTGCAACGACTGGAATAGCTCCTTCCTTCAACTTTATATGATGCTTATATCCTTTAAAACACCCTAGACCATCCTGGAAAACATCCCAAACCTTCTCATCAAAAGAAATAAAGGAGTCATCAACCTCTTGTAATGGTACTTGTGGCATTAGGATTTAATAGAACACCTAACACACACTGATGTGGCCAGCTCATTAATGCATATCCTTTATGTGCTACATACACTTCCCCAACAGTCACTCTCCCATCAAGTTCAATGCAACCCTCAGCATTATAATCGATATTCCACCATACCCCACAGGTGATACATCAACCTTGGGCAACTTCACTTTTCCTTTATACTGAGTGTCATATATATCCATATAAATCATGGTAAGATGTGAGAAAGAATCAAACTTCATCTCAATTTCAATTCCCTTAATCATTACAATATGTGAAGGATGTTGCTTTTCTTCACCATCAACTTGAAACATAATCTCCTTAACCTCTGGTTGGTCTTTCCTTTTCATTTTGCTTTTATAACATTTGGGAACATTTCCTTTTTTCCCACACGCATTGCATATAACCTGAAATGCTGGACAGAACATAGCATTTGCTCTATGGCCTAACCTCCCACACTGAAAGCATGTGTTTTTAATCTCCTGCATCCCATTGTCTTCCATAACTTAAACTGTTTTTTTTATTTCAGTATCTGTGGAATTTTGACTTTTGACTTGACAAACTACTTCAGTTTTAGTACTACTCTCTTTTATCTTGTTCTTAGTAGTGATTAACTCGTCAACAAATTTCATCATCTGTTCTACACATTTAGCAATTGCTAATACCTCCACCAATGATGTCGCAACTTTCAACCACAATTCTTCCCTTGCACATGTTAAAACAAAGTGATCTCTTATTCTCTCTTCAGTCGCACCACCAAACGTGCAACTTGCCACAACTTCCAAGACTAGTTACAAATTCTTCTACAGACTCACCTTTCATCTGTTCCCGAAACCCAAAATAATATCTTTCCATGATGGTACTGACACGTGGCAGATAATGGCGGTCTAATTGTAAGATGCATATCTCATATTCACTGAATGTCCTCTGATCTGCAGCACTTAATTCTGGCAATTTCTCCCGTACTTCCTGTCTTTCCACACCTAAACAATGAAGTAATTAGGAGTGTCTGCGCTCTGCACTTAAATTAGTGCATACCCTTGCGTAATTTATGAATATTTTCTTCCATTTCTGCCATTTAACTGTTGGTTCACCTGGTTTACATAAGAAAAATGGTGTTTGTGTTACATGCATATGAGTAAAAAAATCCTAGGCCATCTACTGGATAAGTGAACAACTAACCAAACCCAGTGGTAAAAGGAACAATCGAATAGAAAATTATATAAAAAACATGTTTTTAATGGGCATGATAAAAATCATATAGAAGCTGACCAAAGGTTAGACTCTATGATGACAAAAGACAATAATCATTAAGCATACATCAACATATACAGGTGTTAAAAAACATACATACATACATAACATATGAATTATACAAGATTCAATAAAAAATACATTCAAGGTTGTAGTTAGTGCTTAAAGTGTTGAAAAATATAAAAACTCGAGGCGCGTTTCGGCAGAAAACGCCTTCTTCAGGAGTCACAGATGATACTCTGTAAATATGTTTACAAGAAAAAGACACGTATCAGACATCCGGGTATATACATTATGAATAAGCAAAAATACTATACAAATTTTCTAACAGTGTTTTTAAAAAAGCAGGTGGTATAGACATAGGTTAACATTACATAGTTCCGACTCGAAAGTCCTCAATACTCAAACCGGACTGGTCTATTAATTTGTTCACTCTAAGTCTTATGGTGGACAAGTCTTTTCTAACGATTGTACAGTACTTAACTTATGATATACATTATATTTTAGATCAATTCAGTATGCATTATTAACTACCATGATATGAGTCAAATAAAGCAACACGCTAAAATGAGGCATAACAGTAAATGATACATCCGAATTAGGTATACATTGGTACATAAATTAAAACTTACATTCAGAGCTGTATTTCATTGCAGTACATCAGAGTAGATGATCACTTCGTATATGGATAAACAAGTTATCGTTCGGTAAGGGCTTTTTTCTAATCAGTAGAAAAACACAATTGTGTGTTATAATGTTTTAGTTCAAACTATTTTATCTTCGAACATAGTGTACCACACGAATAACATGACATGTTGGTAGAGCTTCATAAAACGAAAGGTAAGTAAAGCCCAGTAATTGTTGATATCTATAGAAGCTGGGTAATCAGGGATTAAATAAAGATATAAGATGGTCTACGTAAACCCTCCATTGTCCTTCCCTATATAACGAATATAATATCTCCGTAACTACCGTATTAATGCAACATAATTTAGTGTTTGCTGTGTCATCTTCTTTGTAGTTATATCCGCATCTACTGATTCATGTGGCGACGCCATAATAATATATACCTTGCTGCTATACATATATGCTGCACGTATTATCAACGTCATCTTTGAGAATTACTAAGCAAGAAAACTGTATATTTTATCAGGTAAATATACAAATATATATATATAACATAGCAGGATAACAGTTCATTAGGGAGTCTCTACATGATCCCTTCAGGTCTCCTATGCATGAACCTTTCTTCTCAGTCTCAATTATGTACCTCAGTGATGTTAGGAGTGTGCATACACCTTTCTTTCACCCCAATCACCGTGTGTTTAGGTTTATGCAGTACCCATACCATTGGTTATACGGTAGGAGGTGGAATGACTTGCTATGGATATCTGTAGATACTGTGCTTTTGACATACTAGTTTAGGGTTTATGTGTCATTTTGTATTAATAAAATGATCCCATCTGACCTCTACCCTCTGGAGGGTTTACGTAGACCATCTTATATCTTTATTTAATCCCTGATTACCCAGCTTCTATAGATATCAACAATTACTGGGCTTTACTTACCTTTCGTTTTATGAAGCTCTACCAACATGTCATGTTATTCGTGTGGTACATTATGTTCGAAGATAAAATAGTTTGAACTAAAACATTATAACACACAATTGTGTTTTTCTACTGATTAGAAAAAAGCCCTTACCGAACGATAACTTGTTTATCCATATACGAAGTGATCATCTACTCTGATGTACTGCAATGAAATACAGCTCTGAATGTAAGTTTTAATTTATGTACCAATGTATACCTAATTCGGATGTATCATTTACTGTTATGCCTCATTTTAGCGTGTTGCTTTATTTGACTCATATCATGGTAGTTAATAATGCATACTGAATTGATCTAAAATATAATGTATATCATAAGTTAAGTACTGTACAATCGTTAGAAAAGACTTGTCCACCATAAGACGTAGAGTGAACAAATTAATAGACCAGTCCGGTTTGAGTATTGAGGACTTTCAAGTCGGACTATGTAATGTTAACCTATGTCTATACCACCTGCTTTTTTAAAAACACTGTCAGAAAATTTGTATAGTATTTTTGCTTATTCATAATGTATATACCCGGATGTCTGATACCTGTCTTTTTCTTGTAAACATATTTACAGAGTATCATCTGTGACTCCTGAAGAAGGCGTTTTCTGCCGAAACGCGCCTCGAGTTTTTATATTTTTCAACACTTTAAGCACTAACTACAACCTTGAATGTATTTTTTATTGAATCTTGTATAATTCATATGTTATGTATGTATGTTTTTTAACACCTGTATATGTTGATGTATGCTTAATGATTATTGTCTTTTGTCATCATAGAGTCTAACCTTTGGTCAGCTTCTATATGATTTTTATCATGCCCATTAAAAACATGTTTTTTATATAATTTTCTATTCGATTGTTCCTTTTACCACTGGGTTTGGTTAATTGTTCACTTATCCAGTAGATGGCCCATGATTTTTTTACTCATATGTTTGTTACCTGCCCTAGGAATCTGTATATTACTATTACCCAGGGGGTCCTTGTTTATCTCATCTGTTTGTGTTACATGCTGCATTATGACTTAAATCACTTTGATATCTTCTTTCCTAAGCTAGAAAATTTGTAGGAGAATAGCAAATAAATAAAAAGTTAAAGAGAGAGAAATAAAGAAGAAAAATAATGAATTAAAAATTGAAAAAATACCTTCTCATTGTTAATATGCACACAAAGTCAACTTGAAGAATGTTTTTGAATGATCCTAGCTCACCAACCTGTGACCTTGTGCCCGTAAAATGTTTCTCCTCAAAGAGATAGATCCAAAGAATTAGGAAGAAAAGATATCTAAAGTAAACTTTTGGGGTGCCAATCACTGTGACACTAATCCAGTTGGCACACTACTTAGCACATGTTAATGACATGCCAAACCCCGAATACCAATGTGCATTACTCTTCCTTAACAGGTGTGCCAATCACTGAAGTTTCTGCTCCAATCAGCACAGATTTGCAACATGCTGCGATAACGACGTGAATCCAATGCTGGTAAATGTTAAAGCTCCAAATCCCATAAAATGGCCGCCATGCGTGATTGCGTTTACAGTCAGCTCATTTTCTCCCAGAAATTGCGCTTGCAGGAAACAAATATGACACCGCCATAAGCCCACTTTCTAGAGGAGATGGGTCTTTCCTATTAGATGGAGGCTGTTGTACCCATCGCCGATGGGCCACACTACTTCCAACGGCCTTGGTGAAACGCAGATGCATTCAAGCCCGTGTCGGCCCGCAAAGACTTCTTTACCTCTGTTTGTCAATTTTCATGCACGGCTCATCTTGGAATTCAGAGACACCGGCTGAATCAGCTTTCCATCCCAGTGCCTTGATATGAACAGATGTCCGCCCGAGAAGCAAGCTGATGGCATCTCTTACTGTCGCTATCTTCAGAATTCAGGATGATGAGGTGAGCACATGGAGGTCCTGTGCTCGTCGCCAAGGTATGTAGTGTTCACCACATAAAAGAACACAAGAGGTTCAGGTATGTCGCAAGTAAGATTAATTTCACCTCATCCATCCAACCGACTCCCACAGAATCCTTGTAACATAACATTCCTCACATAGAACAGAACCCTTTATTATGACATACCACAACAACCATTAAACAATCCAAAGTCAGTAGTAAAAATGCGCTAATTGACTGACTTTAAAATCAATAGTTTGGACCCCAAAGAGTATCTCTCTGAATTCATGGCTTACAGAACGGAGACTGATACACATATGTATATATGAGGAGTAAGTGGATATCACATGGACACTAAGGTTCCTTGCGCCATACATTATAATGAAGACTTGCACCAAACTTAAACACCACTTTAGTGTGTTGGTATGGGACTTCAGTAAATAATGCACTCACTTATTAATTGAAGGTGTTTTAAAATGACTTTCTGAATAATAAAACCTAGGCAATCTGTGCACAATTCAGGATTTTGATGTTATATATTTCAAATATGTAAAGTGAATACGTATGTGTTTTTTATGTCAACATATGTGTGATCGCATAAATGTTATATGTTGTTTGACTTTTAAGATGGCAATAATTATGTCCACCTTATTGCTGGTAATATTAAATGTAATTCATTTCTTCTGTTAAAGCAAGCACAGATCAACATGATGAATAAAGTCTGCATTTTGATAGAATAAATAGCTGTGGAATTGAATCAATAGATAGTGAGCGTCCCAGTTTTGAGGATACTTGGTGTACTCTTTCTCACTCAAAAAATATTATTCAAGACTCCAGAGCCAATTTAGGCCTTCTATGTATCACAAAAAAATCAAATAAGTTAAAAGAAATATCCAACATTTCTCACTTTCTAGCTCCATAATATTCCCCTTACCTTTTTGTATATCAGTTGCCTGAAATAGTATGAATGCCCCTTTAAGACATTATTTAGATTTCAGATCACCACTTGCATCTTTGTATTTTTTTAAGTGTTGATTTAGTAGTTTGTGGAAACACAAAAGTATTACATTAGGAGGAATTTCATACAACATATACAAAATGCATATGGATATAGAAGCTAATGTCCATATAATAGGTCAGGGGTGGAAACAGGGAGTAGAACCGGACACTACCAGCAAAACAGTATTAATGTGTGCATAAAGATATGTTGATCACATGTAGCATGACGTAGTTTAGCATGGAATCAATATCTATATAGCCCACATACATGTCCTAACAATGGGTAAATTGCAGATGTAAAACAAGTACTCATGTAGACAATAAAAGATAACATGAGTGTGTATCCCGAAATCGATTTTCAGGTCTGAGTTAGCGGGAGTGATATGTTATATCCTATATATAATTTGAGAGGGATATTCAGTGTGTTTGGTCTTGGCAGGTGACCCATTATTGTATCCCAGAGGATCAATTAAGTAGGACCATCTGTCAGCATCTGTTGAGAGTCAATAGCATTTGCTTCAGATTCCACCCACTTATATAAGTCTTCGTCCCAAGTTTTACACAAAAAAGTGTGGAGGGATTTCCACTTTTGCACAATTAGATGCTGACCCATTGTCAAAGCAAGGACTGTCATCCAGTGTTGGTATTTGTACTTATTGGAACGAGCCATCACACGTAGCAGGAAACATTTAGAATCACAATTTACATTGATAGTAATTACCGTGACGTGACAATAGTAGATCAAATGTGATTCCAAAATCCATTTAATATGGGGCAATCCCAAAATATATGTTGAAGGTCAGCCCTAGGGCATTGGCATCAAGGACGGGAGGATAAGTGCTTGGGAAACATCCTGTGTAAGCATAAGGGGGTCAAATAAGGTTGATAAGTGAGAGTATGTTGAATGACTTAGAATCAACAATCTCTGGAAACTAATTTGATGGGCAGCCTGATTTTTGAGTACATTGTTTGCCTGAGTGTGAAGATCTGTCTCCCAGATCCCTTTTAGTCTGACAAAATCAAAACCTGCCATTAGTGTAGGTGCAGAATAGAACCTTGTGACTGCTTTTCCACTGGTCCCATTTGTCAACTGAGGGTCCAGGCCCTGTTGCATTGTGGATGGCTCAGGCAGTGAGGGCCAGATGCTTTTGAGTGCATTAATCACAGCAAAACATGTAGAAACTGTCCAGAAGGGACAGATGAGTTCTGCTATAGGGTTTCGAATGTTTGATATCCCTGTTCTGTAAACCTGCCACCAAATAGGAAGTAGCTAGGACCATCCAATGTACAGGTTCATCCCCTAGCAGTGCCCGAAGTGGAATTGTTATTAAAGAAATACAGAAACCAAGGGAGGGTGGTCATCATAGAAATTGCACTTCTGCTAATTACTGATCATTGGAGATGTCACAAAAAAACACAGACACCCTCATGTGCACCTATGATTTTTATAAATTACCTTCAACTTTATATACGTACCCCTAAATACTTAAACAACTTTACCTCCCAGCATAGTGGCAATATGGGCACCCAATCACAACCTTGGAGCTCCTAGGGGGAGACACAAGATTTGGAGGTATTAATACGAAGCCCTGATTAAGCACCAAACTTTTGCATAGGCCATAGCACAGCTGGAACAATGGTCACCCCCATCGCAGATGTATTGAATTATGTTTTCTGAGTATAATGACGTGACATCCAGGGATCTTCTGCACCTAATGCCTCATTCATGCACCTGGCGTGAGAGTGACGCGGGGTATACTGGGGGTATGTATTTGATGCACTGGAGGCAGTGACAGGGTTTAGATGTGAACGATCCCCACTGGTTGCCCTGCTTGGATATGTGCGAAAGGTGCTGTCGGAAAACGGGAAGCTGACAGATATGCTTCTAATACTTGCTAAAAGGCGTGTGGCGATGTGATGGGGGAGAAGGCTGAAGCCCCGGATGGCTGACTGGATCAGGGACACAGCATTTTGCCATAGCCAGCTATCAGAGTTTTGGGAATTAATGCCCGCGCAGGCAGGCCCTAAAATTATCTGGGAATTGCTACAGAATTACCTCGCTGCCCAGCAGTCCGATAGAATGGAGGATCCCGTTAATACTGACTAAGCAGGCACAAGACGAACACCCTTGTACAGTGCGGGTGCATTGCTGATAGTCTCACCTCTGATGACCGGAGAGACCCCCCACTCCTCTTCAGCCCCTTCTGTTTGAACTTCTTCTCCCCCCCCTTTTTTTATTATTTGAGTTCCTTTTTTGCCTGTTCATCTTTCATGATAGCTCTATGGACTCTCGTAATGCAGAATAGGCTGAGCTCGGCATAATTGCCTGAGTGGCCTTAGATGGCTGAATGGACACTGGAGTATCATATGCTATGCTGGACTGGCAATACATACAGCTTGAAATATATAATGTATGGAGACACTGCATTCTCATAATGTTCCTTTTTCATTTATCTAACCCTCCAGGTGTACGAGGGAAGGTAGATGCGTGTTGTATCTGTTGGTGAAGCATTAATATATATATTTTTTAAACGCCCCATTCATTAGTTGCCTGTCTGAAGACTGCCATCTGGGGCTCCATAGCTAAAGAGAAGATAAAGAGAGATAGTGGGCATCTATGCCTGATCAAGAAGTCAAGCAGGTTGTACCTGACGTGCCTCTTGTGGTATACTTAAGGATGGCCTGCATAGTGGAACGATCAATCCTGTGGGACTACAGGATTATATTATTAGTGCGTTTCAGAGATTCTTTTTCCCATGGTAGCACACGTAACTTTTGGTACTCTGTACAGATATCTAGATCACATATACATTTCAGACCTCATTTTAAATGTCAGCAAATGTCTTCTCTTATCCAAATGTATAAAGAATATGAGAGATTCATTGTTTTACACCATTTGCTATTACAATAAGGTTCAGAAATTTACTGGACTCCAAGGTTTAAAAACAAAATCTTGCTCACAAATGTTCCTTTCTTCAAAAGTGCATACCTATTTTATATCCATTTCATTAAAATCCCTTGAAATGAGACCCATGTTCTTGAAACCCCTAAATAAAGCTGCTGTCCTCCTCGTTGGAGTATTGGCAATGCATTCGACATTCCCTTATCACATCAAATGCTTTAATATTACATCCATATATATTTGATTAATTACACCTCCCTTTCTGTGGACTGCTTTTATCCATGCTCATAAAATATGTTTCTAAAATATTTAAATCCAACATTAAGATGAACCGCTCAGCTCTCCAATGGAATCTGTTATGTGCTGTCTAAAACCTCACGTATAATGGAAATCTAGGTGAATGTTTTTTTCTTTAGCATTAGTGGTAATCAAACATTAAACTAATTAGTTGAAGTTTCCGAATTCTCCAAACACAGGCAATAATATATTTCATTACTTTTTCATTTGGTCCTTGAATATTTTTAATGTGAGCCCATATATCCATCAACACATTTATCCTTTAGCCTATATTCGTTTTTAACATATCTACAGCATCACTTTCGTCTTCTCCTTCTATTATTTATGGTAAAGCACTGAGTATTTTTTTTACATTTTGCAGCAATACAGTTTGTTTTCTATCTGATGAAACCTTTCCACCTACGGTGCCCATGTAAATATGCAAATTGTCTGGAGATACAGGGACCCGTTCTGAGCATAGCAAGGGGACGAGAACAAGGTTCAAGCAAATTCATGTTAGCAGCCCAGGTCCTAGTCCCATTCTGACAAATACCATGAACATGAAGTTCCTCCCAAGCGAGTCAAACGATTTTTCGTGTGTCGAGCGACACCGCCACCGGAGTACTCCCATCTGTGGCGGGATCCACCAAAACCTTGAACAATCTCCTGATATTTCAGGTGGGGCGCCTATGGGGAAGTAACCCAGATTGGTTTGATTGGGCCAATCTAATTAGCCAGGGGAGCAGGCGATTTGCAAGGATTTTGCTCAACACTTTTAAGTGTTGAGCATGGAGAATGGATAGTATGAGGCTACATCTAGAGAGCCCAGATACATTTTCAGCAATCGTATTGGGAGCGCTTCCTTCATGGTGCTCAGTAGCTCTTCTTTTTCAAAGTCCTCCATATACATGGAACGCAAGGGGGGCACCAAGAAGGCCCTGTACATATGGTCAAATTTGGACGTAAAACCATCCTTACCAGGAATCTTACTAGAAGCCATTTGTTTGATTTCCCTGCATAGTTCAGCTTGCGTAAGAGGCTCATCAATAGATCTGGCTTGTTCTCACGTTAAGGTGGCCAGGTCTAAGTGTTAGAGGAAGTCCGTTATCTCAAGACAACTTGCATTTTTCAAATTCCTCTATGGGCATACAAGTACTGTATGTAGCATGATTCATTTATCTCTGCCTAACTATTCCTTTCTTTTCTGTCAATCTGTACTTAGTTGGTCCTTAAATTCCCTGGCAATAATTTCAATCAATTCTCTCTTCTCTTACAGGTCACAAGACGCAAGATTTCTGCAACACTTCTGGGACAGTGTTATACACTCATACGGCCACATGCATCAATGTTGCCGTTTGCGAATCCTTAATTGCGAAAATTAAGGAATCGCAATTAAGAATTCGCAAATGGCAATGCATGAATAATTCGCATTTTTTTTTGCGATTTCTTATTTTTCCTTAATTGCGATTCACATTTTGCGACTCGCAATTAAGGAAAACCCTTCACATTGATTCCTATGGGCCAAGAGGCCCATAGGAATCAATGGGAAAGCATTTACAATTTGCGATTTTCAATTTGCGAATCGCAAATTGAAAATGCACTTTCAAGGGTGCAGGGGGGGTCCAAATAACCCCTCCCTGCACCCCTGAAATTAAACTTAAGTGCAATTTACACACACACATGTCCCAAGGACATGTGTGTGTGTAAAATGCAACTTTCAAAAATGCATTTTTGTGTATGTTTGAAGGTTTTCGGTAACTTAGCATGAGGTCCAACCTCATGCTAATTTACCACTTCCTAATTGCCAATTCGCAATTTAAAAATGATCATGCATTGCATTTAAGAAACCTGAAATTGCGATTTCTTAAATGCAATGGCAATTTTAGAAATCGCAACATGATTGCGATTCCTAAAATTGCGAAATACTTGATGCATTCCAATTTTGATAATTGCATTTGCAAACGGCTGAAAATTGCTATTCGCTCCGTTTGCGAATGCAATTATCGTTGATGCATGTGCCTGATAGTAGTAACTCATCTAACGTTCTTATTCAATATGAAGTGTTAGCAATAGCTTGATGTAAGGCCATCAACTTTAAGCCTATAAATATATTTGTGCACTTTTTGTGCTACTTCAGACATCTTTAATACACTTTTAATGATTTATGAGATAAACGGAACCAATTATGAATTGAACCTCAAAACAAATTCCTAAGAAAATGTAAAATAATATTGACAGTTACCTCTTCCACATCCCCAACCAACCCCCTTCAAACACCGTAGTTTTATAACATTCAAGTTAAACTTCTTGAACTCCTCTTAAATGTTTAAAAGGACTATAACGTCCAATGCTAAATTGTCCCAGTGTTTTATTCTTGCATAGGTGATAAAGCGGTTTGATGCAATTTGTCACTATCTGACGTTGCGCGCGGTCCCACAATGCATCTCTCAATTATGCATCCATTCTTGTCAGCAATACCTTTAGCATATACCATTTTGTTGGTAATACGCTTATCCAAATGTAAATCATGGAACAGGACGACAATGTCCATGTTTACAACTAGGTAGAGTCATTCTGCTTCCTCAATGAACTTAATGTCAACAATACCAAACAATATCTGTTACTGTCCCACCATTATTTGTGTAGGGTTACAAAGCATGGTCCATGATTTTACACATTTGTCTTTCTGCCTAGCTGCTCACAGTCTTCTTGATTTATAATTTCACCTTAAAGAGTTGCACTGATTCAAAAGCTGCTCATTTATAAACCTGCTATTAACCTTGATTAATACTAATGTGCAGAATGTTATAGTCTAAGTCGTAACTGTAGTGCTGAAGCGAATTCTGCTGCACCTAAAACCAATTGTTCAATTTTGAAAGTGGTGCTTTCCACCCTTTGGTGGTAGACAAATAAAATAAGGAATCGTGATGTTTTCATGTTACAAACTGAAACTCCTCATGCACAATATAAAATAGATGTGTTGCCCAATAGCAAGACTATCACAGATGTATTGTATGTTCTACTCAACAAACATCAGCAAACATCATTATGATTTATTTATAGACTTCAAGCTAAGACAATTTTGATCGTTTTCCATCTTCATTTCTGCTAATCTATCACCTAGCATGCTAACATTATCATCAGTTGTGAAAATAGTGTTTTCTCCTTACGGAGGAGGAGCAAATACTGTTGTTTATCTTGTTGCATATCTGTTACTTAACCAAAGGCTGTGCCACAGACTTTCCTTTGTGCTGTAAATGCTTATGTTTTATACTGGAAACTATCAACACATTTACAGCATTAGCACTGAGTTTTGTTCTATCTTCTAGCTATGGTGCCTTCTAGACAACATCCACTCAATTGACTTTTACTTTTAATCCTCATTTAGTTGTGAGAGAGAAAATGGACAGAGGAGAACGATCTTCAAATAAAAAGATCAACCACAAAACATAATGCTGTAAGCACTATTGGGGGAAAAGATATGACTTCTGTATTCTCCTTTCCACTAAAGCTCTTCTTACAATACATTGCAGCAGTGGATAAGTTTAAAACCTAGGTGCCATTTGTATGCTGACCTTTCAGCAGACAAATCAGACCCTTAGCTAGCAGTTGTTGTTTCCAACTACAAACTCACACATATACTCATGCTGCTTTTTAGTTTGCACTAGGCATTGTGGTAGGGGCAGCTGCATATTCAGAAATTGACTAATGTGATGTCTTATACGCAAGTCTTCCTACTGTTCTGATTCAGTTACAGGGTGTGTAAAATATATCTGTCTGCTTCATCGTGGAATCAGGAAAGGAGATCACACACTGCAGCAAACAGGCAATCCCTGCACTGGTACCCAGTAAAAAGTTCTGTTTAATATCTGGTGCTTTGCATCAAGTATATTAATGTTCTTGCACTGATATGTTTTTACAGGTTCACCAGCAAATACCTCCCTAATTTTAGGCATTTAATACCATGCAAATAAGGGAATGCCTCTGCACCCACGCCTTATTACAGACACAGGCTCAGAGAAGCTCTCAGCAGGTGCATTGGCAGTGCGCCATCTAAAAGGTGACACTCTCTCAGTGTGCCCCCTGATGGCAGCCCTCTGGAGGTGTAGAAGGGAGTCCCATGGACCCCCCAGACATTCCCTTGCAGGCGGATGCAGTCCCACACTGCACCTGTCTGTACGAGGTTCTCGAGTCCCCCTTCAAAGTGCAGTCGGCTTGCACTGTGAAAACACGGAGTGGCTTTAAAGCACCCGTTCCATTTTTCACATGAATGCGCTGCCCCCAGGGCAGCTCAAGTTCACGGCTGCCCTGGGGGCAGCGCATTCATCACAATATGATGCGTTTTATTTCATTAGGCCAGGTGCTCCTTTTAAAAGGTGCGCCCAGCGTAATGTAGGAAAGTGCACCGCTTGTATAATACGGCCCCTGGAGTGCAAGAAGTCAAGCAGATTGTACCCCACATACCTTTTATGGCATCCGTAAGGATGGCCTGCATAGGAGTACAAGCAATCCTGTGAGACTACAGGATTATACTATTATTGAGTTTTAGAGCCTCTTTTCCCCATGTATTAGCACACGTACATTTTGGTACTTCTGTACAGGTATCTAGTTCACATATACATATCAGACCTCATTATAAAATGATAACAAATGTCTACTCTTATCAAAGAGTATAAAGAATATTAGACATTGTTTCTTTTACACCATTTGATATTACAACAAGGTTCAGCAATTTATTGACCTCCAAAGTTTGAAAGCAAAATCTTGCACACATATGTTCATTTCTACACCCATGCGTACCTATTTTGTATCCATTTCATTACAATTCCTGGAAACAAGACCCATTTTCTTGAAGCCTCTAAATAAAGCAGTTTTTCTTCACATTGGACTACTGGCAATGCATTTGTCGGACGTTACCTTACCACATCAACTTCTTTAAGCTTATCAAGCTATATTTGATTAATTACACCTCCCTTTCTGTGGGCTGCTTTTATCCGTTCTCAGAAAATGTGTTTCTAAAATATTTAAATCCAACATTAAGAGGAAATGTGCTCATGTTAAGCTCTCCAATGCAATATGTTTGTGTGCTGTCGAAAGCCTCACATAAAGTTGAGTTCTAGGTAAATTAGTTGCAATTAACAAAGTCCCCAAAAACAGGCAATGATATAATTAATTAATTTTTCATTTGGTCCTTGAACATTTCTACTCTATCCCTATATACCCTCATCACATTTATCCGTTAACCTATGTTCATTTTCAACATATCTACAGCATCACTTTTGTCATCTCCTTCTATTATTTATGGCAAAGCACTGTACACTCTTCAATTTTTCAGCAATACAGTCTGTTTTCTATCTTCTAAAACCTTCCACCACATTGTCCATGTAAATATGTTTTAAACAGTTTCCTTCATATGTTCCAGGGTAGCCTAAGTGTTGTCACCATGGAATACATTCACTTGTGCAATAAATTAAAATAATGAATAACATTTTAAACAAAATTGACATACAAATCTAAACCAATACAAATCTCAATAGACATGGAGGTTGGGTGTTCGAGTCTAACCAGCTCTTAGAGCGTATCAAAGTTTGTGTTTAGCCAAATGAGAAAAGACATCAAAATTAACAAAACCCTGAAAGGGCCAGTAGGCGATTTACTCAATGTGAATGTTGAAAGTGCATATTGCATATATGTTTGCAATTCAGCGACAGGAATGCATTTGTGGATGAAGAATGTGTGGAACCAAAATTTGGGAATCAAAGTTCCTAAAAAGATAATTACTTTAGTGACTTTATTTGAGATTTAGATTTAGAAATCATGGTGCACATTCACTCAATGATAATTTAGACCACGTGTGTGGCCTTAAATGCAGGACTATCGTGCATTGCATGGCAAAAGTGGGCCCATACGTACACTGCGAAGCACAAAAAGTGCTGTATTGAACACAGAGACAAAGCATCACGCCAAATCACAACCACAAGAAGCGCCTCGAGGTTCACAGAAACATAAAGAACATGGACAACACAGCACGGAGGCTGAGTGGCAAGAGGGAAATAGCCAGTGGAGGAATGTGCTTCTAACATCCCATTCTGGGAACCCAAGAATGTGAAGGTAGTGTTGAAAGGAAGCATGAAATTAATGAAACTCCATGGTGACTGCTGCACTGTGCATGGTTGGAAAGGGGGGTCCCTTGGATACCCCCCAGGCCCGATTCAGAGAGCCCTGGGTGAAGGGGGGCCTGCTATGGGCTTTCAAAGACAGATTCCAGCAGCCGATTCATTCCGGAGATATCGATTCAAATGGTTGTCCGAATTGGTCATCGTACTTGCTCGCTCAGAAAATGAGTCCATGGAGCTGTACGATTCAGCTCCGAAAGACTCGACCTATCTGAATGCCTTTCAGAACCGATTTAGACAGGCCTACGGTTTACGGGCATCGTAATAAGTCAATTGGAACTGTGTATGATACGGTCAGCCACTAGGGTTCCGAATCGGATTCGACAAACCCCAATCCGATTGGGCGCCCTTCAGAACGGGATCATAATTGACCCCATAGTCTGCACAGGGAACAGGTGGAGTCTCAGACACCCAAAAGAGGATATGCAAGAAAAGCACTCTGCCATTGTAGCAATCAGTGCCCCAGAAGTGTTTGCTGGATTACAATATAGAGACTTTAGACATATGTTTAGCGGATGTCAAAAGAAAGACTGCAGACATGGAGTTAGAGTAATAACTCACAGCAAATAGGATGAAAATAACATTATCACATTCTTCTGTGTAGGTCGTATAGCTAACGTGACATTGATCATCAGGCTGGAGAAACATACTTCAACATTCTAAAGACATTGTGTCATGTACAAGTCATATGATAATTAATAACATGGTACTAAGATTTATATTGGCCTTTTACACCTAATGTATCTTGGCAGTAGTAGAGTCACATAAGGGATTTATTTGGTGAATAGAAAGGTCTTATGTTTTTTCCTAAAGTCGGAGTGAGAAGAAATTGTTTTCAAGTTCCATAATTGAGATAAGAGAGCAGAAACTAACGTCCCACAATAGAATTGTTATGAAAATGCAGGTTCTTTAGAAGATGGAGAAAATGTGGGCACTTGAGAAGATGGAGATGGGAAGACTATAAAGAACGAATGGGCTCATTTCTGGAAATTCTGTGGCATGGAAAGATAATGCTTACCCATTAAGAGATATTTGTTTACAATACATACAGCTTCAAATCACAGTCCAGAATGGATAGGAACAATAGGAAGAGTCAAGAGAAGAGACTTCCATTCATATTTTGATTATAGTGGGCTATGAATCCCAGACTATTTACTCTGTTATTCAGGAGGTTAGCTATCATTAGGGCAGCAGATTCAGTGGTTCGAGGGCAGAAAGGGCTCAGAGGCCTAAAACAGCTTCAAAATGACTACATTTTACTACCCATCCAGCAGGGGGGTTTCACATTTTTCATGCTCACACTAGAGCCCATGGCACCACTTTTGGTGCCATGGGCTCTAGTGGTTCACTACTGGTGTAATTGGTATGGGACAAGGACCAATGTCTAAAGGCCAGACCCATAAAGAACAGAAGGCAAGGCTACCCCCAGTAACCAGAACTTCCATCTTATCTAGATTGATTTTCAAACACTTTATTTCTACCCACGTATTCCCTGAGTCAGGCATTCTCGAATGTGAGAAACATTCTCTGATATTAGTTCAAAGGTTTGCCATTGAGATGGCAAATCAGCTCTGTATCATCCTAATAAGCTTACAATTGAATGTCAAAACCTCGAATACTTTGTGAAAGTGGCTGTACATAAAGATTAAATTGTTGATGTATCACAGTTCCATTTATCTAAGTGTGGCATATACTCTGTGGCCATACAAATAGTATGTAATGCCAGAACACCTCCTCCCCTCTAGCTGTACCAATGATTGGGGAGGGGATGTATGAAAACCCTAACACTTGTAACTTAAATGCATTTTCTTTTGTTTGTCACAAGCAAAATGAGCAGATTTAGTCAGGCATAGTTATGAGCATGGTGCCTATCAAAGTCCTACATCATGAAATGTTGTGCAAATGAACAGAAATCTCATCACTAGTGATTGTGCTATTGCATCACTGACTCATACATATAGCTCAACACATCAAGTGAGACTTAACACTTGACACTGGATGAAATCAGAATGCCACAGTAATAAAGTGGTGTATATGTATCCTCATACACCATATCTATATCTATAAAGTCATGTTTGTGCCATGAATCGTCATTTCACAATGACTTGCAGAAGTATGTTTTTCCTGCATGCAGGCAGAGACAAACATCACATAGTGGTACACACATTCCAGTGATGAGAATTAAATGTCAATGTCTGCTGAAGAGCCATATGAGGATGATGGCCCAGAAGGTTAGGATCATTTCTGCATTTAGTATAGGACGACTTGTCAATATATGACCAGAGGCACTACAGCATCTACTAAATATGAATGGGAGACAAAATCCTGATCAAACAGCCAGCTTTGATTGGCATGCGGTAGAAATTCACATTGATTCAGCTGACATTATGGGCCAGATTGTAATATAATTTTTACCAAATCGTAAACTGCGATTCCTAAGAAATCACACTTTGCGATTCAATAAATAAAATGTACTATTACGTACATGTTCCTATTACCGATTTCTTAGGTTTCGCTTTCTAAAAATACAGTCTCCAAAAGCAATTTCTACTTGTTAGCAAATTGCGAACGGTGCCCAGACACCTACTGATGACATCACAACCAGCAAATATTATTTAGCCCTGCCATTCTGAAGCTTAGGAGACTACAATGAAGGCCTGCTACTTTTTTGTTTATTTATATGCCAGCTCAGAAAGAGCAAAGGACTCCTCCAGAAAGCGTGAACACAAGTTCTCAGATGAGGAGCTGGATATACTGGTGGATGAGTGCGTAGCTAACACAGCCCAACTTTCTGGAGGCAAAGCCTACCTAACTGGTCCTAAAGGTACAGGAAAGTGGAGCCCAAGAAAGTATTGAGGCTGTGGGTGTAAGAAATTGGCAGTATTCCTAAAATTTGTAAGCTGTGGAACAACCTTCGCTCAAGCATGAAGGAGAATCTGGCCTGTAGGATGAAGGAAGCTGCTGGCACTGGTGGGGGATCTTCTATCCAGCCACCACTAATAGCAATAGAAGAGGCCATCAAAAGCAAGCTGACTCTGAAACCTATATCTGGCGTCTTTAAATATTGCTACATCAGAAACTCCTCAGAAGCACATAGGTTGGTGTTTTTTTTAAAATAACACAATCCAACTGTTGGATTGTAAAATATTTATTATAACTGTTATTGCATTTTATAAAAACAGATACAATTTGTTTGGGGCTCATGTAACTCCTCAGTCCAATAATATTTATTTTTAATAAATTGCATTATGGATTTGTAGACCACTTACAGTCTTGGAGGTTTTAGCAGTTTAAAAAAAAAATCCAGATTTAAATATTGTGACAACATTACAAAAGATAATGATAGTCACCATGTGAAAGATGTATTCAAGCAGGAGTCTAACAGCAATATTATGGTTAAAATAATGAAGTTCAAACCAACACCAATATTGTCTGAAACAACTTTGCCTACAAGAAGAGACACATCTAGATCTAGGAGAAATACCAGGGCAACTACACAACATAGATCAAACTCTTTCACACGTAGATTCAGGAGACAAAGATTCTTACTACTCCGACTGCGGTTTCCAATTATACCTGCTGATACACATGCCACACCATCTAAAACAGATTTTGTGAAAAATTGAAAATTCAATGTTAGACATTCAAACTAAACAATTTGATGCAATTAGCATTATTTCAAGAAACATGGATGAAGGCACAGTAAGGAACCGACCTCTCACCTCCCCTGCACCGCAGTAAGGAACTGAGGCTTTACTTCCCCTGGGTTCGTAAGAAACAGACGCCCTAGGCGCCAACGAAGCATCATCTCCCATATGCCGTGCACCGTCTTTGCTTTCATCAATTCAAAGGCACTGTTCTTTGGGGCTCTACTTGACTCCGTGCCAGACGCTGCGCACTTCGCGGCTGACGCCGTTCTTTCAGATTTTCATCTGTCACGACGTCATAATAACTCCAGGTAGAGTTATTTGTTGCTACAAACTTTATTTGAGTGAAGAACCTATTTTTGAAGATATCTTGATAACTGGTATGATGATTTTTGTCATTTGGTGTATTTTTGGTTTAAATAAATATAACTTATTTTTCTAAACTGGTGTGGTGTCATTTGTAGTGTTTTCACTGTATTACTATATGTGTTCACAAATGCTTTACACACGGCGGGGCATATTCTCAAGGAGCTATCGCAGAGTTAAGGGCACTTTATCGCAGCCACAGTCACAATAAATGTATCACCCCATTCAAAAGATGATGCTAACAGCCCATAGCACCAGTTTACCTGCGATAGCAGCCTCAAAAAATATTGCCACAGATGACCCCCGCAACTATTGCTAATGAGATGCAGAGTAGGCGTTCCCGTGCCAAAAGCTGTTGCAACACCACTTCCCAACTTTTGGACTTGGCCCTTCTGGCAGGTTCACCCCTGAACTTTTTGCCTGGTATTATTAAATAATTATGGTGATTCTTGGTTTCTGCGCACTTTTACTGTGTCTCAGTGGAAAGTGCGTGCGCACTCAGTGCGTGTGGTGAGATAGGCCTGCCCTCCCATAGGAATGCATGGGGAATGTATGTGTCCCTGGTAGTTCCTGATGCATGGGGTGTGCAGGCTCGAGTCTGATATGTGCGGACTCGTGTGATTGAATGCTGCGGAATGATGTATGCAGCGTGTATGTGTCTAGTGTGGAAGTGCCACTTCTAGACATGGACGTGCGTGTGCAGTGAGTGTGCTGGCACGTGATTGGTTGGAGCTGGCTGGGGTGCCAGGCTCCATGAGTCATAATGGGTCTGCCCGGTGGTGAGTGTTGAGATTAGCATGTGTGATGTGAGGGAGTGGTGCACCTGGGACCTGAATAGGGCTGGGCTTTCCCCACACAATGCTGGCTCCGCCCCCTGTGGTGCGACTGATGACCCTAGCCTGCCTGGTGAATGGAAAGGGTGGCTGAGGAAAACAAAGTACTTCAAAACCAGCTGCGACTGGTTTCTCCCCCACCCTGCACCTTCAGACAAAGGATTTTAATGTATAAAAAGGGGCTGTGTCCCCTTGCAATCTGTTCTTGTTTCTGACTGGAATCTACCAGGGGTGTGCTGCTGCTGGGGCCCAGGGGAAGGCTTGCCTCCCTGGGCCCTGCCCAGCCCCTGGATTGCTGATGGACTTCTTTTGGACCCTTCTGCCTTGCCTGGGGGGACTGGAGGGCTTTTTCTTTGGTAGGAGCGGCCTGCTCCCCTTTCCCTACCCCAGGATTCCTTCTTTACCCAGGAGGACCTTGTTGCTGGGGCCCTGGTTGCTTAAGGGGTCATTCCAGAGGGCCCTGGTGCTGTCTGTGCCCCCAGCGCCTTGAGGGCGCTTTATTTCTCATTACTGGGCAGAGCGCTGTCGTTTTCCCAAGGAGGGGAGCGCTCCTGCCCTTTCTTCGCCCCCGAGTGCACAGGTGCCCGCCCTGCGTCTTTATTCGCATTTATTTATTTATATATGGGTGCCCACCCCGTTTATCTGCCCCCTTAGCGAGTGCCCACCTCGCTTCTACTTTTATAGTATGCCTCGAGGTTGCCTACCCCTCGTTATGCCCCCGGGAAAGATGCCGCCACCGCCGCTGCAAAACAGGAAGTCAGGAAGCCGGTGCCTGAAGCGGGGCGGGACTTCCGCTTGCCGACAGGAAGTCCCGCTTACTGCCCTGGAGTGGTGTTGTTGTTTTTCCGCTTCCCCCGGCCTGGGTGAAGCCATCTCTGCTTTGCCGGTCTCCCGTGCAAGAGGGAGACCGGAGATGCTGCCCGCCGGAAGTGGCGTGCCAAGAAAGAGGAGGCCAGGAGCCCACCCCGCCTCCTCACGTCCCGAGTCCCAGGGCTCCCAGGAGGGGTGCCCGGGTGAAGAACCAAAGCAGCTGCGGCCGCCAATGGCAGTGCGGGGCCCCCAGGAGCGAAGGGCAGCCCGGCACCATGTTAGAAATGGGATCCCTGGCTGGCCAGGGCTTGCGCCAAAGTCAGTCAGAGACCAACATTCCCCCGTCAGGGCAAGGGAGTTATACGCCAAGATAACCCCTGCTCACCACCTTCGTAACGTAACACGAGCAGTAAGGCTAAACTCGGAGGCAATGTGAGTTAAGTGTTTGCGCACGCACCCCCAGCAACAACAGCCAAGGCCCACCACAAAGGATGAGTGCTGCAGTCTCGCCGTTGTCTAGCAGGGTCCTGATGTCGTCAGTGGCGGCGATGAGGACATTCTCTGTGCTGTGGTTGCTGCGGAAACCTGACTGGGAAGGGTCAAGGATTCTGTTTTCTGCTAGGTATCGGGATAGCTGTCTGTTGACGGTTTTCTCGATGACCTTGGCCGGGAAGGGGAGGAGAGAAATAGGCCAGAAGTTCGTGAGGTCTCTTGGGTCTGCCTTAGGTTTTTTGAGTAGAGCGTTGATCTCGGGGTGTTTCCAGATCTCTGGGAAGGTCGCAGTCTTGAGGGAGAGATTGCTGACATTGCGCAGCTGGGGTGCGATGGAGCTGCTTGCTCTGTTGAAGACGTGGTGCGGGAATGGGTCTGATGGAGAGCCAGAGTGGATTGTGCGCATAGTCTTGATGGTGTCATCAATGCTCACGCTGGCCAGGTTAGCAGGGGGTCGTGGTCGATGGTGTGCGGAGGGTCTGTTGTGTTGCTGTCTGTTGGGGCTGTTTGGGTGTTGAAGCTGTCGTGGATGTCTGCTATCTTGCAGTGGAAGAAGGTGGTGAGGGAGTCGCACAGGGCTTGCGACGGCGGGATGTCGTTGGTGTTGGAGCTGGGGTTGGAGAGCTCCTTCACGATGTTGAAGAGCTCTTAGCTATTGTGTGCATTGTTGTCGAGGCGGTCTTTGAAGGAGGTCCTCTTGGCTGCCCTGATGAGGTGGTGGTGGTTGCAGATGGCATCCTTGTGTGCTGCGTGGCTGTCCTGAGTTTGTTCACTGTGCCATTTCTTCTCTAGTTTCCGGCAGGCTTGCTTGGAGGCTAGGAGTGCTGGGGTGAACCACCTCTTGCTGGTGTCTCTGTGGGGGGGTTTCTTCAGCGGGGCTAGGGCGTTGGCACAGTCCTCGATCCAGCATTTGAGGCTGTGGACAGCGTTGTTGGTTTTGGAGGGTTCGGTGGGTGGGCTGAAAGCGAGGTTTGCGTGTAGTTGGTATTTGGTGATTTTGCTCCAGCAGCGGCGGGGGATCTGTTGGGTGCGTTGGTGTGTGGTGGGCTTCTGGAAGGTGAAGTGGATGCAGCGGTGGGCGGTCCAGAGGAGTTCGGTGGTGTGGCTGACGGAGACATGCAGGCTTGAGGAGAAGACGGGGTCGAGCGTGTGGCCGGCAGAGTGGGTGGGCGTTATGACGAGTTGCTTCAGTCCAAGGTTGGCGAGGTTGTCGATCAGGGTTGTGGAGTTGTTGTCATTGTTGTTCTCAAGGTGAAAGTTCCGGTTTCCTAGGAGGATGTAGTTGGTGGAGGTCAGGGCGTGTGTGCTGATCAAGTCGGGGATGGAGTCGCTGAACTGGGGGCGGGGTCTAGGGGGTGGGTAGACTAGGGTACCTATGAGGGTGGAGTTTGGGTCTGTGTTGATCTGGAAATGCATGTGTTCGGTGATGCTGAGCGCGTCATCGGTGCTTGTCGAGTCCCTGATGCTGTTCTTGTGGACAATGGCGATTCCTCCTCTGACTCCGTTGGTGCAGTCTCTGCGGGTGATCTTGTAGCCGTCCGGGATGGCTATGTCGATATCGGGTGCGGAGGAGTCATTAAACCAGGTCTCTGTCAGGAAGGCGACGTCCGGGAATGTTGTGTTGAGCAGGTCCAGGGCTCGACGGCATGCTTGTGTGCGGAGCGCGTGTTCAGTAGTATGCATCGGAGGTGGTTGGGGTCTTTCTTGGTGAATTGTTCGTCGGCTCTGAGGCTGGGGTAGCTGCAGTTCCGGCAGGTAAAGGGTCTGTGTGTGCGTTTTGGGGGGCCTTGAAGCAGGTGTGGCTTCGTCCGGAAGTGAGAGCATGCAGAGTGCTGGCGTCGTAGTGGCGGCAGTCGTCGTGGTGGGTGCTGGGGCCAGGGGTACTGGCGCGGTGCAGGTGCAGACGGGCGCAGACGAGCTTGCCTTAGGTGCACCTTCGGTGGCCAGTGACACCGCAGCGCAGCGGCCGGCATATATGGGGAGGAGGGAGAAAGGTGCAGCTGGGAGGCGGGGGCTCTGAGGCTGGGGTAGCTGCAGTTCCAGCAGGTAAAGGGTCTGTGTGTGCGTTTCGGGGGGCCTTGAAGCAGGTGTGGCTTCGTCCGGAAGTGAGAGCATGCAGAGTGCTGGCGTCGTAGTGGCGGCAGTCGTCGTGGTGGGTGCTGGGGCCAGGGGTACTGGCGCAGTGCAGGTGCAGACGGGCGCAGACGAGCTTGCCTTAGGTGCGCCTTCGGTGGCCAGTGACACGGCAGCGCAGCGGCCGGCATATATGGGGAGGTGGGAGAAAGGTGCAGCTGGGAGGCGGGGGCAGCGAATGGGCAGTGGGCAGTCAGGGAGGTGAGCCACAGCACAGCGGCGAGGGCGGTGAGGGACAACCAAGGTAACAGAAGGAAAAAGGGGCACAGAAACGAGGGATAAACGAGTGGCACAGAGGGCAGAGGGGCACAAAAAACGAGTGGAACAGAGGGCAGAAGGGCACAAAAAATGAGTGGAACAGAAGGCAAAGGGGCACAAAAATGAGAAATACGGGTGGCACAGAGGGCAGAAGGGCACAACAAAATGAGTGAAAAATAGGGCAGTAGGGCCTACCACTGGCCACCAGGGATGAGGCCCAGGTGGTAGCCTGCGGATGGTGGAGGGCCTCGGACTTCCTCAGCAGTGGCAGCTGGGGCAGGGAGACACAGGCGGTGCTGTGCGGTGGGGGAGCGATCTACCTGGTAGGGTCCATGGGCTGTATATGGCCATGCCAAGCCTAAATTACTTGGGAGCCCAGTGGTGGGCCAACCAGAGTCCGCTGGGGATTGGTAAGTGACTTGGGAGAGGGAGAGTGCAGTCCGCTGCAGAAGTGCTGTCCACCAGTGAAGATATGCCAGTCCATGTCGGGATCCAGGTGTATGTCGCTGAGTGTTCTGGGGTTCAGTGGAAGGTGTTGTCTCAGGGCATGATGCATAGGGCACAACCAGGCAGGGACAGGTCATATGGCGGTGATGGAGGCTACAAACTCCTTCCTCACATACTAATTACCATCCACATCTTAGTCCTCTAATACTTCCTCAGTGTCTGGTGTGTCCGGTGTGTGTAGCAGGCTAATGGCTGCATCAATGGGTGCCACTGACGTCAGGGTGCATAGGTGAGAGGGCTGCATCACTGTGTGCCACTGATAGATCAGGGGTCATAGAGGTGTGTGTCCTAGTTCCCGCTGCAGTCGTCTGGGTCTGGCCCAGTGGCAGCAATGGAAGATGATGAACTGCAAGGCATGGAAGATGCCAGCTACATCTTGCTGGTGTTTAGCCATGTCAGCAATTCCAGCCTGCATCTGCTCCATGGTCTCAATTGTCTTGCACATCTATGCCAACTCTGTGCTGTCATCGCTGGTGCCTGTCTGACTAGACAGTTTTTGGATCCGAGAGATGGCCACAGCGATGTCAGCCAAGGATTGTCATGGAGTAACATCTGACAAAAAAAACGCAAGGAAAGCCTTTGCACTTACTGCTTCCCTGTTGCTGGCTGCAGAATTTAATTCGCTTTTAAAAATTCCCGTTTTTGCTCATTTCTTTTTCTTTTATTTTCTCGTTGTCTCTCGTTTTAATTAGGGCCACTCGCAGACCCACACTGCTGCCACCTTACCCCCACTCTAATTTTGGTGTAATCACCGCGTTTTTTCGCGGGTCCCTGCCCACTTACTTGTTGGTGGCTATCTTGGGAGGGGGGACATTGCAGGCGGCGCGGTCAGCGCTCTAGTGTCCTCGCGCTCGGCGAGCATAAAGGCAGGCAACCCACAGGTGAGCACCCTTAACATCTGACAAAAAAACGCAAGGAAAGCCTTTGCACTTACTGCTTCCCTGTTGCTGGCTGCAGAATTTAATTCGCTTTTAAAAATTCCCGTTTTTGCTCATTTCTTTTTCTTTTATTTTCTCGTTGTCCCTCGTTTTAATTAGGGCCACTCGCAGACCCACACTGCTGCCACCTTACCCCCACTCTAATTTTGGTGTAATCACCGCGTTTTTTCGCGGGTTCCTGCCCACTTACTTGTTGGTGGCCATCTTGGGAGGGGGGACATTGCAGGCGGCGCGGTCAGCGCTCTAGTGTCCTCGCGCTCGGCGAGCATAAAGTCAGCCATGCTTACGCGCAGCGTCATCGCGCAGCGTCATCACCGGACTATCGCCGGAGTTTCGCCAGAGTCAAGCCCGTCTGTGCCCGTCCGGGCCCAGCCGGGCTCAGGGCCTGACACTCTGCCCAACTCTGTTGCACTTAAAGATTCTACTCTGCGATACTCCAGGGAGTCCCTGCTGTCGATACGTGTGCCCAAACATCCCAGCTGTAGCTATTGCTGGGTGGAAGGTACCCTGCTTGTACCTTGCAATGTGTGTTGTTCCTCCAGTATTGATAGGGGCCGCACTGTGCTCTCTATGGCTCTGCTTAATTGTAGGTCACTACCCCGCCATGTTACGGAAATTAACTCCCTCCTTTTGGACCACTGCTTGGATGCCTTGTTCCTCACGGAAACTTGGCTGACGTCTTGCTCTGGTCCGGATATTGCTCAAGCCCTCCCTTCGGGATACCTTATATTTCATCAGGATAGACCGGATGGGAGGGGGGGAGGAGTGGCCATTGTATACAGAGACACATATGTATGCAAAGCGGGAGACTGCGGCATTAACAACGCTGAAGGCTGTCAGTTCTCCCTATGCATATCTTCTACTGTTTCCATCTCTGGCCTTCTGGTGTACCGGCCTCCGACAACGCTGGGCAACTTTGTAGACTCCTTCATCGAGGCAGTGATTCCACTGGCGGCCACATCCTCCTATTTTGTAATCCTCGGTGATCTCAACCTACATTTTGATGACCCCGAGGATGCAGTGGCAAGAGATCTTCTAGCCACGCTGGGTGCACTCGATTTATATCTTACCAACGTTGGTGTCACCCATAATAGGGGTCATCAGCTCGATGTCGCTTTCGCTAATTCAAAGAATTTGCAAGCGTTCCAGCCGTTAGCTCTCCCCTGGACGGATCACTATCTAGTCCCGTTAAGATGGCTGGTAGGGAAGCGGAAAGATCCTGTACCCAGACAGTACACAGTAGAGCGACTTTGGTCGAAGCTGCCAGTGGACAGTTGGGCGGCAGAGTTAGCAAGAACTTGCCCTCCCCTGGCCGCTGATCCCACTACTGCTGACCATCATATGGGAATCTGGCTGACTGCTGCTTTGGACTCGCTGATTCCGAAAAAGAGAAGGCCTGTCAGGGAAAGGAGAACTGGCTCCGCTCCCTGGTATACTCCCTAACTTAGGGCCCTCAGAACCTCATGCAAGAGATTGGAACATGCATGGAGGAGAGAGCGGTCGGAAGATAGGCTAGAAGACTATAAGAGAGAGATGAGGAAGTATAAAAACGCGCTGAAGGATACCAAAAGGAACTTCTTTAGTGATAGGATCGAGAGTGCTAATAATTTACCAGGAGAATCCTTTAAAATCTTTAAGGAACTGCTAAAGGCCCCGGTCCCGCCGGTTGTATATGACAATCCTAAAGAGAAATGTGAAGAACTGGCCTATTTCTTTCATTCTAAAATAGAGAAGATCCTGTCCTCATTGCCTGCGACCCCTTTGAGTCCTGAATTTGATGCCAGCCCTGTAATTGGCCCTGTGGAGCTCCCCTCCTTCGGCCCTTTTTCTGAGGAGGAGGTTACAATAGCTCTGAAAGAGATGAAGAGTGGATGTCCTAGTGATCCGGCCCCTATGAAATATCTTAAATTAGTTGCAGACACTCTGGCCAATCCGCTCACCGACCTGATCAATCTTTCACTCTCTCAGGGCATAGTTCCCCAGAGATGGAAAAAGGCAGTGGTGAAAGCACTTCTTAAAAAACCAGGATTGGATTCTTCGAATCTGGCCAATTTTAGGCCAATCTCACTGCTGCCCGGCTTCTCAAAGGTTGCAGAGAAGTTGGTTAACCGTCAGCTCTCTTGTCACCTAGAGTCTCATCATCTGTTGGGAGACTCCCAGACTGGCTTCCGTCCCGGTCAGGGGACGGACTCAGCCCTGCTGGCAGTAGTGGAGGAAGCTAGGAGCATTCTTGATACAGGAGGGTCAGTGGCAGTGATCCTCCTGGACTTGAGTGCTGCCTTTGATACCGTAAGCCATCAGGTACTCCTCCACCGCTTGTCAGAGGTGGGTGTGTCTGGGACGGCCCTTAAGTGGTTGGAATCCTTTCTTGCCAATCGGGTCTATCAAATCTGGGAAGCGGCTGAGCAGTCGACCCCGTTCCCTCTTTAATGTGGAGTCCCGCAGGGCTCATCTTTGAGCCCTACCTTATTTAATATATACATGACTCCGCTTGAAGGAGTGGTTTCCCCTTCGGGAGTGAAGATTGTCAGTTATGCTGATGATACTCAGCTGGTGATAGGTCTCACCCAGCTGGCAGAACAACCTGAAGTTCTTCACGACTGCCTTGCAAAGATCCATTGCTGGATGTCCCACTCTGCTTTAAAGCTCAATGGGGAAAAAACTGAGCTGATGCTCCTGGGTAAATCCAGTCCTTTCAGTATGGCTAGCTGTTGGCCCCGGTCTCTGGGTGATCCACCATCTCCCAAGAAGGAGATCAAGACCTTGGGAGTTTGGTTGGAGGAAGATCTGTCCTTTAGGACCCACACCAGGAAGACCGCTGGGACGTGTTTTGGTCTGCTGCGGTCAGCCCGCAAGGTGCTGCCACTGCTCCCTGATTCAGCAAGGAAGCTACTGATCCGTGGCCTAATCTTGTCGAGGCTCGACTACGGGAACGCATTGTTTCTTGGTGCCCCGGAAGCGACTTTTAAAACTCTTCAACAAGTGCAAAATGCAGCTGCCAGACTGTTGTTGGATGTCCCCAGAAGGCATTCAGCTGCTCCAGCTTTGAAAACGCTGCACTGGCTCCTTGTCAAGGAGCGGGTGAAATTTAAGGCGTTATGCACTGCCCACAGAATTTTGCATGGTAAGGGCCCTCCCATTCTCTCCACTATGGTACATCCTTATAAACCCACACGACCTCTGCGCTCGGACGAAGGACATCGTCTGCAGTCAACCAGAGTAAGGAAGGCCCGCTCTGGGGGCAGGCGTTTCTCAGTGCAAGTGGCGACGCTATGGAATTCCCTGCCCCTTAAGATCCGTTCAGAGACCAGGATCTTACTCTTTAGGAAACTTCTGAAGACTCACTTGTTTCCAGTGTAATGTGTGAAGCCCTGCTTTCCTTTTTGGTTTGTCTCGCGCCGGGATGCTCATGGGTAACTGAGCGCGTTATAAATTTCGTATAAATAAATAAATAAGTATGGTGCAGACAGTGTGTGTCTGTTATGGACTGTAAGTGGTTCCTGATGGGACTCTGACACCCACGTATGGCATCGAGTTTAGCTGCCACGAGCTCAAAACCCACCGCAGCTGATCAGTCCTTTCCATCTGGCAACCCAACACACGGCATTGAAATTCCATGAGCTGTTCATGGGGGTCCTTGGAGACAGCTGTGGTGGTGTGTGTTTCCTGCTGTGTGGTCTGTGCAGGTGGTGGGGTCACCTCAAGGCAGCTGGGCTGCCCTGCTCCTGGGGGAGGGGTACGGAGGCTGTCTATAAGCTGTTGGAGGGTGTCTGAACAGATGTGTAGGTTGTCCTCTTCATCGTCACTGATGGGATTGATGGTTTGCTCTGCCAGTAAGTGTTGTTTGTCCCCCGCAATGTTAAGGGGAGATGCATGTTAACAGAGGTTCCCATGTATGTTGCCGCTTTGCAGATTTACATGCAGACTGCATGACAATGCACATTGTGAATGTTTTGGTGAAGCTGGCTATTTTATGGCAGACAGTAGGTTTTCCGAGTACAATGACGGATGTGTGGTGGTACCCATACATTGTCATCACACAGTGTCAGGCAATGCCAGGTGTGAGTGGCCAGTTACTACGCACAAACAGAACCTGTTGTGTCCTCTGTCCTGTGGTGTAGGTGTTGTACTTTGTCCCACATTGCCGTCATTGGTGATGTTCTGTGGTTGCTATATGTGTGCGCTGCATTGAGGGGGTGTCGCCCTGCAGCTCTGATTCCGTGGACCCTTGTCCCTTTGAGGTGGTGTGCCTTTGAATTGTTTGCTTTTCGGGGGCAGGGATGTTTGCGACTTGGGGTATTTGTGCTCTTGCACCGATTTTGTGGCCTTGTGCATTGTATGTCTGCTGCGTGTATTGGATGGCATGTGTTGTAGGTGCACGTTGAAGTGTTAGAGACGAGTGTGACTTGCTCCTTTATTGAGGTGATCCACACTGGGCCACCTCCATGTCGATTTGTGCACAAGTTGATTTATTTATGCTGCTGCCATGTTATCGGTCATGCAGTGTCACTTGCTTCGTCAGTGTGGCTCACACAGCCGCTGCTTTTCTGGTTTCATCAAATGTGCATGGATTGGTAGTGTTGTTGGTTATTCGGAGAGGGCCCATACATGCACATGGTGGACAGGGGCCTACTTGGTGTTTCTATGTGTGCTGCACTGTGCCAAGGATATCAGGGACATGTTCTACTGTCATTATGGGTGTGCTGTGTGCTTCACATGATTGTGCCTGTGTGCCATTTTGCCCATCTCCCCCCGTCCCCCCAGTCTCTGGTGGTCACTCACCCTGTTGCTGTTGGGTCAGGTCATATTGTGCTGTGTCCAGACCCCAGACTCCTGCCACTGTCTCCACACTGGTGACTGTGGCCACCATTTCTTCCAGCTCATCAGCTCCTCCTGTGGTGCAGGCCTCCCACCTCCAGTAGCCGTTGCTGCCTTCCTGTTGGCGGTGGGTTTCTGTTTGGTCTGCCTTTGCATATCATGCCAGCGCCTCTTGACCTCCTCCATTGAACTCCTTGCCACTCCGACTGCATTGACGTTGGTGATGATGGTCTGCCATATTTCCGTTTGGATTTCCAGTGCCGCAGTGGAGGTGACAAACAGTTGTTGGTAGTGTTCTATCACCCCGTGAAGATGATCCAGACTTCCTGCGGACTGAACGCCGTCTTCCTCTTCCCCTTGCCCTTCCCCGAACAGGGGGTCCTGGCGGGTCCTCCATGGGGCTTGTGGGGTTGGGCTTCTCCTCTGTACTCGGTCTGGGTGCATCCATGGTGCTACGCAGTTTGAATTGGTTTTGTCGTGTTTTTTTGTTTTGGCTTTTATAGTGCGTTTTCCCGCATTACGTGTGGATTTTGCAGGGCTGTCGTTAATTTTGGTAAAACGCTTTAGAACATCGCAATTTTTTGGGCGTTCGTGTTTTGCATTGGATTATGCGCAGTCATTTGGCGCGTTGTCATGCTACTAACGCATGGTGCCGCCAGGTTGGGAACAGACTGCGATATGCACATTTGCATTAAGTTACTTTTGCAAGGGTTATCACATGTTCTTGAGAATATGGCCCTGCCTATGAGATAAGCTTGTCTGCTCGTGCCAAGCCACCAAGGGGGTGAGCAAGGGTAATGTTAGAAGTGTATCCCCCTTACGCTGACTAGAAGCAAAGGCCCCTATTTGAATAAAGTTACCTACCTCTGCAAACTAGAGACCATTTCTAACAGCAATATTTTGGAAAAAGGGTGGAAAATTGACAGCTGCTACAGGGATACGTATTTGTCACACCATACATATACGGCAAGGTTTCCAATGTTGCAAAGATGGAGCTAAAGGTTAGGTTCATGTCTTGCATTTTTACAAACAACTGAAACACATTCTCTGATACTATACGACCTGGGTGTACCTGCAGTTAGGCTGCTGATTTCGAAGTGGATTTGTTAGCAATTGGCCTAAAGGTCAACTCCCAGCAAACACAGAAAGAGCATTGAATGTGTGTTTTGTATCAAATTCGAAAGCAGTATTTGTTTTGTTACAGTAATGTGCATTTAAAAATGTTGTGAAAAACAAACAATTTACACAGTCCCTGATGTAATTCTTCATATTTCCTGTGAAGAAATATGAAAATAAAAAATACTTTTCGGCATTCTGATGGTGACTACCTCAATATATATTGCATTGTTTACTTGAACTACACCTACTTTAGCAATAATAGTTTGAAATGTAACAGTTATATTCCATATAGGTATCCTATATAGGCGCAGGAAACATTGCAACCGTTCACCTATATTCTTCCCTACATCACATACACAACGGTTCTTAGGGACTGACCTTTTACCTAGATACAACACTGCATTCAGAACGCGAGTTTTTCCCTAGTTCGAATCTCATACATTATGCATGAGGTTTCTTGGAAGTACAGCAGGACTACCATCTCCTGTATAATATCTCTGTACAAAGTTCAGGCCCGACGTCATTCTTTAGGCCGACACAGCAACACAGCAAGTTATTACCCCTGGGGAGTCCTATGGGTATATATACATCAAATCCTCCTTAGAAGGACAGAGGAGACCAAGATTTTCCAGCTGACAGACTGACCAAAGATGCTGAGGTTCCTGCATGCATTGCCCTTTGTAAATTTGCCAACTGTTTCATTAAACCATTAGTACAGCAGCAGAGATCTTACTTTAAAGACTCTGCCCATGCGATTTCTGTCTTTGAGGGGAAGGGCTTCAACAGGGTGACCCAATTTTAGGTCATCCTGGACATTGAAGCCCTTTTCATCAATATACCGCAGGATGACACCATAGCAGCAGTGAGGAGGCTATTACGAAGGGTGGATCTCCATGGTGACAGCATTGAGTTCAATCTCCAATGCATAACTATGGTGTTGAAGAATAATCTATTTCTGTTGAGGAAGATCTTTTCAGGCAGGTGAAGGGGACCAGCATGGGAGCCACTTGCGCTCCCAGTCTGGCCTGCCTCTACGTAGGTGAGTTTGAAGAAAGGCATGTCTTCAATGAAGTGGCGACATATTTTGAGAATGTGAGTTCTTGATACCGCTTCATTGACAACATAGTCTTCATCTGGGAGGGAAACCAGGAGAAGCTGGAAGATTTCATCAGCTGGCTGAACCTGGGAGATCCCAACCTGAAATTCACCTAAGAATTTAGTAACAACAAGGTCAATTTCCTGGATGTGTGCATCAAAGAGAAGGAAGGCCACCTGGAAGTTGAACTTTACAGTAAGCCGACCAACAAAAACACTCTGCTGCACTATGGGAGTTTTCATCCCAAAGCCCAAAAGGATAATATTCCCTTTGGGCAATTTCTTAGACTAAAAAGGAATGGTTCCTCCATGTGCGATTTCAATAAACACTCAGAGATCCTTAAACAGAAACTGAAAGACAGGGGATATCCATGTAAGTTGATTAAACAGTCTTACAAAAAAGCAAAATACTACGATAGAGAGTACATGTTGGACCAAAACAGGACAAAAAATGAGGACCAGAAAATGGAGAAATTGTTTTTGTCAGCCAGTTCAATGAGAGGAGCAATCAAATTAAGAATATTCTTAATAAGAACTGGAAAATACTGAACGATGGTCAAGAATTAAAACTGGATAGGCCCCTTTTTGCCTATAGTAAAAACATAAATATTAGAAACAGTCTTGTTAGCACGTATAGAGATACTAACAGAGCAGTGCAAAACACCTTGCATAACACAAAGGCAATTGGCAACCACAAATGTGCTACATGTTGAGTCTGTGACCATTGCATAGGCGACTAAAAGTATCACATTAAATGGACGAGAGGTTAAATGTAAGAGCTTGAACAACTGTCGGCGTAAGAATCTTGTTTACCTACTAATCTGTCTGTGCGGACTGGGTTATGTGGGGGAAAAAGGCAGAGAACTAAGACTGAGGGTATCAGAACACAAGTCTGTGCTGAGAACGGGTAACGAAAATGCCCCCATGACTGAGCACTTTCGAAAATTAGGACACAGCTGTAATGACTTGAGATGGTTTATTCTTGAAAAGATCGCTGGTAACATGAGAGGAGGGGATTTAGAGAAAAAAAGGAGACTCAGGGAACAATGGTTCATTTGCAAATTTAACACAGTTGCTAAAGGGTTAAACTCCAGAGAGGACTGGATGTCCGTTATCAGTTAGATTTCAGAGCATGAATTTCAATGAAGGGAAAATGTGCCAGTAGGAGAATTAGGGGACAGAGGACAGTTAGACCAAGGTATCATGATTTTGGGGGAAATTTTGTTACAATGATGAAATTCAAATGAAGGGCAGACGTGATAGGGCACGGCATTTCATTAATTATACCTTGTAGAAGTGTTCACGAGGGGCGGGCTATTAGAATTTATGGACATGGGTTTCTAATAGATCAGGGTTGCAGTCCTGGTTTTTGTAGAACAAAATTAACAATGACGCCAGGGGCCCAAAGGGGGAGAGGATGTACATGTGATAATATACACTTAATAAAATAGTTCACTAAGAGAATTAAGCATACAAACACTCCAGTGAGGGGCTTTATTAGACTATGGGCTGAAACTGGGTTTCTTGTAGAATAGTGCAATCATGATGTTTGGGACCGAAATGGCGAGAGGATGTTAATTTGATAATACACGCCCACCCCGACAGTTTTATCAGATAATAAAGTAGATAAACATTCCAGTGAGAGGCCGTGGAAACACGATGTACAATAGGGTGAATTCTTACAAATAACATCTTATGCCCATAGTAATTGCAAAAGGGACGCCGGAAATAAAATCAAGGTCAATCAATAGGCGGAATCCTTTATAAAAACGGTGTTTGGAGGACGCCGGTAATAAAGTTAAGGTTAATCAATAGATGGAATCCTTTACATAAAGTTTACGGGCATTGAAAATACCTTGTGAAGAAAAAACGCTGAGTGTTCAGTTGCCCTGGCAACACAGCGTGCAATGCTTGGCAAGTACGTAAGATCATGTGACAAGGTCACATGGTACACATGGGGAGGAGCAAAGAGAAAGTTAAAAGGCCACTCGCGGCTCTTCCTCTTCTATCCTTCATGGTAAACAACTAAAAATTTCCCCATCTGCGGGTTTCAACGGCTCCCTCACTATCTCACTCTATAACAATGGTACTGTCATGATCCAAGGCAAACGTACCTGTCTCTCTCTCTCTTTGACCACCTCTTCCCCTCCCTACTCCCCTCCTCTGCGACCGGATCATTCACTGACTATTCATATAGCTCCACCCATTACTCCCTTTCTCCTCCCCTGACCCCCCTACAATCTAATAGGCTGCACCCCCAAGAAGCACAGATCGGCCATCCACCCTCCCCCTCTCCTGTGCCCTCCTCTCACATTCCTTCCCCCCCACAGTATACCCCCCTTCATCACTTCAGCCTTACCGCTAGCTAATACGCTCCTCGTCCAATCTGCACCGTCCCGGGACTCCAATCTCATCTCCTCCCACCTATTCCTACCTGCCACCCCCCTTTTTAGTCCACCTCTCCACCAACCTTCTCCCCAGTTAACTTATCCTACGCTCCCCTTATTCCTCCCTCTCCCCTATTCTCTTCCCCCTCCGCCTCTCGCTTTTTACCCCGATTTCACCTCAAACCCATTGCATTTCTCTCCTTCTCCCCACTTCTCCAGCATTGCTATGCTACCCCCTTGGTAAACCTTTCCATTTCCCTCTCTCAGGCCCAGCAGAACCATTTCCTTTCTTCACCTTCCCTTTCTCCCAACCCCCCTCACTCTGCCAGATGCCCGTTCCCTCACAGCCACCTCTCCTAGCTGACTGGACCTCTCCAACTACCTCTCCTCTTTTCCGCCCTAACCTCCTACATCCCTATGATTCCACACAGTCCTCCCTTCTCCATCTACCCCACCGCCTTGATCCGCACCCATCTCACCCTAAATCTGTCCTTAATTCCTTTCCTTCTTGCAATGCCAACAAAGACAACCCGCCCTTCACCTCTGATACACCAACTCCTGCTCTCAACCTCCACTTATCCCCACCTATGAACCCTATACCCCAACTCTCATCCTGTCCCCCAACCTCTCCCCGCCCTTCACCTCCAATTTCTCCCTCTCCTGTTTCCATCGAGCCACCCAACCTTCCGTGCTCTGCCCTACTCTCTCTGGAAAATAAGCTAGGATCTCTTATCACCTCCATCTCCCAGCTTGTAGCTACCATTTCACTTTTAAGCTCCAAGATCTCCACTTTTCCTCACACCTCAACTCCTTTGGAAAACTCTCACCTTCCCACGAGATGCACCTCACCCCCCTACCCCAGCATAGCCAAGCAAAACCAGTCATCTGCAAACATCGTTAACTCACACAAGCCCTTGAACGCCACCCTTCTTCAACATGCATCTCCGAGTAACCCAGCTATCTAGACTATTCCGACTATCGCCTCTGTCAGAACCAAGCATCCACCTAAACCCTCCTGTGCGCCACCATCCTAGTACAATATCCCTATCACCCTTCATAGCCCAAGTGCCCCCGTCACCAAAACACTCTTGACAGATCTGGGCTGTCTGCTCCACAGGTGCAGATCTGCAATAAAACACAAACTCGAAATCTCAGACACCATCACCTTTCACAATATTGACATGCTCTTCCTCACAGAGACCTGGTTCAACTATACCTCTCCCTCTATGTTTGATCTCCTTTTACCCACAGGCTATTCTATTTTTAGGAATGACAGAACTGACAAAGTTGGGAGAGGTGTTGCAGTCATCTTTAGAAACTCCCTTCAACTTAAGACTTTTCCTATCAGCTCCTTCCACACTTTTGAATGCCTATCTCTTGAGCTTCAACTACACCACCGCTCACCCCTCAGATTCCATGCCATTTACCGCCCGCCTGGCAGCGGCCCTTCGTTAATGGAGGAACTCACTGACTTCATCAGCGACCAATACTCGCAAAGTGACAATCAGACCTTCATGGGTGACTTCAATCTCCACTGGGGCTTACCGCAAGACTCTTCCGTAAATTTGCTGGCCACCTTCCTCTCTGCAAATGATCTTATCCAACTCTGCACAGAATCAACACACTCCAAGGGCTCAATCCTGGACCTTGTCATTTCTAAAGTGGGAATGCTTTCTATCGCTACCCCTATTCATGTAGACTGGTCTGACCACCTCCTCATCCTATTCTCTCTTCACCTATCTCACTCTATAACACTTGGCCAACATAAGAGGGCTACCTCCTGGTTCCGTGACACTAAAAACATTGACACCGGATCCCTCTGTGAATCAGCTTTGCTGTCACTTCCAAGGCTAGACCCTAACCTAGGTGTTGACAAACTCACCTCCCAATGCCTCACAGTCCTTGTAGTCAAAATCAATAACCTTGCTCCTCTCCAAAGCAAAATGAAAAGGCTCATTCCCTCGGCACCTTGGTTCAACAAATCCCTCTATGAAGAAAGGAAGCACCTAAGACTCCTGGAGAAACAATGAAGGCAAGCGCCCTCCACCGATAATTTGACCACGCTTCGTTCAGCAAGATCCAAGTACCACAAACACTTCTTCCTTGGGAAAGTGTCGCACACTTCAGAACCCTCCTTGACTCAGCCAAAAATAGACCCAAAAAACGATTTGATCTCATCAAGAATACTAATTGCTCTCCCCAACCTCCAAGTTGGAGCATTCTACAAAGAAACAGCGGATTTCGCTGTATTCTGTGACGAAAAAGTGAAATCACTGGTGGATCAGGTCGCTCATCCTATCCCTTTAGAGGAGCGCAAATCACGAGCCATTTGGCAGAACTGTGACCCCATCTCTGAAGATGCCCTCCTCAATTGCATCCGCGAAACAAAGCCCTCCAACCATTCTCTTGACCCTATCCCTAGTGCCATTGCCATTGACTTCTATACCCATTCTCTTCCCTATTGGACCACTCTGGTCAACCTCTCCCTCTGTCAAGGCTCCCTTCCTGTCCCCTTTAAAACTGGGCAAGTCACCCCTCTGCTTAAAAAACCCACTGCTGATGTGAATGACCTCAACAAATTCCGCCCCATCACTAACTTACCCTTTCTTGCAAAGATCACAGAAAGATGTGTAGCGAAACAACTCTCTCGTCATATCAAGGACAATGATCTTCTTGACAATCTTCAGTCCGGCTTCATCCAAAACTGCAGCACTGAAACTACCCTGCTGCAAGTGATTGATGATGCGCTGCGGATACTCGATTCAGGGGGGTCTTGTCTTCTAATTCTCCTTGACCTTTCTGCAGACTTTGACACTGTCAATCACAACACTCTCCTCAACACTCTTCAACAGAGAATGGGCATGGAGGGCACTGTGCTTAAATGGTTTGCGTCCTTCCTCTACGATAGATCCCAAATGATCAAAATAGGGAACAGCCTTTCATCTCCTCTGGCGGTAGGTCAAGGTGTTCCCCAAGGCTCTATACTTGCACCCACACTGTTCAATCTCTACTTAGAACCACTGGGAGATCTCCTAAGTAAATGCGGGGTCCACTATCATCTCTACGCAGAGGACACTCAAATCTACCTCAAGGTTGCCTCCACTCACGATCTCTCCTTCCTAAGCTCTACTCTGGACTCCATTCAAAACTGGATGTCAACACATCAACTGATTCTGAATCCCTCCAAAACTGAATTCCTCCTCCTCTCCTCCTCACTCTCTCCTCCTACGGTTCAATCATCTATGGATGAGATGAATCTACTTGACAAAAAACCCATCATTGTTGACAGCGCAAAATCCCTGGGTCATACTCGACAAAAAACTCAATCTAATCTCCCACATCAACTTCATTGCAAAGTCTGCTCGATACCAACTGTGCCTTCTTTGGAGAATTTGTCTCTTCTTCCCAGAGCAAGACCTTAAAACCCTGGTCCAATCGCTGGTCCTCTCCAGACTGGACTATTGCAATTCTCTTCTCAATGGCTTCCCCGAATCCCACCTGTCCCCCCTTAAATCCGTTATCCATTCAGCAGCTCACTTAATTTATGGGTCCAAAAGAAGCGACCACATCACACCCATGCAATCCACCCTCCCCTGGCTTCCCATCGAGGCAAGATATATCTACAAGACTGTCTGTATCACCCACAAAGCCTTGCACTCCTCCTCTCCTTGCTACCTGGCAAATAAAGTGAAAATCTCTGGAGGCACTAGACCATCACGTAATGCGGAAAATTTACTGCTTGAACCTCCCACTTTCAAGAAGGAAAGATCGATGTCCCAATCCTTTTCAGGCAACGCGGTGAGAATCTGGATCTGGAACTCACTTCCGCCACAGCTTCGGACCACCACCTCCTCCCAGGCCTTCAAAACTGACCTCAAAGTTCTCCCCCTTCAAAGACACTTCCAAATGTAATTCACACCCTCTCTGCTATCTGAAGGAAGACCCTCCATTATAGAGAATCCTTTTCTCCATGACTTTGGAAGTGACTTCCCAGTGTGTTCTGCCATTCATTGCAGTATTATCCTTCTACCTCTGTTTGGTACTCTTTTGTAACATGTACACGTCACTTTTCTCTTGTAACACACTGTTTGCTACCTCTTACATTTTGTTTGCTTTAGATACTTGCACAAGTGCCACCATTGACTACGTAATGTTTGTTCTTGTGTTTGAGTGTCTTCCATATATTGCAGTATTATACCTCAACTTGTACTTTGTATGCTTTTGTAACCTGCACACATGTCACTTTTCCTCCTGTAATGCACCTTTTGCTACCTCGTGTAGTTTGTTTGCTCACAATTGTCACTTTTGTCTCATGTAACGTAACGTTTGCTTTAGTAATTTGTTTACTTGTAATGTTCTCCTCATGCATTAGATCTGTTCCCTTTGTGAAGCGCTCTGACACCTTCGGGTAAAGTCCGCGCTATATAAAACGCATTAAAAAAATAAGAAGAGAAGTTTGGTTGTCTTCAAATGAATACGCGAAGACGCCACTGTTATATGCGGTAAGCGCTGCTTAGATGGGGAAGGAATGTTTGAATAGCCTGGTTATGGAGGTGCTTTAGGGTGGGAGGTCTGCTTTTTATTAAAAAGTCGGGTTGCGAGAGGATGGAGTTTAGTTCTGCCTCCTCCGGCAATGTAAATACAAACGGGTGGTTTGAATATGTGAATGGCCCGATGTTGGAGGAGTTGCAGGGCAGGCATTCTGGTCTTTATGAAAAAGTCGGGTTGCGAGAGGATGGATTTGAAATCTGAATCCGTATTTGGCCAGGTAACCACAAACGTTTTTTTCTAAATAACATGGAAAACCAATAGGTTGAGAGTAGCCCGCAATAAGTAAAGCAGGGAGCTACTGTACATAGCCTCAGGAGAAGGCTCTGGTTTTGAGATCTATAGAATAGAGCAGTGGTTCCCAAACTGTGCGCCGCGGCACCCCGGTGCGCCGTAATGAGGTGCCAGGGGCGCCGCGCGCACGATGAGGGAAATTACATGCTAGCCAGTAATGGGCAGGGAGGGAGTGTGCATCAGAGGCGCAACTAGAGCCAAATTTGGGGGGGGCTGCATCTTTAAGCAACAGGCAGAGTGGAGCTGCAGGGGCTCTTTGAAGGGATGAAACAACCGCAATGCCTCATTTACATGCAAATGGTCTTTCAAAGACCTGTGAAGTGCTCGGTGTGGCTGTGTGTCGTCCCCCCCAAGCTGTCTCAGCCCGGGCTGACACACACAGACGAGGGGGTGGTGGGTGGGAGGCTGAAGCCCTTTTAGTACAATGGGTGTTGTGCGCCTGGTGGGTATGGGTGTGTTCAGCAGATGGGATATCCGGTTAAATAAGAGCGGGGAAAAAGGGATGATTGAGCACCTCTTGATACACAGATGCGGTCAAAGGATTTTTAATGTTTGTGGCAGGTACGAGTAATAGTTGGGATATTGCACCGCGGAAAAAGCTAAGTTAATGATTTATGTTCAATGGAGCAGAAACAGTGAATGCGTGGAAACTCTTGGGGTCATTTGCAAGATGCAGGTTATCAGCTTGTTTGGCAATTATGATGGGGATGGAATGGCAGGTGAAAACCTGGAGGGAGATGGAGGAAAGGGACTGAGGAGGTTTATTCTTCAATGTTTGATTTGAACTGGGGCATCAATCAAGGTAAGGCGATTGCTTTGATAACATCAAGGGAGGAATGGGAGAGGATAAGGGAAAGAATACGCCATCAGACTAGTGTGTTATGCGCAAGTAAGGCGAGGGCACGTACTGTGGATAACATGAGTTCATTGTGAGGCAAAGCAATGAGAGTGATTATGCAATTTAATAGTGGGTATGTTTTGAATACATTTGCGAAACACCCTGCCATGGCATCTGAAGGGCAGGAGAAAGGGCACATTGCCTCAGCGCCTCAAAATTAAGCCAGGAATACAGAGAACCTGGAAGGTGAATTAACTCAATAAACAAAAGTCAGAAATGAGAAGTGATGTACACATTCAACATTGTTCTGCGACATGGTGATAGTGGCAGCACATTATAAAGTACGGGGGCTGGTGTTACCACGGACACCAGAGGCCTCTTCGTACCAATGGAGGGGTTTAACCAGTGTTTTAAGTGGGATCCAGAGGGGGGCTGTGGGTGTGGGGGGGAGTCTCTTAAAGGGGCATGGTAAAAAAATGGTGGGTGCCACGGCAACTGCCGATTAGGTCAAGGGAGCCACAGGTCAAAAAAGTTTGGGAACCACTGGAATAGAGGGAGAGACGGGGGAGCACTCGTACTGCCATTTGATTAGACATGTTTAGACCCGTTGAAAATAACAACATTAATAATGAGATAAGTGGAGGAATGAATTTATATCATATATTTTATTTTTTAGAGCCTGCAATATAAAAAGGCGTCTCCAAACAGAAGAGTGTGCGTTAACAGCCACCAAATTCGATTGTTTTTATTAATAGAACACTACTGAGCGAGTGTTTGAAAAGCTTTGGAGTCAAGTTCCTTTATCTAAGGTAGGCATTGACATTAGCATTACAAGATTGATTAAAGTAAGAAATCACCATGTATCTAAAATATTTTATTTTATTTTCATCCAAACAGTCAGATTTTAACTCCTTATAAATACGTATGTCAGTCCAGAGGAATGAGACCGTTTTTTAAATCTATGGCACACGTCGGTAATGAATGAAATAAGTAGGGGCAATTAGGTCTCCATTAATATTTAAGAGGTTAAAATTGATTGAAGAGCAGGGGACAGGTGACTAAATCCATGCTTTCTTGATGTGTATTCCTAGTCTTGATTTTAAAGAATAACCACACAGTTACGAGGACGGCCAAGTAGGTCACACAAGTACAGTGGTGGGAGTATCACGGAGGCATTATTTGATGTAAGGGTGACTTTAATAACATCAATAGAAGTATATTAGTTAGTTAATATAGAAGCTTGTATAGTTATTTCACACATAACGCCATGCGCATAGCCAACTGCCAGTATACAAATGAAAGTTAGAAGAACAGGGCGAGTGAATGGTAAAAGAAGAGGGGAGAATGAGCCTGCAGAGAGAGTGTTGTCAGACAGAGGGTGGATATGGGACTTAGGTATTGGCACAGAATGTTTCTCCCATGTGGAAATGTTTGTATCTTTTTAAACTGTTGGTATTTCCAGGAACAATGACAGATATGTTTTATGAAAATAGCGATGTTAAAGACAAATGAATCTGAGTCCTATTTTAACTGTACTTATTTATATTTTTAGATTGTATAAAAACGGGAGTCATAACTACGGTCTTGAAAAAGAAGGTGTTCTAGGATTGAACCTTCGAAATGCGTTGACGCACATAGCACAGTCACAAATGTATTGCTCATCTATCACCTTTAATGTATATAATGCAGTAGACAATAAGGTGTTTAGGTCAAAAAATTCTGGCAGCATTAAATTGTGGCATTTAAAGACAAAGGTTATTGTCTGTATAAACTCTCGTGGGTAGACTTTTATTATTCTCATGTGATTTTAAATGTGTTTTTATGATGTCAGTATTGTAATGAAGTGATCATGATGTTTTGAACCAGGATAATTATCTTTATTGAATAATCTCATGATTTTTTTTGTGATAATAAATATGAAAATTATTTTTACACACAATTGGGTATTTTGTGCCAATACTTGGGTGACTTGGAGGGTAACAGTGGGAGTGTTGTGGAGTAGTGTGGATTAGGAGTATGGTGAGTGAAAGTGAAAGAAGTTATTTACACTAAAGAGTTTATGTCTCCCAGAGGACACCATTGGAAATTGATTCTAGCAGCACACGAAGGGATAGGTTCTGCACATGCAGGAGTTACAGCGACTTTTCTTTATTGAAACAATGCTATTGATGGCCTGGATTAACAAAGCAGGCTAAAGACTATGGGGCTCATTAGGATGGTGGGCGGATTGCCCCTGCCGGGCCGGCGGTAGCTACCGCCGGCCGGGTGGGGGCAATCCGCCCGCTATCCTGAACAAAATTACCCCCCACCACATTAGGATGGCTGGGGGTCCACGGCGGACGGAAAGTGCTTTCCTATGGTGGCAGTGTGTGCGAGACACCGCCAACCATATCAGGATGTGGGCGGGAGGGTGCCTTTCGGAAAGGCATGTGGAATTTCTGTTTGGGGGCCCGTTGCGGGCCCCCAGGATGATGGGGGGTGGGGGAGGCACATGGGGGGTACCTCTGGTACCCCCTACATGTGCATGCACAACATGGCAGGCACCGCGCGGTGTCTGCCACGTTGTGCATGTACATGCAGTACAAGCAGTTTTAGCATTGTGGCCGGCGGTGCTGAGAGCACCGCCCACCACAATGTTAAAAATGCAGGATGCGCCCGCCACTGTGGCGGGTGAATCTTAATACCCCCCACGGGACCCCCGCCCTTATGGCCGGCGGACCCATTATCCGATAGGATGGCGGGCGGACAAAGTCCGCCCGTCATCCTAATGGCCCCCTATGTCTTGAAATACAACATCTGCCAGCAGATGAAAGGTTCCATCGTAACACGTCCAGTGCAGACTCCAATTTTTAATATCAGACAAACCACTAGTGTGTGTTTACCTGGACCACTGTGGCCCCTACAAAGAAATGAGGCTTATAGGTATATCATTGTTGGAGTCGATTCCTGCTCAAGATTCCTTTGAGTATGGCCCCAATGCTCAGCTGACACTGTTATAAAGGATTTGTGAGTCTTCATAGAGACATACGCAATTGGCACATTACATTCTGACCAGGGCCCTGCATTTAGCTCTCGGGCCTACAAGGAGGCCATGCCAGGATTGGGTGTTGCATTGTGGTACTCCTCTCCATACCATCCTGAGGGAAATTTGGTCATGGAGAAGAAAAACCGAGACTTAAAGCAGTCTTTAACAGTTAGAGTATTAGGCACGGGTGAGAGCTGGGTAAAACATCTGTATGGAGTGCAGCGAGCATTGAATAAAATGGCAAAATGTTCTCTATGGGGGTCACTCCATATGAGGTCCTATTTTGGACAAGAATGTGGGTACCTGATCTTGCTTGTGAATGCACAGTGGCGGATGAAAAGGCTTTTGACATTCATTAGCGTTTGGCTGTTTTAAAGGATCTAAATGAATCCAGGACACAGCAAAGTAATGTCCATCTGGAGCAGACCACCACTGGGGAAGTCAAAGCAGTAAATGCAAGTCTGGATCCCAAAAGTCGGGCAGAAAGTAACGGACAAGAAAAAATTTGGGCCATCATACAGAAAGCCTGTATAGGTTCTAGCAGTAGAAGGAACAACAACTGTACTTCTACCACCTCTTGCCAGAAAAAAGGAGAAAAGATTTGTCTCAATCAACCTAATCAAACCACACTGTATGGCCGATACTGAGTAGTAGGCTACGTGGACTCCAAAGTAGCAGATGCCCTTCTCTTGCTACAATTCAAGAAGTTCAAACGGGAAAGACTCATCACGTTCGAAGAGTCCCCTGTACGGAATGAAGGACTTTGCAATAATGCTATGGAACTCCTTCCTCTTAAACCTGAAGTTCAAATTCAGAATCAAAGTGAAAGAAAAATTTCAATTCGGCCAAATACAGATGTCTACATCAACATGCATCAAAAGAGCAAACTACGATTTCCACAAATCCTGATGCAATACCAACAAATGACCGAACTGCTTCTGGCAACTTCGTAAACTTTGATACGTTTTCTTTGGATCCAAGTGACCCTGAAACGATGCCAGCCCAACAATTACGCAAGCAGCAAGTTAAAGACTTTCTGAACTTTCTTAAAAAGATTTACCTGGTGTCACCTTAGGTAGAATTATGGGTAATCACCAGGATCCTTTTCTTTCTTTTCTGGATGACCTTAGTAATAGTGTTTAGTATGCTTGTTAACGGAAAATACCTTCGACAAAGCTCTGCAGCCCAGAAGATGAATTTAATTTTAAAACCATACCAATCATCTAATTGAGAATAAAGAGACTTGTCATGAGTGAACAGTACAGCAGTTCCTATACCTGATGGTATAGTTTGGGACAAGGTTGGTTTCAATATATTTGGTCCAACCGAAATATTAAGAATTCCTCATTTATTTAAAATATCGTTAAGTGATATCATTACCTCAAGTACATTTTCCGATGATTGATTGGGATTTTTAAACTGTAAACAGAGCTTAATTTGTGCCGGTGCTTTCCGGTGCTCAGCACCGGCACTTTATTATCAGGGCCGGGGCTATAAATTCTTTTCAGGAGGCAGTGGTGGTAAACGTAATTTCTCAAAAATACATGAACAAAATGAGACAGCTTTACTTTTACCACGTATTGTGCGCTGCTCAGCCTCTCACTATGACCCATTTGTCAACGCATGTTCTCCTGGCTGGCAACCAAATTTCAACTATTAAGCTTTCACTATTAAAAAAAAGCAAACGGGCTATGCAAGAGACGTCTTTATTTCTACGCTTAACATGGCTTGCCCTTCCCTCCTCCCTCAGAGCATGTTAGTGAGCCCCTTGAGGAGCAGAAGAAGGATGGACTCTTCATGTCCGGTACCTGTCACATAAGCCTTCAGCAGCTCCCTATTGGTTACTGAAGGTCTAGGGAGTTGCTCAGCAGAATGTTTCAGGCAATAATGTTTCTTTTTTTCGAACACGTTTTCCCTCCACTGGGGTTCCTATAGCCAAAATTAATTCATTCTTTCACGCACCACTGGTTTCATTTCAGCACGGAAGGGGCCGGGGAGGTGCTACTGGAGCCGTGTGACACCATACTTTTATAGAGGCTTTAACTGCAGTGTGAGTAACCCATTCTTCAACCCAATTTTCTATGGCAAGATTTAGCTTTTTGTTTCCAACAGCGTGCCATGCAGCGCTTTAACTTTAATATTGTCGCTTCATCTTGTTTTTTCTTTTTAAGAACTATTGCCTTTCATATGTCATTTTAAGACTCTTAACCGCAGCTGTCCGTTTCGGTATCTTAAAATTCTGTGCACAGGAAGTGCGTGACCTCTGTCCCACCATAAGTCAGGTCTTCTTCCCTAAGGAGGCAGTGGGGGAGTTTTCATACATGTCACTGGTTTACTTGAAAGACCATCCAAAGTGGAGACAAGAGTTCACGGAGCTGTTCATTGCGTGTTCCAGTTACCGCACCGGAGCGCACTGCCCTTACAAGGGGCAGACCTCGGTAACATTTCTGTTGGTCCCGTGCAGTCACAATAGGTTCCAACAAAGAAACCGTACACTCTTCCCACCCACAATGCCGAGTCAAATGATGCCTATCGCTCTGGGCGGAATGGATGCCTTTTCAGTCCCTGTCTGTCCCAACTTGAAATCAACCTTGTAGCCTAATAACAAATATGGACGAACAGCTGAGCACAGAGGCTGTCTGAAATGATAGGGCAGTTCAATTGTAGGGCATCCAAGGGCCTCTGACTGCCCATCCCTTATAAGCAATCCATTATAAGCAAACCCAGTGGCTCACACAGATGAATGCATGCCGCTGAGAACATACGGTGTCCCAGAGGTGATAAATTCAAATTCCAGGATGAGTGCGGTAGAAAGAAACTTATAATGTGTAGAAGAGCAATTCCTTTCTTTGTCAATCACAAATAGTAAACATCTGTGGACTGTCGTGGGCGGACCCGAAATGAAATATGCACACAATAAAAGAGCAGCATCTTGTGGGCTTCACCAAAACAAGCCACAAGCTGAACAAAGCTGACCTAAAGAGCACATTCCTTGTGATTAGAAAGCAACATGTCTTCAGCTTATCTCACAACTTAATTGACAAGGCTGGGCTGGGTGTGCAGGGTTTGGATGATACATGGAGATTTGAAGTCTCCATCTGCCCCAGTGAATTAAACTAATTGTTGATTTTGCCAGTGCTTTTTTGTGTTGATGTTAATCTGCTTGCCTCTCCCCCCTTTAGAACCCGTGAACAGCAGATGTCAGGTGAGAGCGGTGAAGTCACTGCACCACCATTCAAACGATGAAGCCCTTGAACAAGTGAGACTTACCTCAAAACCAAACTGGGAAGTTTCTTGCGATTTCTTAATTCTTATGAGTTGTCTGCACTTCTAAGAAATGTCTAGCCAAAGATGGGGCTTTCACACCACTGTCCAGGGCCGGCCTAAGGCATGTGCAAGCTGCGCACCTGCACAGGGCCGCCAAACCCCAGGGGCCGCCACACCAATCTATATCCTTAGATACATATTTGCGTGGTGGCCCCTGGCAGGGATTTGGCGGCCTCGGGCCCCCTACCTACACTCCCTGCTCAGGGCCTCCGTGAGCCTAGAGCCGGCCCTGCACTGTCAGACACTCCTCTCTGAAACCTCAAGCAAGGCACTATGTAAGCAATAACACCATGGTTTGGTGCGCTGGACAAGTGGGTGAATGAGCTTATAAAATGTGCAGAGATTCGGCGAGCGATAGGCCAGTGACCGTCGATCTTCCCTCTCCCGCCCCCTTAACTAAATCTCCAACAGATTACATGAGTGCAGTAGTAACATTTCCACAGGAAACTGTTTCAGCACAAATCAGCCGGCTAGTTTTAGCTGCAACCACGTTATTTGTGTTTCTTTAACAACAATATTATTTTGTTTTCATGATAACAATAGGTGACATCTGTTGTGACTTCTGTGCTATGACTAAGCTGTGAGGTCTCACACCAGCCTCTTCTTGTGCTGTCCCTCTCACGGTGGCTGTATTAGCTTCAGGGTTAGGGCAAGGAGATTTAGGTTGAAGACGTCACAGCTCAGTGGTTTGAGTAAGAGCTGTAAAGATCAGGGCGATGTGCAGGTTTTGCAAACACATAAATAAAAGGCATTATCATTTACTACGCCAATAGCTCAAACTCTCGCAAATGCCAGACCTATTGCATTGAAAATGCTTGTTCTCATTTTTACTTTACACAACTCTTAATAGTTGGAATAGTCAGGAATACAAAATGCTGCATTTAATTTTACTAATGGTACTTAAGGCGCTGCAGCATCCCTCCCTCGCCCCCCAATACATGTAAGCTGATTTGGCACAAAGACGTTTTAGACTCTACTTTGACATAGCATTTTTCCGTTCTTTTTTTAACAACCCAGCCAGAATGCACTTTGGCCACAGGTGCTGTGAGTTTCATCAATTTTCTTAAAGTGTAAGACACATTCATGTGTTTTTTCAATACGATTTCGAAAAATGTATAAATGACAAATACTAATATGTAGGCTTTGTGTTCTTTTTCCTTCATTTTTCAGTTGCAAGGTTACGGGTTGAATGTTACAAAATGCATTGATTCATTAAACGTTTTAAGTTTTAAAATGACAGAACGCAAAACATGTTCTCAAATCCACAGAGTGTATTTGGCTGTTTCAAGCACCCTGTGCATTTGTAATATATTGTGTAGTGCATGTTGTAAAGTTGTGTTTATTAGCCTTCAAATGTTGAGTTTGCTATATAAGAAAACAAAACAGGATGGTATTAACGTTCAAATGATTTTGGTCCATGGTCTCTTCTTCTATGCACCCTGTCAGACATAGACCTTTATATAGTCTGTTGTCAATTGTATTCTGTGCTGGTTGGGGATCGACAGCTACATCATTGTGTAGTATAGTGATATCAGAATTAGTTTGGAGTCAGGCCTTTAATGGTTAGAAAAAGTTCATTATCTTCAGTTCCAATAGCCATGACATTCAGTCTCTTTTGAGGGTTTGCCTTGATTTTATTGAGATATACTTTCCAAGGAGCTCGAAAACCAACCCATATCAAGTCAATCATCCTATTACCATGGTAGGAATACAGATTGGGTATTACATGTGGCTTTCAGCCATGCCAGTTGAGGGTGTGGATGGAGCGAATAGTTTAAGTGGGTGGTGCCAGGGAAAGCGGGTGTGGCCTCCTGAAACAAAATGAGCACCTGGACTTCATAATTTACAAATTAAGCACTGACTGTAAATAACATGATGTCTGACTTGGAAAAATCTGCTGCATTTTCTAATAGTGAAACATTGGAAAGCACACCAGATTTCGAAACAATGTATTGTTATCAACTTTATGGTCATCACTTTCTGCATACATCTGCTAGCCCTAGAAATGTGTTCACATACCACTAGTGGGAACATTATCCAACACTGACGAAAGGCATTTCAATAACATTTTCACAAAAGTTTCCGGATTTTACAGGGTTTAATATGTCTGACCCAGCCTCATATTATTATAAGGTTGCACCAACATCAGCACAGAAAAATATGTTAACCAACACCAAACAGATTTACTCTGCTTCCGTTATTGCCCATTTGTCTGAACAAGGTTTCGGCTTATGGTAAAACACCATAGACTTAAAATCAGTCTAGGATACGAGAGAATGGCAAGTTCAGGGAATAGAAGCTTTATTTCGAACATGCCTCATCCCTCAGCAGATCACGTTTTTGAATGAGACAGTGCAACAAACATCTTGCCTTGGATTTGCCAAAACCAAGGACTTGAACACACCTCGGAGGTAACCTCCATCACACACCAAGCGTAACAAAACATCAAAGAAAGAGATTACAGTAGATGACATAATGCAATACAACAGATCAGACCCCGATTGGAAGAAATGGTTGATTTGCCCTACAGACACCAATAGTTGTGAAGCAAGATTCATGGGTAAAACCGAAGGGTTTAGTATCGATGGGCCAGATCAATGTAGTGACATCCTACAGTGTTGGGAAGCTGTGCCTTGATTGGCTAAAAACCTCAACATTCACACAGGTGAAACAACACTTATCCTTACTATCACAGGATGTGGATCTCAGGGATTTTTTACTAGGTCCCAGGAAGCCACGTCAGAAAGGTTTAATTTATGCTGTGTACAATGGAATATGGCAAATATCCCAACAAGAGGCCGCAGAGAGACTACGTGAGATAGGCAATATAAATCTGAAAACATCTCTAGCTGTGGTAGGCAATGGGTTAGCTACATTGACCTCCAGGATATATTGGGCAACATTATATCTTCTGAAATAGACATACTAGAACAAGATTTGGCCATATGACAATCCGGGCAATCTCAATTATGTCCTATTATGTTGTTAAGCTGGGCGTTGCAATCTTTCCATGCAGGCTATGTGCCTTGGTATTTTATTAACCGCATGTCTCTGTTTTCTGAATACAATCTGTTGGAAATGGCCCTTTTTGCAGGGTTATCCCTAAACGTTTTGCTTCTTCCTCTTTTGTTTTTCCTGACCTGTGGTTGTTGGCTATAGGACCCTGGGCACTTTACCACTGCTGATCAGTGCTAAAGTGTATATGCTCTCTGTGTAAATTGTTATTGTGATTGGTTATGCATGATTGGCTTATTTGTTTTACCAGTAGGTTCCTAGTAAAGTCTACCAGGGCTGGTAATTCAAATGCTACTAGTGGGCTTGCAGCACTGATTTTTCAACGCTACTCATGTGGCTGGCACAAAGGTCTCAGGCCTTCTACCGCACTGCCACTGCCCAGTTTGCTAACTGCCATGTCGACCTGGCCAGTGCACCCACTGGCCAGGCCTTACCCTTCCCTTTCCTTACACATAGGACGCCGTTATGGTAGGCCCAAGGTAACCCCCTGGGCAGGGCGCAGTGTATGTAAAAGGTAGGGCATGTACTAGTGTGGGGAGCATGTCCTGATAGTGAAATACTGCCAATTTCGTTTTTCACTATTGAAAGGCTATCTTGCCCATAGGACAGACTGGGGAATGCTGTGTAACATGTTTACCCGCATATCTTCCCATAGAAGCAATATAGAAAATAGAAATCGTGTACCCCTGAACTCAGAATTTAATAACGCATCTTTTAGGTAGGATGTTTTTTTAAATTCAGTGTTTGAAAATAGCGCTTTTAGAAATTGGCTATTTTCTTGTTCAAACTTTCTGTGCGCCTCTGGCTGTTTGTGGTTTGACTGTCTGGTTTGAGAGTGACAGGGCTGGGGTGGCTACAGGGGTCTGCGTGAGCCAGCACTAGGCTGAATAGACCTATATGCATGTAGAGTGGTGGGAGGAGTAGCACCGGGCCTGAATAGGGCTGTGCCTGCCTTCCACAATGCTGGCACCATCTCCTGTGGTGCGTCTGATGATGCTGGCCCACACTGACAAAGGAAGAAGTTGTGCACTGGCAGAGTGCACCCAGAACTGGTTTGGACTGGGTCCAGGAACCTCACATATAGAAAACAAATACTTTTGGGGTATAAATATGAGTGCTGAAACCCCTGAAAGTTGGATTACTTTTGGAATCAAGGAGGAACCTTTGCCGAGGAGAAAAGCTGAAGAGCTGAAGGAGAAGTTCTGTCCTGGCTGTGTGTCTGGGGTTGGCCTGCAGTTGCTATTTCTTCCAAAGGGAGGAGAAGGACTTTGCTGTGTGCTTTGTCCTGAAATGAAAGTCTCAAAGGGCCTGAGAAGAGCTGGCCTCCTGTTGTGGAAACACAGGGATATAAAAGTTTCCAAGACTACTTCGTGATCAAGAGGAATCCCTGCCAAAGAAGATCAGCTGAAGAGACTGAGGAGAAGTACTGCCCTTGCTGTGTGTCGGGGGTGGCCTGCAGTTTGCTGTTTCTACTGAAGAGAGAACTAAAGGACTTTGCTGTGTGTTGTGTCTCCCGCTTGAAGAAGGACTTTGCTGTGTGCTATGTCCCTCTGAAGAAAAGTCTACAAGGGCCTGAGAAGAGCTGGCCTCCTGTTTCTAAAGTCCCAGGCACAAAAGGACTTCACCCCCAGTTTCCCTGAACTTCCTTGCTGGGAGTTCCAGTCTGCCAGGAGGGCCTGTAACTGTGTGTGAGGCCTTTTTGCTAAAGGGAGCTTAAAGCGCAACGCAACAAGAGAAGCGTGACGCCGCCGCAGCAGCTGTTGTCGCATCATCGAGAAAGCGTGTTGCCGCTGCAGCTGTTTGCCATCGCATCACCAGTGAGCATGCCGCCGCACAGAGGGTGCCGTCACATCACCGGAGAAGCGTGTCGCAGGGCCGTCGCACTGCTTAGGAAGTGCTTTGCTGCTGATCGTCGCAGTCACCAAAGGTGTCGTCGCATCACCAGGGTAACGTGTCGCAGGGCCTGTCACGGCTCAGAAAACCACCAAGTTTGCCACAAGGCCATCGGGTATGCACGCATCGCCTCCACATTGTTGAATCACAACAAAGACGCCATTTTCTCAGATCACACCGGATCATCCCAAGGCATTGGGGCGCCATCTTTTCGCACCGGAAGCGGAGTGCAGGAAAAATCGACGCATCACCTTCTCTGCGCCCCCTTTGTTTGTTTTGCTTTACGCATCCCAGTTACTTTGTGAGCAAAGTATCGCATTTCATCATTTACAAGTCTACTTTTGCAACAACCTTTCTAAAGACATTCTACTGAGATTTTGTATGTTGGATTTTTGTCGTTTTGGTCCTATTTAGTTTAGATAAAGATACTTTATTTTTCTAAACTGGTGTGATGTACATTTGTGGTGTTTTCACAGTGTTACTGTGAGATTTGGTACAAATTCTTTACACATTGCCTTTGGGATAAGCCTGTCTACTCGTGCGAAGCTAGCCAGCAGGTGAGCAGGGGTTAGCTAAAGTGTGTATCACCCTTACCCTGACTAGAAGCAAGGGTCCTAATTTGGACAAAGGTACCTACCTCTGCCAACTAGAGACACAATTTTTAAAGTTGGTGGCAGCGATGGGATGGGCTCCCGCCTGACAGTCAATGTGCCGGCATCTCTCCTTCCCGCGCTGGGCTCGCACCGCTCATGGGAGACCCGCTCGCTGCAGCACTTCCGGATTCGGCCCGCCCACTTCCAGGCAATTTGCCTGCCTCCCAGGTCGCCGCAGGCAGCGCGGCGGCGCTCAGGGTTCTTCGGCAGCGGCGTCACTTGACTGCGGGGGCACAGACGGGCGGGTGGGCTCTCGCATTGGGTTTTTTAAGTGCAACTATGCAGGGTGGGCACTCGCGAAAGATGGCAATATGGGGTAGGCTCCTGTTCCGTTTAAACATAAAGCAGGGTGGGCACCCGCTGATCTCAGGAGCGCAGGGGGTAATCCCCCACTCCGGGATTCCCTTGAAGCAGGTCGCAGCCTCAGTGTTGCAGGATCCAGGCTCCTTCCTCCTGGCAATTTAAATGTAGCACTCACAAGGTGCCAAGCAGTCCTGAAAGGTCCTTAGAGTTCAGGGGGCAAAGCTGGGCCCAGGCAGGCCAGCACACAGGGCCCTCCATCAGGGAGGCAGTCCTCGTGGCGGTTCCTCCAGGAGCCCAGCAGCAGCAACAGGCCCCCCCATGTCAGGAACAGCTACAAAATACATGGAGTCACAGCCCCTAAATTTATACTTAATTTTCCCTTTGTCTGCCCTGGCACAGGGCTTGGGAAAACCAGTTCGAACTGGTTCTGGAGCACTCTGTTTACCATACTCCTCTTCCCTATTGTTAGGTGGGGGCTCATCATCAGACACACTGCAGGAGGGCAGAGTCAGTATTCACTAGGGCAGGCACCATCCTATTCAGGGACCAGGGATTTCTCCTCCCACCACTCCAAATGCAGACAACTGTCTTAGCTCTTTTGTAGAACGGACTCACTATTTGTACTCTCACCAAGCAGGTTTTAGACCTGAACATTCCACCAAGTCCATTGTCCTAGCAGTCCCTGACGAATCAAGAAGGTGGGAGTGTCAGGGCACTACCCAGGCCCCGGTGCTCCTCGACCTGTGGCTGCCTCCAACACGGTCGATCATCAGCTTTTGATCGACCGTATTGGCTGTGCTGGGCTCCAGGGCCTACCACTGAATGGGTCACCTCCTTTCTCAGTAACCGCTTTCAATCTGTTCGCTTTGCCAGTTTCAGGGCAGAACAAAAACAACTGACCTGCGGGATTCCACAGGGTTCTTCCCTTTCACCCCTACTTCTTAATTTGTATATTCTCCCCCTGATCTTGGCCTTGCGTAAGAGAAAGGTCGTTATTTTTAATTATGATGACAACCTTCAGCTGATCTTTAACATCGATTCATCAGCCTCATCTATCACAAACTTTCAATCCATAATGAATTTCATCAGTAATTGGATGCATGCTAATCAACTTAAATTAAACCCAGACAAAACAGAGTTGATCCTCACAGGTGGCCCGGTCAACCCTTGGAATTCCAACTTCTGGCCCCCATCCTTAGCGAGCCCCCCCAACCCGGCCTCTTCAGTAAAAAGTCTGGGAATCATGATCAGCAATGATCTAACCATGAAGACCCAGATCAACTCAGTGGTCTCTGCATGTTTTGTTCATCTCCGAAGAATTCGGAAGATTAGCAGATTCCTCTCCATCGAAGCACTGATCCAAGTTGTTCTCGCCCTGGTTAACTCACGTTTTGACTACGCTAATTCCTTGTACTCATACCCGCGTGCCAACTACAATGGCTGCAACGGGTTCAGAACCAGGTAGCTAGGCTTGTCCTCGGGCAGCCAAAGCATCTCTATGTGAAACCGCTGCTGAAAAGCATTCATTGGCTCCCTCTACCCCAACGCTGCCTGTTTAAGTTGGGCTGTACTATCCACAAAGCCCTGTCAGGATACGTTCCTGCCTTCATTGCTCTAAACACACAGCAGTAGATTCCCTCTCGCGATCTACGCTCTTCAAATAAGAACTTGCTGGTCCCCCACACCTTCAAACGGAAGAAACACAGTGGCCTCAGATACACAACCTTGGCCCCTCAATTCTGGAACGCCCTCCCCCTCTACCTGTGCATGGCTGATTCCTATACTCAATTTAGGGAGGCATTGTAGGTGTATGCACTTTTTATCATGTATTTTATATACTTGTACATATTCATGATTACTGCAAGATGGTAGAAATGCACCATCCTTTTACTTTCATAGTACTTCTAATCATATATATATCTGCTAATGTCTAATGGTTGTTGCAGCTCATCTATTCTATACTAGAATAACAACTGTTCAATAAAGTCTTATTGAAAACGCCCAGCCTGTTTATTCTGTGTATCTCTGAGACAAACTAAGTGAGCATAAGTGACTGAGCGAAAGGTAGTATATTTTTCCACGATTCTGAGGGATCAGGGTTGTCATGTTCTGAGGGTGCCATATGCTCTCCTTGGTAAGAGGAGATTATAGTGGCACTGTGAGCCAGCTGATACAGACAGGCTAACATACCTGTTGAGGGTGCACCAACTCAGCTTGCCACCAATCCACATTTTATGTTATCCAAACACGCAGATCCCGTATAGGTTATGTAGGAACTACACAACTGCATCTGCTTGTCTGCTGGCATCCTGGGATGTGTTTGGTGGGTGTGGACATGCTCTTTATGTCCTCCACAGGCTGTATTGGAAGTTCCTTCTTTGTAGCTATATTGTGAAGCACAGCACACATTGCGACAATCTTGCATGCACTGGAGATGAATACTGAAGGGCTCCCTCACTCATATGAAGGCAGCAAAACCTTGCCTTAAGCAGCCCAAAAGTATGCCCCATAACTTCCCTGGTCTGTTAGTTGACAATATTATAATAGTATTCACTTCTTGTAGTGGCATTGAGGTATCGGGTCAAAATCCATGTGTGTAGTGCATAAGCACTGTCACCTAACAAGAATGAAAAACACATTTAAAAACATGCCTATATAGTATGAAATTATCATATATAAATGTGAAATATAATAAGACCTCAAATATAATCATCCTTAAAGGCTCCTCTTGCAAGCCCTTTGTATAGGACGCAGTGCCAAAATATACAAGAGTCACGGGCGGAACTTTGAAATCTAGCCACAAGGCCAGTATTAAGGAGCCAGCATTACAAAATATTTGAAGGTTTAAGGAGGGATGGCTGATTCATCCTATTCCTATACAAAAACTCTGTAGCTCTAGGAGTGCAAACTGAGACATATTTACCATCAACACAGCCTATAGCCTGTGGGAAATGTGCCACATTAAAAGAACTAAATTAGTTTGCTACCAATCTTTTTGCTGTGAGCTTGGAGAAAAATATATCTTTGAATGCTTAGCAGCATTGCATCTAAGAATTTGCAAAAGAATCGCAGCAAAGTACTTTAGGAAACACCTCTTGATAGCTAGCTTCCTGAGGCTAAAAGGTGTAGGAGGAAATGTTCCTGAATGTGGGAAGGTATAGCAAAACTCCTGTGTGTGTCCCTACAAACCACAGAGTCTAACTCAACAATTAAATCTAAAATAACAGTGCTGTACATCTCCTCCTCAGTCTGCTGAAACAAACTCGCCCTGACTCTGAAAATGTGCTCCTTTGTTTGACTTCTCCTGAGGTGGTGTGGAGCAAACAACCTCATCCTCCTTCCGATAGCATGCAGACCAACCATTGTGGAAAAATATGGAATGGTTCCATCCCTTTTATAACTAGCCCCTGTATACCATCTGCTCCCAAATGATGCTAATTTGGGAGTGCAAAACCCTGTTTTTGTGGCTGTTTGCAACTAGCAAATCAATAGTGCATTCCAAAATAAGAAATAGAAATTGATAACCACTAATAGGTAACCGTAAATTCCATTGAAAAACAATGGGAGAGAGAGTAGGGTATTTAACAGAAATGTAGGGTGGGAACTCCCAGTCCCCTATTCAATATAACAAAACAAAGAGAGGAGTACCCCCTGCAGGCGCAACAGAGAAAGTCTCTGTGCCTAAAGCTTAAGGCTTCAAGAATCGCTTGTGCCCAACACGTAAGTGGGACAAAGCATGTCCTTTATGAAGACCCCTCACTCACCAACCTGGTTGGTGACATGCTTCATCATCGGGGTCCCACCCCGTAGGCCGAGTGCCAACGGGGTGTGCTACGACACCTGATTACAGTGGAGCGGGTAATGGTTTCTTTTATATGTGCAGTGAAGAATGGTGGTAAGTGATTTAAAAAGGGCCAGTACTACTCACTCCAAGACTTTATTCTTGAGTGACTGGACACCTAATAAAAGAAGTGTGACACCTATGCCTAATTAGGTAGGCTTCGGTGTTAAAGACGTATCGTGTATTAAAATAGCGACGTGTGCTATGTGAGTTAAAAGGTCGGTCTACATGTTTCAACCATCAAGCAATTGTAGGTATTCGTCAGGACCAGTGATAGACCAGGGTGGTCCGCACACGCTAAGGTGCGTCCTGCCCTTGGTCAGTGAAAGTTGGAAACACAAAAAGTGTGTTTCTTGTACAAAATTTTTCTATCCCGGTCTGGAGGAAAAACCTGTGGAAAAAGGTTCCAGAATGGTTGGTGATAGGAACCACAGACAACAAAGGACAAAGGACATACAACGGTACACATAACATAGAGGTATAAACCTTCTAAAACTTATAAAAGAGGGAATGCCAGCACCCCGGTATGTGTGCCACGGATATAGTACAGTTAGTCATCGCCATCCCAGTAGTGCCCCATGTGCATGTGGGCTTGTGAGTTAAGCGGGCACGGACTGCAAGACCGTGGCGGTACACACACGTTAATATCTGGGTACCGGCAGCGTATTATACAATATTACCCTCGGGAGAATTAGCTTGTTGCAGATATGAAATAGCACTTCAAAAGAGATACCACTCTAAACATTGAAACGCCAGGCCTGCCCAGACTGTAAATCCCTCGACTATCTATGCGGGTGCCTAGAATTTTTTGGAAAGCCATGCTTACTTGAATAGCGGAGAGATACCGCTTCACAGGCGTCCGGTTACCAAGGGCGATGCTCACATCACCTAGGAAGTGACAATCAGAGTGGGCGCCAAATCGCCGTTAGTAAAGGCATTCCTAATCACGTAGGAAGATATAATCCTGAAGGATCATGTTAGCTAGCACTTACTTGTGGCTTCTACTCCTTAGTCGGTAAACCTACTTGGTTTCCACAGCGGTACGCCCATGGGAATCCCTGATCCGTACTTAGACGGAGAGCTAGATATTCGGACTGCCGTCTCCCCGGGGAGGGCGTGGTTGGCCATGTCACGTGGGTTGACGAGGCCACTCACGGATCTGCAGTTCCCAAGTGAGGCTTGGAACGCGGTCGCTAAGGGAACCGTGTACACTAATGGCTAATCAGTTCGACCCTTCGTGTTGGCAGGTTAGAAACACGATATCGGGGAAAAGGAAATTGAGAATGAATGGGAGGTTCAGAACGGAGTGTGTTCTTCACAATTACTAGTAGAATGAAGTAACACGTCTTTTCTCAATGTGTAGATAAAGAACTGGTCACTAACTGTGTTGTATCCATCTCCCCCTTTAATACCTGCAGACGAGTTACCCAATTTTACTACCATTTGTGAAGAACATACTCCGTTCTGAACCACTCACTCATTTTTCAACCTGCAGACGTGTTACTTCATTGTACTAGTAATTGTGAAGAACACACTCCGTTCTGAACCTCCCATTCATTCTCAATTTCCTTTTCCCCGATATCGTGTTTCTAACCTGCCAACACGAAGGGTCGAACTGAGCGAAGGGGGAGCCACCCAATCTCGGCAATAGCCATTAGTGTACACGGTTCCCTTAGCGACCGCGTTCCAAGCCTCACTTGGGAACTGCAGATCCGTGAGTGGCCTCGTCAACCCACGTGGCATGGCCAACCACGCCCTCCCCGGGGAGACGGCAGTCCGAATATCTAGCTCTCCGTCTAAGTACGGATCAGGGATTCCCATGGGCGTACCGCTGTGGAAACCAAGTAGGTTTACCGACTAAGGAGTAGAAGCCACAAGTAAGTGCTAGCTAACACGATCCTTCAGGATTATATCTTCCTACGTGATTAGGAATGCCTTTACTAACGGCGATTTGGCGCCCACTCTGATTGTCACTTCCTAGGTGATGTGAGCATCGCCCTTGGTAACCGGACGCCTGTGAAGCGGTATCTCTCCGCTATTCAAGGAAGCATGGCTTTCCAAAAAATTCTAGGCACCCGCATAGATAGTCGAGAGATTTACAGTCTGGGCAGGCCTGGCGTTTCAATGTTTAGAGTGGTATCTCTTTTGAAGTGCTATTTCATATCTGCAACAAGCTAATTCTCCCGAGGGTAATATTGTATAATACGCTGCTGGTACCCAGATATTAACGTGTGTGTACCGCCACGGTCTTGCAGTCCGTGCCCGCTTAACTCACAAGCCCACATGCACATGGGGCACTACTGGGATTGCGATGACTAACTGTACTATATCAGTGGCACACATACCGGGGTGCTGGCATTCCCTCTTTTATAAGTTTTAGAAGGTTTATACCTCTATGTTATGTGTACCGTTGTATGTCCTTTGTCCTTTGTTGTCTGTGGTTCCTATCACCAACCATTCTGGAACCTTTTTCCACAGGTTTTTCTTCCAGACCGGGATAGAAAAATTTTGTACAAGAAACACACTTTTTGTGTTTCCAACTTTCACTGACCAAGGGCAGGACGCACCTTAGCGTGTGCGGACCACCCTGGTCTATCACTGGTCCTGACGAATACCTACAATTGCTTGATGGTTGAAACATGTAGACCGACCTTTTAACTCACATAGCACACGTCGCTATTTTAATACACGATACGTCTTTAACACCGAAGCCTACCTAATTAGGCATAGGTGTCACACTTCTTTTATTAGGTGTCCAGTCACTCAAGAATAAAGTCTTGGAGTGAGTAGTACTGGCCCTTTTTAAATCACTTACCACCGTTCTTCACTGCACATATAAAAGAAACCATTACCCGCTCCACTGTAATCAGGTGTCGCAGCACACCCCGTTGGCACTCGGCCTACGGGGTGGGACCCCGATGATGAAGCATGTCACCAACCAGGTTGGTGAGTGAGGGGTCTTCATAAAGGACATGCTTTGTCCCACTTACGTGTTGGGCACAAGCGATTCTTGAAGCCTTAAGCTTTAGGCACAGAGACTTTCTCTGTTGCGCCTGCAGGGGGTACTCCTCTCTTTGTTTTGTTATATTGAATAGGGGACCGGGAGTTCCCACCCTACATTTCTGTTAAATACCCTACTCTCTCTCATTGTTTTTCAATAGTTTAGGCAGCGCACAGCTGCGAGAGTAACACATATCTAATTCACACCTCTGCGTGGAACCATCGGCCACCATGAGCGAGAACCAAGGTCTTTCCTACACCTCCGAGGAGGTGGAAGAAATCATGGGAGACTTGGCTTTGTTTGCGGATGCGAACATAGCACAGAGCATAGCACAAACCACAGACTGGGAGAACTTAACGGAGCTGAAACGAAGTAGGATAAGAACAATACTCCATGGCACTATATTGAAACAATACTTAAGCAAGAACATGGCACCAAAAGGTTTACTTGTAACGAACGCACCCCGCATCTTCTTAGAAGATGCTGATTTTCGAAAAGATTGGGCTGCGATAGCGTGGCACTGTACACACGACTGGATAGTCCTTATCTTAAAAACAGCTGTGAGACTTTCAGACAAAATTCAAGTGGAAATCCAACTGGCGCAGGGCCACATAAAAACCACCATTACCGGTTACAAGAAAAAACTGGATGAACTCAACAGGGAAATCAATGATTATAAAGAAAACCTTATGCAACAGAAAGTACAAAAATTTCAAAAGGACCTTAAAAAATTCTCTATGATAAAGGCATATCCTTACTCTGACCCGGATTTTGTGGCACCCTCAAAAGCGGATGACAACTCTGATGCATCTAGTAACGCCTCAAGCAACACATCCGCGGGAAGCAACAATTCGAGCAATGGCAGTAAAAAACAAGGAGGAAGAGGACGTGGGAAGATGCAAGGCAACTGGCCCCCTTTCAACTCGGGGCCGATGCAAGGTTACCCGGATCCTTTTAATCATCCCCAAAATTTTCAAATGTATGGATGGCAACCTCCATTCCAATAGCCTTTCTTCCCACCAAATATGTATAGACCGCCTTTTTTAGCCAGGCGCGGATGGGGAAGGGGAAGAAGAAGAACGGGCAATCAGAGCAACCAAGTACATTGGGGACCGGAGGATCCGAATTCGAACCCCTCACGGAACAAGACTTCACAAGCAGGGCCCAGCAACAGATGAACTTAGTCACTAATTTAGCGACCAGGCCCCTTACCAAAGAAGAAGAAAAGGTACTGAATAAAGGTCTAGGTTTTGTCCCAAAGGCCAACCTTGACAAATTCAGACTTCAGTGTGAACTATCGTCCTTTTTTAGAAAACTGAAATTGAAAGCTTTTTTTGAGAGAAAAGAAGTGATGACTACCAATGATGACCCTAACGAGACAGGCCTCCGCTCAAAATCGACTTTTGTGCCTCCACCACACACGATTCCAGTGGAAATAACAACTTTCGAGCAAGCGGTCTTCAACGAAATAGAGAAGACGACTCCAAAGAAAACCTTTACGAACCTGACTATGAATGAAAGACTCGCCTTGGAAACCCTGAAGAATTGCGAAACGATCGTAATTAAACCCGCGGATAAAGGCGGTGGAGTAGTGGTTCTGGACAAATTGGCATACCGAACCGAATGCTTAAGGCTACTATCGGATGAGACTAGCTACCGCATACTACCATCGGATCCTACAGAAGATCTACGTGGTGAGATTAAATCACTAGCAGAGTATGGGGAAACAAAAGGATACATTTCAAAACAGGAAGCTGATTTTGTGTGCAGAAGTGAAGGAAGAACGCCATATTTTTACACACTTCCAAAGATGCACAAAAACAAACTCCCCCCACCTGGTAGACCAATAGTCTCCGGTTTGGGTTCTCTGTTAGAACCCCTGTCACGTTTCTGTGATGTGTTTTTTAAGAAACTTGCACAGAAAACAAGCACCTATATCCAGGATACGAAGAGCTTGTTACAACTACTCAACGATCTCACTGTGGACGAGAACACTATTCTGGTGAGTTTTGACATTGAGAGTTTGTACACGAGCATCCCTCAAGACGCAACCTTAAAGGTACTAGAAAAGGCTCTATCAAACGAGGATTGGACATCAAGAACCCCAAAAGGTTTTATTCTGGAGTGTGCGAGGTTGGCATTGAAAAGGAACTATTTTGAGTTTGAAGGTACGTTGTACCTTCAGACGGGCGGTACTTCGATGAGCAGTACCTTTGCCCCTAGTGTGGCGGGACTCTACGTCCACGATTTTGAAGAGAAGTTCATACTGAGTGAAGGAAACCCCTACAGTTCCAACATCCTACTATGGAAACGGTACATCGATGATGTGCTGGCAATCTGGAGTGGTTCAGAGGACTCACTGGTCTCCTTTTTTAACTGGATGAACACTTGTGATGACCATCTGAAATTTACCTATGTCAAAGACCATAGCTCTCTAGTGTTCCTTGATCTTGTCATCAGGAAAGAGAATGGAAGTTTTCAGACACTATCACACTATAAACCCACAGCAAAGAACAATCTGCTTAGGTTCGAAAGTTTCCACCCTAGGCCTTTGCGAGAGAATCTTCCTTACGGACAGTATTTACGCATTCGCAGGAATTGCAGTAAATTAAAAGATTACAAGGAACAAGCGAGTGACCTCACCCTGAAACTAAAGGACCGAGGATATCCAGACAAGATCCTTAAAAAGAGCCAAAAGCGTGCACGCAATCAACCACGTGAAGCGCTGCTGGAAAGTCTAGAGAAACCTTTGGAGGACCCCCCCCTCACGTGTGTTACTACATATAACACAATCTCAAATGATGTAACCAGGATAGTGAATAAACACTGGTCAATCCTCAACTCCGGCAAAATGCATTGGAACAAACCCCTTTTTTCTTTTAAAAAGGCGAGAAGCATCAAGGATGGGGTGGTGAACACTAGACCAGCAATAAAAGTAATGGAGAATGAGAATGTACTGAACGCGTGGGGACTACCGAGAGTGACCGGCCACTACAAGTGTGGGAACTGCAGCGTCTGCCCTTTGACAACGAACACCAAAACCCTACAACTGGAACCAGGAAAGATCTGGACAATACGAGGCCACACCAATTGCAACAGCGAAAATGTGGTGTATCGAATAACGTGCCCCTGCAACCTACACTACGTTGGTATGACCAACAGGAAGGTTAAAGTACGGATAGGGGAACATAGAAGCACGATCAGGTGTAAGAAGTCCATGACCAGACTAACCGAACACTATCTGTCTGCTGGACACACACCTGACGACCTTCAATGGACTGTTATTGAACAAGTAAACCCAGGCCACAACCTGACACAGCGTCTTTTTGAAAAAGAGCAAAGATGGGTTTATAGGCTGTCCACCCACAGGACAGGTCTGAATGAGAATATCCCGTGGGGTTCGGTTGTAGTATAAATTTACAGTTACATATTGACACTTACTGTCTGCTTTCACCCTTTACTGCAGAACCTGTGGGTTTATTGTCTGTGCCAATAGGCATAGTAAGATTTCTCAATGTGTAGATAAAGAACTGGTCACTAACTGTGTTGTATCCATCTCCCCCTTTAATACCTGCAGACGAGTTACCCAATTTTACTACCATTTGTGAAGAACATACTCCGTTCTGAACCACTCACTCATTTTTCAACCTGCAGACGTGTTACTTCATTCTACTAGTAATTGCGAAGAACACACTCCGTTCTGAACCTCCCATTCATTCTCAATTTCCTTTTCCCCGATATCGTGTTTCTAACCTGCCAATACGAAGGGTCAAACTGAGCGAAGGGGGAGCCACCCAATCTCGGCAATAGCCATTAGTGTACACGGTTCCCTTAGCGACCGCGTTCCAAGCCTCACTTGGGAACTGCAGATCCGTGAGTGGCCTCGTCAACCCACGTGACATGGCCAACCACGCCCTCCCCGGGGAGACGGCAGTCTGAATATCTAGCTCTCCATCTAAATACGGATCAGGGATTCCCATGGGCGTACCGCTGTGGAAACCAAGTAGGTTTACCGACTAAGGAGTAGAAGCCACAAGTAAGTGCTAGCTAACACGATCCTTCAGGATTATATCTTCCTACGTGATTAGGAATGCCTTTACTAGCGGCGATTTGGCGCCCACTCTGATTGTCACTTCCTAGGTCATGTGAGCATCGCCCTTGGTAACCGGACGCCTGTGAAGCGGTATCTCTCCGCTATTCAAGTAAGCATGGCTTTCCAAAAAATTCTAGGCACCCGCATAGATAGTCGAGAGATTTACAGTCTGGGCAGGCCTGGCGTTTCAATGTTTAGAGTGGTATCTCTTTTGAAGTGCTATTTCATATCTGCAACAAGCTAATTCTCCCGAGGGTAATATTGTATAATACGCTGCCGGTACCCAGATATTAACGTGTGTGTACCGCCACGGTCTTGCAGTCCGTGCCCGCTTAACTCACAAGCCCACATGCACATGGGGCACTACTGGGATTGCGATGACTAACTGTACTATATCCGTGGCACACATACCGGGGTGCTGGCATTCCCTCTTTTATAAGTTTTAGAAGGTTTATACCTCTATGTTATGTGTACCGTTGTATGTCCTTTGTCCTTTGTTGTCTGTGGTTCCTATCACCAACCAATCTGGAACCTTTTTCCACAGGTTTTTCTTCCAGACCGGGATAGAAAAATTTTGTACAAGAAACACACTTTTTGTGTTTCCAACTTTCACTGACCAAGGGCAGGACGCACCTTAGCGTGTGCGGACCACCCTGGTCTATCACTGGTCCTGACGAATACCTACAATTGCTTGATGGTTGAAACATGTAGACCGACCTTTTAACTCACATAGCACACGTCGCTATTTTAATACACGATACGTCTTTAACACCGAAGCCTACCTAATTAGGCATAGGTGTCACACTTCTTTTATTAGGTGTCCAGTCACTCAATAATAAAGTCTTGGAGTGAGTAGTACTGGCCCTTTTTAAATCACTTACCACCGTTCTTCACTGCACATATAAAAGAAACCATTACCCGCTCCACTGTAATCAGGTGTCGTAGCACACCCCGTTGGCACTCGGCCTACGGGGTGGGACCCCGATGATGAAGCATGTCACCAACCAGGTTGGTGAGTGAGGGGTCTTCATAAAGGACATGCTTTGTCCCACTTACGTGTTGGGCACAAGCGATTCTTGAAGCCTTAAGCTTTAGGCACAGAGACTTTCTCTGTTGCGCCTGCAGGGGGTACTCCTCTCTTTGTTTTGTTAACCGTAAATTCAAGCCACAAAAATAGCAAATCAGTGTGAGACATTGAGTTGTCGTTTGACAGGGGTGTCAAGCAGCAGACACAATCCTGTTCAGGTTAAGGCACACACAAACCCCAAATTAACCTGTGCTCAACCCCCTAGTAGCTTGGCAGAGAACAGTGAAGCTTAACATAGAGGCAATGTGTAAAGAATGTGTGCAACATTTCGAACAATAAAATAGTGAAAACACCACATAAAAAGATCCCAGATAGAGCAAGATTTAATAAATAAAACAAAACCAAAACAACAAAAATCCAATCAGTAGAACCGGAGTTATGATTTTAAAAAAATACAACTGTTCCTGGCTACAAACTAACAATAGGAGGCATGCTCCTCTTTGTGGGGAGGCAGGACACAGCCCATTCAAGTGTAAGTGGGGCTGTACCGAGCTTTTCCCTCCCATCCTGTCAGTGATGGCCCATCCAGCCACACCTAAGATCCCCATTGTGTGTGGCTGTCTAGGAGTAATACACAAAGCCCTACTGTCCAAAACCAGGCATGTGATCCAGAGATAGGCTACAGGCACCAAAAGGCTAAGGCAAAAAAATGCCAACTATCTAAAAGTAAGAGAAACTCAATATGTACCCTCTCCTCCAATATTTTAAGAAAAAGCTACTAATGTATGGAAGTAAACGAAAATGGATGCGTTTATCCTAGCCATCAATTTTGGCTGATTAGTTTTAATTATTCTTCATACTACATTAGATTCTAAAAAAGAACACATAATCCACTCAACAGACAATCTCATTATAAACAATCTTCTAAACAATAAAATCATTAATGTCACAAACATTTATAAAAAAAAGCCCTTCAGCTCTCTCAAATGCACTACTCTATTTCTTATCCTATACTTCTCTCAATGTATCCTTTACCTCCACTGTGAAGCATCCCAATCATCATTCTACCACTATGACCTAATGAATTACCTTTTCTCAACTCTTCCCTCCTCTATACCTCCTTTGACTCATCCCATACCTCCTTTTACTACTATGATCTCCAAAATAACACTTCCTCAACTAATATCCTCTTCTATCCTTTTTTCGACCTGTCCCAAACCTAATTTTACTAATATTATCTCCCTAATATCCCTTCCTAGACTATTCCCTCCTCTATCCCTCCTTTATCCTCTTAAATCCAACTAAAAGATTCACATGTCCACCACTCGAACTATGAGGTTATATTTTCTAATACTAATCCACCACTATTCCATTTTGGGTTCCAGAGTAGCGTGTTACTTGACAAAAAGCGTTTCAACGCACTCTCAGGGGTTATAAGCTCTATATAAATGCAATTACAATTCCTCCCATCACCGTTGTATTTTTGATTTCTTAACCAGTATCTTTGCTTTGTTCTGTTCTCAACATTCCTATATTGGGACCCTTTGACTATCTCTCTTCTCTTTTTGCTACTAATCCTTGGATTCATTGTTGAAAATAGTTTTAAATTCCGTTCCGTTCCGTTTTTTTTTGTAAAACCCAAATGTATCATTAATACAAAAAATCCATATCAGTAGTGAAATGGGCCGTTTCTAGTCATTCTGCAACTTTTCTAGAGACACACTTCGATAGGTCATTTTCGTCCTTTTAGTAGCATGAAAGTGGGAAGGGGAGAACATCTTTAATGCACTTCAATTTAGAAACACTGCTTCCTGATGCATAATTACCAAAGGACAATTTAGGAAGATTAGTTAAGTTTATTATAAAGCCATAAATTACTCAACATATACACACCTCAATATGAGGGTAAAGAAATACAAAGGAAAAAGCGTAAAGCTAAATCTACGTACCCAATTCAGATGGTGCAACAAGAACAAAACTATTAACTCGAGAAGGGTGCAAACAATCAAGAAAGAAGAGTCCACATTTCCCTGCATCAAGGGTTGATGAATGAAAAGCATTTAAATCTATCCATACTCTATTGCTAATATGACATCACTACATTAATGAATAAGCATTTCGACTCAGGAGGAAATGTGTAGGTCGTAGAGTCTTCCTAAGAAGTCTCTCCACCGTTAAGATGGGTTGAGCAGCATAAAGCCACTATCACAAGAGGAAGAGCTTGTTCTGAGCTGCTCCTTCTCCAAAGGCAAGGAAGATGTGGGCACTATTCCTAATTGCAACTACCAGTTATCCACAGTTCAGGTTACCATAGTGCAGCTCTAGTACGTACTCCTCAATGGGTACAACAATGAGTACTTTTCCACAGTGTTCTCCATTTACATTTTTGCAACAATTCATCCTTCGTGCTTATGCCGTGTCCGATGTGAAACCAACTTCTTTCCTTTATTGCCCCCCAAGTCATGTGATTCTAACTTCTTCTCTCCTTGCCTAGCTGCTAAAACAAAGACATTATTTTGCCTAAAGCCACCTGCAATGCAAGAGGTAAGAAAGAACAGCTTCCACAGTGCACATGAGATGCAGGGGGTTGCATTTCAGGCCTACAGCTTAAACTAACATAAGAACGTATCATTTAAACATTACGAGTTGCATAACTACATTTCATTTCGACTATCACATTTAACAAAATATAGGAAATATTATTCTTATTAAACACATTTAGTACATGAGCAAACACGTCCTCTTCATTTTAGCATTTTTCTGCTAGTTACATTCATTTCCTAGGATAAATCTTCATACTACTTGTCAATAAACTAAAATATGTCACGTAAATACGTTAATGTGGTTCACAATTCTAACACTTACATTTACACAAAACACAATAATATGTGGGTGTGTTCTACATGTGATTATGATGCACCCCCTATAAATGGGGAAAATGAAATATGAAATTTCCACTCTATCAGTTCCCCCCTCTGATGACGTTGAGTCATCATACTAACCTCCAAAATCCACTGTAGAGTAGAATGACCTAAACAGATGTAGTAGCTAGTCTTTTTTGCCTGAACTCCTCCATTCCCCCCAAATTCCCATAGTAACTGTCCTACAGTCTCTCCAAACTTCTTTCCCTAAAGGAGTTCTCCAACTCTATGCCATTTATATGCCCTCATCATTCCAATTAAAACAATGATACGGATTATTATAATCAATATCCGTTTTTAGGATGTACATAAAGATTCCACTTCCCAGATTTGTCAACCACTTTCCAACTGCAGCAAATGCTTTTCCAATTTTATCTCAAGTTCCTTCAAGTTGCCAAATCTTGTATCTGCTGATGTATATCAGTGATATAACTACTATATCCCTTCATATCTTTCACCATCATACAGACTCCACCCTCTTTTGCGAGTAAGACATGTAATGCATGCCGGTTCTGCATCACCATCGCCCTTATCAAAACCATCTACCCATCAATGAGTAGCAAAGACGTAGCTGTGTTAACAGGCAACTTATTCACTATGTCCATAGGTGCAAGAAAAGGTCCAGGGGTCCTGGTCCTGGAAGATATTGCCAATATTTAACACCGATAGGTGGAGGAGATTAGCTCGAGGCACTGGACCCTTCCAGCCTCGTTTATAGAACTGTTTAAAGAATTTGAGCAATGTCTCCTCATTTATTCAATTCTACCAAAAGCCTTTTCAGGTCAATTCTAATGTTGATTTCGGAAGTAAGACTATTTGCTAATATTCTTCTTGTTTTGTCATAAAAAACTTACTTTTTTGTAGTATTTGAAGTTTTTGAATTTGCAAACAGTCGACACGGGTTTCGCACCTATTGGTCAATTGGACCGAGGCTTTTTCATGGCTGCAAGAGATGTAACGTGACAGTGTCAGTTTTAATAAAATTACTAAAACCGTATTGTGAACCACAACTGAGTGAGTGAACTATGTCGTGCATGGGGAAATACAGAGAAGTGTGCTGGGGAGTGAAGGAAAAAAATGAAATGGAACCAGTGACCAACAAAATGAAGAAACAAAAATGAAAAAAACCACCTTAAAGGTGGTAATAGATGATGGGGAACTATTAAGGTTATTAACAGGCACAAAAGTGCAGAGAAAGTTCCCTTGGGTATATTTGAGGACTACATGCTTTGGCGCTGGCAAGAGGGAGAGTTAAAAGAATGTATTCGCTATACGAGTCATGTTTTAAAAGGATTGTCTTACTCATGTTCTCATTAATCTTCATGCAAGGCAAAATTCATGTGAGTGAAGTCTGTTCTCATGCTTTGTTTGATTCAATTGGTAAGTTTGGTAATCAAACTTTAGTCCATAGTTGTGCAATTTGTTGTTAAGTAACATGCTTAATAAGAAGAACATGTTACAGAAAACAAATGATGGACGGAATGCTGTAATGCAAACATTCCCGTCCCAGGATGCTGGGGAGGACCTGGCTTGGCAGTTCGGTCTGGACTGTTTACATGGGGCACAGGGTCAAGACTGATTTGCATATGATTGGGTCCAAACTGGGGTGGTGTAATGGGCAAAAAAACTATGAATTTAACCCAGATCTTTTGATTGTGGAAGAATGTTTGCACTGTCAGCATTCCGTCTATCATTTGTTTGCTTTAACACTTTTCGCCCTAAGTGGGATAGGTATGCTCAGATGTGGGTCCCTTGCTAACTGTGCCACTGAATTCAAGCTAGCCTGGCTGAAGAAGGGTGACATAACCTGAAACCGGTCCCAGAATGCTTGTTTCCGGTCCAGGGAGGACCTGGCCAGGCAGTTTAGTCTGGACTGTTCCCAAGGGGCACACGGCCAAGACTGATTTGCATATGGCTGGGTCCAAACTGAGGTGGCGAAGTGGGCAAAAGAATGATGGATTTAACCCAAATCTTTTGACTGGGGGAGAATGTTTGCATTGTCAGCATTCCATAATGATACACATCCTGTGTGCCTTAACAAGTAATCATAATGATAGTATGCAGTTTCCTTCAAATTGTCATAAAATATAGTACATGAGTTCTCCAGACAAACGAAAAACTAAGTTGTAATCTGTTAGGAAAATAAGCACAAAAATGGAACAAGCCATAAGCAAAAATGACATTGTGTATAATACATGATTTGACAACAGTTACAATATTGAATGGTATAACCCCCAAAATGAGAAAAGGAAAAAGGCATCATATCCTTCATTTTCTGGCTGTATGCTCTCTGCAGTATCAGCTATAAGATAAAGAGTGAATTCAATGATGATGCCTTGACGGAGTGCTATCATATTTAAAAAAATATGTTTTTATTCTTACGGACAAAGAAATCATCATGGGGAGACAGATGTTTCTCAGTTGCCACGGCCAAATTGTGGAACACCTTGCCACCTTACATCAAGGCCAGCCCCTCCCTTCTTACTTTCAGGAAACTAGTAAAAACATGGCTCTTCAACCACTAATTAATTATTCCATCAGCTTTGCTTTCTGTCTTTCAGCGCCGAGACACCTTCGGGTATTTGCGAGCTATATAAATTGCACAAATAAATAAATTGAAAAGCAATCACGGACATGGTATTCTGCTGACCTTAGCAGGCTACCATCCCTGTGATTTTAGCAATTTCTAGGGGGTCACAAATTGTGACCTACCTCATTAATATTAATGAGGTAGGTTGAATTGTGACCTCCTAAAAATCGCTAAATAAAACTCTTAGAGTTTCATACATTAGGAACAGTGATTACTTAATTGCGATTTTCAGAAAAGCGCAATTCAGTAATCGCTATTCCTCATGCTGACACATGTGAGCCCTACTTGGAGGGAGAAATACCATGTGCTGCATGAGCACTTCTTCCGCCCCTAATTATTTACTGTTAAAGTGTATGTGGGAATACCAGCTCTAAATGGCACAGGAGAGTGGGGTACATGACAATATCAGACTTTGCTACAGTGACTATTATAATAATGACATTGCCGATTGTTTTGTACATGAAATAGTAGAAATGTGCACGTATGAGTCGTTTGTTTCCCTCACCATTCTTTTCTAGTGGGCAGCCAAGAAGGAACCAGGAAACAACCGGCTCAAAGACAAACAAGGAGCTTAGCCGCTTGCAGGCACACAGCGAAAGCACCAGAAATGAGGAGAAGGGGTTGGAGACCAGCATGGTGAGTACGCCTGGTGGTAGAGAGTGTAATGTCTCAGGCTAAGAGACTCCTAGCAGAGGATGGAGGCAACAAACAGGGGGAAGTAGATTTGGACAATACATGCCAGGAGAAGTCTTAGGACAGTGTTCCTTCCGGCTTGGAATATCAGTGATGTTCAGGAACAGGCTCTCCATCATCACACCCCTTTCACCTGTGACCAGGCCCTAACAACACCAGGGACTGCAACTGCAAACATTGTCACACATCCTCCTCCAAAGAGTGCCAATCAACAAGATCAGTGGCTGAGGGTGTGATTTGCCCAGGTCACCTTTAAGATCTTAACTGGGACTCCACCACCATCCCTTTACTATATCACCATGACTGATTTTCAGGAGGTCAAGAGGCAGCAACAAGCTGGGCAGCAGGTCTTCTGTAAGGGCCTTGTAGAGGTAATGGGAGAAGTTAGGCCCAAAGTCACAGTCTGTCCAGCATTATGAGATTTGCTGCCTCCTGTGTCTACCTGGACTACAGCCATCACTCTCCCTTACAAAATTCATCCTATTGTCTTTTTGAGCCCCAGTGTATCTTCCTCTCACAAAATACCACATTGAGCAGTACTCCTCCGGAGATGTCAGGCTGTCTCTTACACCCACCAATGCTTTTGCCTTACTAGGATCTCCAAGTCGTCCAATTATCAGGCCTATAAGATGCCCAGGAACTTTGGCCGCCAACCCAGGACAACAATGTCTTGTTTGAGGTACTGACTTTTTCTTTATTATCGACTCTTTAGGCTTTACTTTGGATTTTAAAGATATTGCTCTGGGACTTCTGAACATTTGATAGTGTTGCTGGTTTTACCATTTTTCTTGTTTACAAGTCTTTTATATTTGGACAATGCATTTGATGCTCCCAATGTATTTTTCCTTTGCCCACCCCTTCCAAGTCAACCCTCCTTCCTTGGACTAATATTTAATTTTGTTTATTTTTCCATTTCACGAGGAGAGACAATATCTTTACACCACCCACCAAACTTAGGCTCAATTTCCTTTGTTTCTCTTAAAAGAAAATGCATTAAAATCCTTACTTTGAAAACTAACAAATTGTTTTACTCAGTTGTAAATATGCGTGCATGCCTGTAGATGTAAGTGCACCTGGAGATCTAGGAGTTAGAGGTACGTGATCCGGATTCTGAAACACACTCCATGACATTACTTTTATGCACTCAAACTCAGGCTCAGGCCCACAAGATAAAACCCAGGTGGAAGGTAGGTACAAGTGGTCTTAATTCAAAAATTCTAACTAAATAATTTTTTTCATACATATCTGTAGCTTGAGTAAACATAAAAGTATGGATGTTTTGTTTGAGGATGTGCCAAGCATTATTCCCATGGGGTGGTGGTTATTGTCCATGATCACAAGGGGGTGGGATGTCTTCATCCCGGACTACACTGGACGGACCACAGCTGCGTCCACTTCAGCTTCAAAAGGACCACGATCCACCACCAACAACAACAGGCCCCACGCAGAAGCTGGAACAAGATCACAGCCGACCAGCTCACGTCTTCCCTGAGCAAGAACCCACCCACCAGCGCAACAAACCCCAGCCAAGCGGCCACCAACCTCACCAAGTGGATCAGCGACTGCGCAGACGACCTCGCCCCCCTGAGGACCCCGCCCAGCAGACCCGGCAGCAAGAAAGCCCCATGGTTCACCGACGAACTCAAGAGCTCCAAGAAGAACTGCCGAGACCTCGAGAGAACCTGGCGCAGAGACCCAACACCGGACAACATGACTGCCCTCAAGCTCGCCACCCGAGAACACCACCAACTCATCCGTGCCACCAAGAAAACTGCTTTCAAGGAACGACTGGACTACAACGCACACAACAGCAAGGAACTCTTCAACATCGTTTAAGAGCTCTCCAACCCCAACGCCGGAAACAACGACATCACCCCTTCGCAAGACCTCTGCAACTCCCTCGCCACCTACTTCCACAACAAGATCGTGGACATACACAACAGCTTCAGCACTCAACCAACGCACGCCATGACCGAACCACCGCCCCCCACCACCACCCTCCGTGCCTGGACCCCGATCAGCACCGAAGACACCGTCCGCACGATGAACTCCATCCACTCCGGATCTCCGACCGACCCCTGCCCCCACCACGTCTTCAACAAGGCCGACGCTGTCATCGCACCCCACCTGCGGGACATCATCAACACCTCCTTCGACACCGCTACCTTCCCGGAGAGCTGGAAGCACGCCGAACTCAGCGCTCTTCTCAAGAAGCCATCAGCCGACCCCACCGACCTCAAGAACTACCGCCCCATCTTGCTGCTCCCGTTCCCTGCAAAAGTCATCGAGAAGACCGTCAACAAGCAGCTGGCCGCCTTCCTCGAGACGAACGGATCCCTCGACCTCTCGCAGTCTGGCTTCCGGGCCAACCACAGCACCGAGACCACCCTGATCGCAGCCACCAATGACATCCGAGCACTGCTCGACAACGGAGAAACAGCAGCCCTCATCCTCCTAGACCTCTCCGCGGCCTTAGACACTGTCTGCCACCGTACACTAGTACAGCGTCTCAGCAACGTCGGAATCCAGGAGAAGGCACTGGAGTGGATCACCTCCTTCCTCGCCGGAAGGACACAGAGAGTCCGCCTCCCACCGTTCAGATCTGAAGCCACCAAAGTCATCTGCGGCGTTCCCCAAGGCTCCTCGCTCAGCCCTACCCTTTTCAACGTCTACATGAGCCCCCTCGCAGCCATCGCATGCCATCACAACCTCAACATCATCTCCTACGCCGATGACACCCAGCTGATCCTCTCCCTCACCAACGACCCCGCCACCGCCAGAGCCAACCTTCACGAAGGGATGAAAGAGGTAGCCGAATGGATGAAGAACAGCCGCCTGAAACTGAACTCGGACAAGACGGAAGTCCTCATCCTGGTATCCTCACCCTCCGCCTGGGACGACTCCTGGTGGATCCCCGCCCTGGGCAGCGCACCCAAACCAACAGACCACGCACGCAACCTGGGATTCAACCTGGACTCCTCCCTCTCCATGACCAGACAAGTCAACGCCGTCTCCTCGTCATGCTTCAACATCCTGCGCATGCTACGTAAGATCTTCCAGTGGATCCCCACCGAGACCAGGAAGACGGTCACCCAGGCCCTCGTCACCAGCCGCCTGGACTACGGCAACTCCCTCTATGCCGGAACCACCGCCAAACTCCAGAAGAGACTCCAGCGGATCCAGAGCGCCTCAGCACGACTCATCCTGGACATCCCCCGTCGCAGCCACATCTCCGGACACCTAAGAGACCTGCACTGGCTCCCGGTCAACAAGAGAATCACCTTCCGTCTCCTCACCCACGCACACAAAGCCCTACACAACCAAGGCCCAGGGTACCTCAACAGTCGCCTCAACTTCTACGCTCCCAAACGCCAGCTCCGATCGACCGGCCACGCCCTCGCTGCCGTCCCCCGCATTCGAAGAGCCACCACAGGGGGACGGTCCTTCTCCTACCTCGCCGCCAAGACATGGAACTCCCTCCCGACCCACCTCTGCCTGACCCAGGACCACCTCGCCTTCAGGAAACAACTCAAGACCTGGCTGTTCGAGCAGTAGAGGACCCCCCTCCCCTAGCGCCTTGAGACCCTCCGGGTGAGTAGTGCGCTATATAAATGCTTTGATTGATTGATTGATCCCAATGTACTGGGCCCACAGGTAAGATGGTGGAGGAAGAATCTATGTTAGTAGGGGGAGGAGGTGGATTGGGTCGGTGGTTGTTGACTCTCAGTTGCCTTAGGTGCCTGAATTAGTGCTGCAGCTTGAGGTGGGTTCTTATGTGAAAGGACGTTTTGAGCTGCATGACCATAACATGGCATCTTGCATATTTTCCCTCAACCACTACAGATGTGCCTAGCCAATTTGCACAATGTTCTTCAGTATTTCTTCCATGCTCTCCAAGGCACTAGTCGGTCTGTACATTATGCTTGAAAGGTCAATGAGATGCACATGGCGATAGATAGTAGTAGATGTTTTATGGTCACAGACTTACATGATCGACAGATGGTGGATGGCTATATGCCTGCTCGCACAATGCTATGTGAATGTGGGTTATATGTGGGACATATGTTAGGAGCGGGAGGATATTTTGGTGCTGGGCAGGTGTGAGTCTAGGCACACCTAGGGTCCAGAGGGACTACGTGAAAAGCCAGGTCTTCAGCTTCAGATTATTGCGTCATTCAATAAAAAAGGAACTGTCTCTTATGTGTAGTTAGCAGCAGGTCATTGCATGCTTTAGCAGTGATGTAGAGAAGGCTCAACCACCAGATGCTGACACATGTGAGCCCTACTTGGAGGGAGAATTACCATGTGCTGTATCAGCACTTCTTCTGCCCCTAATTATTTACTGTTAAAGTGTATGTGGGAATACCAGCTCTAAATGTCACAGGAGAGTGGGGTACATGACAATATCAGACTTTGCTACAGTGACTATTATAATAATGATATTGTCGATTGTTTTGTACATGAAATAGTAGAAATGTGCATGTATGAGTTGTTTGTTTCTCTCACCATTCTTTTCTAGTGGGCAGCCAAGTAGGAACCTGGAAACAACCGGCTCAAAGACAAACAAGGAGCTTAGCCGCTTGCAGGCACACAGCGAATGCACCAGAAATGAGGAGAAGGGGTTGGAGACCAGCATGGTGAGCACGCCTAGTGGTAGAGAGTGTAATGTCTAAGGCTAAGAGACTTCTAGCAGAGAATGGAGGCAACAAACAGGGGGAAGTAGATTTGGACAACACATGCCAGGAGAAGTCTTGGGACTGGGTTCATTCCGGCCTGGAATATCAGTGATGTCCAGGAACAGGCTCTCCATCATCACACCCCTGTCACCTGTGACCAGGCCCTAACAACACCAGGGACTGCAACTGCAAACATTGTCACACATCCTCCTCCAAAGAGTGCCAATCAACAAGATCAGTGGCTGAGGGTGAGATTTGCCCAGGTCACCTTTAAGATCTTAACTGGGACTCCACCGCAATCCCTTTACTATATCACCATGACTGCTTTTCAGGAGGCCAAGAGGCAGCAACAAGCTGGGCAGCAGGTCTTCTGTAAGGGCCTTGTAGAGGTAATGGGAGAAGTTAGGCCCAAAGTCACAGTCTGTCCAGCATTATGAGATTTGCTGCCTCCTTACTTTGAAAACTAACAAATTGTTTTACTCAGTTGTAAATATGCGTGCATGCCTGTAGATGTAAGTGCACCTGGAGATCTAGGAGTTAGAGGCACGTGATCCGGATTCTGCAACACATTCCAAGACATTACTTTTATGCACTCAAACTCAGGCTCAGGCACACAAGATAAAACCCAGGTGGAAGGTAGGTACAGGTGGTCTTAATTCAAAAATTCTAACTAAATATTTTTTTTCATACATATCTGTAGCTTGAGTAAACATAAAAGTATGGATGTCTTGTTTGAGGATGTGCCAAGCATTATCCCCATGGCGTGGTGGTTATTGTCCATGATCACAAGGGGGTGGGATGTCCTCATCCCAAGGTACTGGGGCCACAGGTAAGATGGTGGAGGAAGAATCTATGTTAGTAGGGGGAGGAGGTGGATTGGGTGGGTGGTTGTTGACCCTCAGTTGCCTTAGGTGCCTGAATTGGTGCTGCAGCTTGAGGTGGGTTCTTATGTGAAAGGACATTTTGAGCTGCATGACCATAACATGGCATCTTGCATATTTTTTCCTCAACCACTACAGATGTGCTTAGCCAATTTGCACAATGTTCTTCAGTATTTCTTCCATGCTCTCCAAGGCACTAGTCAGTCTGTTTATTATGCTTGAAAGGTCAATGAGATGCACATGGCGACAGACAGTAGTAGATGTTTTATGGTCACAGACTTACATAATCGACAGATGGTGGAGGGCTGAATGCCTGTCGCACAATGCTATGTGAATGTGGGTTATATGTGGGACATATGTTAGAAGCGGGAGGGTATTGTGGTGCTGGGCAGGTGTGAGTCTAGGCACACCTTGGGTCCAGAGGGACTACGTGAAAAGCCAGGTCTTCAGCTTCAGATTATTGCGGCATTCAAGAAAAGAGAAACTGCCTCTTATGTGTAGTTAGCAGCAGGTCATTGCATGCTTTAGCAGTGATGTAGAGAAGGCTCAACCACCAGATCTGGGTTTCCATATGCGGGTCACTTGCAGAAGTAGAAGTCTGGATGAGTGGAGCTATCTAGACAGAAGCAGATGAGATTGTTGAGGTATGCTGGGCCAGTGTTATGTAGAGCCTTGAAAGTGTGGGTAAGGAGTTTTAATTATGCTTGTTTATGAATGGAGAGTCAGTGGTGCTTCTTAAGGTGTGAAGTGAATGTGGCTTGGGAGGTTGAGATTGATTCTGGACACTGAGTTTAATGGTCTGCAGCCTTCTTTTGAGTGTTTTGTTGATCCCTGCATAGAAGATGTTCCCATAGTACACTTTTGTGTGACCTGGGCATGTGTTATAGTTTTCTGGGTGCTGATAAAATCTTCCTCAACATCTTCAGCGAATGGATGTATGAGGTGGTGATGGCATTGACTTGGGTGGTCATATCGAGTTTTCTGTCGATGAGGATCCCAAGATTCTTGATGTGGGTGGTGGGTGGTGGGGGTGGATGTTGGTCCTAGCTCTGCTGGCCCCCACGTGTAGTCCCATGGTGATATGCTCTTCCTGAAGATCATGATTTCCTTTATATTGTTGTTGAGCTTTATACAGCTTGTCTTCATCCAGTGGGAGATTTCAGCAATTCAGGCATTGAACTTGATCCGGGTACTGGGCATCTTGTCAGAGAGAAAGAGATGGAGTTGCGTGCCATCAGCGTAGGAGAGGACGTTGATATCATGAGAGCAGATGATGCTGGCTAGAGGGATTCATGTATGCATTAAAGTGGGTCAAGCTCAGGGAGGATCCTTGTGGAACTCCGCAGATTAGGTTGTGGGCGTGCGAGGTGTATGGTGCCAGGCTGACTTACTCTGTGCTTTAAGTCAGAAAGGAGCAGATCGATTGGAGTGCATGTCCTTGCAGTCTAATGTAGTGTAGGCATTAGATGTGGAAAGGGTCGGAGACCCTGTCATGGCACACAGGGATGTGTAACATGTCGACTCTTCAGTTTTCGCTGCACCAAGACACGCAACCAGCAATGGCAGTGTGAATGATCTTGGTGCTGGGTTCCTAGGGTGGCACAATTTTGCCGCACCCAATTGGACCATCTTTATTCCCAATTTCCTAGGTGCCAGGGGATTCATTTACTAGGGATTTACAGGGGTTGCTGAAGTGGTGCCTATAGTCGTATAGTTTTATGTAAAGAACACTGGTACTGGAAACCTAGTTAACAGGGACCTAGTACACCTCAGTCAAAGTTGCATCACAAACCAGGCCAAAAGTGTGGGGTACTGCAACAAAAATCTAGTTTCTCACAGTGGAGAAAAAAAGAGGCATAAGGTGGAATTAAGACGAGATAAACCTAATTTTCATCGGTACCAAAAGTGGGTCCAAGCTCTTCATTTATTTAAACTTTCTGAAATGGCCAGTGCCTTACAACAAGTGTGTCTTTACTTAGCAACAGGCGTGCATACATCGCAGCCATCTTCATATATTTCTGTCCATGCATGCATGTGTTGCGATGGATGCACAGGTACCCATTTTTGGCTATTTGACTTTACAATTCCAACATGGCAGATGGGCATTTTAGTAGGTAAAGTAAAAAAGAAAGTAAAGATAAATAAAGTGTACGGAAGTCCAGAAACAGAATTAAACGACCCTGAAAGAAAATGCTAAAAAATGAGGAAGCCAAAATGGGAAGGAGTGGAAAGTACCACAGAGTAATTGTTGGGTTGACGGGTTTGCAGAAAGAGAGAGAGAGATGGGGCGGGGGCCCTTAGTGATAGAGTAATCATTAATGTTAGTGAACCTACTCTTTAGGATGTTAACATCTGCAAAATGTTGTCGGCTGATATCAATGATGATAGACAACCATGATCGCCCATGCCTAAAGCCACCTCACCAAACTAGCCAATGGCTGAAAAAGAGCTATGTAAAAGCCCTATCTGTATATGTATCTGTATGTATGTGGGTGATGTGTGATGTGTCAATAGCTCTCGCCAACAGCTAAAGCGTTCTGTAGGCAAGACCTAACAACCATAAAGAAGAGGAAAGGTTACTTGAGTGTGTAGAAAGTGCGCTGCCATTTGTCCTGGTCTGCCTCTATATTCCAGTTGTTGACTGAGTCCCAGTACATTTCTAGGGGCCACGTGCTACCACTTTCAAATCGTGACCATTGTATCAGGCTTAAACAGACGTTCAGATCGTTCAGCTAATAAAACCGTAAAAGCTACGCAATGGACCTTTAGCATCTAACGATTGCACGCGCGTGAATGGGCTGCATACCTATGCTTTGTTCAGCTCTTGATTGGAAGAGAAATGGAGAGCCCAGCTGTGCCCTTGACAGCCACCGTCTCCCCCATCGGCCCCCTTCACAGAGTACGAGGACACACACAGCCTACCACAGCTGTCCTACAAGGACAATATATCAAAGTCAATACATTGGCAGCTTCAGTTACCTTCCGTATTTTGATAACAGCATTAATAGGATCGGCGTCTTATCTGTCTCAACAGGAGACTTCTGCTGGGGGGAGAAAACGGAAAAGAAAAAAAAAGACCTGCCGTCTTTCTATCCCCAGGTTCGGCTGTATTTCTTGCATGTGGCAGTAACGCGCCTCTCGTTTCTCCTGGCTTACTAGGAGATGATAAAGCCCCGTGTAAAACAATGAACGAAACCCTATCAATTATTGTCTGCTTGTTCGTGTTTCATGCATATTTAAAGCCGGACTAAAGACAACATCGGGCGCTAACAAGCGGCGTCACAAAGAGTGCAGCAGCCTGGCGCTGATAAACTGGAATTCTAAGCAGCTCATAAACAACGCGGCGCTCCATTCAAAAGCAAGGACTTGGCTATTGTGCGTCCCCTGCCTGCATAATTATGTGCATCAAATAGACAGTATAATTGAGGTCGGCGATCAGGAGGGGTGTCAAAAGTCAAGTTCCAGCTTCAGAAGTTAAACTCAAAAAGGCCTCTCTGTTTCCTAAGACTATGCAACAGAGTATGATTTCATGCCATACAAAGCTAACATGCACCCCTGTAGACCATATCTCGTCGGTAGACCACCTTTTGAAGAGGAACCACTGGTAGTCAGCTTACTTGGCGCAGGAAACTCAGGAAATCAACGCCCCGTGTGAGATGTCCTTCAAATGTTGAAACAATGCCCTGATGCCCCTTGGTGGGATGTGAAGTTTAGGAAATACAGACCTGCCAACGTTAGAATAATTTCATCTATTTGAGGGTATGAGGAAGGAAGGAATGAGGCCTTACAGGGGTGACATTGAGGGGAGGTGGAAGGCCTCTGCTGTTCCCCAATCTACCAGGCACTACCCAAGCAGTCAACCATACCCAACCCCACAGCTATACCTCAGCCACCTGCAGTCGCTTAGCTAATTTTGGGGAGGTGTTGAGATTTGGAATGGACTCCTCATGTGCAGAGACTCCTGAATTGCTGTCAGTTCGCAAACATGCTGGAAACCTACTCTTTGTAAGGGTTTCCAGCTCATCTTATTGCTCACCACGTTCCTCTTCTCAAGAGAATGTGTGAAGAATGCTGAAACTGTGCATCACACAGCAACACTGCATGAGGTGGAAGGTTGGAAATCAGTGCCTTCATAACAGAGCTGTATAGCGTCAAATCCAAAGGCACTTTAAAAAAACCTCACTTCTCTAAGGTCTAGATCGCCGCTCCCCCGCTGCTGCTCCTCGTAGCACAAAAGCAACACCTCAGCCTCGAGCTCGTTTCTAACCACAGTTTGGCCCAGGCCCCCCTTTTAATTGTTGCGCTCCAGTATTTTACTCGCATTGTAAGTTTTGTTTTCTGTGCTCGCATTGTAAGTGTGTTTTCCTGCACCCATTTTGCCCACATTGTAATTTTTCTTTTCCTGTGCCGTCGTGTGTAAGTTTGCTTTCCTGTGTCCCTTTTGCCTGCAATGTAAGCATTGTTTTCTTGTCCCCATATTTATACGTTTATTTTCCTGTGACCATTGTTTCCACAGCCTTTGGCCCTCAACATTTTTGCGGTGTCCCTTCTTGTTTTATCATCATTTTTTCATGCACCCGGTCCCTATGCCCTGCCTTACCGCCTACCAGCCAGCTCCTTCCACCTCCCAGGACTACTTATGGAGGCCACTGCTCCCATCTGCACCTGTACCGCCCCCAGCACCAGGACCCCCAGCCCCTCTGCCATCTGCCGCTACAACGCAGAGGAGGTCCTGGTCCTTGACTCAGGACACTGGAACAACTGTTGCTTCACGTACTTCCCACGATCAACAAATGGACCCTTCACCTGCAGTCACTGCTGCTTCTCCTGCAACATAGGACCTCCTACATGCACCTGACCCCCACCAGCTTCCGCTCAGAAGACTATGAGCAACCAGAAACTACTCCATTGCATCTTGCTCAACACCTACTTGTAATGAAAATCTGGGACACCATCACCACCCTCTCCCCTGACGTTGCCTTTATCACCGGAATGTGACTGAACCCCTCCTTGCACCCTGAAATCGCCACTGCCATTCTCTATGTTTACAACCACACCAACAAACACGGCGGGGGCATCGCCCTGATCTTCAAGGATACCACCTAATGCACCGTCACCAACCACGAACCAATGGCTCTTGTGAAATACCTCAACTTCCGACTATAGACCAACGGTAAGACTATGATAAGAGGTACCTTCACCTACAGACCCCCAGGATCCCGACCAGCCTTCTGCAATGCCATCTTCAACCTCATCGCCCCCCTAGTCATCAACTGCTGTCATGATGTCCTACTCGGCGATCTTAATTTTCATGTGGATAACCCGAATGACGCAAGCTCCATCATCCTCCTGGAGAACATTAACAACATTGGCAGTACCCAACTGGTCCCAGAAACCATGCATAAAGCCGGATAAACTCTCAACAATTTTACCTCCAGCAACAGAATCAAATTCATTCACCTCACAGAACTCACCTGGACCAACCACACCATCGTCCACTTCACCATCTCCGTCGTCCAGCTTGCCATCTCCAAGCACCATAGCTCCTCCCATCACAGCTGGGGCAAGGTAGCAGAGACACCATGGACACAGGCCCTCAGAACCACACTATCCGAAACGTCAGCAGACCTTGACATTGTCATCCAGAACTTCTCCCCCTGGATCTCCAAATGCACTGACAGAGTCACCCCACTGAAACCAGCAAAAGTTAACAAAACCTCAAAACAAGCCTGCTAGTACACCACAGAGCTCAGAACAATCTGGCGCAACTGCTACTGACTTGAGAAGCAGTGGCGCAGAACTAAAAAAACCCTCCAACAGAGCCCCTCACAAAGTAGCCCTCAGTGACTACCACCTGCGCATCAAGGAAACCAAAAAGTACGGCCACCACAGTCCACATCGATACAGCCACCAACCACATGAAAGAACTCTTCAAAATAGTCATTCTCCAACACTGCCACCACAAAGAACACCATTCACCTCTTTCAAGACCTCTGCGGCACCCTCTTGGACTACTTCCACAGCAAGATTGCTACCATCTAAAAACAATTTGACCCCCAACCCACCATTCTCAGCCTTGACAACCTCAACCAACCAGGGAACACCAACCGTATGATCACCACCTGATCTTCGGTAAGAATACCTCCCTATGGGTATCGCACTTGACAGTCAACTGACCATGAAATAACAAGTTGACGCAGACACCTCCTTCTACGGCCACACCCTTTGCATGTTCTGCAGAATATTCAGATGGATCCCAATCAATACCAGAAAGACAATCACACAGGCCCTCGTCACAAGCCACCTCTGCCACAGCAATTCTCTCTCTGGTGAAATCTCCACCCAGCTCCTCATTAGACTCCAGACCATACAGAACACTGCAGCCTGACTCCTCCTGGACCTCCCCAAATGGTACCACATCAGCCCCCCACCTCGGAAACCTCCACTGGCTCCCCATCCAGAAGAGATGCCAGTTCAAGATCCTCATACACACCTACAAAGCCCTACATGATCAAGGACTGTCCTACATCAACCATCTACTAAATGTCCATCTGCCCACAAGACACCTGCGCTCTGCCTCACTCGTCCTTGCACACATCCACGCAACCGTCACAGCCGCAGGGAGGGTCGCTTCTTTACCCATATCGCCACCAAGACCTGGAACGATCTGCCTCTCCACTTACGAACAGCAGCCTCCCTGGTGCACTACAGAAAGAAACTCGGGACCTGCCTTTTCAATGGAGACATTACGCCCTCAGCGCTCAGATACCCCTGGGGTGTTAGCGATGCACTTTGCAAATGCTGATTGATTGATTGATTGAGTGGATCCTGTGCCAGTCTTGAGGCATCCAACATCGTGGCAGACACCCATGTTGTGTAATCGATAGATTTACTCACCCCAGAGGCATGATGAAGTTGAGTGTTTCTCCTCTACCTATAACCATCATATCTCTAGTGCTTAATTTGTACAGGTGCTTGTGTTGGTGTTCAGTGCCGGCACTTCATTCTTAACACTAGCACTTTTTTATGACAGTCCACCACAAGATGACGATGTCTGTCAAGATTCACCAGAGTACATAAGTATAGCAATGCAATATGTACTAAAAATAGTAATAGCAGTGCGTCCAGGACATACTGGCATACTGCAGCAGTGGCAGGGGCAGTGGGTGGTGCAAGTTGCAATACCTTGGCCCCTGGCACTTTTTTTTAATGAAACACTGCATCAGGTTCCAGTGCTATTTTTCATTCACTGACTACTCTCTATTATGCCATCTTTTCTTCCGGTAATATATATACTACATGAGAGCCACAGCATTGGATTTGGTGTACATTCAGCCCTACTATCTTACTGATGGCATGTAGAAGTGTTTTGCTGGCATATCTGTTAACCTCCTTCTAAGGCATGGGTACTCATAAACTTTCACTCGGGGGCCAAATTTACAGTTTGGTTTATGCCCGAGGGCCGCATCGGTGGGGGCGGGGTCAGTGGGGGAAGGGGCGGGGCTAGAGCAACAACATAAAACTGACCATGAGGTTGATCACAGGTCCCTGCAGCGGACGCCTTCGTCCACTGAGCCGTCCCAGCATACACACATCTCTCTCTCTCTTTGTCTCTGTCTCCCTCCCTCTCTCTAGCTCTCTCCCCCTCTCTCTCCCTCTCTCCCTCCCTCTCTCATGTCCTCCTCTGTCTCACTCTGACTGTCTCACTCCCTCTCTCTCACTCCCTCTCTCACTCCCTCCCTCTCTGTCCCTCCCTCTCTCTCTCCCTCCCTCTCCGTCTCCCTCCCTTTCCCTCCCTCTCTCTCTCCCTCCCTCTCCGTCTCCCTCCCTTTCCCTCCCTCTCACTCACTCTCACTCCTTCTCCGTCTCCCTCCCTTTCACTCCCTCTCTGTCTTCCTCCCTTTCCCTCCCTCTCACTCCCTCTCCGTCTCCCTCCCTTTCCCTCTCTCTCCCTCCATTTCCCTTCCTTTCCCTCCCTCTCCCTCCCTCTCACTCCCTCCCTCTCACTCACTCCCTCTCACTCACTCCCTCCCTCTCACTCCCTCTCTCTCACTCCCTCTCTCTCACTCCCTCTCTCTCACTCCCTCCCTCTCACTCCCTCCCACTCACTCCCTCTCTCTCACGCTCACTCACTCACACTCACTCACTCCATCGCTCACTCACTCCATCGCTCTCACTCACTCCATCCCTATCACTCACTCCATCCCTATCACTCACTCCATCCCTATTACTTACTCCATCCCTATCACTCACTCCATCCCTATCACTCACTCCATCCCTCTCACTCACTCACTCCCTCTCTCTCTCCCTCCCTCTCCATCTCCCTCCCTTTCCCTCCCTCTCTCTCTCCCTCCCTCTCCGTCTCCCTCCCTTTCCCTCCCTCTCACTCACTCTCACTCCTTCTCCGTCTCCCTCCCTTTCACTCCCTCTCAGTCTCCCTCCCTTTCACTCCCTTTCACTTCCTCTCACTCCCTCTCCGTGTCCCTCCCTTTCCCTCTCTCTCCCTCCATTTCCCTTCCTTTCCCTCCCTCTCCCTCCCTCTCGCTCCCTCCCTCCCTCTCACTCCCTCCCTCTCACTCACTCCCTCTCACTCACTCCCTCCCTCTCACTCCCTCTCTCTCACTCCCTCTCTCTCCCTCTCTCTCACTCCCTCTCTCTCACTCCCTCCCTCTCACTCCCTCCCTCTCACTCTCTCACGCTCACTCACTCCCACTCATTCACTCCAACGCTCTCACTCACTCCATCCCTATCACTCACTCCATCCCTATTACTCACTCCATCCCTATCACTCACTCCATCCCTCTCCCTCCCTCCCACTCACTCACTCACTCTCTCTCACTCCCTCCCTCTCCGTCCCCCTCCCCCTCCCTTGCCCTCCCACTCCCTGTCACCTCACCCTGCCTGTGTGCCAGCCGGGGCACACACACACTCACAGCCGCACCCGAGCACTTCACAGATCTTCAAAAGACCATTTGCATGTTAATGAGGCATTTGTATTTTCCCTCATCTTAGGCCCCTGCAGTTTTACTCTGGCCATTGCTAGGATCGCCCGGCCGGCAGCCCCCACAGAGCAGCAGAGTCTCTCGCGCTGCTGCAGACACTTAAAGGAAAAAAACATAAAACACAGATATAATGTCTCGGGGGCCGTACTATGAGTACCCCTGTTCTAAGGTAATATCATTGCGTACATACTCATAATACCAACAAAAATAGGATATAGAAATAGGTGGAAAATCTGGGGAGGCCACGGAGAAAAGGCAAATTTGCTAAACTGTCGTAGTCGAAATAGAGGCTGAATGCTGTAGTAGCACACTAGTGCCAGTGTGTCTCTGTAAGCTCTTTATTAGTTGACGAGGAAGCACACTCATCCTAGTTCTTCCTCAGCTCTGCCTATGTCACTTCATGACATCAACAAGTTTGTTTGATAAACGAGCCCTCAGACATCAGCACTTGGATGGACTAATTGGTGACAGCTGTGGAGGAGGCTTTCAGTTTGTGTTACAAATAACTTTCAATGGACTGTCAGGTTTTAGTGGACTACAGCAGCATGTTTCAACATGTTGGGAAGTTGTTACGTTGTTAAAAAACTTTATAAAGCATACGTACATCGGATTGGTTTCATGGCGCTATTCTGAGGGGTGCCGAAGACCAGGGGACATACTCGTAGGCTTGAGTAAACAGCCCGGTCTTAAGGAGTTTCCTGAAATTCAAGAGATCAGTGCAGGATCAGATTTCAAAGGGAAGAGAGTTCCAATATCTCAGAGCTAAGACGGCAAACCTAGCACCGCCCAGGCATTTCAGTTTAAAAGAAGGAGTAGACAGAAGGTGCTTGTGGGCTGAGCGCAAATTGTGCAAGGGTAAATTCTTTTGGATAAGGCTATCCACAAATTTAGGGCTCCTTCCATTCAGAGACTTGAAGATGAGACAGCATACCTTAAAGGCGCATAGCTGGGTGATGGGGAGCCAGTGCAGCTTCCTCATGAGGGGGGGTAACATGTTGTTGCCTAGGTTGCTGAAAAATCAGTCTTGCAGCCTGGTTCTGAACCAGTTGCAGTTGTTTGACCAAGTAGAGTGGGATGCCGAAGTATAGGGAATCGGCATAATCAATATGGGACATTGCCATGACAAGAACCAGCTAGATCAGGGCTTCCTGAGAGAGAAATCTCCTGATTTTGCTTATTTTCCTCAGCTGGTAGAAGCAAGTTGAGATTACTGATCCTATTTGGGACTTCATGGTGAGATCTCAATTAATTATTGCTCTAAGACTTTTGGCTGAGGCAGATGGAGAGGGGGGGCAGACCCCATTCTCTTGGCCAAAAGTGTGGGCTCCAAATATTATAGCTGCCCCCGATTACGACTAGCTCAGTTTTATCCGATTTGAGTTTTAAGTGATTTCAGTTCATCCACTCGCTGATAAACAGTATGGTGGTCTGGAAATTACAGACAGGGTCAGGGGAGTTGCTGATGGGGAGTATTAGTTGGAACTCATCAGCAAAAATGAAGGTGCAGACCTTCCTCTCCTTCATGGCTCAAATCAGTGGGAGAAGATAAAGATTGAACAGGAGGGGGGAAAGTGATGAACCCTGCAAAACTCCACATTTGGTACCCATCTTTGGAGCAGTGAGCAGAGAAATGTGAACCAAATAATCCAGTCTAGGGCTGATCCCTGAATCCCGGCATCTCTGACATGACTGACAAATATACCATGATCGATCGTGTCAAAAGCTGCAGAGAGATCAAGCAATATTAGGGCTTTCTGGTAGCCCCTGTCGGCCTCCATCCGGAGAGTATCCAATACCGACTCAGTAGAATGTGCTGGGCGGAACCCTGCTTGAAGAGGGTCAAGATATTCAGACTGTTGCAGGAATACGGATAGGCATTTAGGAGCATATGCTTCCAAGACCTTATCCAAGTATGGAAGTAAGGATATAGGGTGATAATTCGACAAGGTTTGAGGGTCAGCTCCTGGTTTCTTCAGGAGGGGGACGACAATTGCCTCCTTGAAGGTCTTGGGAACACTGCCCTGGGCCAGTGACTCATTCAAGAGGCGAAGGGCTGGTCCCGGAAGATCGGTAAATATTTCTTTCAGGATTTCGGGGGCAGCAATCCCTGGTGGAGCCTGGTTTTATTTTAGATAGAAGATCCAAAAATGTTATCCTTGATTTTCATAATCTTTTTTTGAACAGTTGTCACTGATGCAAGGATCTTCACCTAATCAAAACTAGTTTCTGGATTAGTACTTACTTTATAGCTCCCGAAATTATGGGACAGTTACATTCTCTGGTCAATCCGCAGACTCCAGCTCCATAGGGCAGACCCATAGGCACCAGGTCTCTCTCCATCCTGGTCTCTTGCAGGGTCCGGTTCCTCAGTGGGATTGGTGGAGAGAGGAACCATGTAATGTGAGACTGTCAGTGGTTCAGCAGTAGTATGGTCTGCAGAGTGGTGTATCATTGCTGGCACCAAAGATATAGTTGTTTTCTTGTTGTGGTGGTTGCATACACAGAATGATCTATGGCAGGGATAAGTGCATGCTGCTTTGTTATCTATAATGAACACTCTGTGATGCATAGTATTCCACTAGGTGTCTAGCAGCGTGCAGTATTGAAGTATACTTAGAATGTCCTGTGACAGAGTGAGTACAGTGGTGTAAAATGTCCAGAATACCCCGTAAGAGCGATGACTGCAGTGGTGAACAATTCACAGAACGGCCCACGATGGGAAGAGTCAAAAAGGGTAGATTGCACGATGCCCCCATTTTTTTTATTTTTGAGGACAGGGAAATTAAGTGAGTGAGTCAGATAATTCGAGCCAAATCTGGGCTAGAGCCTGGTTCCCCAGTTCCAAAGTTGAATGCTCTGGCCCTTAGACTACATCTCTTCCCCTAACATGTTGCATGTAGAAGTGTAGAATGCTTGGAGCATCCTATGACACGAGTGACGAACTGTGGAATGACTTATTACAGGGAAAGTATTTTCCACTAGTTTTAAAGCAGGTTATCAATTTTAAACCTCTAGTTTTCAGATCTCTGTTGTGTTTCGAGACTACTAATGGAGTCTCACTTACTGTAACCTCTATGGTACAGTGCTGTTGAGTTGTAAACCCCAGTACCTACCCTCTACAATAAGGTGGGGTGTTGTGTAGCTGAGTTAAGAGGCTCTGTGCTGAATTTACATAAACATGCACGCACATTAGTGAAAATACGTGTGTTTACACATATGCAGGTTGAGCAATTAAGACTGTTGTCTAGCTCATCCTGGCATCAGAGCACAGTTAGCATTGTCACAAATGGGGTTCAGCCTACAATATTATGATTTAATGGGTAATCGAAAACATTTTCCAGAGGGCCGAAAGGTTTGTTCTGTGGTGTGATTGATGGTCATATAGATGCCCACAGAGTTTTCTTGAGAAGTATGTTTTGAAAGTGAAAGTGGGAGCACCCTGTCTTGCATTCCAACACTCAGTTGACGCCAATGTATAATGGTAAATTCAGTGCATAAGACTTACTTCTTTGGCAGTCTTAAGTTTTCCACCTGTGTTGCTGTCACTGAAGTGTTATTGTGCACTTCATTTACCATGATGCATTGGGGCAAATTGAGTGCTGGTATGTGAAGCAGTGTGATCCCACCCTCATTTTGTTTGAAAAGGCTTTTTGAGCAAATGAGTGGACAAGCTGTGGCTGATGCACCTGTGCCCAATGAGCAGTACAGAAACCTGAGAAAACTTTGGGCAGCAATTTCCAGCATCCATAAAAGAATGTGTTGCTCTCTACTAAAGTAGGATAACTATCCTGAAACACGTCTAGAGATACACACCACTGGCTGCACAAAAAAGGGTGAAAAATTAAAGTCTGTCACTGAAGTGTCATCATGCACTGCATTTACCATGGTGCATTGGAGCAAACTGAGTGCTGGGATGTGAGGCAATGTGCTCCCACCCCCGTTGGGCTAAGTAGCGCTATATAAATTTGGCTTCATTCATTCATTCATTCATTCATTCATTCATTTTCAAAACATACTTCTCAATGCTCTGCAGTAGAGGCCCATGGTGGGAGTGCTGGCAGACGGTGACCTGGGGCGAGGGAGGGGCATGGCGGGCTGTAGTAAAATCTAGAATACAGCAGCACAGAGGTAAGTAATCAAACAAATAAATCAAACAAATTTCGTTGCACGCGCTGCATCACATTTGGAAATGCAGCACACGCAAATACATTTGTTTTATTTATTTGTTTGATTACTTACCTCTGTGCAGCCGTACTCTGGATTTTACTAACACCCACCCTGCCCCTCCCTCGCCCCATGTTACCGCCCGGCAGCACTCCCACCACGGGCCGCTACTGGTGCTCTGATATAATCTGATGTACTAAGGTGAAATGATTCTGCATGTTGATAGAATACACTTTTTGAATTTTGAAAATACTTTATCTTATTTTTATTCTTTTGCTGTAAGATGTCTTTTAAAACTGAAGATGTTCCTAAAGTTAAGCGGTGTAGGACAACCTAGTTACTTCCTTTCTTTAACATCAATTAAACTTTAAATAAAGGCTTGCCTGTTTATTTGACTTATGTTTATGCTATTACTGGGTCTCGTACACATCAGCCAAATGCTGCTCAGGAGGTCGCATAAAAAGGTTTGGAGCCCCGCATGCGGGCCCTGGGCCGTACTTTGAGGATCACTGGTATAGAGGAATATTATGGTACCACCAGGTAGGGTGGCGCCCCAACAATAAAAAGAACTCGGCCTCATTTTGTATACCCTTGCACAACCTCAGAAAGATGAGAAAAAGAATATGAAGGCTATGGGAAGGACCAGCTTATCCTGACACATCCATGTCAAGAGTCTAGAGCCCCCTGGTTTGTAGTCTGAATTTGTGTGGACTCTCTCCAGAGCTAGTTGCAGTATCTACCTAACTTGCTTTCAGGACTAGTAGGGAGTGGGCTTGCTGGTGATGCTCAACATGGAGGTCATTGGTCTTCTGTGATTCTTGGGTGTTTTTGAACTGGTCTTGTTGTTGTGCTCCAAGAGAGGGTGTCAGTATGCTTGGCTTACAAGTCAGGGCTTGGTGGTCATGATGGTGTAACATTGTCATCCTGATGCGCTGAAATCATCCCAAGGAAAGTAAGGGTAGGGATGGCCAGCCCTGCCTGGTAAAAGGTCTTGCATCTTTGAAGAATGCAGTATGTGACAGTGCCCAACAAGAAAACTACAATTCTCAGGAATTCTTGAACTTTCACATTATCTCGAGATGATGGCTGCCATGTTGGATCATTGGGTTTAACTCCCCATGTGTACTAGGGTGTCCTTGCTTGGTAATCATGTGACAATGTTGCAATTCAACTTTGAATGGCTTTTCATGTCTTAGTAAATCCCAGTTAAAGACTTGGGTTGCCTTGCAACGACTTGTGTTATGCAAGGACAATACAAGGGTTCTTGGTAAATCATCCCCTGATGTATCCAGACAAAGTGAGAAGGCCTGATCTTTTAATGTATGTTGCTCTATAGAGAGATACAGGAAGTATCACTATTTTAGTGGTTATTGACTGCTGGTGCACGAGTGCTTTCAGACGTCCTAAAATCTACGGGGTCAGATCTAGATTTAGGTGGTTAGCTACAGTGTTTTTCTTTCAGGCACATGTTCTGCAGCCTAGGTAATTTGAGAAGTCTCTTTAGTAGCAGTTGTATTTGGTATTTGCACCTGCCATGCGCTAAATGCTTGTCATTTGTGTGCATAGTATTTACCTGTGCACTTTTCCTTTTAAAAGAACAGCACTACTGTTCAATTATTGCTATTTGATGCACTTTTAAGTTCTAGGTTTCTAGCAGAGGGCACCTCCTAGAGTCAGCCTTGGACTGTTCGGCTTTACTACTCTGACAGGTAAATACTAAAAGAACTACAGTGTCCCCAGTTTAATTGTCAATAGTATGGAAGCCCCATCACACCAGACATGAAAGATCACAGTTGACACCATTCAGCTCCACTAATTTCTGATTTCCCTAGGACCTCCTGAATTAGATTTCGCACACTCCTAAAATGGTAACTGATGGAATGCTCCTGTCTTTCTTGTGACACTATACAAACACACACTGCAAACATAGGTTGTATTATGATGTAGCATTGACATTTAGCAAGTTCATAAAACATAATGCAAAAAACAGTGAAGTCTATGCATTTTCTACTCACTTACTTTTGAAGCCATTTATGATTTATTTACGTTTTAAGGTGAATTGATTGTGTTTCAGATTGAATTAGAAATTTGGATTGTTGATTCTTTCAATTACAAGGCACATCATTTCCTCTGACGTGGACCATATAAATAGTCCAAGTCACATACAAACTAGCTCTCTAAATGGCATGCTCACTAGAATTAAAAATCTGTTTTTGACACATGAAATGCAACAGTATTTATCATCCTACTTCTGTCGAGTTTATTTATTATAGGTAGTGTCATGGCAGAAAATATCATCTGTGGTATTAACATTGTAAAAATATAGCTTACTGAACACCATGATTTCCTTCATTTTTAGTCTGTCAACTGATACTGCTACGGTGACAATTTATCGCTGGCTGTGTAATACTACCGACCATGATAACGTTAGATTTATGGAAATAAACAGTGACTCTGAAGCAAAAAAATGCTGTTTTATCATGACCTCAGGCTTTACTGAGACCACCTGCACTTTGTGTTAATGCATCTCTGCTCACTATGTTAACAACATGAAGATCCATTAATATGCAAACAAGGCAAAACTCTACTTGAAAATCTCCACTGCCCCTGGCATTCACCATTCTAAACACTGTTTCAAACTAAATCAGAATTGAATGTCCAGATCCTATCTAATATCTGCCTTGGCGTAGGGAATTCCTCCTGTTTATCAACAGCAATAAACAACCACTAATTCAAGCAGGCTCGTTGAAATTAACTAAAACAGCTTCTTCCCGTGATGGACAACCAAAGAAAATGTCTTGAATCAATCATCCACACCAACTTCTCCATCAACTATCACATCACTAAGAAAATAAAGATAGTGTTAGAGGTTTTCTAAGTTTATATTTTGTGCAAAAAATAATATTAAGTATTAAGGGTGTTTATGTCAGAACCAATGCTTAAATGGTGACAATATGATTGCAGCTAAAAGTATTATAATACAACATGTAGAAGTGTGTTTATTAACATGATTTAGTAATGTCACATTTTGGAGAAAAATCAATTTTGGATAAAATGGATGCTGCTGTTGTCTCTTGTTTCACTCCTGTATTACTCCCCTTCCATTGATTTCCCCTGTGCATTTTCTCTCTCCACTGCTCTGCAGAATGAAAAAAAGTTGATGTAATTTTCCTGTGGTGCTCTGAATGAACTTTCTAGTGTTCCTAACTGTAACATTTTTCCAAGGTTTTTCCACTGTGTTTCTATAGCTCAGTTTAGTTGTATTCATTTGTGAATTGCTTTTGCTTAATTTGCATATTTGGATCGAAACAACTCCGGATGGCATTGACGCAGAAAAACAGTATGCTTTCTTATTAAATGGGATTGTGATAACGTATAATGCTGTTAACATGAATTATTCTGATTTGCCAAAACAGTGACAAATGGGATCATAGCACGATGAATGTGTGGTTCTAGTTATTTTTTATGCAAAACTTGTGTATAAGAACCTCTCGATTCTAGGAGTGAGCAGAAGATATTTCCGAAGACTTTACCTTAACACTGGAAATGCTGTCCAACTTTTCAGAATTTTTGCTGCTCATTTGAGAAGTAGAATTATTTCTGATTTTGGCTACCCAATATAATTCTGTATTTGAGTCTTCATGATATTTCTGTAATAAAACCCTTTAGCTTTCCCTTGATCTGAACTCAATTATTGAGTGGTCTTAATTACTTATTTATAATACTCTATTAAACTGATATTGGGTGAGGTGCTCTTAAATGCAAGATCAACCCAAATTGGAACTTTCTGACGTAAACTGTGAAATATGATTACAGGAGTTGTGTTCAAAATATTGGGGTATGGGATTCCACTACAACAGCTTAATTCTAACCCATTCTCATTAATAAATGGAAGCGTTTCCTCCCTGATAGAAACTTCAAACAAAGGCCTATATATATATCAATATGTCACACAACACAACGCAACAAGACACCTTACTGCGCTGCGTGAAAGTGAGAGGAGAAGAATGCACAGTATTTAATATTATTTGGTGTATTCCTGATTTCTGCCTGCGCTGGTGCACAAATTGTGGCCTAACGCCAACACAGACATCCTTGAACCTTGGTGCAAGGGTGCCCGCATTGTAGGCAGGATTGTTTTTGTGCAGGAAGGTGTCCTTTGAATAACTGTGCTGCAGAATGCAGTACACATGGGAAGTGGAAACAACAAGGAGAAAGAAAGATAATTTTACTGGTTGCCCCTCTGATGGGCAGACATACAATTCTGATGCATTTCCAGGTATGCCAGTGTCGGTATATCTGGGGATGTGTCAGAATGCACGTCTCCCTGCTGCAGAGTAATGTAAGGACAGATTTACCCTGATTAGCTTTACTCTAGATTTAGGGGCCTTGCATGACTTGATAAATTAAATCTAATTTATGTTTAGTTTTGCATCACCCTTGCATCCCTTTGCGTGGCCCAAGGGCGACAGAATACCTTGATGAATATGGGCCTCAATGTCCAGCCTTGGTCCTCTGAAATCTAAATGAAAATAATTCCCAGGTCTAACAACTCATTGACACCAAATTCCTAGCTCAGTAAGGCACACTAACTAGATATTTCATATAACAACCTTCTGCCCATCCACCTACGACGTACAAAAAATGGTAAATAAAAATTGGCATATATTGAACACTGGGAAATTCGATTGGCCTAAACCTAGATTTGCCAATTGAAGAACAAAAAACCTGAAAGACGTTTTGGTGCACACACGACCTTCAAAGAAACAACCATTGGCCATAACAAGAGATGCCATGATGACACCTATAATAGGGCATTACCCTTGTGGCACATGTGTAGCATGCAAAACAACCACAGCATCAAAAACATTACAATTGTCAGAGACTTTAGTGTGGACACAGAGGCAACATACTAACAGCAATTCCTCTCTTGTCATCTACATGGTAAGCTGCCCTTGTAAAAAGAAATACATAGGGATGACTTGTCGCAAAGTAAAAATAAGAATTGGCGAACATAAAAGTAACATTAGACTAAAAAAGAACACCACAAAAATATGTTCCCATTTCGTAGAATTGAACCACTCTTGCGACGACCTCCACTGGACTGTGATTGAAATGCTAGCAGACAAGTCCCAAAATTCTGAGAAAATATTGTACGAAAAAGAACAGAGGTGGGTGAATCGACTTCATACCCACGAACAAGGTCTTAATGATTCTGTCCCTTGGCATCAATTTGCGAAATAATAACATTCGCTGCCATTATTAATACCTTGTAGAATCTTACGTCAAGCTATGCCAGAAGACAAAAAATCCCAAAAAAAGGCTCTTATATTCTCAATCCGTGAACATAATAAGCCTTGCGATATTGATGTGTTAAAAAAGAACTCTGTGTGTATGTTAACAGCCACAGGGAAACGTAAAGTTTTTCAACAAAAAAAGAGTTTCCAATCATGTGTCGAGCAAAGCCCCTTTAAATCTAAGGCTCCTTTAAATCTGAGCTCTAAGCATACACCCGGCATCCGGGGGCAGAGTCAGCACAAGTCCGACAAGAGTTTACCACGCGGGTAATGGCGGCACAGATATTTTCCAAGAAGAAACCGGTAAGGCGCGATAGCTGCGATTCTAATGATGTGGCCCCCTCTTTCCATCAGCTCTGTGCTAAATCTAGCGGAATTCCCCTGATGGAGAATCAAGTTCTACAAACACAGGTAGGACTGATTTCTTTTTGTTGTTTAAATCTCGTTCTAAGGCAACCGGTAATATGTTCGTTTCACTAATCTAGGTGGTGAATCTTAATATACTAAGCTCGAATAACTTCACGGAGCACAGGGAGATCCGCCAAGAAGCGGTACAAGTACTAGGCACTCATCTAGTTTTTATGTCCAATGTTTCTAAAAAAGATACCTATTCCACGAGCCATTGTGTGAGAAATGTTTTACAGCCATCCATAATAATTAACTCGGATATCATAATTATTGTTCTCTGTTGCAGTGTGTTCATTTACAGTCTACTGTAGAGAATATTCAAGACACAGTGGATAAATGAACACAAAGAAACAGACGATAATAGTACGACTAATAACATACTGTCACACACAAAAATAGATTGCCAGATTATATTGTGTGTCTCCTAGAACAAAGATTAATACCTTTGGTTTACACGCAGCACGTCTACCTTAATCCTATACATAATATACCTTCCATTGAAAGATTTCGTAACACAACGCTTAGTTTTAAGAAGTTGACATTTTCCTCTTCTTTTTTCCCCCCAGCCTCTAATGACCCAACAACCATACAATCTAACTGAATATTGTGTACTGTTGCATGTCTCTCTCTCTTTTTATTACAGAATCTGGAGAGCTGGTTTTCCTAACCAAATGTCATAAAACGACCATTTCAAAAATACTGCACAAGTCGTGTGAGTAATAATTTATGTGTGTTAGTCCTGACGAAAGCTCCACAGACCCCTAGGGCCAAAGGAGCTGAAACATGTCGACAATCCTATTATAATACTTCCAGATCTAGTAACCCGATCTTTTTGAAGTATCAGCATATTTTACAATAGCGGAAACTCACCCCTTATTAAAATTCTGGGTGTTTTCCCCTTTTTAACAATTTTTTCCTTTTTTCAAGAATTTGGTTTTATACTTTTTGTGGGGGAAACCCTCTATCTCTGGACAATGCACTTTAGACCAGAGGTGCCTTTGGATGAGGCTGGCATCCTACACAAATTGGAACACCCTATGATAACTGCCACAACTTCAATGTGGGGCGGAGGAAACATATATACCGCAGTCCAAACAACATTGAGTTTTTGAGGGTATTCTAACTATTCTTCTCAACCAATGGTTTAAAAGTGTTACAAGTGTCCTTTTTCATTTTTGATTAAATTCATACTCACCCCGGGGAAAGAAACGGACACATCGATTCCTCATCCCTCACTGCTGAATAATTATTATATAAGCAGCGCGCAGCTGCGGGATTTACAAAGACAATTTGTTCCCAAACAAGAAAACGTTAAAAATAAGAAATTATGGAAGGAAATGTTGGATTAAGTTTTGACGCAAGCGACATCGATGAAATACTGGCAGCTCAACCACTCCTACAAAACACAGACTTGACAGAAGCCTTGGCCCAGACAGATGATTGGGATACTCTAACGGAGAAGAAAAGAGACCAAATTCGCACTGCTATTCATGGTATCATCTTGTCCGGAATATCTAAGGTCTAAAACAGCACCAAGAGGCTTATGGGTAAGCAATGCACCGAGAATCTTCCTGCATGACCTTGCGTTTCGCAGAGACTGGTCTTCCATCTCCTGGAAGTGTACCCTAGACTATCTTGTACTAATTATTAAGACAGCCAGGAGACTTTCAGAAGCCCTCTTAGTGGAAATTCAAGCTTGCGAAAATGAATTGAAGAAAGGCATCAATCCCCTCGTATACAAAAAAAGATTGGAAGAAATAACAAAAGAGATGGAAGAAACACAAGAGTTCATTATGCAGAGCAAACTGCAGAAACTTGGAAAAGACTTAAAAAAGTTTAGCCAAGAAAAGATGCATCCCTACACAAAGGAAGATTACACCTTTCCAGACCCAGGCTCAGATAATGAGTCAACAGGGAAAAACTCTTCAAATAACTCTGTTAACAGCTCAGAAGATTACACCCCGAAAAGAGGCCGCAACAACTATAGATACCAAAGCCCCAGAAGGGGGAACAGATGGCAACGACCATACTACCCCGGCTTCAATGTACCGTATTATCAACCATTTGTCCCACAATATGGAGGGTGGATGGACCCATTTAACCAAGGGATGCAACAGATGCCCCAAATGGGAGATCAACAAATGGCAGGACAACCAAATCCACATCAACAGGAACAGCCTTTTTTATCCAGGGGCCGAAACCAATCCCGAGGCAGAAAAAAGTACTTAACTTGGCAAGACCAACAGAGGAATGTACAGACCCGGAGTATGGCAGCAGCACTACCCTCAACCAGCAAGACCAATCTCTGATAGTCAACCTTTCAGACATAGAATTATCTGAGGACCAAATCAAAATTCTGAATAGAGGATTAGGATATGTACCGACCCCACAACTAGACACCTTCAAACTCAAATGCGAGCTAGCTGAGTTTTGCAGAGTATTGAAATTAAAAGCATACTTCTCAAACAACACTTCTTCAATACAAGAAGGTGACACCACTTTGCGAAGGAAGTCTACTTTTAACCCACCAACATTCAGTGTCCCCCCTGAACTACAGACCTTTGAACAAGCACTGTTGAAGGGTGTGGACAATATGGAAAGGAACAAGAAAAAAACCTTTCAAAACCTAAGCAAGAAGGAACGTTTGGCATTAGAGGCTCTGCAATCAAATGAAGAAATAGTGATAAAACCTGCTGACAAGGGGGGAGGCACAGTAATTCTAAGTAAGACTGGTTACAACCAACAATGCCTCGCCCTTTTGTCAGACACTAGATTCTATAAAAAGATCATTGTAGACCTAACGGAGAGACTCCAAAATACCATATCTATTATGGTTTATGAAGCAGAGACCAAAATGTGGATATCGAAAAAAGAAGCTGAATATTTAGTGGCAAAAGAACCTAGAATTCCCTACTTCTATTCGCTTCCCAAAACCCACAAAAATAGGTCCCCCCCACCAGGACGACCCATAGTTTCCGGAATAGAGTCAGTCCTAGAGACGTTGTCTAAATTTGCGGATGAGTATCTCAAGCCTCTAGTCCAGAAAACACAAACGTACCTGAAAGATACCTGAGACCTACTGATACAGATCACAGATAAAACCTTTGATCCTGACACAATGCTCTTGGTTGGTCTAGACGTGAAATCATTGTATACCAGTCTACCTCAAGATGAGACGATCCAGATGTTGGAAGATATCCTTTACATGGAAGACTGGCAACATAACACCCCCAGACACTTCATCCTTGAGTGCTGTAAACTGGCACTAAAAGAATTTTTTTTTTAATACGACGACAAGCTGTACCTTTAAACTCATGGCACCTCCATGGGCAGTGCCTTTGCGCCTTCGGTGGCAGGGTTATACGTCAGTCACTTTGAAAGCCAATATGTTCGGAATGAATCAAACCCTTTCTCTTCCAGTATTATATACTGGAAGAGATATATTGATGATATTCTTTTAATTTGGAACATTGAACATGACCTGGAACTGTTCATGGTTTGGCTGAATAGGCTAGATCCCTGGCTAAAGTTTACCTACACAGCTAATAACAGCCGACTAGACTTTCTAGACCTTACAATTTTTGTAGAAAACAACATCTTACAAACCAAAACCTATAACAAGCCAACGGCCAAGAACAGCCTATTATCATACAAAAGCTATCACCCCAAGCCACTCAGAGACAATCTCCCATACAGCCAATTTTTACGGCTCAAAAGAAACTGTAGCAAAGATGAAGACTATAAGATTCAAGCCCAAGAACTGAGCGAAAAATTAAAGAATAGAGATTACACCGAGAAAACAATCAAGAGATGCAGAAAAAGAGCTAATAACCAACCGAGAGAATGTCTCCTGCAAATCCACCCAAAAGCACAAATACAAGACCTAACTACCTGCGTAACAACCTTCTGCCCATCCACCTACGACGTACAAAAAATGGTAAATAAAAATTGGCATATATTGAACACTGGAAAATTCGATTGGCCTAAACCTAGATTTGCCAATCGAAGAACAAAAAACCTGAAAGAAGTTTTGGTGCACACACGACCTTCAAAGAAACAACCATTGGCCATAACAAGAGATGCCATGATGAAACCTATAATAGGGCATTACCCTTGTGGCACATGTGTAGCATGCAAAACAACCACAGCATCAAAAACATTACAATTGTCAGAGACTTTAGTGTGGACACAGAGGCAACATACTAACTGCAATTCCTCTCATGTCATCTACATGGTAAGCTGTCCTTGTAAAAAGAAATACATAGGGATGACTTGTCGCAAAGTAAAAATAAGAATTGGCGAACATAAAAGTAACATTAGACTAAAAAAGAACACCACAAAATTATGTTCCCATTTCGTAGAATTGAACCACTCTTGCGACGACCTCCACTGGACTGTGATTGAAATGCTAACAGACAAGTCCCAAAATTCTGAGAAAATATTGTACGAAAAAGAACAGAGGTGGGTGAATCGACTTCATACCCACGAACAAGGTCTTAATGATTCTGTCCCTTGGCATCAATTTGCGAAATAATAACATCCGCTGCCATTATTAATACCTTGTAGAATCTTACATCAAGCTATGCCAGAAGACAAAACATCCCAAAAAAAGGCTCTTATATTCTCAATCCGTGAATATAATAAGCCTTGCGATATTGATGTGTTAAAAAACAACTCTGTGTGTATGTTAACAGCCACAGGGAAACGTAAAGTTTTTCAACAAAAAAAGAGTTTCCAATCATGTGTCGAGCAAAGCCCCTTTAAATCTAAGGCTCCTTTAAATCTGAGCTCTAAGCATACACCCGGCATCCGGGGGCAGAGTCAGCACAAGTCCGACAAGAGTTTCCCACGCGGGTAATGGCGTCACAGATATTTCCAAGAAGAAACCAATAAGACGCGATAGCTGCGATTCTAATGATGTGGCCCCCTCTTTCCATCAGCTCTGTGCTAAATCTAGCGGAATTCCCCTGATGGAGAATCAAGTTCTACAAACACAGGTAGGACTGATTTCTTTTTGTTGTTTAAATCTCGTTCTAAGGCAACCGGTAATATGTTCGTTTCACTAATCTAGGTGGTGAATCTTAATATACTAAGCTCGAGTAACTTCACGGAGCACAGGGAGATCCGCCAAGAAGCGGTACAAGTACTAGGCACTCATCTAGTTTTTATGTCCAATGTTTCTAAAAAAGATACCTATTCCACGAGCCATTGTGTGAGAAATGTTTTACAGTCATCCATACTAATTAACTCGGATATCATAATTATTGTTCTATGTTGCAGTGTGTTCATTTACAGTCTACTGTAGAGAATATTCAAGACACAGTCGATAAATGAACACAAAGAAACAGACGATAATAGTACGACTAATAACATACTGTCACACACAAAAATAGATTGCCAGATTATATTGTGTGTCTCCTAGAACAAAGATTAATACCTTTGGTCTACACGCAGCACGTCTACCTTAATCCTATACATAATATACCTTCCATTGAAAGATTTCGTAACACAACGCTTACTTTTAAGAAGTTGACATTTTCCTCTTCTTTTTCCCCCCAGCCTCTAATGACCCAACAACCATACAATCTAAATGAATATTGTGTACTGTTGCATGTCTCTCTCTCTCTTTTTATTACAGAATCTGGAGAGCTGGTTTTCCTAACCAAGTGTCATAAAACGACCATTTCAAAAATACTGCACAAGTCGTGTGAGTAATAATTTATGTGTGTTAGTCCTGACGAAAGCTCCACAGACCCCTAGGGCCAGAGGAGCTGAAACATGTCGACAATCCTATTATAATACTCCCAGATCTAGTAACTCGATCTTTTTGAAGTATCAGCATATTTTACAATAGCGGAAACTCACCCCTTATTAAAATTCTGGGTGTTTTCCCCTTTTTAACAATTTTTTCCTTTTTTCAAGAATTTGGTTTTACACTTTTTGTGGGGGAAACCCTCTATCTCTGGACACTGCACTTTAGACCAGAGGTGCCTCTGGATGAGGCTGGCATCCAACACAAATTGGAACACCCTATGATAACTGCCACAACTTCAATGTGGGGCGGAGGAAACATATATATTGCATTCCAAACAACATTGAGTTTTTGAGGGTATTCTAACTATTCTTCTCAACCAATGGTTTAGAAGTGTTACAAGTGTCCTTTTTCATTTTTGATTAAATTCAAACTAGATATTTCAGCATGTTTCATCAAAGGCTGAAGTGAGTGCCTGAAGGAACCAAACTGGTTCCCCATCTCATTCTGCATCATCTTCAAGGCCATCTGCATCAAATATTACAATACCAGAAATGGCACCCCTGCATACCCAGTTAAATAATGAATTACCGCAAGCCGACTACACCACACAAGAAGCCATGGTATTGCAAGATGGAAGTAAAACAAATCCAAACAAGAAAACACTAGAAGACAAGCCTACTCAGTCAATGCTCCCAGAATAGCACCCCTGTCAACATCAGAACTGGCCCAATCCTCATGCAATTCAGAAAATACTTAATGACACAGATATTCAGGAAATGCATCTCTTCATAACAGGAATGTTCCCCCATGAATAGCCATGCTTCTTGTAAACAATCAAGAATTGTATGTTTGTGTTTAAACCCATGTTCAACTTCCCATTACCATATAGATAGGTTTGCACTCTCCAAGAAACCATTCGTACATGCATACATACATACATGCATGCAGCATCTGGTTACTGGGAACATCATTTTATACAGCTCAGATCACATGTTTTGGGGGCAATAATGTCCACCTTTATCAATTCATTCGTGGCTTGCTCGGTAAACGGGTTGTCAGCTGTAATACATTGACTGATGGTGTCAAGTAAGGATTGGTTCTGCCTGTATTCATACTCCACTTGCCAACATAAGGTCATTGGTGGGGCCTTGGTGTCATGCTGTTTTTGACCTTCATTATGAGTGGCCTCTTAATTATGATGGGACTGGTAACACCAGTTACGGGTGTCATGATTCCACGTCCCTGTCATGTTGTGCACATGCCCTTTAGGTACATGAGCGTTTCCCTTTTTGAAACCCGCCCCTGTCCCGTGCGCCCCGCACGCGTCAAAGTCAGTGTGCTTGGTGAAACTTTGTATTACATGCCTTGTACCTTTATTGTACTTATTTTCATCTAACATGTTTTCACTGTGCTACTGCGCTGTGCCTTGCGCTAGTTTTCTACGGTCTAATTTGGTGCCTCGCGCTGTTTCCATGGTCTAAGATTGTTATTTCAGGAAAGAGGTACAGCGCTGAAGGAACACTGAGCCTTCGTTCCAGGAAGGTTTGTGTGTTCTCTCCCTGCATCCCTCACACGCGCCTTTTTGGTGCGCGCCTGGAGGGATTTTGAAGGCCTCGTCCTCACGCACGTTCTAGTGCGTAACCGGGAGGGGCTGGGTGCGGTCCTGTACTTAAACCGCACCCAGCCTTCTAGAAGGCGCTTTGCCTTCAGACTTTCTTCGGAGAAGGTCGCGTCAGGAGCAGGAACTTACCCAGAGGCTTCTTGATACCGGCAGAACTCCTATTCAGCTCCTTTTCTAGGCGGATCTTCTTTGCCAACCGGAATGATGACTCTGGAAGATAAAGAAAGAGAAAGCTAAGTACTTTCATATTTTTTAAAGGCGCCCTTCGCAAGAAAGGTCAACAGTAATTTTTGGAACTCTACATTAGCAGAAGAAAATGCTAGAAAGAGACTTTGGACATTTCTTTCTCTGATTTCGAGTGAAGACCATTTGTTTACAGCATTACATGTGTGGAATGTTTTATGCAATTATTTTTAGATTGTGAATTCAGTTGTGAACCTCAAGTAAGGAGGCTCTTTGCAATATTATTTAGATTGCGGATTTTGTTTTGTAACTATTGTAAGGTGATAGAAGAAAGACTTATAGGATTTCGTATGCCTTTTGGGTCGATGCTTTTCTTTTATGAAGCAAGAAGGAAATACAAGAACCCCAGATCTAGGAAGCAAGAAGTTGATTGCAAGTAAGTGATAGAATAGTGAGGAGAGTGTTTGCGAAAAGGGGTTTAAAGAATATAAAGTAATCCAACCTTTTATTTTTCAGCATAGTACAACTAGTGCATACAAGTTGACCATCTACAAGCTGACCGAATCCTAGAGGACGTCTGACGACTTCATCATAACCTAGAAAGAAATACTGGACGAAGGCCCACTTCTTACTGATCGCAGGTAGGGGAACATCAAAAAATCCAGACAGAATTTTGGTTCTTAGATTAGAATAGTTAAAGAGTTTCTGAATAGATAGGAGATGTCTTCTAGGTCAGATTAGTAAAGTCTTTGTGCTTGTTGCTTCGCAGGTCGACAGCAAGACCCTAAACTCTACTCTTCGACGTCCAGTACCGGCCCTCCTCCCTAATGTCTAGTTAAATCCTTACTGTAACTTTAAGAACCAGTAAGTTTTAGTTAGTGGTTTGGGAAGTTGGTCCCTTGCGTCTCTGCGAAATCATCTGCGTCATCCTAGAGGGCTTCTATCAAGGCAAGGTAAGGGACGACGTGGATAGCTTGACAGAAGGCAAAGCCCACGTTGATAATTTCGCCCAGACGCAATGGATCAAATTACTCTGCAGGATTTGGCCACAGTGTTAGACGCTATTAGACAGGATAACGCGGCCCTTCGAAGATATTTGTCCTCTCTCCAAGACTCAGTGCAACAGAAGACAGTCTTGAAACCAGCAACCTTCCAGGGGTCCCAGGGTTCCTCCAATTTAGGTTCTCAGACGCAAATTCAAGTTGTGACTCCGGTACCAACCCCTTTAGCCCCTCCAGAGAGATTTTATGGAGATTGTAATACATTCTCAGTGTTCTTACAACAATGTCATTTGCATTTCATAGCAAAGACTACAGCCTTTCCAGATGATTCCTCCAGAGTAGCGTTCATGTTATCTTACATGGGAGGTGACGCAGCCCTTTGGTCTGTCCCCTTAGTGGAAAACAATGATCGGATTTTGTATAACTTTAAAGACTTTGAGAAGGCTTTAAAGAAGATGTTTGCTAAACATGTATTTGTTCAGTCAGCAGATAACGAGCTTTTAGGTTTAAAACAAGGATCATCTGATTTATTACATTACATATCTACCTTTAACCGTTTGGTGTTAGAAGCTGATTGGCCATATGACAAAAGAGTCTCAATCTTCTACAGAGGCTTGAGGGACGAGTTAAAGGATATGATCACCCAGATTTTAGATCCTCCCGAAGATATAAGTGCTTTCATCGACTTAGTGGTTAAATTGAATCACCGTATTTCAGAAAGAAAGGGTGAGAGAGGGAAGCCAGAACATAAGTTAGTTTTCTTAAAAGAAAGGTCTACACCTCATCGAGAAACTAGTTCTAAATCTGATACTGTAGAACCTATGCAAATAGGTACTATTCGAGGTCCCTTATCAAAGGAGGAGAAAGAAAAGAGACGACGATTAAATCAATGCTTGTATTGTGGAAAGACAGGACATTTTGTGAAGGAATGTCCCACAAGACCAAATAAATTTAAAACCAAGACTTCTGACTTAGCTATCACACAAGAAAAGTCGGAAAACTAGAAAGCTCGGTAAAGGGAGAGGTCAGTTTATCGGGTTGGTTCTCTAGTTTGGCCTCAACTCTTCCTCCCATAGGTTGTAGACACTTTTCTATTCTAGTAGAACTTAGAGGACTACTTCCAGAATCTAACTCTAGACAGGTTGAAGCCATTATAGATTCTGGAGCTACTGGAAATTTTATAGACTCTCATTTCTTCCTCCAGTTAGGTTTTAAGTCTTTGTTAAAGGACCATCCTGAAATTGTCAGAGCTGTTGATGGCAAAGAATTAACTTCGGGTCCAGTAAATAGACAGACTGAAATACTGGAAATGGACTGTTCTCCCATACATAGAGAAAGAATACAATTTGACATTATAGACGCCCCTCAATTTAAGTTGATTTTAGGAATACCTTGGTTGGTAAAACATAACCCGTTCATAGATTGGGTAACAAAGTCAATTACTTTTCAATCTTCTACTTGCAAAGATCATTGCTTCCTTTTTAAGAGATCTAAAGATGTGATTCAAGTTTTTGACTTTGGAATGGTTTCGCCCAATATACTAATCTTGGATGGGGTTCCATCAGTATATAATGATCTTGCTGACGTTTTTGACAAAAAGAAAGCCAACACCCTTCCACCACATAGAGATTTCGACTGTAGGATTGATTTAGTGCCAGGAGCGACCTTGCCTTGCAGTCGAATTTATGCTCTTACGGAGGCAGAAAATGTTCATCTGAGAGAATACTTAGATGAGTACCTAGCTAACGGCTTCATTAGACACTCTAAGTCTCCAGTCTCATCAGCTCTTTTTTTCATTCCAAAGAAGGGAGGGGAATTGCGCACCTGCATTGATTATAGAGCTTTAAACAATGTGACCATAAAGAATAGGTACCCCCTACCTTTGATCCCCACGCTTTTGGATCAAATTAAGAAGGCTAAGATTTATACGAAACTGGATTTACGTGGAGCTTACCATTTAGTTAGGGTAAGGAAAGGAGACGAATGGAAGACAGCATTCCGTACAAAATTCGGTCTTTTCGAATACCAAGTTATGCCGTTTGGTCTTTGTAACGCTCCTGCCGCCTTCCAGTTTTTTATAAACGAGGTTTTACACGAGTTCATTGACATCTGTTGTGTAGTCTACATAGACGATATCCTTATTTATTCTGATTCTGAGGAAGAACATGTACAACAGGTTCGCGCCATTCTTCAAAAACTGCTTTCAAACTCACTCTTTGTAAAATTGGAAAAGAGTCTGTTTCATGTTTCCAGAGTGGACTTTCTGGGATATATTATTAGCCCAGAGGGTATTGAAATGGACCCTAAAAAGGTAGAAGCAGTAACAACTTGGCCGAGTCCCACTTCTGTGAAACAAATCCAAAGTTTTCTTGGGTTTGCAAATTTTTACCGTAGATTTATTCAAAACTTCTCCCAAATTATAACACCCATTACCAAGTTATTGAGAAAAGGAGCCAAGTTTTTATGGACCCCAGCCGCTGATGAAGCCTTCCAGAGCCTAAAGAAGAGATTTACTATGGCTCCAATTCTATGTCACCCAGACCCCAGTCAACCCTTTATAGTGGAAGCAGATGCCTCTCAATTTGCATTGGGGGGGATTCTTTCTCAACGAAATTCAGACACCGGCCAAATGCACCCTATAACTTACTTTTCAAGGAAATTATCCGAAGCTGAACAAAATTATGCAATCGCTGATAAAGAGTTATTAGCAATAAAAGCGGTGTTTGAAGAATGGCGTCACTACCTGTTAGGTGCTCGTCATCCAGTGACTATTTATACTGATCACCGAAATCTTCAAGCTTTAAGATCTGTAAAGGCTCAAACTGCTAGACAATTACGTTGGTCAATGTTCTTCAATGACTACAGTTTTGTGATTACTTATCGTCCAGGGAAAGAAAATTTAAAAGCGGATGCTTTATCTAGACTTGGAGATAAGGGCCCAGATCAACCTGAAATCATTTATCCTGTAATCCCAACTTCTTGTTTTCAGGGAAGTTTATCTGTTTGCGACATCATAAATGACATCAAAGAAGCTGTTAAGGAAAAGGGCTTAGAGCATTGGAAAAAAGATCATCCTTTTCTTTATGAGAAAGACAGTCTGATGATGGTCCATGATCTGATTTTCGTTCCAAAAGAAAAAATTCAAAAATTGGTTATTCATCTTCATCATGATACAGTTTTGTCAGCTCATCCAAGTATCTTGAAAACTATGGAACTTATCAAAAGAAAGTTTTGGTGGCCTTCAATGTCCAAAGACATTCAGCATTTTGTAGAAACTTGTAGTATTTGTATTCAACACAAATCTTCTCATCAAGCTCCTAGTGGGTTGTTAATGCCCTTACCTATTCCACCTCAACCCTGGCATACCATATCATTGGATTTTATAGTCGAACTACCTGAAACCAAGAAGGGATTCAATACTATTTTAACAGTTGTAGACCAGTTCACCCGTATGGCCCATTTTATTCCTTTAAAAAAGCTTCCTACTGCGTTGGAACTAGCTCACTTAATCATGACCCATGTGATAAGGTTACACGGAATTCCTTCGGTAGTTATTTCAGACAGGGGTTCCCAATTTGTTTCTAAGGTGTGGCAAAAGCTGAGTTCGTTATTACATATGGACGTTCGTTTATCCTCTAGTTACCATCCCCAAACTGATGGTTTAACTGAAAGAACAAACCAAACCATAGAACAATATCTTCGTTGTATATTGCCTAATGTATCTGAAGAATGGTCCGAACTTTTAAGTCCTTTGGAATTCGCCTACAACAACTCCGAACATTCTTCCATTAAAATGTCCCCATTCTTTTGTAATTTTGGCTTTCATCCAAAAGCATTCCCGAAGATTTTAACAATAACAACGATGATTCCGTACCTGCAGTTTCTGACTATGTATCCCAAGTGTTCACCATTCAAGAAGAAGCTAAATTCCACTTGGCCAGAGCAAAAGAATCCCAAAAAGAAGCCAAAGATAAACATCGCTCTGAACAACCTCAGTATAGAGCAGGGGATAAAGCTTGGTTAAGCACAAAAAACTTGAAATTAAAGGGGAACCGGAAATTTAATCCAAAATATATTGGCCCCTTTTCTATCGAAAAGGTTATAAATCCGGTTTGTGTGAAATTGACTCTCCCTCGCAAGTATTTGATACATCCTGTTTTCCATGTCTCTCTAATTAAACCTTTCCATCCCCAAACTCGTATCTCTAAATCTCCGCCTTCCATCATTGTTGAAGGTAATCCAGAGTTTGAAGTAAAATCAATTTTGGATTCCAAAAGAGTTAGGGGTCGGCTGTTTTATCTCATAAACTGGAAAGGCTATGGTCCTGAGGAAAGGTCATGGGAACCCTTGGATCATCTTAAAAATGCCCCACGGTTGGTCCGACTCTTTCATTTAAGACACCCTGATAAGCCAAAACCCATTTCTACCGTTCTTGGGGGGATCTTGAGGAGGGAGTACTGTCATGATTCCACGTCCCTGTCATGTTGTGCACATGCCCTTTAGGTACATGAGCGTTTCCCTTTTTGAAACCCGCCCCTGTCCCGTGTGCCCAGCACGCGTCAAAGTCAGTGTGCTTGGTGAAACTTTGTATTACATGCCTTGTACCTTTATTGTACTTATTTTCATCTAACATGTTTTCACTGTGCTACTGCGCTGTGCCTTGCGCTAGTTTTCTAAGGTCTAATTTGGTGCCTCGCGCTGTTTCCATGGTCTAAGATTGTTATTTCAGGAAAGAGGTACAGCGCTGAAGGAACACTGAGCCTTCGTTCCAGGAAGGTTTGTGTGTTCTCTCCCTGCATCCCTCACACGCGCCTTTTTGGTGCGCGCCTGGAGGGATTTTGAAGGCCTCGTCCTCACGCACGTTCTAGTGCGTAACCGGGAGGGGCTGGGTGCGGTCCTGTACTTAAACCGCACCCAGCCTTCTAGAAGGCGCTTTGCCTTCAGACTTTCTTCGGAGAAGATCGCGTCAGGAGCAGGAACTTACCCAGAGGCTTCTTGATACCGGCAGAACTCCTACTCAGCTCCTTTTCTAGGCGGATCTTCTTTGCCAACCGGAATGATGACTCTGGAAGATAAAGAAAGAGAAAGCTAAGTACTTTCATATTTTTTAAAGGCGCCCTTCGCAAGAAAGGTCAACAGTAATTTTTGGAACTCTACATTAGCAGAAGAAAATGCTAGAAAGAGACTTTGGACATTTCTTTCTCTGATTTCGAGTGAAGACCATTTGTTTACAGCATTACATGTGTGGAATGTTTTATGCAATTATTTTTAGATTGTGAATTCAGTTGTGAACCTCAAGTAAAGAGGCTCTTTGCAACATTATTTAGATTGCGGATTTTGTTTTGTAACTATTGTAAGGTGATAGAAGAAAGACTTATAGGATTTCGTATGCCCTTTGGGTCGATGCTTTTCTTTTATGAAGCAAGAAGGAAATACAAGAACCCCAGATCTAGGAAGCAAGAAGTTGATTGCAAGTAAGTGATAGAATAGTGAGGAGAGTGTTTGCGAAAAGGGGTTTAAAGAATATAAAGTAATCCAACCTTTTATTTTTCAGCATAGTACAACTAGTGCATACAAGTTGACCATCTACAAGCTGACCGAATCCTAGAGGACGTCTGACGACTTCATCATCATAACCTAGAAAGAAATACTGGACGAAGGCCCACTTCTTACTGATCGCAGGTAGGGGAACATCAAAAAATCCAGACAGAAATTTGGTTCTTAGATTAGAATAGTTAAAGAGTTTCTGAATAGATAGGAGATGTCTTCTAGGTCAGATTAGTAAAGTCTTTGTGCTTGTTGCTTCGCAGGTCGACAGCAAGACCCTAAACTCTACTCTTCGACGTCCAGTACCGGCCCTCCTCCCTAATGTCTAGTTAAATCCTTACTGTAACTTTAAGAACCAGTAAGTTTTAGTTAGTGGTTTGGGAAGTTGGTCCCTTGCGTCTCTGCGAAATCATCTGCGTCATCCTAGAGGGCTTCTATCAAGGCAAGGTAAGGGACGACGTGGATAGCTTGACAACGGGCCCCTTTGGAATGATAAGATCCACTGTGTTTCCACTGATCTGTGTATTTTCACATTGAGATTCTCTGTGTTAAAATTGGTGACCATGGAGAATGGACTGGTGGATTGGACCTGGAATTACCAATTACTCAGTAATGTCTCACTTTTAAAGGTCCAATGTTTAATGGCCCCAATTTGTCTCCCTCCTGGAGCTACCAATACGACCAGTATCAGTAAATACGATGAAGGAGACAATTCATGCCAGTTTTCAGAGGACTCATAATGAGGGCCTTAATGCACTGTATGTTATTATTATTATTATTATTATTATTATTATTATTATTATTATTAATATTATTATTATTATTAACTGTATGTCTGCCTCAGGTTTGATCACTATAAAATGAAATGAACTAGAAAAGGCCATGATGTATAACAGTTTGAAAACAACGTTATTATTCTTTGTTCCATTAACAGTGACAACGTGAATACGGATTTACTGTTTTGTTTAAAAAACTTCACTGTATTTAAATCTATATTAATATGCCGTGAGTAGGATATGTTTTCATTTGCCTTATGGTGACTATAGATTTAATTTACATAAATCATCCTGGCTTACTCTTGACACTCCACATGCGTAAATACAGTCCAACATGAAGTGACTAACACCTGCCTACCTAGAATAATGCAAGCATTCAAAAAGGTTGCAGCTTTGTGCTAATAATATATGCAAAATACCACTTGCCATACATTATAAGGATATTGTAACTCACGGAAGAGTTCTCTGATCATATAGAGAAACAAGGTCGAGTTCCATTATAAGATTATGGAAGTTTGAAGTGGCTTGCAATATCTGTATCATGTATAACAGGGTCTACTCAATCCCTTATTATACTTGGCCACATCATCACCTTTCCCACAAACCACTTAAATCCTTGGTCCATAGCTTTCATGTGAAAAAGAAAGCATTTTTGGAAATATGAAGAAAAAAATAGAATTTCTAGTGCAAAGTGAATCACATGAAAAAAGCAGATAGGTATTTGTTGCAACAAATATTAGAATTAGTTTAATACAGGTAATTTTTTTAGAGGCACAGTAGCTTGGAATGTATAGAAAAATGCAGAAATATTCAAACTTTTCTATAAACAATTAAGCAGTGAAAAAAATAAACTTATTGCCAGGAATATAGCTTTTCTGCCTCTCACTGTTCAGCTAGAAAAACAGAGTAGAAGAAAGAAAAGCAAAGAAAAGCAGCTGCTTTAATTATGCTCTGTGACCTGGCCTGCCATTTCCCTCAGCTGCTGGCTCTAGCAGCAGGCATTGTGACATCATAACTCATCTGCAATAAATTAATACACTTGAGTGGCTATGTATTTTCCTTATAATAGGTAACTGGGTATGTACCGGGATGCCTACTATAATTAAATTGTAGAGGGTTTTATTTATACATGTATTGCAGAATCCTATGTATTATACATATAATTATAAATGGTTAACAGTGAATTGCAGGGATGTTTTTCACCCAGTGGTTCTAAGTAACATCAACTAGACAGCGAGAGCAAAGATAGATTTGTATATAATGTCATGTAGAAGTGAAAAACAGCCCCGTAATTAACTTTTTATCCAGCTATAATTTTATGTTATGTATGGCCCCCAAAATCATATGCCCCAGCTTTTAACTGCTACGCAGGACAGAGGAGTAATGAGGGAGCCAAACATAACATACCCTCTCTTCCCTGACCCAAATGCAAAGAAATACCTTACCTGCCATTCGTAACCCGCACCAGCCACCTTCCCTGCCTTCCATCAACCTTCTGCAGCTGTTTTGTCTGCTTTTAGTCAAAGCAGACAAGCAAAGCAGCACTGAAAGGCTCTCGGACAGTTGTGTCAGCCTGCCCTGGAAGTCTTTTATGACATACAGTAGTGAGTAAAATGTTTTTTAGAAACGTTTACTATCTCATAGCAGTGAGGTACCAGATTTAGAATCAGACAAGGATAGAGGCTTCCTTTGAAAGCCATGGATAAGGAAATGTATTTCTTTTTACAATCCATCCTAGAGGGGTGTGTAAACCTTGACTTTTCAAACTGTTATGAATTGATACAAGATGGGGCTACATGCTGAAGTCGCTAGCAAAGGAATGCCTATGGAAGAAGGTACACGGTTTAAATAGGAAGAACATATCATAACTTATTTAGTGAGCAAAAATAACCAGAAAGCACCATGCGTAGATACAATATAATAAAAAGGAGCTTAGATTCAAAATACCCAGCGCTCACTCCACCTACTAGTTTGGTGCACAAACAAATTGGTACTTTGAATTACATGCAGAGTTTTGGTAGGGAGTGTGATTAGAAAAGTTTTAAAAAATCACATTAGTGTGAAATATAAACAATCATCTCTTAAGAATCATATCAGGTTTTCCAACCTAAATTCCATACAATCACATTTTCATAAACATTGTTTCAAATGTCCTTGTCTAAATTAAATAAACATCCTGAATCAGCACAATATTCCCACAAAAATATCTTGACACATCGAATTTTGTTCAGCACCTGATTTTCAGCCAAAATGTGTTTCGTTGCTTAAAATGCTGCTTCTTCAGGGACGAAAGAATGAACATAAATGCTCTATTCACACATATGATACAGCATTCATGAAAATCATAATTTTGTCTGTTTGCAAGCTTAAATGGATCGGCTATTGATTTATTAATAATTAATAACCACGAGTGGAACTAATCTTAATATTGTAATTAAGGTTTCCAAGTTAGCAAACAGAATTCTAAATGAAAAAGGAAAAGATCGCATGAGCAAAGAAAAGTAAAGAAAGATGCACAGATGCCTTGTACAAACATGTGCACTGTTACCAATTTCCAAACAGTTAAAAAAGTTACCTTGGTCAGCGTTCCAATGGTCAGATTCCCATTCACACTTAATCTATTATATTGCAGCTGAAAAGCTTAACCAAGGTGGGTTGTGGGTAATTATCTTAATGGCAATAAAAGGATTCTCTGAATACATCTATTGAAATCACAGTCAAAATAAAAAAAATAAGAGATTAAAACAACTATGTTAAGTTTAGCATCTTACATCAGGATACTAAAGCTTTGTTGCAAAAATGACTGAACATTCCATGGAATGAGAAGTTCATATTGATTACTGTGCACGCCAAAAGTCTCTATACGATATTAAACCCAAAAACAGTCTTCTAGCCCTTATATATGTCTTCAGAATGAAGTCAGCATCTTTTTATAGTCATTCTATGATGGTCTTGGAACGAGTGAAGTTAGTTCAGAATAATAATTATTTTTTGTATCAGTATACCCTAAATCACCAAATCTGCAGGACTACAATGGGAGCCAGGTTTGCTCCCTCTTTTGCCAACCTCTTCATGGCTTGGTATGAGAGGGACAATGCCTGGAATGAAGGTGCTCATGAGGACATTCAGTATGCGGCCCTATAGGTCTGATACACAGACGACATGCTAATTTTTGGGGAAGGTACAGAAGATCAACTCATCTTGTATCACGCGAACTGGTTGGATGAGAGGCAATATATAAGCACAAACACTTAGTACAGAAAAGCACATCAATCTATTCTCTTGGTTTCTTAATTTTTCATAGGTGCCTCTCAGTATTATGAGTGAATGGATGAGGACCACCTACACTCTTGGTCTCTCCAGTAGATCAAAGATGTAGTTTCAGGTCTTGTGGGAGATAAACAATTGGATATATTTGATTTTGGTGCAAAGGAGCATACATTTAGCATAGTAACCAACACCGTAGGAGGTGGAATTCAAGTTTCGAATAGTGGATGCTGATTAAATAAATGTACACATAGCACAGTAACTAACATCATGAGGTTGGATTTTCACCTAAGAACAACAGTAGATAAATGATTTTTTTAATGGATGCTGACATAATTAATTATACACTGCGGGAAAGTGGATTTATGCTGCTGTACCACCACCCTCACCTTTTTGCCTGGCTTTTGATGCAACTTTGACTGTAGAGTACTGGGTGCCTGTTAACCAGGGACCCAGTACCAGTGTTCTTTTCCCTAAAACTATACCTCAATTTGCACCCCTTTAGTTCACATATAAGTCCCTATTAAAAGAGACCCCTTGGACCTAAAGAGCTGCAAGACAAATTGTGCCACCCTTAAGGACCCCTAACCAAGCACATGCACATTGCCACTGCAGCCTGTGTGTCTTGGTGCAGACAAAAATGAAGAGAGAACATGGCACTCAGCCCTGTGTGCCATGCCCATAGACACTGCATGAAATATAGGTAAGACACCCCTTTAGCAGGCCTTAGCCCTAAAGCAGGGTGCACTATATCTCCTGTGAGGGCATATCTGCATGAGCAGATATGCCCCTGCAATATCCTTGCTGCTTCCTGGATCTTTTAAGTGACCAGGGAAGCAATAGTAAGTACATGGGTTGGACACTCATCATTACGAGTTGCCCAGCTCCATGATGGCATCACTGAAATATGGGATATTTGGTACCAACAAACCTAGCATAATAAACCTGCACTGATTCCAGTGTCAGATTTATTAAAAAAGTGAACACAGAGGACCCCTTCCTCTCTGGAAAATCCTTAGTGTGATCACTGACTGGCCTGAGCCAGCCGGTCACCACCAGACAGTGTTCTGACCTCATGGGGAGAGTGCCTGCGCACTATGAGGCTGAGAACAATGCCTTTCCTGGGTGAAGGTGTTCTTACATCACCCTGGTCACGAAGATCCATCCGTGGGGGGAGTTTTAAAGGCCTTGCCGCCAATGGAATATGACTCAAGCCTCTCCTGTTAGAGGCAGCAGGCCCCCTTTTTGGCGGGAGTATGTAGTAAATTACTTCTCTACTGTTCTCCATACTGCTCTACTGTTCTCCACTAAATAGAATGTACCATGACATCATAGAATGCCTGGGTGTCTCTCTGGCTCACAGTGTCAGTTGGTGATCTCAGGCTGAGCTGCTTGGAGCTTGCTCCTGGTGGGGCTACATCTGCACTTCCTATCTTCCCCTACTCATCTATCCTAGAAGAGAGCTACAATAAAGGATTATCTAACTATACAGCTGAACTGTGTATCTTCCTTTACTACAGAGTACAGACAAGAAAACTTAGAAAGAACAGATGTGTGTCCCCTCTGCCAACTCCACCACTCAGGTGTTGTGGCGGAGGTGAAGTACACTTTTCAGTGCCCACCATCTTGAAGATGATGGGACTCCTCCATTCAGGATCAGGAATATGTCGCCCCCCCAAGTGCGGTTAGCATTTATATGGTGTAGTCACCCTTAAGGTAGGTAGCCCATTGGCTACTACCTGGCACTCCCTTTAAAGCCCCCTAAATGTAGTATTTAGGTCGCCCCCTGACCCGGACATTAAAGAGTCGCACAAGTAGAAAAGACTGCAGAGACCAACTGGCTTGGCCCCAGCCCTACCGGCCTGTCTGCAGCTCTCGATGATCCTGCACCAAAAGATGACTTGTCCTGAGACTTTTTTTGACTATCTCTGACGTTGAGTGATTTCTTTTCCAACTAGTATTTGGATTAGAAGACCCTATTGACTTCGATGTGAGATCGGCTGATCTCTAGTAATAGGTAAGCATCCTGGTGCGATTGTTGAAACGGATTCTAGGAGGTTTTCATTTGATCCCTTTTTGAGATTAAAATATCCCCCTTTTTCTTCCCCTTTTTTCTCTATTGCAGTGTCTGGTCCTGAGGAGAACCCCCATCTACTAGACGTGGGGTTCGAAACGCGTCGACCACTCTTGTACAAACAAGTGTGGTTACTAATATAATTTTGAGGTTTCTGACTATTCTAAAAAAATCATTGAATCTTTAGTATGTTGTTAAAGTGCGGAAATCTGTTTTTTTTAAACTCACACCGTTCGTTTGCTAAATTGATTTTGAAAAAATGTTTGCAATGAAATCACCTTTCGTTTTATGAACGTTGATTTGTTCTATGTTACATGTTTTATGTTGTCCTAGTTTTATGTCTGAGTGTTGTATAGCGAATGTGTTATTCAGTTGATCTGTCTATAGGTTTTTAATTTATTTAATGTTTGTATTGTCCAAGTGTTAAGTCAATGGGTTTATGCGTGTGTTGTTAACAAGAAATTCACATTTTTAAAGAAAAGATAAATATGTTCCTTCTCTTATGAAATGGAATAAAAGATGATTTTTGCTAAAAATAGATTTGGGTGACATTGATTGGAGTCTGTGCACCTGTTTGAACTAGTCTTTTGCAAAAATAGACATCAGTATTGGCAACATTGTCGTTGTTGTTTGGTGCTTACCTGTAAGCAGCCTCTGTCCAATTGCCTCAATCCCCATTTATTTGTATTGGGCTCCTAACCTCAAACTTGCATCCAGACACCCCATTGGCACTGATGGTGTACTGCTGGTGCTTAACTGAATCTTCCCCAATACTGACACTCAACTTCGGAAGACTGCTATTTCAAGTCGATGTTATCCCTATGTTTGCTGAATGTTTTGTTCCTCGCGTAGGTAAACTTTGCAAAGTCTGAAAATTGCACTGTGTCCATTTCTGAAACTGGAACGTATTTCTATTGAAAAACATATTTACCTATGATGAATTCTGTGGTTCTACAAAATATATATAACAAAGTATTATATTTTATAAATTGGTCGGGGATTTATTCATTGAGTGTATGTCTTATTTATTGCCACTGTTGTAAAAATGCCAAACACTGTTCCTTCTGATAAGCGTAACTGCTTGCCCACACTACCACAAAAGAGAGCATTAGTATTATCTACTTTAGCCTCAGTAAAGCCTCTGGAGATACACTGGACTTTCTGTACACAAAACCTTATTTTAGTATGGTAAATAGAGAGCCAACTTCATGCTTTCACATGGCGGAGTAACCGACATCATGGGGTAGGATCTTTGGTTTTGAACATCAGTGGATGTTGATTATAGTTATGGAAACAGAGTTCATATGAGGTATTGGTGGTAATTTCCTAGCATACATATTGGGTGTAGTTCAAGGCCATGGATATCTACTTTATTGCATTTTGACAGGCACTCAGCAGTGTGTTGGATGTTAGCAGAATGGCAGATAATTATTACAGGGAAGCCTTCATAATAAGGTTCAAGTTTAGGTAAAGAATATCAATAACTATTATAACAGTATTCTAGTAATCTCAGTGCCTGAAAGGCTGTGTTATACCATGAATCAATGTACTGGATGGTAGTATAATGGTTCATACGTATATACATAGAAGCCACCTCAATAGGGTTTGATTCTGGGTTTCGAATATCAACAATTGACAAAAGCGTAAATAATAAATTATTAATTTCTTTAAAGGAAACCTAAAGTTAATTGTAACCAAAACACAGGATCACAAGTCCGCCATTTTCCTCCTCTGGCCACACAGCCCCCTGCCCTCCCCCAGGAGCTTCTTAATGGAACCCACAGCATGACCCAATTGAGCAGGTCCCCGTGCCAGCTACCCCACAACAACTCTCCTGTTCAGCTTGCCGGCATTCTGAAGCCTGTCTACCTACTGCCCTCTGTTTGTGCCTCCTCTGCTCATTTCTTCTCTGTTTTGCATTTTCTGCTAACTTTTTTGCCCTATGTTTTGCCTTTTCCTGCTCTTTTTTCGGCCTCTGTTTTATTTTTTCTGCTAATTTTTCTACCTTCTATTTTGCCTTTTCTACTAGTTTTTCAGTCCTCTGTTTTGCCCTCTTCTGCTCTGTTTTGCCTTTCCTGCCCCTTCTTCAGCCCACTGTTTTGCCTTTTCTGCTTGTTTCTCCTGTCCTCCTGCAGTTTCCCTCCTCCCTCTATTTCCCTACTTCCTCCACACAGCACCCAGCCCTCCCCCTAGGACCTACTTAATGGAGGCCGTAGCGCTACCCCACTGAGTAGGTCCTTGTGCCAGCTCACCCCACAGCAATTCTCCAGTCCAGCTTGCCCGCAGCCCACTACCCTCTGCAGGCTACTACCATCTGCTCCCATACCAGCCCCAGGATGATGCTACGCAGCACACTCATCTACAGAACATCAGGACCATGCACCCAGTCTGCAACTAGCATCGCTAAGCTCGCCGCACCGCACGCCACCACCTCCATGGATTACATTTTGCTCGGAGAACTCAATTTCCACCTCAATAAATGCAACGACCCCGACTTCACCACTCTCCTCGACAACCTCGCCATCCTAGGACTGAAGCAGCTGGTCAACACGCCCACCCACAGAGCTGACCACACCCTCGACCTCATCTTCACTGGAGGAATAAACATCTGCTTCCGCCACACTACCCAGCCAATCTGGACGGACCACCACTGCGTCCATTTCACTTTCAACACCCCCACTGCATCAAGCCCGCCCACACGCACCTCGATGGAACTGGAGCAAGATCACAGAGGAACACCTCAACACTACCCTCATTCAAACCTCCCCCAATACCACGACCAACTCCCCCGCCTGGGAACTCCACCGCTGGATCTCTTGCTGCCCCGACAAGCTTGCACCCCTCCGCCACCCCACCAAACAATGCCCTCCAAAGGCCGCTTGGTTCACCACAGAACTTCAAGAAGCCAGATGCTCCTGCAGATGCCTAAAGAAGGCCTGGTGGAACCAGAAAACCTCCGAAGCACAAGAGACAACCACAGGAGCACCCTGAAGGAATACCACCAGCACATAAGAGTCACCAAACGGACTTTCATAAGAGACAAATTCCAGACCAACGCTACCAACGCCAAGGAGCTGTTCAACATCATACAGCAGTTCGTAAAACCCAACAGGGAGGCCACTGAAGTCACATCCTCCCAGGAACTCTGCGACAAGCTCAGCTCCTACTTGCATATGAAGATCGAGGCCCTCTACGACAAGTTCAGTGAACCAGCGCCGGGGTACCCCGCCCCCCACCCACCACTGACGAAAAGCCAACCATCACGACCTGCATCCATCGGACTCATCACCACGACCATGATGAAAACCTACTCAGGAGCCCCAACAGACCCCTGCCCACTGCACATCTTCCACAGGGCCGCCGCCGCCGCCATCGCACCCGAGCTAGGACAGACCATCAACACCTCTCTCAGATCCGGCATCTACCCAGATGACTGGAAACGGGCAGAGGTGAAACCCCTACTCAAGAAACCAACGGCTGACCCAACAGACCTGAAAAACTCCCGGCCCATCTCCCTCCTTCCCTTTGCAGCCAAAGTCACCAAGAGACTCATAAACACCCATCTGAAAGCCTTCATCGAAGATAACTCCATCCTAGACGCCTCCCAGTCGGGTTTCCGCAGCAACCACAGCACCGAAACCGCCCTCCTCGCCGCCACTGATGACATCCGCTTACTACTTGACCAGGGACACACTGCAGCCCTCATCCTGCTAGACCTCTCCAAAGCCTTCGACACCATCTCACATCGCACACTCGCAGCCAGACTTCACGATGCGGGGGTACAAGGAGCCGCCCTCAACTGGATTCAATCCTTCCTCTCTGGCAGAACCCAGAGGATTCGACTCCCACCTTTCCTCTCCAAGCCCACGGAAATCAACTGCAGAGTACCCCAGGGATCCTTACTCAGCCCCACGCTCTTCAACATCTACATGGCCCGCCTCACCACCATCGTCAGACAGCATGGGCTCAGCTTCGTTTCCGACGCAGACGACACCCAGCTCATCCTATCACTCACGAGGAATCCCGATGACACCAGACAGGAAGGAATGCAGAATGTGGTAGCATGGATGAAGAACAGCTGCTTGAAACTCAACTCAGAGAAGACCGAAGTCCTCATCCTCAGACCCTGCATCTTCGCCTGGAACAACAACTGGTGGCCCACCACCCTCGGGAACTCTCCCACCCCTACAGATCACGCTCGGAACCTCTGCATCATCCTCGATTCCTCGCTCTCCATGAACCGCCAGGTCAATGCCGTCGCCTTAAGTAGTTTCAACTGCCCCGGCATCCTCTGGAAGACCTTCAAATGGGTCCCCCCGACTGCAGACACCCCGTCACCCATGCACTCATAACCAGCAGACTGGACTACGGCAACACCGTTTACGCCAGAATCAAACAGAACTCTTCTACTCAAACTCCAGACCATCCAGAACGCCACAGCCAATCTCGTCCTCGGGACACCGCGCTACGACCACATGACACAACACCTTCGAACCCTCCACTGGCCCCGCATTTGAAGAGGGTCACTTTCAAACTCCTCACCCACGCCTACAAATCTCACAACAACATCGGACCCAAATACCTCAACGAGAGAGTATCCTTCCAGGTACCCAAGAGGACCTTAAGCTCCGCCGACCTCGCCCTGGCAGAAATCCCCCGCATCTGCAGAAACAGAACCGGCGGGAGAGCTTCCTCCTACATCGCAGCCAAGACCTTAAATGAGCTGCCTTTGAACATCAGATGCTCCCCCACCCTGCACACTTTCAGGAAGGACCTCAAGACCTGACTCTTCAACTGATCCGGAGCCACTCCCTTCTCTCTCCCAACGCCTTGAGACCCTCACGGGTGACTAGCACGCTCTATAAACCCCGTGATTGATTGATTGATTGACTGCCTGTCTACCTTTGCTCTTTTCTTGATCTGTTTTGCCTTTTCTGCTCAGTTTTTGCCCTCTGTTTTGCCTTTTCATCTCGTTCTTCTGCCCTCTGTTTTACCCTCTTCTGCTGTGTTTTGCTTTTATGTTCATTTTTCTGCCCTCAGTTTTGCCTTTTTTGCCTGCTCTTTTTTCTGCCTTCTGTTTTTCCTTTTTCTGCTTGTTTCTTCCCTCTTCCTGCTGTTTCCTCAAGACCTAGCTTTTTTTACGGGGACCCCAGACCCTAGCACCCTAAATCCATGGGTGACAGCGCCACGTTTTACAAATGCTGTTTGATTGATCGATCACAAGTGGGGCTGATGGTAACTTCAGTGATCTGAGTACTTGCTTGGTTATAGGTTATACCACAGTTTGAATCCAAGTCTATGGTGTTAACCTTAATTTATATTTCACAATCATCTTGTTTTTGCTTTTTTTAATGTAACTGTGACAGCGCCAAGTATACTTTACGTAATATGTTTACTTTAGGTCATATAGCTACTGATCATAATATAAGCACAATGTCTGATTTCAGTCAACTGACTCTGTAAGTCGTGATAGATTCCATGTAGATTTTTACTGGTAGGTGTTCATACCACTTTGTTTTGATATATTTGAAAAAAACTGTTGTTCTATTTGATTCGAGAAGCAGTTAACGACAAGTCCTACATAATTTGGAGCGTTTTGGCTAGAGTTTGGTTCGTGCAGTTTGTCTTGGGGAAATATTCATGGTGTGCATGGGAGGATAATTGTAACATATTGGTTTTTTGTCACACAAGAATGGCTATATTATTTCTGATATGGGGAAGGGCCCTGTGATGTACTTGCAGATAAAAGAGTAAGTTTATAGGGAACATGAAAGCAGAAACGTCTTTGGGTATGCAGTTCTTTGCTTTCTCTTTGTTATAGATGCGCGTTTAGGAAGTGTTGTCTCATACTGGGAAGAGATAAGGCATACCTACTGTTTTATTTATAAATGAGTGGATTATGAGCAAAACTGGCTTACAAGTGAGTTGGGCATGGATGTTAATTCAAGGAAATGCCTAAGGTAGCAGAAGTGACATCACATGCCCTGTGATCTCCACTTTCACTCACTCACACACATGCTTACACATACACACAAATTCACACATATATACACTCTCTCACCCATAAAGACACTCTCACCTGCAAGCAAGTGCACAAACACAAAAAGCATTCTTATACTTACATTACCTGCCATAGAAGGGCATATTCCAGCTTATTGTACTCCATTTTGATTACACTATTAGTGAATAATATAGTTTGCATATTTACTATTAGGGTAAAAAAATGACACTAAATAAAGAGAGTGGAGCCTCAGCTACCACTGTGTTCATGGCACTGAATTTGCCACCTAGGAGGCCAGGGGCCGCAAAGGCAGTGCTGGGAGCAGCAAAGAGCAAGCCAGAGGTCGCAGCTGCGACCCCTGGCGCCCCCTAAATGACTTCCATGCACATGGAAGGGTTGTGTAAAACGTGGCGCTATACGCTGCTAGACTTGTACAACTGCTAAATCACTGTATGGCCTCAGGCGTTTTGAGACATGTATTAATCATATTTGGGTATTCCATTGCATTACTCTTGATGATACCTACAATGCTATTTGATTATCCTGTTTGAGAACTAGTAATATGGAGCTTACGAGTAACCTTCTATAGCTCTTTAGTGCATACCTGCCGTAGATATGTAGGGTTGTTTCTATAGCAGGACACAACACTATGCGCTGCTAGACATGTGCAACTGCCATATCACTGTATGGCCTCAGATGTTTCGGGACATGTCTTTTTCGTATATGGAGGTTCCATTGAATTACTCATGGGGATGTGAGGCATGCGGTCCGAGGATTCTGTTTGAGACTTAGTGCAAAGTTTATGAATATTTTCTTTTAAGTGTATTGTTGCCATATATATGTAGGAATGATTTGTTTAAAATAGTTGTGTTTATTTCTTTATTTTTTAGATGTGACCCCGGTCTCAGAAGGAGTATTCAGGGAAACCTTCTATCGCTATTGAGATAATTACCCACAACCTACCTTGGTCAAGCCTTTTCGCTGTAATCAAAAGGGTGAGTGTGAATGGAAAGCTGGCTATTGCAACTTTGACCAAGGAAATAGAATACGGAGCTCATAAGTATTTGTTTATAGCCCTTTAGTGCTTAGTTTCTGTATATAAATGCTGGAAAGATCAAATTAACATAGTTGCTTCGATCTCTTAATTTTTTAGATGTGACTACGATTTAAAAGGTTTGTTCAGGGAAACCTCCTATTGCCATTTGGATAATTACCCACAACCTACGTTGGTTAAGGTTTTCAGCTAGAACATAATAGGGTAAGTGTGTATGGGGTTCTGACCATTGGAGCTCTGATCAAGGAAACTGTTGTGACCTATCCATTGCTGGTCCGCTCGCTGTGGAATGTGGTCTCGAGGGTGTTGCTGTGGAGAATGTGGAAAGCTGCTGCATTCACAGTACTCACGAAAAGACCGAAGGGACGGTTGGCGAACTCGGCAGGCTGTGTGTTCCTCAGTATGTAAAGTGTTAACGCGGGATTACTGGTTACTAGTTACCTTACCAGATCCCAAACCAAGTCGACTGGATCGTTGGTACCTGTCATTGAGTAAAAGGCAATCTAACAATATGTCAATCAATTAAGAACTTACACCACTCTAAATGACAACTGACCAGGATTAAGTTTTGAAATTTAATATAAAACCAAAGATAACTGAAGATACAAACTTCTCAAGATGAGATTCAAGAGATATACTGGTATCACAATGAACATGAATTCTTTGAATAATCTGAGTCTACAAAACAGAATAATGAGTACAAGTTCAAAGATCATTAGGTTTGCAAGGATCGATATAAGTTGCAACCTAAGAGTCATTACAGAAAAGAAAATCCAGGTTAGTCTGTCCCTACACTAGACTAAGTGACATCCCTACTTAACAAGATCTTTACCCCAAAAAGGTGTCAGCCGTGGTGACTTCCTAAGAAGATCACGCACTTCTCTTTGTCTCTTCTCTGATAATGGGTCTCTCCTGATCAGCCTATCTGCCTACCCATCCGCTTCCTTAGGCTCCCAAAATCATCTGCTCTTACTCTCCTCCCGGGTCGCTTTCCCTAATACAAAATCACATTTCCGATAGGAACGCCCCTTGGGACGCCCCTCACGTGGTACATCTTTGCGCGGTAAACTCCATGATGGTACTCTTCAAGACCCTCGTTAAAGTTGACCTTGGTTCCCAGGCTTCTTCTCCAGTGCGCCGATACCCCCTGAAATTCCTGAAGACTCCTACAGGCCTGCGCCAAGCGCCACTGAACAAAGCTCCATTCATTTAGACTGATTAGGACCCCTCGCACCTGCATACAGGCCATCCTACAGTGGGCCTCAAATTCCAGGCTCCCCCATATCTATAGGTCGTAAAGCATATGGAAAGCACAGTACTTGGCACCTCTCGACTTCTTCTCTAACAAGCACATTTCAGATCAAAGGAACATCATTATCAGTTCGAGCCTACTTGATTTACATGAAGCGGGTCCCTGCACCCTGAAAACATTTGACTTGATTTAAACAGCATTCTTAACTAACATACGTTTCTTAAAGTACACATCTATAAAGCATATATTTCAAACTAAATTCGATAATACATTTTGGAAGAACCATGTTAACCCCACCTCACATTATTTTAGCAGCACGTTTAGATTTTCTGTGAATTGCCATGAGGCCTACACAATTGAACTGGTTTGCAAGGTTCCACTTAACTCTTACATGATTCCTTTAACATGAGAACGTGAGGTTTTCATATTCATTCCAACATTTCTACATTAGTCTCACACTGTTATGATTATTGTTACCCTACTTAAAACACTCTATACATTTCACTACTGAATATAAGACACTCTGGTGCAAGGTATATGTTAACTAACTACGTGCTTGTAAATATGGTGCACTTATACATTTTTTCTCAGACTAGTGCTCTCTCAGTCCCCCCTTTGATGACCTTCAGGGGTCATCACCATCAAAACACCATCACAAAAATGTAGGACTCTTCAAAGTGAAGTCGTGGCAGTACCACTTCTTTTCATTGTCTCCAATGCCTTCAGACTCTTATATTGTGTATCTTGCATCGCTGTCAACCTTTTCTCCTGTTCTCTCATAGATCTCTGCAATCTGTTTGCTCTATACCACTGATACAAACGCACCAATCCCCACAAAGTGATTACACAAATCACAATTATGATGATGGGTTTCAGTATGTACCAAACGATACCCTTTCCTAAGTTGGCAAACCAACCTCCAACTTTACCCATTCCATGACCTACTTTTTCCCACACGTTTATCTTTGTCAGATCCTCAATTTCGTGGTGTATGGCAGTGATGTTTCGTATGTACTTCTCTAGAGGTTTTGAATTGTCTGGAATGTAAGTGCAACATTCCTGGACCTTCAAAGCCTTACAGACTCCGCCCTCCTTGGCTAACAGAACATCTAAAGCAAGTCGGTTCTGAAGAACCATTGCCCTTATCGATTGCATCTCACCCTCCACCAGCATTAATGATCTAGCAGTACTGGCAGATAACCTATCTACGACTGTAGCCAATCTCCTAATTTTGATGTCATTCAGTATCACTCCTAGGATAGGGAATGCAGCACCGAATACATCCCCAATTACTTCTGCTGCACCTAGCCCTCTCTTCCCTCTAGTTGGTATTCCTTTCTTTGTCGTTTCTAAATTCTCAACATGATATATTTTGGGGAAGACAATTGCTAAATAACATGATCCGTACCAATTATCTGGTAGCTTCACATAGGCATTTCTTCCACATACAAAATATACATTTGGAATTGCTTGCATCTCTTTCAGAAAATCTTTGGAGTAGTACTCCAATTGAAAAGCATGTTCACAACTGACTTGACCTACATACAGATTCTCATAATAGGAGTAACTCCTGTGAATGCACAGTTTCCCCCATTTCTCCTTGTCTAAAGCAATTGGACCAAAGCTACCCTTTCTTTGGTGTATCCTTTCTTCCTTGGTCCAATCTGTTTCCCATTGCCCTGAAGCCTTTAGAATCTTCTGCCTCCTGTATCTAGTATCTACCTGCCCTATAAACTTTTTCTCAATTTCAGACACTTGACAAGTCAGATTATTTCTTCGGGCATGTGAAGTATCTAACGTTTTCCATGGAATGAACCATTTGTGTAATCTGTCTTTGCTCTTGTAATAGTCCCACTTGTTCAGATGCTTGTAATTTGGGACCTCTGGCAATGTCGAATCAAAGTTCGAGAAGTAATACTCGAACCCCTCTCGTCCATAGAATATGCTCAACAATAAACTACATGTAATTCCATATGTCAATGGAAGATGATGGTATCTGATACCCTCCTCCACCGAAGCTGGTAATTGCATACAAACGTAGCAATTCTTTGCCTCCATGACATCAATGTATTCGTAAAGCAATTTGGCATAAGCATTTGACCTGAAGTTTCCCTGTGATTCGTCTGTGTGTAATCTTTTTAATTCCGCATCTAACAACGCTTTGTCTTTATCATTGATGTTTCCCTTACTATTAACAGTGATTGTCCTTTGTGTTGACACTCCCTTGATTTCCTTAACTGCAGTTGCATCTCTCTCGTGTCCCACTATATATGAAACAGTAACCACTAAAACTATAAGTGAAATCACCACCCCTAAAAGTGTGCCAACTATACATTTCGCCCTGCGGTTCGGGTTGCCAGCCTCCATGATCTCAAACAGTATAATTTTGGTTTTCTTCTATCTCCAACGTCTCCTTTTTTCCGAAAAAATGTCTCTCTTTTGAACACCTGGAAGTTGACAATTTACTCCGCAAAACAGTTTAAAGTCCTGTAGGAAATAGACAACCCTAGCCCTTCTCCATCCTCTAAAAGGGAGACCCTATCATTTTCTTCTTCCACTCGGCGCTAGGTTATCTTGCAGCAATATTTACAATTCCTTTTCAAAAGTCTTTTATCAGTCAGAATCTATGAATGTTGCAAGGAGTGACACTACGTCTTCATAAATGTCCATACGAAGAAGGATTCCTTCAAATATTGGGCAGTTCTCACAACAACACGGAAATTCGACTGTCTCTAGGATTATTCTCCTTATTTCACTCTGGACAAGTGGTCGAACAAAATGAAGAGTTAATGTCTTTTCAATCTCCACTCCTGGTACTATCAGTTCTACATCCACAGTTACAAAGGGGTCCGTTCTGACCAGGATCACCTTCTTCACTTTCCCAGTTCTGCGCCCCTTTGAAGACATTTACAACAAGGTATTAGTCCAAGACAATGAGTGTTCCAAGAACTTCCACTACTCGCTCAAGCATTTCCAGTCGAAGAAGAGTTCCCTCCAACACTGGATATAGTGAACAGCAAACCGGAAAATCAACTGTCTCTAAAATCAATTTTCTTATTCCGCTCAGGAGAGGAGGATAGACGATGTTGAGTGTCAGCAACCTTTCGGTCTCCGCTCCTGGCAGCAGGAATCTTATTTGCACTGTGATGATCGGATCAGTTCTGATCAGGCTCACTTCCCTGACCCTCCCGGTTCGGTGTCCCATGGACATCTGCAACGAGGTAGGTCCAATCGGGAGTAGAGTACCTTCTGCTAGGCACTCGCACCCTCCTTGATCTTCTAAGACCTTCCTCGGCTTGATCCTGGGTATCTTCTTCTGGATCCGAGTCTTCGGATATAGGAGCAAGCGTTTCTTCCTGAGCCGACCCTAAACTTAGCCTCCTTCTTCTTTCCGGCCAAGTGGCAGCTCCAAGCCTTGTTCTCCTATTTCTCGTCCTCACACTCGGTTCTTGGTCGCTCTGGTACTGATCTGTGTCTGAGTCGTATTCACTGCAGCTCTCTCCTTCAGTTGCGTCTTCAGTCTCACTGCCGTCCTGTCTTCTCTCCTCTTCTGGATCCGATGCGTTCCCACCTTCTTCCGACACCCCCTCAGATGATCCAATCCCCTCTTGTGCTCTTCTTCCACGACTGAACTTTCGTCTGGGATAGGAGCTGTTTCTTCTAGAGGTGCTGGAACTCTTTGAGTATGGGATGCATGGATCCAATTTGGCAGCCCTCCGCACTTCACCGCGGTGTTCGTGATCAGGATTACCTGAAAGGGCCCACGCCAGCGTACATCTAGGCAGTTCTTCCGGACGTGCTTCTTGACCAACACCCAATCCCCTGGGTTCAGATCATGACACAGATTCCTTGATGCTGGAACTTCAGCCGCCTGCACCTGAAGGGACACAGAATGGATGGCGTCAGACAGTCCCTTACAATAATCCAAGATCAGATCATCTGTGATATTCAATAGGGCAGCAGTTGGAACCGTAGGAAGTCTCATGGCCCTCCCCATCAGAATCTCGTGTGGAGAGAGACCTGTCCTCCTGTCAGGTGTGCTACGCATGCTCATGAGCACTAAAGGAAGAGCATCTGGCCAACTCAAAGATGTGGATGCGCAAACTTTAGCCAATCTATTCTTCAGAGTGCCGTTTACTTGTTCCACAATCCCTGAGGCTTCTGGTCGATAACTACAATGCAGTTTCTGATCGATCTTTAATGTGGAGCACAACATCTTCACTATTTCGCTGTTAAAATGTTTTCCTCTGTCCGATTCCAGAGAGGCAGGCACCCCGAAGCGCGGTATCAGCTCCCTGAGCAACAAGTTAGCTACTGTGAGTGTATCGCACCTACGTGTAGGGTACGCTTCAACCCATCTGGAAAATATACATACAACCACCAGCACATACCTAAGGCGGTTAACTCTTGGCATTTCAATAAAGTCTCATTGCATTCTATTGAAAGGCCCCCCCGACCTCCCAATGTGACTCAGTGTGACTGGTGTCCTTTTGCCTATGTTCAGTTGTTGGCAGGTAACACATCGCTTGCATACTGATTCTGCTGCTATTCTAAATTTTGGGCAATACCAAGTCTGCCTAAACACTCTCATCATAGCGTCTCTTCCTAGGTGTACTGGACCATGTATTTGCCTTGCCATGGGATTCGCTAGTTCCTCAGGTAACACAGCCCTCCCATCTGCTGAAATCCAAAAATCCATCTCGCTTCTCACGCAACCTGCTATTTCCCATGCCTTTTTCTCTGCTTCAGGTGCGTTCTCCTGCATCACTCTTAAATCCTCCCAAGTGTCTACAGTCTCTAACATCATGCTTAATTCTGTCTTTTCTTCAGCACCATCAATTTCCACTTTTGAAAAAGAATAATCTTGTTCCGCACAATAGCGTGCGACCTCATCAGCGTACCTGTTGCCTTGTGATACAAAATCTGTATTCTTAGTATGAGCTACACATTTTACTATTGCTATGGCAACTGGACCTTGTAGTGCTTCTAACAACAATCGCACAAATTCTCCATTTCGAATGGGCGAACCAGAGGAGGTCATGTAACCTCTCTGAGACCACAACTGCCCGAAATCGTGAACCACACCGAAACCATATTGGCTGTCAGTGTATATGGTGACTCTCTTTCCGTTTCCTGCTATGCAGGCACGAGTTAGGGCAATGATTTCTGCTACCTGTGCGGAATGTACTCCTTCCAGGCAAGCGGCTTCCACAACTCCAGTAATGGTACAAACAGCATAAGCTGCTCTCAACCGACCAGTATCGTCTCTTAAACATGAGCCATCGACAAAGTAAATCTCATCAGGGTCAGACAACGGCTCATCCACAATATCTGGTCTGGGTTTCGTGCATAGTTCAGTCACATCAAGGCAATCGTGGTCTTCACATCCTTCGCCTTCTATTACAGTAGGTAATGGCATCAAAGTAGCAGGATTCAAGAGAGAGCATCTCCTGAGGGTCACGTTCTCCGCGGCAAGGATAACTTGCTCGTAGCGCGTGAGCCTGCTATTGGTCAGATGCTGCGTCTTCGTCCTGGTCATTAACAATTCTACAGAATGCGGTACGTACACCACTAACGGATGTCCCATCACAATACTCTCACTCCTTTCAATGCTGACACCCGTTGCAGCAACGGATTTGAGACATACGGGCAACGCTGCGGCTACCGGATCTAATGTAGCCGAAAAGTATGCAACTGGTCTACGGGCATTTCCGTGGGTCTGTGCCAAGACTGACAAAGCACATCCCTCCCTCTCACAGCAATAGAGTGAAAATGATTTCTCGTAGTCGGGCATCCCCAGAGCCGGAGCACGACACAAGTCGTCTCTCAGCTGCAAGAACGCCACTAGGCATTCGTCATCCCATGGTACAGGATCACTCACCTCCTTGTGCGTCAGTTTCTGTAAGGGTTTTGCTTTCAGTGAAAAGTTAACTATCCACTGTCGACAATAACCAACCATTCCTAGAAACATCCGAACTTCTCTCTGTGTCGTAGGCGCATTCATCTTCATTATTGCCTCAATCCTCTCTGGGGACACCTTGCGTTTTCCCTTTTCTAACCGGTGCCCCAAATACTGTACTTCTGTCAGACAGTACTGCAACTTGCTCGGAGATACCTTATGTCCATTTTCAGCTAAATGGTTCAATAAGGCAATGGAATCTACTTTACAAGCTTCCTCAGTCTCTGACGCAACAAGTAGGTCATCTATGTACTGAACCAGAACCGAATTCTGCGGCAGTACTAGATTTTCGAGATTCTTCTTCAACAACTGGTTGAAGATGGATGGGCTGTCTGTGAATCCTTGTGGGATTCGACACCATGTTAAAACGCGATCTTCCAGTTTAAAAGCGAAAAGATACCTGCTCTCTTCATCCAATGGGATTGAAAAGAAAGCCTGGCAAAGATCTATCACTGTGAACCATTCTGCTTGACATGGTATTTGAAACAGTATCACTGATGGATTCGGTACCACGGGGCAACATGAAACGACTATAGTGTTAATTTTTCGTAAATCCTGAACTTCCCGCTAGGTTTCTGCAAACCCATAATCGGGGAGTTACAGGGACTACCCACGATTTCTTTCAGTATTCCCTGTTGTATCATTGACTCGATCACAGGTTTTATTCCTGCAATCGTTTCCTGGGACAATTTGTATTGAGGCGTTCTTGGAAACTCGGCATTTGGTTTTACCATTATTTTTACTGGTTCTACCCCTTTAATCAACCCTATTTCTTCTCCTGTGAAATCCCATACCTCTGATGCTACTGCATCTCGTAAGTCTTGGGGAAGATCTTCTACTGTCAGAGTAGGATATAGTTCTACACAGGATTTTGAATTGGCTACCTTGAAAGTAGCATCATCGTCTGTAGTCTGTACCTCCACTCCCTGCGGGGTGTAGTATATTGTGCAGTTCAATTTGCACAGTAAATACCTTCCTAACAGACATACAGGACTCGAATCACAAACCACAAACTGATGTTCGTTCATATGGTTTCCTATCTTCACAGACACGGGTTCTGTCAAGGCACTAGTCAGCCTTTTGTTTGCGACTCCTACCACCTGAATTGTTTCCCCTGACATCGGCAAGTCTGGAACCACCGCTGATCTCAGAGTTGATCGAGTAGCTCCAGTATCCACTAAGAACGTTGTAGGACACCCTGTCACCTCTGCCTCTACAAACGGCCCTCCCTGATCCACCTCTAGGACTGCCCCGAGGGTACAGTCCTCTTCACTACTCACACGTTGTCCTGTCAATGGATCAATATAATAACACTTTTCTTCCTCGATAAAGAGAGGCATTTGTTTAAAGACCTTTCCCCCTGTCGCTATTTTCGGTGGCTGTGGGAACTGGGCCCGTGGAGCCGAAGTCCCCCCTTTGGCCACCTTGCTTCCTGGAACTGTCACCTTTGGAGCTGGAACTTCTTGAACCTGCTCTTCTATTTCTAGCTCTCCATTTTCAGGGTTAAAGGGACACTCGCGTCGCCAATGTCCCACCTGGTGACACAAATGGCACTTTGTCGTTTTCTTTAAAGTGGCAAAGTCTACCCTAGGCCTCTGACCTTCTTCATTATCCTTGTTCTGACCACTTGACTTCTGTCCCATTGTCCCCGTTCCCTGTTTCTGCTGTCCGCCCTTCCCGGCTGACTGCATTTGCACCACCATCAATTTCTCCTTTAGATTCTTGGCTTTAGAATCTATTTCGTCACTACAGTATCTCGCATATCGCAGGATCTCATCTAGTGGTTTGTTTTGCCAACATATTAAATGTTGCTGAATCATCAAACAAATATCAGGTCTCAACCCCAAGACAAACTTTGACACAAACTGCCCTATATCTTTGGGATCCATTACATCGAGTCCACTGTATTGCTTGAATGTTTTCAACAACCTCTCATAAAACTCATGAACGGTCTCCTTTGGTTCTTGTCTTGTTCGGTCTATTTTTACCCAATCTATGTCCTGTGGTGGTACCTTATCTTTCAGCCAAGCTATTACCCTTTCATACTTTTGCATGACAATCTCGGACGGTCCATTAGTCCGAGCATCCCTCACTGATTCAGTATTCGGCCATTCAACACTAGTCTTGCATGGTGTCCATAAATCAGATGGAACCACGATGTCAAACAACGTGTTCAAATCAATCCACAATACCTTCGAGATCTTTACAAACCTTTCTACCTGCTTATACCACTCTACTGGATTGTCCCTTAACTTCGGAAATGAGTTGGTAAACGCAGCTAAGTCTCCTCTACTCCAGGGCACATGTACATAATTTCCGTTTGATATTTCCCGCAAAGGGAATGCCTCCATCTGCATTACCCTTCCCTCTGGGGTCATCACACTTGTACTCCGTCTAACAGTGCCCTTTTTCGACCACCTCTCTTCCCATTTGTCCAGTTCTCTCCACACCCTTATTCCTAATACCAACTCTCTTATGTGTGTTTTTAATCCAGTAGTTCTCTTCTCATCTAGGTCTTGGTCTGAGTACTGCAATCTGTGGTTACTCTGCAATGCCCTTGTCCTAGATAAATCTACGGCATATCTGTCTGCCAAATTGGTCAGTTTCTCATGAAACGCTCTAGCTTTCCTAGTAATATCCTTTGCCATGAACAACAGCTCATCCTGTTCATACAATTCTATCCTTTCTAAAGGCAATGTACCATCAATTATCTCATTGACATCTGATTTTAAACTGGTGACATCAAGTCTCTTTGCCTTAATTTCAGCTTTCAACACACAAAATTTAGTTACTCCATCCGCATCTCTCCCATCCCAGCTCCGAGATCTACGTTTAGGCTCCGGTGAGTTATGCGGAGTCTTCCCATGCTCCCACCTCTCTAGATCCCAGGCTTTTCCATCCTCTCGGGGTGGATGGTGAAATACTCCATTGCTTCTCACATCCCCACCTTCCCCGTTCTGCCTGTTCTCTCTGGATGTATAGTAAGGCATTCCATTACTCCCCCTTTCCTCACTATTTCCCTGTGATTCCTGATTACTCGAGGCATGGCGGGACCTATCACTGTTCTCCTTTCTCCAATGTTGGACGTCTTCTCCGAGTACATGATGAAGGCACCTAAACCTATTCTGAAAAGCATGTACCATTTGGTCTCCACCTTTCTCCCAGAGACGGGACATCTCCTCACACTCTACACTCCTACTATTTTGCTCCTGCTGTTCCCTCTCATCCGTAGGACGTGTAACTCCTCTATTCTCCTGACTTTGGCCTTCCCGCCCCTGACTGCTTTCGCTGGCCCCACAATGAGATACAGTCCCGTTACCTCTGCTTTCCCATTCTGGTTCTGTTCTTGACCTGTTACTCGGGGTTACTGCGGGCCCATCCCATTCCCTCAAATCAGCTCTTAATTCTGTATAGGACTTTGGCCGCGGTCCCCTTAGGTCCATCGGTCCTCTCTGACCTCCCTGTCCTGTGTTGGGACCTACAGTTGTATCTAATGGGGTGTTCCACGTTACCGAACCTGGCAATTGCTGCCATGCATTTGTCACGTTATTCCTCCTTTCCATCTCGATCCTTTCTCTATCCAATTGCCTCTGTTCTTCCTCTCTATCTCTCTCAGGGTTATAGATCTATACTATAGGTCCTATGGTAACAGGCACTTGAAGAGCGTCTGGCAATCCAAAAGACTCAACCCTTTCGGTGGTTGGCGTTTTCTGCACCACAAACCTTCCCACTACACTCTGTACTGTACTAGGTTGAGGTGTCTCCCCACCTTTGATAGGTGTCCATTCCGATATAGGGAGTGGTGTATACCCCTCTATGGCATTCCCATCTTCCCTTGCGAGCCCTCTATCTTCAATTTCCTCAACTCTCGGAGGTGGTCTGTCTATCAATAATCTATTTATCACATTGTCCTCCGACTCGCTCTCCTCATCCTCTTCCATGAGGTTCCTCCCACCTACCACCTCCCTCATTGGATACAACTTCTCTACCTCAATAGCCTGTACCCTCCATCTCTTTGCCTCCTCGTCCCATTTGGAATCTCGCACTGCTCTTACCGATCGCGTCAATCTTTGTTGACGCCTGTCCAAATTTCTATCGTGTGCCGCCCTAATCCATGCATTAAGGGCCTCAAACTGGGTTGGTCTAGGTGAGGGTTTCAATGAGGACATGGTTGCTTTTAGCCGATGTAACACCTCTAGCTTAAACGTTCCGTACTTTGGGAACTGCATTTCCTCATTTCCTTCCGTAAGCTTATTCCAAGCCCCAATCCATAATATCGTATGCAGCCCCACATTCGTTGCCATATAATGAGCTGGTGTACCCTCCGGCGGTGCCTCTTCCCCGTAATAATGTTCACTTCTTTTTCTTTTAAAAATCCCTTTCAAACACTTAAAACACTTCATGATTTCTCTTTTCTCCGCGTTTGTTTACTTCCTGATGACAATCTCCCAATCGCCGTGCTGTTCTCGCTAACTGGCCTATCCGAGCGCGGCTTACCTCCTACTTCACTCTAGCCGCCCAACCAGAGCGCGGCTCTAGCTAACGTCACACCAACCGCTCAATCACAGCGCGGCTCTATCCGACGTCACCCGTCCCCCTTCGCAGCAGTTCCCCTCCTTTTTCAGCTCGTCTCCTCGGTCACGCATGCATCTCATTCATACTCTGAAAAATGATTACTTCCGTCCAAGCGATCACCTTTCTTGACTGTACGCCCACAGTCTTTTCTGTAGTTGTCACCTTAACTTGATGAAATGTCTTTCCGTTTACGTCCAGACAATCGCCTTCTCTGATAGGTTGCTTACACACAGTAACTTTCGACCAGCGTCCGTTACTCATACACTCACTCTTACACTCCCCCTATCTCGGTCCCACGGCGGTCAATGGTACCTCATGACTTCCGTACTATGGTCGACAACTACTCTGGATGTTCGATACACCCAAAACCACTTAAGCTCTGGCCTGAACTTAAGATTTGCCAGTTCACCCGTTTACCAGGTAACCGGTTCACCAGGTTGCGCGCGCTCACAACCTTCTCTCATTCACACTACAGGCATTCAACTCCGCAAGACATTACGATACAAATACAACACAAAACACCGCAATCTGTTCACGCATGACCCTTGTTATACTCACTCTCCTCCAATACTGCTGCTTTTCTCGCACCGTCTGCACCTTCGGCGCACGATTCTTCCGCTGCTCGTCTCTTGGTGTCTAGGGGCCTTGGGGTAAACTAACCTCTCTAGATTACCTTCCTCAAGAAGATAACCATCCTAATCTGCTACCAACTGTTAACGCGGGATTACTGGTTACTAGTTACCTTACCAGATCCCAAACCAAGTCGACTGGATCGTTGGTACCTGTCATTGAGTAAAAGGCAATCTAACAATATGTCAATCAATTAAGAACTTACACCACTCTAAATGACAACTGACCAGGATTAAGTTTTGAAATTTAATATAAAACCAAAGATAACTGAAGATACAAACTTCTCAAGATGAGATTCAAGAGATATACTGGTATCACAATGAACATGAATTCTTTGAATAATCTGAGTCTACAAAACAGAATAATGATTACAAGTTCAAAGATCATTAGGTTTGCAAGGATCGATATAAGTTGCAACCTAAGAGTCATTACAGAAAAGAAAATCCAGGTTAGTCTGTCCCTACACTAGACTAAGTGACATCCCTACTTAACAAGATCTTTACCCCAAAAAGGTGTCAGCCGTGGTGACTTCCTAAGAAGATCACGCACTTCTCTTTGTCTCTTCTCTGATAATGGGTCTCTCCTGATCAGCCTATCTGCCTACCCATCCGCTTCCTTAGGCTCCCAAAATCATCTGCTCTTCTCTCCTCCCGGGTCGCTTTCCCTAATACAAAATCACATTTCCGATAGGAACGCCCCTTGGGACGCCCCTCACGTGGTACATCTTTGCGCGGTAAACTCCATGATGGTACTCTTCAAGACCCTCGTTAAAGTTGACCTTGGTTCCCAGGCTTCTTCTCCAGTGCGCCGATCCCCCCTGAAATTCCTGAAGACTCCTACAGGCCTGCGCCAAGCGCCACTGAACAAAGCTCCATTCATTTCGACTGATTAGGACCCCTCGCACCTGCATACAGGCCATCCTACAGTGGGCCTCAAATTCCAGGCTCCCCCATATCTATAGGTCGTAAAGCATATGGAAAGCACAGTACTTGGCGCCTCTCGACTTCTTCTCTAACAAGCACATTTCAGATCAAAGGAACATCATTATCAGTTCGAGCCTACTTGATTTACATGAAGCGGGTCCCTGCACTCTGAAAACATTTGACTTGATTTAAACAGCATTCTTAACTAACATACGTTTCTTAAAGTACACATCTATAAAGCATATATTTCAAACTAAATTCGATAATGCATTTTGGAAGAACCATGTTAACCCCACCTCACATTATTTTAGCAGCACGTTTAGATTTTCTGTGAATTGCCATGAGGCCTACACAATTGAACTGGTTTGCAAGGTTCCACTTAACTCTTACATGATTCCTTTAACATGAGAACGTGAGGTTTTCATATTCATTCCAACATTTCTACATTAGTCTCACACTGTTATGATTATTGTTACCCTACTTAAAACACTCTATACATTTCACTACTGAATATAAGACACTCTGGTGCAAGGTATATGTTAACTAACTACGTGCTTGTAAATATGGTGCACTTATACATTTTTTCTCAGACTAGTGCTCTCTCAAAAGGAACCAATAAATCTACATATTTGCCTTCTTACTGGTATACGAGTACTGCATCCCGGCATAACAATTTGGAGACAATTGCATGCCCTCCTTTGCAACGAGGAACAGTCCCATGCATCAAATTCAATGGTGAATACGTCTACAGAGCAAGTTTACTAGTTCACTTTGCTCTTCAAGTTTGCACCTTATATAGACCTATTTCCACGATTTTTCCAAGGAGTTAAGATACTGTTTTCTTACCTCTTCTTACCAGTGACAGTTAAACCTGTGTGCACGCCCGACGCCTCCGCTGTTTCATTTCTCAACATCAGCTCTTCGGCGCATCATATCCACATTGGATGTTATGCGTGATGCCATCTTGGGTGCAATTTTACACAGGGGTCTTGGGGGGCAGCCGAGCGTAGGGAGGTCTGTCCCCCGGGATGTTTGGGGAATGGGAGCGGCACGGGACTCTGCTCCCCCCCCTTTTGGGCTGGTTGGGCTTTTTGGGCTGTTTGGGCTATTTTGTAGCCCAAGGGATATTTATTCCTCCATTTTGTGTGTTCCTGTCACAATTTTGAGTATTTCCGGTAGCTGGTCCCCAGCTTTCTAGAATTTTTTCTTTGGTGACCTGGTGGCTGGGAGCATTTAGTCAGGAAATTTTTTGTTTTGGTCAGGGAAGTTTTTGCGCTGAAGTTTAGTTATTTTTGGCTTGTTATGGAAGAGTTTTCAAGTGTCTTTCGATGGCATCAGGAGATTTTAGGGGCTCTAAGCGCTTCGGCTTCTGGACGGGGCAGGTCACAGGGATTTATTAATTGGCGACATAACAGCGGCGGTGGCTGCTTGCACGTCGTAAACGACTAACAATGAACCCGGTTTTGGAGCAGGACCGCCTGCGGTCTAGAAAAGCAGCCCCAGTTTGGCATATCATGTCCGGTGGCGAAGGCAGCGGGGGCGAGGTAAGCGGGGGGTGAGGTGGTGTCATTGGGTGGCAGTTTTGTAGGGGAGGGGGAATGGGCCCAGTTTGGAGGGTGGGGGGAGTTTCAGCCTCGGGGGTGTCTCCTTAGCAGGTCCTGAAAGGGGGAGAGGGTGAAGTGAGGTCCTTTGGATTTTCAGAGGGAGAATTGGTTCCGGTGGCAGGGGTGCACGCTTGGGACAGCATGGATCCATGGATCCCCCAAACCCAGAGCCCCTAAACCCCTTTTAAAGGGGTTTAGGGGCTCTGGGTTTGGGGGGCTACAGGTACCTTAGTACCCCTCCACCAGAGTGAGCCCCCTTAAGGGGCACAGTTCAGCATTTCAGTCATTGTGATGAGGAAGTGAGGTTGGGGTCTTTTGGGGTTGGTTAGGGTGAGAGGGGAGTTCGTCACGCGGGGGCCGCTCCCGCACCTGTTTTTTTCAGGATGTTTGTGTGGAGTGGGGATGTGGCGGAGGGGGACCCCCCCCTCCGCCGCCCTCCCGGGTAAGTATGGTGAGTTATGGCTCTGGGGGCAGGGTGCTGATCGTTTTTTTTTTTTTCGAGGGTGGTCTTTGGGCCAGGGGAGATTGCAGGCCAGGACTCAGTCAGCAGAGCGAAGTGCGGCCCCAATGCACAGAGGAGAAGGGAGGGTGGAGCCTTGCGTGGCACATTCCATACCTGCGGGGGAGCCCGGAGCGGCCAGCACACGAAGGTCAGGCGCGACCTCGCTGGCCCCAACGAAAAACAGGACTCAGTCAGCAGGGCGAAGTGCGGCCCCAATGCAATGAGGAGTAGGGGGGGTGGAGCCTTGCGCAGCACATTCCATACCGGCGGCGGCGCGGTCAGCAAACAAAGGTCAGGCGCGACCCGCTGACCCCAACGTAAAACAGACGCTGCAGTCACCGCAGGGGGGAGTACCGGCGAGCACAGCGGCTCCCCCGCCAGGATTATTTTCACAGGCCGCTAGGGCTGGTGTAGGCATTGGTGGGTCGGCTGAGGCCCGCAGTGTGGGTTTTATGATGGATCCTATACAGATAGAGGAATCGTTTGTACTGTAATATGATGACTTCCCTGAGGAAGGGGAGTGGAGGGACAATGAGGAAGGGGGGTGCCTTCTCATGTGTCTCCTAGATTTTTACAGGCACCGGAGGCGGTGCAGCCCAGGAGGGCAGTGGCGTTGGGGCCAGGATGAGAGTGCGGCCCTCGGTGAGGGTTCCTCAGACGGTGGTTCCGGTTGAGCAAATGGCATGGAGATCGGCGCCTGGTCGGGCAGCCTTGTTAGAGCCAGGTGAGAATGTTGTACTACGGGCCAACCCACCAATGGTGTCAGTGGGGACAAAGGGTGAAGTATTTTTGGGAGGAGCTGGGTGGTAAGCTCCGTAGGTGAATCGGTTAAAGAGCGGAGTGAGAAGGTTATTCCACGGGCCAACCCAAAAATGGTGTCGGTGGAGGCAAAGGGTGACGATGTTTGGGAGGAGCCGGGTGGTAAGCTCCACATGGGTAAATATATTAGAGACCGAGCGGAGTGAGAAGGTTGTTCCGCGGGCCAAACCAAAAATGGTGTTGGTGGAGACAAAGGGTGACTATGTATGGGAGGAGCCGGGTGGTAAGCTCCACATGGGTAAATATATTAGAGTCCGAGGTGTGGGGACTGGTGAAGTGGTGGCATCAGGCACTAAAGTGGAGAGTGGCATGAATACTGGACGGAGGGGCCAGGTAAAGAGCCTTGCAGAGTAAAGAGCTAAAGTTTAATAACAACCTCCTGTACATGGGTGTAGCAAAAAGCTCCCAGGTGCGCATTTGATGTTGGCCACGAAAGAGCACGTTTGAAGGGGGGTAATACGTTGAAATGTTGAAGCTACTTCACAAGGAGATACGGTCCAAGGAAGGGTCTAAGGAAGAGAGGTATGAGCTGGCCGAGCGGCTTACGGTGCCGTTGACAAATGTAAACTGGAAGGCCTATACTTACCGTAAGTGGTTATCTGTAGGTGCCGGCCCTTTCAGGGAAGGCCTACCCGGGGAGGGGTGGGTAGGACAATAGATACACAGTCAGGATCAGGAGCGTGAGGGGAGTTTTTATGAAGGCTTGGGCACAAGGGAGTATGGTAAGTTCATACCCGAGTTCTCTCAGTGCGGAAGGAAACACCGCTTGGTTAGGTGTTGGGGAGGCAGGGCGCAAGGAAACCAGCAGGGGCACCGGACAGGTGCTTGCACATCTGGGCCTCCACAGCGATCCCCGGGTGGTAGGGGCGGTAAGGAATTTCAGGGTCATGGGCCCAAAAGCTTCTACACCAGTCAGACTAACAGCTTTGGCGTCAGGGTCTGGGGAAGATGAGGGTTTGGAAGCAGAGCAGGTCCTGTTGGAGAGTTTTGAAGAGGGGTTTCGTTGGGATTAAAAGGGGCCTCAGCAGAGGCGGTGGGCAAACAATTTCGAAGTCAGCATTTTAACATATGGCAGGGGTGCAACACAAGTTGGACAAAGAAATCCGTGAAGGAGGGTTGGCAGGTCCTTTTGATGGCTGCCCAGTGGATGATTTGATTTGTTTCTTCGATTGGGAGGGGTGTTCCCAAAGAAGAATGGGGTCAGTACGGACTAAGACGACACCTCTCGTGGCTGAGGAGTTTTCAGTAAATATTTTCATGGATGAGGAGGCAGCCCCAGTGTCATATTTCCCAGTTTAAGTTGCTATGTCATTGGTTGTGACCGCGGACGCACTTACAGATATGGCGACAGGCGACATAAAATCTTCATTTCACTTGCTTCCCGTACATCCGGATGATTGGGGTCTTCTTAGATTCCAGTTTGAAGGACGGTGGTACGTGTATAGGGCATTTCCGATGGGTTGTGCTTTGTTTAAGTGTTTCAGCACCTTTTTCAGGGGTATTTTACACAGCACACTGGTCCGAGGCTGGTAACACACTACTTAGACGCCTTCTTTTGTAGGTTCCCCGGGCTCCACGGAGGGCCAGGTAGCACTAGACACTTTCCACGAGCTCTTGGGGGAGCTGGGGTTGGCCCTTGGCACCAGAGGAACAATGGGGCCATGTCGACCATGTCATTCTTAGGTATGGAAATTGACTTAGTAGGAATGCAGGCACGGGGTCGGTTGATAAGAACCCGAAAATGTTGGTGTTGTTGAAAGGAAGGTGGGCAAGCATAAATTAACACCGAAGGGCATCCAGTTTTTGTGGGGCTATATCAATGTTGCCTGTAAGGTAGTCAGTACAAAAGGGGGTGGTGATGGACGGAGCATCTGAGCCAATCAAACACTCACACCCAGTCAAAAGATCTGGGTTTGATCCATCACCGTTCTTTAGCCCACTCTGCCACCCCAGTTCAGACATGGCTATATGCAAATCAGTCTGACCCTGTGCCTCTTGGGAACAGTCCAGCCCGAACTGCCAAGCCATGTCTTCCCTTGACCGGAAACAAGCTTCCGAGGACCGGTTTCTGGCATTCCAGCCGTCTTCAGCCCGGCTTGCTTGAATCCAGTGGCAAAGTGAGCAAGGGACTCATGTCTGAGCATACCCTGCCACACTTATGGCGGCCAAAGCGGTACAAAAGGGGGTGGTGATGGACGGAGCATCTGAGCCAATCAAACACTCACACCCAGTCAAAAGATCTGGATTTGATCCATCACCGTTCTTTAGCCCACTCTGCCACCCCAGTTCAGACATGGCTATATGCAAATCAGTCTGACCCTGTGCCTCATGGGAACAGTCCAGCCCGAACTGCCAAGCCATGCCTTCCCTGGACCGGAAACAAGCTTCCGAGGACCAGTTTCTGGCATTCCAGCCGTCTTCAGCCCGGCTTGCTTGAATCCAGTGGCAAAGTGAGCAAGGGACTCACGTCTGAGCATACCCTGCCACACTTAGTGTGTCCCTTGCTCACTTTGCACTGGATTCGTGAGTCCCTTGCTCACTTTGCCACTGGATTCAAGCAAGCCGGGCTGAAGACGGCTGGAATGCCAGAAACCGGTCCTCGGAAGCTTGTTTCCGGTCCAGGGAAGACATGGCTTGGCAGTTCGGGCTGGACTGTTCCCATGAGGCACAGGGTCAGACTGATTTGCATATAGCCATGTCTGAACTGGGGTGGCAGAGTGGGCTAAAGAACGGTGATGGATCATACCCAGATCTTTTGACTGGTTGTGAGTGTTTGATTGGTTCAGATGCTCCGTCCATCACCACCCCCCTTTTGTACCGCTTTGGCCGCCATAAGTGTGGCAGGGTATGCTCAGACGTGAGTCCCTTGCTCACTTTGCCACTGGATTCAAGCAAGCCGGGCTGAAGACGGCTGGAATGCCAGAAACCGGTCCTTGGAAGCTTGTTTCCGGTCCAGGGAAGGCATGGCTTGGCAGTTCGGGCTGGACTGTTCCCATGAGGCACAGGGTCAGACTGATTTGCATATAGCCATGTCTGAACTGGGGTGGCAGAGTGGGCTAAAGAACGGTGATGGATCATACACAGATCTTTTGACTGGGTGTGAGTGTTTGATTGGTTCAGATGCTCCGTCCATCACCACCCCCTTTTGTACCAATGGTCGCTCAGTGCATTTATGTGTAGTAAATAATTTGTGGCACGCTTTTCGAGTGTGTTGGATATAAGGATACAATCAATGGTACTCTGCCTGCCCCTACCAAGGAAGGTTGGATCGTACAGCAATGAAGAAGCATTCTTTTTGTTTGCAATTACAAGATCTAAATGGGAAAAATGGGCTATTAAGTCATCGTTTTCATCTGTTATCCCACAGAGAATGGGGCAGGTATGATGACATAGATGCTGGTTAAAATCGCCCCCCAGATAATTGTGGCACCCTTTGCAAAACCCCTTATTGAAGCGGATAGTTCAGAGCGCAACTGTCGCAGTACTGTCAATAGTTCTCCGTCTAAAAGATTATTATAAAAGTTTCGCCAGGAGAACTATGTCCGCTTTATTAAAACAAAGACTGAGTATCTGGAAGTTAGCCTCCAAATTTATGGGGATCACTTCCAGATTCCCTAACGTGTTGGAGATATATATAATTAAACCTCCTTTTGCTCTACCGGAGGCTACAGCTAAAGCAGGGGAAAAGTAAGTTTTGTAGCCTACCAGATGGATTTCAATGGTAGTCCATGTCTCGTGGAGACATATTATTCCAAAGTTCAGAATGAATTTCAGCCAAATACTATTATCTGCCTTAGGGCGCAGTCCGGCTACATTCCAGGAGAGTACCCCTATCGAGGAATTATCTAAACCATGTTTATTTCCCGATACCACTTTGACCGATTTTAGTCGCGAGACCGTGTTTAATCCTGGTTTTGCGACCTTTACCTTAGGAAGACAGGGTGGCACTCTTTCTGTTAACGGAATCTGGTTACTAACTGTAGCCAAATTGCCTCTCACACATTCACTGGGTTTGATTTCTTCGGACACTATCTTTACCTCCAATAAGTTAATCAGTTCGCCTTGAGGGGCAAAGTTTGGAGCCACTGAGATTTCCGGTTCTTTGAGAGTATGGTGGACCCTAGATAACTTATTGGAGAGTCAATCTACTCGATCCAAACCGGAGAGCATGGTGTAGCGATTGAAGGTGGGGATATTATAACTCAGGTTACACTTGTAGGAGGTCCGGAATCTTGAGGGGTTTGTTAATAGGGACTGTGGATAGAAATAACTAAGATCATGTGTCGAGATTTCTTCCCTGCCTCTCTCCGTGTACCAATATCCAATATGTGTAGTTGCCCTGTGGTCTCTAAAGTTAATAATAATGACGTCCCCCTTAATATCCTTCGGTCTATACCCCACCTAATCTAGTCTCCTTACATGAAGGATTTCTCCATTAAGATTGGGGGTCAATGGTCTATTTTTCCGCAACCAGAATACAACTTTATTTTTTAATTCGTGGTAACCTTCGGTTTTTCCAACCTCTAATTTCGGGACCCCGGTTAATACCATGACATAAGGTGCCACCTCTGGTGGCAGGTCTATTTTTGGAAAATTTGCTCGCAGCTTCTTAGGAGAAGGGGTTTTCCTGGCGGGAATTACTTTGGAACTAGCTAAATTATTAGTTTCGCCACCCACTGTTACTCCCCTATCTGTGGTAATACGCTTCTCTATAATCGGTGGTACCAGAGTATTCTCTACAGTGACGAACAGTGGGACCACACTATTCATTACATATGTGAGTGTCGGCCCTGGAGATATAGTGTGTGTTGGCTGGTTCTGTTTGTGAGCTGTCAATTCTCTAGTTAAAACGGTATTAGTTGCAATCTCTTTATGTATGGACCCCAATTGTTCTGCCATTCTTTTGACCCTCTCTACAAGAGGTAGTAAGAGAGATTTAACTAATTGCTCTATACCTCCCATTAGTTCTTGTATATAGTGGGAGGGTGGGGGGAGATGGTCTGGCATAGTCTCTCTTGCAGATGTGCCTAACTTATCTATAGGACTCTCTAGAACTTTCGGTGTTTTTGCACATCTACCGTTATGAGTGTTCCCCCTGCGCTTTCTTTTCTTCGATGTCTGCCCTAGTCCTGTTATTTTATTGGATGTTTTCTTTCTCGGGATGTGGTGGGTGGAAGTTATAGATAAATCTTCCTCAGATGTAATTTCTACTACTGTATCTATATTTGCGTCATTTATGTGGCGGTCCCTATTTAATTCAATTGGGTCGGTTGTATCTTGTAGCTGTAGCGGAATGCTAATATCCCCAATTGAGGCATTTTGCGTACTTTCAACTGGTGGTGTAATTGTTTGTTGGATGGGGCCCAGGGACGAGCGTCTGTTATATAAAGGTTCCGAAGACAGACGCCGTTCTGTGATAGCTATTTCACGTTCGAGGACAGCCCTCGTTATAAATTGGTCTAACGTCCCTCTGACCAACCCGCCCCCTAGAGATTTCCTGCCTTTACTAAGCTGTGTACTCATGGCCCTGTAGGGGATAAGTGTAACAGCTAGAATCAAATGCAACTCAGATTACACGGAGATAAGACTAGTTCGATAGATGGCAGTAGGGAGATACTATGCGCTTACTGTAGATATGAATACACCGGTGTAAAGGGGGGGGCAGCCCTGCCTCGGCTGGCCTCGGACGGCCACAGACGGCCCGCCCTGTGCTCGGGCTTCGCTCGGCGCGCGCCCTCGCGCATTCCGCGAAGCGGAGAGAGGGATTGGCTAAATGCCTACAGGCAAAGGGCGGGATCACCGGGAAGAGGACACAACTGTGATTACAACCGGGCTGCTGGTCCTCGCAGTCCCGAGTGCACAGTCAGTCCACAGGCTCCGAAAACACTCCTACCACTGCAAGCGGTAAGAGATAAATTAGGTCAACATGTCTTCAAGTTTTTGCCTGAGATTATGGGTGCTAATGGATTGCCAATTGACAATCCGGATGTGGAAGCAAAACACAGACTAGAAGAGTATTATGGGAAACAAGTTGACATAGCTTTGCAGAGCCACAATTTTTATTCTTTACCACAGAAAGAAAGAGAAACAGTGGACCAAATAGTCACACGGTTAAGAGAATTAGCACTCAAGTGTGGTTTTGGTACTATGACTGATCAAATGATTCATGATCAATTGTAGTGACAAGATTTGTTCAAAGGGTTTTTAGAAAAAAAAGAGAGTAAAAAAGGCCAGACAAGGCGGCCGTGCATTAGCCTATGCCGGACCAGCACTCTGGAACCAGCACTCTGGAACACTCTGGAACTCTCTGCCCCCAGAACTAAGATCTCTCTCCAGCCACCTGACCTTTCGGAAAATTTTTAAAACTTACCTGTATCCTGGTAATCAATGCTTTTCTAGCTTACATCCCCACTCCCTCTGGGCACACATTCAGAATTAGTACACTCTAGTGTTGCAGCAATAGCGCGGAGATACCCCTTCGGGGGTCTAGTCTGGCGCTTTATAAGAATATAAAATAAATAAAATAAATAAATAAATGGATCAATCTGTTTCTTCACCGGGCATAGTGCTTTGTGTGGAGAACGAACACAAGGTCTAAATGCAAAGACCTAAAGCTAGCTTTATAAATAATGGTGTGACCGTGGAATTAAGGTTTGACCCAGGTTCAATGTGCACTGTTGTACCTTACAGTTTGTTCAAAGATGTGTGGCCCAATTTGTGATATTTCACCAAAAGGTTATGGAGGGAAGAGTATTTCCATCTAGGGCTTTGTTGAGGCTTATTTTGGATTCAAGGGGAGAAAGGCAGAGGGAAAGATGTATGTGTCAAACAATGGTCCGGGCATTTCGGGCTAGGTCAAACGATATGATTCGCATGTGATCATGGATCCCAGATCTGAGGAACAGGTACTAAGTGTTCCTAATGGGGATAGTCTTGGATCCATTTTAGGCAAATGTGAAAATGTCTTTAAAGAAGTCTTGGGAAAACTTGAGGGGTATGTGCATGAAATTAAGGTAAATGAGGGAGCGCAACCTGTAAGACATGGGGTGAGGAAGATTCTGTTGGTTATTCAGAATGAAGTGAAAGGAATCTTAATGGACATGCAAAGACAGGACAATATTGAGCCAGTAGAAGAAACTGAATGGCTATCTCTGGTAGTGATCACTAAAAAAAGGGATGGCAAACTCAGGTTTTGGGTTGACCTCAGGTGATTGAATCAAAATATAATTGTGGACAGTTTTTCCCTGCCAAACTTTGCTGAGTTGGTGTTGTTAATGAATGAAGCAAAGTTGTTTACAAAATTAGATCTAAGGTCAGCTTATAATTTTTAAGAGGCTTCCATTTGGACTGGCATCTGCTGTCCATGTTTTTCAGCACATGATGCACAACTTGCTTAGCGAAGTTGAGAACACACATTATTTCCAAGATGACATTCTCATCACAGGAAAAAGTGAGGCAGAACACAATAGAACTTTAGCAAAGGTTTTGGAGATATTACTTAATGCTGGTCTCACCCTAAGGAAGGATAAGTGCAGTTTTCCGTTGAGGGAAATTGATTATCTTGGGTACATCATTTACGAGAGAGGTGTGGATACAAAAGAGGATTTATTGAGAGCTATCAAGTTGGCTGCTATTCCCATCAGCAAGGATCAACTGAAGTTGTTTATGGGAGTAGTCAAATATTATTCTAGTTCTCAATTTCACAGACAAAACTAAGCCGCTTAGAGAATTATAAAGGTAAGGCAGACAATTTGAATTGAGTGATGTGCAGGATACAGGAAACAACCTTTACAACGCAGTCATTACATCACACTACCATTACATAGCAGTCATTACATCGCCACATCCTTTACATAGCATGTCATTACAACTCAATCAATCAATCAATCAATCAAGCATTTATATAGCGCGCTACTCACCCGGAGGGTCTCAAGGCGCTCAGCCATTACATTGCATGTTACTATAACGCTTGTCATTACAATGCATGTCACTACAACGCAAGGCATTACTTCGCAAGTCATTACAATGCATACCATTACAAAGCATAGTACCCTTACACTATCCAATACTTACCCTACTTGTTAGATCTGGGGGTCTCTAGTTGGCAGAGGTAGGTACCACTGTCCAAATAGGGACCCTTGCTTCTAGTCAGGGCAAGGAGATAACCCTCTGAGATAACCTCCGCTCACCCTCTAGGTAGCTTGGCGCGAGCAGTCTAGGCTAACCAGAGGCAATGCGTAAAGTATTTGTACCAACACTCACAGTAACACAGTGAAAACACCACAAACTGACTCCACAACAGTTTAGAAAAATAAAGGTATTTTTAATCTAAACTACACAAGACCAAAACGACAAAAATCCAACATACACAGTTCAAGAATATGGTTTCAAAAAGAGTTCTTAAGGTTGCGTTAAAGTTCTTCAAGTTGCGGTAAAATAAACCACAGATGCGTGAAAAGTTCACAGTTGCGTCACGTTTACTCACAGTACCTTTAGTTGCCACAAAGTTCCAAAAGCAGAAGCTGGTGCGGTGGAAAACAAGCGATGCGTTGCTCCTGAGACCCTGGGGAGGCGATGCGACAGCCCCGCTGCAGCAGCGGGCGTGTTGCGACGAATCCGGTCTGTATGGGGAGGAAGGCCACTTGTATGGATTCCGGTGCGTAGGTTCCGTAGGAAGTCTGTTCTCGCAAAGGCACGATGCGACGATCTCGTAGGGGCTGCGACGATCTCCGGGGCGACGATGCGCGGTCCAGCGGGGATCCTCTCTCTCGCAGCTCCTCGATGCGTTGATTCTGCGACGACACTCGCAGCGACGTGATGCGACCCGCAAGCAAGCGGTGCGGCGCTCTCACCCAGCGACGACAGGCTCTGCGACGATACTCGCAGCGATGTTCGATTCTCCCGCACCGGTCTGGTGCGTCCCGCAAACGGAGGATGCGACGGCTCTGGCAGCGGCGTCAGGCGCTGCGACGATCTCGACCTCCGTAGCGGCGGGAAACTTCTCGCACTGTCGGGGATGCGCTCCGCAAGCGAGCGATGCGACACTTTTCAGTTTCAAAAAGTCTCTCAAGCTTTAGTCTCAAGCTTCCCAGCACAGATACAACCTCCAGAGGCCCCACAACTGGATCAAGCACTCTAGGAGGGACAGAACTCTCTCAGCAGAGTTCAGGGAAGCTGGGGGTGAAGTCCTTTTGTTCCTGGGACTTCAAAACAGGGAGCCAGCTCTACTCAGGCCCTTGGAGATTCCTTCAAGACAGGGGACACAGCACACAGCAAAGTCCTTCCCCTCTCCTTGGCAGCAAAGCAACAGCAGGTCAGTCCAGCAGAGCAACAGCAGGACAATCTTCCTTCTTCAGTTTCAGCTTTCTCCTTGGCAGAGGTTCCTTCTTGATTTCCAGGATGATCTGATTTTCTGTTGTCAGGGGTCCTGTACTTATACCCCTAAAGTCTTTGTTCTCTTGGTGCATGTGGGCCCTGAGCCCGGTCTGAACTAGTTCTGGGTGGATCCTGAGCACTTTGTTTTGCTGGCTGCATCTTTCCTTTCAGAGTGAGGGCAGGGTCCTCAGCCGCCCAGCAGGGGGGTGGAGCCAGCATTGTGGAAGGCAGGCACAGCCCTATTCAGCCCAGGTGCTAACTCCTTCCACCACTCCAGTTGCAACTGCAGTCATTCAGCCTAGTGCTGACTCATCCATCCTGCTGGGGAATTCCCCAGCCCCTGTCACTCACAAACCAGACAGTCAATACACAAACAGGCCCAGGCACACAGAAGGGTCAGACAAGAGAACAGCAACTTACTAAAAGTGCTGTTCTCAAACACAGGATCTAAAAACAATCTTTCCTAAAAGATGTGTTATTAAATTCTGAGTTCAGGGATACTAGATACTTATGTCCTATCTTGTTCCTATGGGAAGAAATGCTGTTAACCACTGTAGCCAGCATCCCCCATGTTAATCTATGGAGCAAGATAGCCTTACAATAGTGAAAAACGAAAATGGCTGTAATTCACTACCAGAACATGTCACCTGCACTAGTACATGCTCTACCTTTTACATACACTGCACCCTGCCCAGGGGGGTACCTTGGGCCTTCCATAGGGGTGGCTGATGTGCACCAAAAAGGGAAGGGTTAGGCCTGGTCAGTGGGGACACTGACCAGGAGGACATGGCAGTTCTAAACTGCCCATAGGCACTGCAGTGGCAGGCCTGAGACACCATTTTAGAGCTACTCCTGTGGGTGGCACAATCAGTGCTGCAGGCCCACTAGTAGCATTTGTCATCACCAGCCCTGGCACACCCAGTGCACTTTACTAGGGACTTCGTGGTGATACAAATATGCCAAACATGTATATTCAATCAGAATAACAATTTACACAGGGAGCACTTACACTCTGGCACTGATCAGCAGTGGCAGAGTGTCCAAAGCATCTAAAGCAGTAAAAACGAAATCCAGCACAGCATCAAAAATACAGGAGGTAGAGGCAAAAAGATAGGGGAAACCACGCCAAAGATGCCAGGTCTAACACGTGTCCCCTCCAGCTGAAAGTGGGGAGAACTACCCACCCTCTTGGGAGTTCTCTTCACTAAGGCGGAAAAACCTGGACAGACCATCAGCGTTGGCGTGTTCTGTCCCAGGGCGGTGTTCCACCGTAAAGTCCATTCCCTGTAGGGAGATGGACCACCTCAACAGCTTTGGATTCTCACCCCTCATCTGCATTAACCATCTGAGGGGCCTGTGGTCGGTCTGAACACGGAAGTGAGTCCCAAACAGGTAGGGCCTCAACTTTTTCAGAGCCCAGACCACAGCAAATGCTTCTCTCTCCATCGCACTCCACCTCTGTTCCCTGGGGAGTAGTCTCCTGCTAATGAAGGCTACCGGCTGGTCTCCTCCCTCCTCAGTGATTTGTGAGAGTACTGCTCCCACTCCATGCTCTGAAGCGTCTGTCTGAACTATGAACTCACTGGAAAAGTCAGGTGCCTTGAGCACCGGCGCTGTGCACATAGCAGTTTTCAGGGTTTCAAAAGCAGTTTGGCAGGCGTCAATCCAGTCAACTCTTTAGGGCAACTTCTTGGAAGTGAGTTCTGTCAAAGGGGCGACAATGGTGCCATAGCCTTTGACAAAACGCCGGTAATACCCGGTGAGTCCTAAAAAGGCTCTCACCTCTGTCTGGGTCTTGGGGGGCTCCCAAGCCAGAATGGTATCAATCTTGGCCTGTAGGGGCGCCACCTGGCCGCTCCCCACCTGGTGTCCCAAATACACCACAGATCCCTGCCCTATCTGGCACTTGCTGGCCTTGATAGTGAGGCCTGCCCTTTGCAGAGCCTTCAACACTTCGCAGAGGTGTTGCAGGTGTTCCTCCCACGTGGAGCTGAACACAGCAATGTCATCCAGATATGCGGCGCTGAATTCCTCCAGCCCGGTCAGTACCTGGTTAACCAGTCTCTGGAATGTGGCAGGGGCATTCTTCAACCCAAAGGGCATGACACGGAACTGAAAGTGCCCCTCTGGCGTTGAAAATGCAGACCTCTCTTTGGCCCCATCAGTTAAGGCAATCTGCCAGTACCCCGAAGTCAAATCAAATGTACTGAGGTACTGGGCAGCTCCCAACCGATCCACGAGCTCAACAGCTCTGGGGATGGGGTGTGCGTCAGTCTTCATGACCGCATTGAGCCCACGGTAGTCCACGCAAAACCGGAGTTCTGGAGGGCCACCGGGGGTAGCAGCTTTCTTGGGTACCAAGACCACTGGGCTAGCCCAGGGGCTGCTGGAGGGCTCAATCACCCCTAGCGCCAACATCTTGGAAACCTCTTCCTTGATGCTGGCCCTGACCTTGTCAGCTACCCTGTAAAATTTCTGTTTCACAGGCAGACTGTCTCCAGTGTCCACATCATGGACGCACCAGTTGGTGACTCCTGGGGTCAGGGAGAACAGGGAGGAGAACTGACCCAACACTTGGCGACAGTCACTCTGCTGTTCTGGGGTCAGGGTGGGCGAGAGGACCACACCATCCACTGACCCATCTTGTTCCTTAACTGCCAGGAGGTCAGGGAGAGGATCACTATCCTCTTCCATTCCTGCATCTGTAGCCAGGAGCATGGTTACTTCAGACCTCTTAAAGTATGGTTTGAGGCGGTTCACATGCAAGACTCTCAGGGGCTGCCTGGGAGTCTTCAGGTTAACCAGGTAGGTTACCTCACTCTTCCTTTCCACCACCTCATATGGCCCAGTCCACTTGTCTTGGAGCGCACAAGGCTCCACTGGCGCCATCACCCACACTTCCTGCCCAGGTTGAAATTCGACCAGAGTGGTATTCTGGTCGTACCATCTTTTCATTTCTTCCTGGCTTGCTTCCAGGTTCGCCTGAGCGAGCTTCCTGAAGCGTTGTGTCTGGTTGCGGATGGCCAGCACATAGCTGAACACATCCTGGGGGGTTTTCCCACGGGACTTTTCCCAACCCTCCTTCACCAGTGAGAGAGGTCCTCTAACAGGGTGGCCATACAGGAGTTCAAAGGGACTGAACCCTAAGGACTTCTGAGGTACCTCCCTGTAGGCAAACAACAGGCATGGTAACAAGACGTCCCACTTGCGTCTCATGGGCTCCGCTAGGCCCATAATCATACCTTTTAGGGTCCGGTTGAACCTTTCAACCAACCCATTTCCTTGAGGGTGGTAAGGAGTGGTGAACTTATAGGTTACCCCACACTCCTCCCACAGAGACTTCATGTACTTAGAGATGAAGTTGGTACCCCGGTCGGAGACCACCTCTCTGGGGAACCCCACACGGGAAAAGATCCCCATCAATGCACGGCCCACCACGGGTGCTGTGATTGTCCTGAGAGGGACTGCTTCCGGGTATCGGGTGGCATGGTTCACCAAGACCAGAATGAACCTGTTGCCTAAGGCTGTCTTGGGGTCCAGGGGCCCTACAATGTCTATGCCCACCTGCTTGAAAGGGGTGCTCACTACTGGGAAGGGCTGAAGTGGGGCCTTCAGCTTCATTCCAGTCTTGCCACTGGCTTGACAGGTTTGGCAAGATCTGCAAAAGGAACCAACGTACTTTCTCATCTGGGGCCAGTGAAAGTGGGTGACAAGCCGGTTTAGGGTCTTGTCTTGCCCCAGATGTCCTGCAAGAGGCACGTCATGAGCCAGACCCATTAGGAAGTTTCTGAAGTGCTCGGGTACCACCAGCACACGGGCTGCACCGGGCTCAGCAAACTTAGGCTCACTATACAACAAGTCATCTTCCCAGTAGATAAAGTGATCTCTGGCTGCTCCACCTGCTGCCTGGTATACAGCCTGTTGCCGCAGACCCTCGAGGGAAGGGCATTCTTTCTGCACCTGGCAGAATTCCTCCCTGGAGGGACCACCTTCTTGCTGCCAATGGGTCAGCTCAGGCAATTCTCCCAGTTCGGCTACCTGTTCCCCTGTAGGTTCCAGGGCATCCCCCTCGGGTTCTGCTCCTTCCTGGACCGCGGGAACGGCTGGGGCTGGTTTCCCGCGCCCTCTGCCTCTTCCTCTCCTGGCAGGTCTCTGGGCCACTGTTTCAGGCTCCAGTTCTGCTGACTCCCCCCTACTGGCTGTCATAGCACGTGTGGACACACAGATCCACGCAGGCAAACCCAACATCTCCAAGTGAGTTCTGTGTTCTACATCCTTCCATTGAGAACTCTCCAGGTCGTTACCTAACAGACAGTCTACAGGCAAGGCATCACTGACAACTACCTCCAAAAGACCAGAGACTCCCCCCCATGCAAAGGGAACCTTCGCCAGCTTGCAGAGGCGCACTGAGCTGTCAGCTGCCACTACAGGGCGGAGTACACCAGGGATGATTTGGTCTTCAGACACCCACTGACACCTCACGGATGTCACGCTGGCTCCTGTGTCTCTCAGAGCCTCAATCTCCCTCCCATTGATGGTCACCTTCTGCCCATATTTCTTAGTGTTAGAGGGCAGTAAGGTTTCCTGGACCATCTCTTGGTCTCCTAGAGAGACAAGGGTCATGACTGCTAGCTCCCCCCAATCACTAGAAACCAAATCCCCTCCCAAAGCTACACTAGTTAACGCTGGGGCGGGGGCACCAGTGGGTGCTTGCTTCTTCTTGGGACATTTTGGAGCTATGTGGCCCACCTCGTTGCAGTGATAGCAGGTAGGTGGGCCCCTGTTGTCTTTATTGTCCCGCCTGCCCTTAGAGGGCCATGGCTGTTTAGGTTTGGGGGGTTGGGATTCCTTTCCCTGGGAACTATTTTGGGGCCCTTCTGAGAACTCCTTTTGATTACCCTTGTCCCCCCCACTCTTCTGCTGGGGACCCTGCCCACCTTTGGCTGTGGTACCCACAATTCCTCTGTGGACCCTGGTACTGGTCCAGCGGTCCGCCTCCTCAGCAAGCTCAATGGGGTCTGTCAGCTTGCTGTCTAAAAGATGCTGGCGCAGCTCTGGAACACAAAGACTACTCAAGTGCTCCCAACTGATTAAATGCAACAACCCCTTAAAATCAGTTACTTTACTGCCCTTCATCCAACCTTCCAGTGCACGCGAGTACAAATTCACACACTCCATCCAAGTCTCAGACTCTTTCTTCTTGGAGTTCCTAAACTGCAGACTGTACTGCTCTGGGGTAAGGCCATACCTGAGACATAAGGCCTCCTTCATATTGGGGTAGGTCATGGCACCTGCTAATTCTAAGGGTTCTAGAGCACTCCTTCCAGAAGCCTCAAAATGTTTCCACAGGCTCGCCCCCCAATGCTGATCAGGCACACCATTCATCTTTAATGCAATTTCATACGAAGTGAACCAGGCATAAATATCCTCACCCCTATGGTAATTCTGTACCAGGTCCTTGGGAATATATACTTTACCCCCATGCACTGGCTGCGCGCTGCCACCATTTGAACTGGTATCCACCTTCTTGGCTTTAAGATCCAGTTCTTTCATGCTCAACTCATGAGCCAAAAGCAATTTCTTTTCCTCTAGGGCACGAGCCTCTCTCTTGTCTTCCGCTGCCCTTTCTTTCTCCAATTCCAATTGCCTCAGTTTCATTTTCATGACTTCCAAGTCATACTCTCTTACTCTCTGATTTTCTTGTAACTCTTCTGGGGAGAGGCCCCTACCGGATTGGTTGCTGCCAGCTCCTGAGCCTACTCTGCCCACTGGCAGATCTTTGACTTGAAAACCATTTTCTACATCCACATCATCATCTCCCTCTTGTGCCTCCCAATGGGCCTTCAAATATCTCTGTAGCTCCTCCTTTCTGTAGGCGCTCTTTATGGGGCACTCAAACTCAAGGCAGAATTTCCTAAGTTGCTCAACTTTGTATGAATACAAATCTTCAATGGCAAACTCCAATTCTACTTCTGCCTCCTTACTGGGTGCTTTCCCATTCACAGACATGATGCTTGGAAGAGTTACTCAAAAATAGAACAACCAAAAACCAGTAGTATGCGGTGGCGTAGTGGTCTGCACTCACTAGTGATGTACACCAATTACTGTGGGTCAAGTACAAATACAAGTTCAAATCCCACCGCCTGACCACCAATGTTAGATCTGGGGGTCTCTAGTTGGCAGAGGTAGGTACCACTGTCCAAATAGGGACCCTTGCTTCTAGTCAGGGCAAGGAGATAACCCTCTGAGATAACCTCCGCTCACCCTCTAGGTAGCTTGGCGCGAGCAGTCTAGGCTAACCAGAGGCAATGCGTAAAGTATTTGTACCAACACTCACAGTAACATAGTGAAAACACCACAAATTGACTCCACAACAGTTTAGAAAAATAAAGGTATTTTTAATCTAAACTACACAAGACCAAAACGACAAAAATCCAACATACACAGTTCAAGAATATGGTTTTAAAAAGAGTTCTTAAGGTTGCGTTAAAGTTCTTCAAGTTGCGGTAAAATAAACCACAGATGCGTGAAAAGTTCACAGTTGCGTCACGTTTACTCACAGTACCTTTAGTTGCCACAAAGTTCCAAAAGCAGAAGCTGGTGCGGTGGAAAACAAGCGATGCGTTGCTCCTGAGACCCTGGGGAGGCGATGCGACAGCCCCGCTGCAGCAGCGGGCGTGTTGCGACGAATCCGGTCTGTATGGGGAGGAAGGCCACTTGTATGGATTCCGGTGCGTAGGTTCCGTAGGAAGTCTGTTCTCGCAAAGGCACGATGCGACGATCTCGTAGGGGCTGCGACGATCTCCGGGGCGACGATGCGCGGTCCAGCGGGGATCCTCTCTCTCGCAGCTCCTCGATGCGTTGATTCTGAGACGACACTCGCAGCGACGTGATGCGACCCGCAAGCAAGCGGTGCGGCGCTCTCACCCAGCGACGACAGGCTCTGCGACGATACTCGCAGCGATGTTCGATTCTCCCGCACCGGTCTGGTGCGTCCCGCAAACGGAGGATGCGACGGCTCTGGCAGCGGCGTCAGGCGCTGCGACGATCTCGACCTCCGTAGCGGCGGGAAACTTCTCGCACTGTCGGGGTTGCGCTCCGCAAGCGAGCGATGCGACACTTTTCAGTTTCAAAAAGTCTCTCAAGCTTTAGTCTCAAGCTTCCCAGCACAGATACAACCTCCAGAGGCCCCACAACTGGATCAAGCACTCTAGGAGGGACAGAACTCTCTCAGCAGAGTTCAGGGAAGCTGGGGGTGAAGTCCTTTTGTTCCTGGGACTTCAAAACAGGGAGCCAGCTCTACTCAGGCCCTTGGAGATTCCTTCAAGACAGGGGACACAGCACACAGCAAAGTCCTTCCCCTCTCCTTGGCAGCAAAGCAACAGCAGGTCAGTCCAGCAGAGCAACAGCAGGACAATCTTCCTTCTTCAGTTTCAGCTTTCTCCTTGGCAGAGGTTCCTTCTTGATTTCCAGGATGATCTGATTTTCTGTTGTCAGGGGTCCTGTACTTATACCCCTAAAGTCTTTGCTCTCTTGGTGCATGTGGGCCCTGAGCCCGGTCTGAACCAGTTCTGCATCTTTCCTTTCAGAGTGAGGGCAGGGTCCTCAGCCGCCCAGCAGGGGGTGGAGCCAGCATTGTGGAAGGCAGGCACAGCCCTATTCAGCCCAGGTGCTAACTCCTCCCACCACTCCAGTTGCAACTGCAGTCATTCAGCCTAGTGCTGACTCATCCATCCTGCTGGGGAATTCCCCAGCCCCTGTCACTCACAAACCAGACAGTCAATACACAAACAGGCCCAGGCACACAGAAGGGTCAGACAAGAGAACAGCAACTTTCTAAAAGTGCTGTTCTCAAACACAGGATCTAAAACAATCTTTCCTAAAAGATGTGTTATTAAATTCTGAGTTCAGGGATACTAGATACTTATGTCCTATCTTGTTCCTATGGGAAGAAATGCTGTTAACCACTGTAGCCAGCATCCCCCATGTTAATCTATGGAGCAAGATAGCCTTACAATAGTGAAAAACGAAAATGGCTGTAATTCACTACCAGAACATGTCACCTGCACTAGTACATGCTCTACCTTTTACATACACTGCACCCTGCCCAGGGGGGTACCTTGGGCCTTCCGTAGGGGTGGCTGATGTGCACCAAAAAGGGAAGGGTTAGGCCTGGTCAGTGGGGACACTGACCAGGAGGACATGGCAGTTCTAAACTGCCCATAGGCACTGCAGTGGCAGGCCTGAGACACCATTTTAGAGCTACTCCTGTGGGTGGCACAATCAGTGCTGCAGGCCCACTAGTAGCATTTGTCATCACCAGCCCTGGCACACCCAGTGCACTTTACTAGGGACTTCGTGGTGATACAAATATGCCAAACATGTATATTCAATCAGAATAACAATTTACACAGGGAGCACTTACACTCTGGCACTGATCAGCAGTGGCAGAGTGTCCAAAGCATCTAAACCAGTAAAAACGAAATCCAGCACAGCATCAAAAATACAGGAGGTAGAGGCAAAAAGATAGGGGAAACCACGCCAAAGATGCCAGGTCTAACACTACTGTTGCTCTCACTGGAGTTAGAATAGTAATTTTAACCCCTACACTATCCAACACTTACCCTACTGTTGCACTCACTGGGTTTAGAATAGTAATTTTTACCCCTACACTATCCAACACTCACCCTACTGTTGCACTCACTGGAGTTAGAATAGTAATTATTACCCCTATACTATCCAACACTTACCTTAAATGCGATGTAATGGTATGCATTGTAATGGTATGCGTTGTAAAGGTATAACGCGATGTAATGGAATGCGTTGTAAAGGTAGTTTCTGGAAATGCGATGTAATGGCATGCGATGTAAAATAATGTATTGTAAAGGATGTTGCAATGTTAAAAATGCATTGTAAAGGCATGCATTTTAAATGTAGGCATTGTAATATCATACATTCACAGGAAACAGCATTCAAAAGCATAAAGGATGAGATAGTGAAGGCCGGCATTTTGACCCCATTCGAGCCTGACAAGCGAACTCTACTTACTGTGGATGCTAGTGCTCATGGGGTTGGTTCTGTTCTTTCTAAAAAAAAGATGGGTGTGGAAAAACCTGCAGCGTTTGTGTCGAGCACCCTCAATAAATCAGAACATAACTATGCAGTGATTGAGGGGGAGGTGTTGGCTGCAGCATGGGGTGTTCAGTATTTTCGCACCGATTTGTGGGGTGCACACTTTATTTTGAGAACGGTCCTAATGCCTATTGCATTTTGCTGTTAGGGTACAGGAATACACTTACACAATCGAACATGTGGCGGATTGGAAAAATTATCAAGACGACTGCTTGTCGAGGTTACCTGTGTGTGAGGAGGATGATGAGTTGGAAGATGAAGAAGAGGTGTGTTGTTGTTGTTGGAGTTGATGATGTTTTGGAAAAGGAGTTTTGTTCAATTACTAAGAAGGAGTGGTAAGCAATGGAAAAAGATGGTGAGATGATTATTTGGTTGAACGAATCAGGAAGGGATGAGACGTGAAGGTAATTTAAAACCGGCGTAAAGAGGGTAGATTAAATTACAAGAATAATTTAGTATCGGAGCAACGGATGACTTAGTACTGAGAGGGAAGAAGTTTGCCCTAGGGAGTTGAGGAGGAGATTGTCACAGAATGGCACATAAGGGCCATTTAGGACAGACGGATGTATGACGTTACAACGCATGCTTTTACCACGCATGCTGTTACAATGCGGTTTTTACATCGCATACCATTACAACGCATAGCGCTTTTGGGTGTTGGATAGTGAATAGTTTAATTTACTATTCCAACTCCAGTCCCCGTGGACACTAGGGAAGGTTATTGGATAGTAAATTAACCTATTCCCGATCCTAGAGCGCCCCCCAGCGCAATGCGTTGTAATAGTTTGCGTTGTAATGACCGCGTTGTAATGGTAGTGCGTTGTAAAAGTTTCGTTGTAAGTGATGTTTCCAAGGACAGACCATTATGAAGAAACGCCTCAAGGCAATATTATGGCTGCCAGGATTGGATGAGGATGTTAAGGTGCGGGTGGAGAGTTGTAGCTTGTGTAGAGACAGTGAAAAAAATCTCAAGGTTGGTACACAAGGCATGTGATCACTTAAAGGAAGTCAAGAAGATGGTGTGGCACGGGGAAAGGTGTCTTGACTTTATTGGTCCCATGGATTCCTTAGCCTGCGACAATAGGTTTGCCATGGTGTTAGAACACGTTTATTCAAGGTGAGTAATTGTGGAGTGCTTGAGAAATATTACTACAAGTAATGTGATCAAGAGGTTAGGAATCATTTTCAGAAGAGATGGATGACCGGGCATTTTGGTGATGGATAATGGCAAACAGCTCACATCCCATGCCATGCAGATTTCTTTGCAAGGAAATGGGATAAAGCATATTTACACCTCGTTATATATTCTACAAGGAAATGGTGTGGTGGAATACGAGTTATAAAGGGTACCATTCAAATAGCTATGCAAGGCAGACAAGATGTGGTGAGAAGAGTAGATGAAATGGTTTGGCCTTACAATACCACTGTGAATGGGGTTACAGTTGAAATCCTGTTGAAAAGAATGAGAGGCTGGTTGACCAAAACCAAATTGATCCCTCCGTGATTATGGAAAGTGGAGAGATCAGATTGAAAGATGACTACATGAAAGAGGGAAAAATAGAAGTAGGAGATATGATCAAAGTCAAGTTGAGTGAGAGAGAGAAAGGAGCTAACAGAGTTTGCTTACCAATGGAGATGAAAGAAGTACATCAGTAGCATGTAGTGTTAGCCAATAGGCAAAGATGGAGCAGATGATGGGTGGCTTTGTACTGCAAGAAGCCTGCTGTCGATAAGGGGATGGTAAAGGAAGATTACATTTGTGGTTGTACATCAGGTGGAGCTTGTAAAGTAATAATGAGTTTGGTGAGAAAGTACAGTAATCGCAGGGTAACATTTCTGTGAGGCAAGCCCGCTTGTTTTGCGCACCTAAATTTGATGACTTTGTTGTGGGGTGAAGTCACATTGAATTGTTATATTGTATGGGCTTATTTGTACTACACTAGTTGTCTGTATTTTTATGATGTTGTTTTAGCAAATATTTTCATAAACTGTTGTTGTAAAATGTTTTTTTTGTTGTTTTGGTTTGTTTCTTTCATTGTTTGTTGGATTGCAATGTAAGGAGATATGTTGTGACCTATGCATTGCTGGTCCACTCGCTGTGGAATATGGTTTAGAGGGTGTTGTCATGGAGAACGTGGAACACTGCAGCGTTCACGGTACTCACAACAATACCGAAGGGACTGTTGATGGAATCCGCAGGCTGGGTGTTCCTCAGTATGGAAAGGAGCCAATAAATCTTCATATTTGCTCTCTTACTGGTGTACGAGTACTTCACCCTGGCATAACAGAAACTTTTTAAATGTGTTGACAATTAATAACAGTGCGGGAAGTCTCTTCATCTTTCTTTACTTTTTGTTTACCCCTGTGATCTTTTACTTTTTTGTTTAGAATTCTATTTGGTAACTTGGAAACTTCAAGTGTAATGTTAAAATTAGTTCCACTAGTGGCTATTTAATAATGATAAATAAATAGCTGCACTCTTCCAGTTTGTAGGCAGACATAATGAAATGTTTTATGAATGCTGTATCACATGTGTAAATAGAGCTTTTATTGTCATCCTTTGAGCCCTGAAGAAGTGGCATTTTTTAGCCATGAAACACGTGTTGGCTGAAAACCACGTGCTGAACATAATTCGATGTGTTAAAGTCAATTTTGTGGAAATATTGTTCTGATTCAGGATGTTCCTTTAGTTCAGACAGCGACATTTGGAACAATATTTATGGGAAAGTTGATTGTATGGAATTTTGGTTTGGAAAACCTGATATGATTCTTAAGATATTGTTATTTAATTTTTACACTAATGATTTAGAATGGAAAACTTCATTACAAAAGTGATTTTTTGAAGATTGTTGAATCAACCCCCTTATAAAACCTCTGCATGAAATGCATAGATAAATGACAGACCCATCTTCGGCAGGAATTTAAACTTTCTATTTAATCATTTTTAAAACAAAGGTGGGCTACTGCTAACTCTTGCTATGAACATAAATCAATGCATTTTAAGGTTAAAGTACATCACTTCTTACAAAATAATAGGAAAGGTGGCAATGGATTGTTAAATAAACAGTGACTGTGAGAAATTGCCCTGTACGCCTAAAGTGTCTAAGTCGATTCTAAGTGCAGTGCTGCCATTAAGAGTATATGGTGCTGGGAGTTTGTCATTACAAACTCCACAGTACCATAACGGCTGCACTGAAAACTGAGAAGTTTGGTATCAAACTCCTCAGCACATTAAACCCACAATGAGGCCAGTGTGGTATTTAATGAAAAATGCAAACAGAGGGAATCTTAGAGATGCCCCCTGAAAAACGATCTAACACTAGTGTCCAGGCTGAGTAACTGCTTTCAGCTGCAACCACCAGCTAATGTTTCTGGACCCCTGTGTCAAGAGCCTGCTGCACTCGGGGGCCAAAACAATGCACATCCTGGGACAATGTGCCAAGCCTCCTCCCCCAGGATGGGCAGGGTCCACTAAGGGGAAGCTTCAAAAGCCTGCCGCCTTTGTGAGCTTCCCCAGGCCTTCCTCTGCTTCCAGCAACTGGTCCCCACCGGTTCTGACCCCCACTTTGCACGGGTTCGAGTTCGAGTGGCCTAACACCGCGAGGGGGTCTCCCTGGTGATCCTGACCTGAGATCCATGGATCCCTGACCTGCCTCAAGACTCAAGCCTATGCTTGCATCCTCAATCCGAAAGATCCCCCAACCTCGAACAGGAGCTGGTAAGAAGATCCGACCCTACAAAACACCCATGGACCCAACTCCCCACGGCAATGGGTGGCCAAACTGATGGTGTCTAACCAACCCTAAGCATCCCAACTTACCTCTCCAAGTGGTGGTTGCACCCAGAAGACCTTCATCCCCGAGCCTGCAGTGTGTTTACAAACCGGAGTCTCCCTATTGAAAGTAACAGATGACAAACCAGCACCCTCCACCAGGCTGCCCTAGTGCCGCTGAGGGTGTACCTTTGGTGCTATCTTGAACCCCCGGTTGCCCTGAGCTTAAGAACAGGAGCTTTGCTCCCACAATCTTGCGGCCTGCTCGTGAGCTGCCACCAACCGGAGGCCCCTATCCTGGATAACATTGGGCATCAGCACTCTGCACCCTGCAGCCCTAGTGCCGCTGAGGGTGTAACAAGAGTGCATCCTTGACCCTGAGGGACCCCTGAGTCTAACCCAAGAAACCCAACACCCACAACAAAGTTCTTACCTCTGAACTGATAACACTATTTTCTCCCATAGGATAACATTGACTGTCTTTCTATGAAAAGTCTCTATGGGCCAGATGTAGGTAGGCTATTACCGGTCGTAACGGCCGAATTCGTCCGTTACTGACCGGTAATATACTTTTCCTATGTAGGAGGCTTTTTTACCGATTCGGTAAATAACGAATCGGTATTTACTGATTCGGTATTTACCGAATCATCATTTACCGATTCGGTATTTACCGAATCGGTAAATGAGATGTAGGAAGCACTGTAAACAGTGCTTCTGGGCTTTAAGGATTCGTTATTTACCACCAACTATTAGTTGGTGGTAAATAACGAATTCCTATGTAAATGCAAATATGTGCATTTACACCTGTGCCATGTGACAGACATACATGCCCTTAGGGCATGTGTGTGTGCCACATGTGCACACAAGCACTAATCAGGGGTGCAGCAGGGTGTAAAAGTGACACCCTGCCACCCTTGACTTTTTCCCAATTTTACCGAATCGGTATTTACCGATTCGGTAATTGACATTCATTCCTATGGTCCTTCAGGCCCATAGGAATGAATGGCAAATACCGAATCGGTAATTACCGATTCGGTAAATACAGAATCTTAACGATTCAGTATTTTTTACCAATTGATTACCTACATTGCATTTACCGATACAAAAATACCGAATCGGTAAAATTCGGTATTTTTGAATCGGTAAAATAAAATTACCTACATCTAGCCCTAAGTGTGGAGTTGGAACATCTATAAACGTCTTTAAAACTGTAACCAAATAATAAAAATGGTTTTACTTACCTGTTTACAGGACATTTCCCAGTGCAGTATCCAGGTATACTACACTGTGTAATAAAAGCAATCTGTAAATTAATCTTCTTGACATTCTATTGAAAAGCCAATGCAAAGTATATATACAATATTTCAAAGCATTGCATTACTAGTTCTAAAGTAATCAAACCAAAGTATATATAAACTGCATTCAAACTGTAGATTACTACAATTCAAACTTATTATTACTGCAAAGTATAAATCACTTACCTGTCTCAGGCTTGCTTGGTTCTAGGAAATAAAATAACTAAAAGAATATTTTTATACAAAACTAATTGGTCTGAGTTCAGTCTTTCAGTGTGTGACAATCAATTGCTGATTGAGAGTGTATAACAAATGCTTAACACTAGCCTTGTAGAAAGCCTTACTGCTTTCCCACACTACCACAAATAGAGAGTAAGGTGCTATCCACTTTTACCTCTGCCTACCTTTGGGGTTCTACTGTACACACTATACCTCACTTTGGTATAGTATATACAAAGCCAGCTTCCTACAGTGACTGATAGAATTGTTGTTAATGCTGAATGGAAAGACAGCTTGATATCCCATAAATGGACTTCTGGTCCTTCTATGTCACTAATGTGCAGCAACAATTATCAGAACTACTGTGGCCGCTGAAAATAAATTCTTCGATGAACCAAGATAACTAACCCATTTGTAATGAATAATTTTGAAACTAAAGACACTGCACACAGTTATTGCATCTAGTCTTCTAGCAGTTAACCTTGATGCTGGATACAGTAGTATGATGAGTTATCCCCATACAATACCATGTGCCTAATATCAATTAAAAAAAGATTGGCCTAAAATCGCTAAAACGCCAATCCATTTAGAGGTTTAGGCCTATTAGCCAAAATACAGCTTTGCTGACCTTCAAGGCATTGTTCATGTCAATATACATCAGACTTCTGGGGGCAATAAATCCTGATGTTAACCACAGCAGAGGTCAATTGCTGACTAATTTATTCTGTATAGTGCATGCAATTTTAAGTTGAGATATGCAGGCTGTGAATTATTCATGCATACAAACTATTAAAGAACGATCAATAATCCTGCGTATTACGGAAACCCTAATGCCTTCCAACCCCTCTCTGGTTGGCCTGGACTCCATACATATGGAAAGACAGAACTCTGTGAAGAAACGTACACAAAGGGAATTTAGGATTTCATCTGGATGTTTAGATGATCGGCAAGTTTAGCACATTTGATGTGCAGCTGGAGACTGAAGCCCCTTATCTCAACAGGATATACCCTTTCAAATGTTTTTTAATTTATTGTACAAACGCATCAGGGATACATTAGTACACAGGACCACTCGACCTAGACCTGTGCTGTTGGCGTGATAATTGTCAGATTTTTTTTTAGGAAATATTATTGCATTTCATATGACCTTGCATTTTCTTCCCTTTACTTGTGGCTTGCTTTCTGCCCCCTTGCTCTAACCCTGACAGTTTCAAAATCATGAATCGCAGAATACACAAAAAGCCTTGCATGGTTCACCCACATGCATCTATGGACCAACAATGTAGCAACCAGCAGGATTCCTTCAGCAACAGGATCACACATAGCTTGACAGCACTAAGACTGCACAACAATTCCCCAAGGAAATACATATCGCCAGGACAGGCCAGGCCAACATGAACTAATGAACAAGTACTCTCAACGGGACCTGCAAGATCATTTTGCAGTTCACCAGCTACAGCACGGCTTTACGTGTTTTATTTTGCTCTGTAGAAACGTGACTATCAAGCCTGCTCGGACACACGAATATTCCTACAGGCCCCGATTTACGACGTAACATTCGGTCGCTGCTGTTGCCACTGGCCAACATCATATAAATATTGTAGGCCGCTGTCCGAAATGTTGATAGCCTAGTTCTGCTATTCATGCTGAGAACTACAATGCAAAGTTACAAAAATTAGGTGTCTGCGTGAATACCAAACCGTTCTAATTGCTCAGTTCCAACAAATGTATCTTAATTTGTGAAAGCAATCCCGAATTTCTACATTTTTGCTGCAATGTCAGTCATTAGTCAATGCTGACAGGCAGTTCTCTCCCAGTCATTAATACCTGTTTTCTGAAGCCCTAAAATTAAGTAAGAGTTGCAGCCCCGGGCCGTTAATGAGTTTACAATCCACCCATAAAATCCCAGCCGCACATATTACTAATCCAAAGGTCATCAGTGTTATTAAAAACCATCATTCATATATTCCTCTCACTAATTGTTATGTCCAAATTGGTATACGAATAAAGCACTGGGGACCTGAACTGCATACAATTAAATTATGCAGTAAAGGTTTCCTAGGAGGTTCATTAATCAGTCTGGAAGGGATGTACCCCTTTGTTCAGCCCTTGATTCGTGACTTTTTGGCTGCAATTTTGAAAACAATGACTGGAGCACGTCATTTGTGTTTTTCTAAATCCGAGTCCCCCACGAACTCGAAAACTATAAACCAAATACGATGTCTTTCCTTGTGTTGGCCCGCGAGAGGATAACATTTAGTGAGTTGCAAAAGCTCCTCTTTCCTGTCTGAGAAACTCGAGATAAATGCTCCCCTTACACGATAGACTCAAATGGTATAGCTTGCTTGATTGCTTACGAAACATTTACACTGTTTCGAAAAGAAAATCGACTTTTGCCTCTAGCTTGTCACTAACAGTGAAAGGGTAATTGAGCCAAACCTTACTGCTCCATAGCAAAACATTGAATTAACTGATGTCGAAGTATTATATGAGTTCACATAAAAATAAATGCATGCAATCTATTTTATCCATTTATCAAACAAGAAAGCTAGGACAACATTTGAGGCAAAATTAGTTGACAGTATATTTAATCACACAAATTGAAAACAAAATGAAAAACTGTTATGTCTACTGTAAAACGACAGAAAAAGAGAGAATGAGGGAGTGAATGATATGAAAACAGCGACAAAGCTGTTGAGCAAACATAGGCAAACCCAATAGATCTGGCTTAATAATAAAAATGCTTGTTCTGTCCCTGATGTGTTGTGTTAGACCTGTCAGCCTTAGTGTGGTTTTCTCCCAAGCCTTTTGCTTTGGACCTCTACAATTTTGCTATATCTGTTTGTTGGCTTTAGAACTCTGAGCACTTTACCACTGCTAAAATGTGCTAAAGTGCATGTGCCTCTTCCCTAAACATGCTTGTGATTGGTGTATACCTGATTGACCTGTTTAAATTACTTGCAAGTCCCTTGTAAAATGGTACCTCATGTACCCAGGGCCTGTAAGTTAAATGCCACTGGTGGACTTGCTGCACTGACTGCGCCACTAACAGAAGTAGCCTTTTAAACGTATCTCCTGCCTGTCATTGCAGGCCCTGTGTGCGCAGTTTACTGTTATTTCAACCTGGCATTTAAAACATACTTGCCAGGCCTTAAACTCCCCTTTTAGTACATATAAGTCACCCCTAAGATAGGCCATACGTTGCCCTAAGGGCAGGGTGCTCTTTACGTAAAAGGTAAAGTCCACATTTGTAAAGCGCACAATCACCCGTAAGGGTCTCTAGGCGCTGGGGGCCGTCGGGAAGATTAAGCGAGCTATTGCCCAGAGTCACATGGTGCTGGGCTAACCTGCCGCCGGAGCCGGGGATCGAACCGTGGTCCCCAGATTCCAACGTCAGTCGCCCTGGCCGCGGCGCCACAAGGTAGAACATGCACTTTTATGTTTTGCCTGTCCTAGTAGTGACCAAAAGCCTATTTCATTTTACACTACTGTGAGGCCTAACCCTCTCATAGGGTAGCCTTAGGAATTCCTTAATAATTGTTTAAGCTTTAATTCCTGATCAGAGAGGAGTAGCTTGTTGATGGTTCATATGTTTGGAATGGTATTAATAAATCCTACCAACTAGGGAGGTTGAATTTAACTTTACTATTTTACAAATGCCATTTTCAGAAAGTGGACATTTCTCTGCACTTACTGCTCTGTGTGCCAGACGGCCCATCTTCAATATGCATCTGGGTAGGGCTGGGTAACAGCTACATTTGTGCATTACCTCTAGACAGCCACAGGACACTCAACTGCATCTGCATTCATCTACATACTGATTGGTTTATTCCGGGAAGCAGGAAGGAGAGGAGTTAACACTTCACTTGAATAGGTACTGTCCTGTTTCCACACAAAGGGTGGATTTGCTGTCCCCCCATTCCCCATAACTAGGCTGCCAGACAGGACTGGGCTGAAATGGGACATGTGCACTTCAGAGAGTTCTTTTGAAGTCACCCCCACACCAATGGCATTTTTGAGTATAAGTAATCAGACATCGCTGGCTCTACATCTGCACAATGACAGAAGGACTGCTGTGTCGCCAGAAGGGACTCCTGCTCTGCTAACTGTGTTGGCCTGCTGCTTGCTGAGCCGCTGAATGGACATCCACTTTGCAATAAGCTTTGCTGTGCTGGCCAGCTGCCTGCTACCTTTTTGCTGTACTACCATCCAAGTACTTTTCAAGGGCATGTTGTCTTTCCCCCTGTTCCCGGAAGCAGTGGCAGATGGTTACATTTCAAAGTAGTGGATCATAAAATAATTGTCGGACTGCACTGCGGTGAGCGAGCATAGAAGGCGAGGCCAAATCCCCTAAGGGGTATTCTCCCCCTAGAAAAATTTGAAAAAAGAGTGGGCAAATGGTGCATTTTCAAGCAAATTTGAGAAAGAAAGAAGGTTAATAAAGCAACTGTGAATACGTTCTAACAGAGACAATGACGGGCAAAGCTGTCAGTCTAATCGGATGCATATCAGACGACAGCCTACCACTTACTCTGTCTATCTGTGACACTGTGTGCTATTCTTTCACAAGTCTATGTGCGTGTGTGTGTAATTGACAGGAGAGGATCCTGGCGCTTTCCTCCAACACAAAAGAGTAAATATTATGGCTAAATTAATTGTTTCTGCTGGGGGTAGCCCCAGATGCATATCTCATGCCTCCCACTGACAAGGCTGTCCCTCAGCTCATAGCAATATTGCAGAGGGGAGCTACAAAGGAAAAAGAGAGATAAGATTAGACATGTAGAGTGAAGCAGAGGAGCAGAAAAAGAGAGAGGGGCCGCAGGAGAAAGGGACTGCGGTGAAAAAGGGATGCTAAGGAAGATTTGAACAATTGGGGAGAGAATTGGGAACAGAGGGGCAAGCAGAGAGAGAGAGAGAGAGAGAGAGAGAGAGAGAGACAGAGAAAGGATAGGGCAAGGAAACAGACATGGTGAGACACATAGTTATGGCCCGGTATCGATAAAGAGATAGAAGGGCAGAGAGTGAAGGAGAGAGACAGCAGAAAAGAAGAGGGAAGCAGAGAGAGGAAGAGAAAGAACGGGGCAAGCACACAGTCAATCAATCAATCAGTCAGATAATTTGTAAAGCGCACTACATACCCACGAGGGTTTCAAGGCGCTGAAGGGAGCGGAGGAAGACGGTGCTGTAGCTACTGGTCGAACAGCCAGGTCTTGAGTAGTTTCCTGAAGGATAGCAGGTCTTCGGTTTGTCATAGGATGAGGGGGAGGGTGTTCCAGGTCTTGGCAGTGTGGTGGGAGAAGGATTTGCCTCTGGCTGGGGTTTTACAGATGTGTGGGTCGGTAGCCAGGGAGAGGTCAGCGGAGCAGAGTTTCCTGCTGGGTACATAGAAGGAGAGTCTGCTGTTGAGATAGGCTGCGCCGGTCCTGTGGAGTGCCTTGAGTGCTTGGATCAGGAGCTTGAAGGAGATTCTTTTGTTGACAGGGAGCCATTGCAGGTCCTCAGGTGGGGGGTGATGTGGTCACGGCGCGGGATGTCGAGGATCAGGCGTGCCGAGGCATTCTGGATTCTTTGCAGTCTGTTGATTAGCTTGGTCGGGGATTCGGCGTAGAGGGCATTTCCGTAATCGAGTCTGCTGCTGACTAGGATGACTGTTTTCCTTGTGTCTGTCAGGATCCATCTGTAGATCTTGCGGAGCATACGGAGAGTGTTGAAACAAGAGGAGGAGACAGCGTTGACTTGTTTGGTCATGGTGAGTTTCGAGTCGAGGATGACACCCAGATTGCGTGCGTGGGTGGTGGGTGAGGGGGGTGTCCCCAGTGATGCGGGCCTCCAGGAGTCGTCCCATGCAGTGGGGTTGGACCAGAGGATGAGGCTCTCCGTCTTGTCTGCGTTCAGTTTGAGGCGGCTATGCTTCATCCGTTCGGCGATGGCCTTTATTCCATGGTGGAAGTTGGATTTGGCGGTGAGGGGGTCCTTGGTGAGGGAGAGGGTCAGTTGCGTGCCGTCGGCGTAGGAGATTATGTTGAGGTCGTGCTGTTGGGCGATGCGTACGAGAGATGCCATGTAGACGTTGAACAGCGTCGGGCTGGGGGAGGATCCCTGCGGGACGCCGCAGATGATCTCGGAGGCTTCGGATTGGAACGGGGGAGGCGGACTCTCTTTGTTCTGCCGGAGAGGAAGGAGAAGGTCCAGTCCAGGGCCTTGTCCCGGATCCCTGCGTCGTGGAGTCGTGTGCGTAGTGTGCTGTGGCAGACGGTGTCGAAGGCGGCGGAGAGGTCCAGAAGGATGCGGGCCGCCGACTCGCCGTTGTCCAATAGGGCCCTGATGTCATCTGTGGCAGCGATGAGGGCGGTCTCGGTGCTGTGGTTGCTGCGGAAAACTGACTGGGAGGTTGAGACATCTAATTAGAGACTGACAGCGAGAAAGAAAGAGATAGAAAGGGAGGGGGAGTAACAGAAGGAGTGAGACAAGAAAGACAGAAAGGAAGAGGGAAGCAGGGTGACGGTGTGAAAAGAAACATACATCCAGACTTGCCAGAGAGTGCACCCCACACCCAACTTGCCTGCCGACTGGGAGATCTCAAGACTCACCTGTACCCCAAATAACCGGAAAAAGACTCACAGAATTTTGGTTACCCAGCAGGGCCTTAACCAATCAGAACACATAATATAACACAATGTAAACCATGGAACATTCCTTAAATTAAGTGATGTTACGTGACACGTAAGCTCTAATATATCACATAACCCACACAATTATTAATATGTTTACTAATATGGGTGTCTCTTGTGGGCCACATTTGACATTCATGTGTTTTAAAAAAAAATCAAATTATGGTCGACATATATTGCTTTTTATATCAACTAAAAGAATGAAACGAAACAAAATGAAATTCTCTAAACCAAAATATATAACAAAACAGCACAATTAAATGTTGCTATCGTGCTACAAGCCTTGAAATACAAAACACAGAAACCTACCACATGAAAACAAACATGATGTAACATATAAACTAGCATCACAAATATGTCCCATGACATAACCTATAAAAAAAGTTTTTTTATACAGCGTTTCCTGTTATTGGCCTTGGCTTTATGACCCTCTAATTTGATGTTACTGTCACCCGGTTCTCTGATATGTACTGTAATGACCTTATAAGGATGACATTTTGGGTTTACATGTCTAACCTTTGGGTTACATCCAGACCTCTCCAAAGGACCAGTTAATCCCCTGACCAATTCTATCGAGAACCTGTGATCTACAAGTGACACCTGCATCTCTGCGGTAGGCACAGTAGCCTTCTGAGCAGTGTCATGGAGACAGAAAAGTGTGCGCTGATTGTTTTATCGCTAATGGCGATAAAACCTATGGAGTGAAGGTTAGACACAAATCCTCGCTGTATGGAAGTTATCATACTAAACTATTTTACTGCAACTTGTGGCCATTAACCGCTTCAACGCGGCGCAAATTCCTGCGCTGTGCTGAACGTTCCATTGGGCTTATGGACTCATGACGGAACGGTTCCGTCATGAGCACAGGCCAACCGACGCTCATGACGGAACCGTTCCGTCATGAGCATGGAAGGGGTTAAGTCACAAGTACCCGTATGCTGAGGCATACACATTAACACACTGCGCTACCTACTGAACCTACGTTTTACATTCACAGTGGCTTTCTGGATAACATATTAGTGCTATACAACAGAACATATATCATATATATGTTGAACCTATTATAACATGCTTAGATACGACAGAAGGAAGTACAGACTTACAGGCAGCAATCAAGGGCGGCAAGACAGGCGGGTGGAGGGGAAGCGGGACAGTATTAAAATACAAAAACGTACCTTCCTCCGCATCATGTGCTGCCGCCTCAGCTCCTGCTGCTCCTGGCATGTTTTAGGCAGCCTCACTCCCCTCCGTAAGCCAATCACAACGCTGCGCTAGCTCCGGTCAGCGCCCCAGCAAGGTGCCTGTACGGAGGCCATTTTCTCTATGTAGGCTGCATGCAGTCTACATAGAGAAAATGTAGAGTGCGCATGACTGCTTTGGTCAGCCCTTGGGCTGACCAGACAGTCAGGGCCCACACCAGTGGGCAAGTCACTCCCCCTCTGCCCTCGAGCAGGACTGCCCACCCGCTCGCTCCCAACCAGGCACTTCTGCTTTCTGACAGTGTGAGAAGCGGAAACATAACATGGTAGGTTTACCATTTAATGTTTCTGCTTCTCGCACTGCAAGGAAGCAGTGGGGCGACGCCCCAATGGAGAAGCCTCCACTGCCCCAAAGTCTCAGGGCCATCAAAGATTTCAAATTCCTGCCGGTGGTGTCCGCTCCATGAGGAGCCTACACTAATCCTGCATCTACAGCTCTCCTGAGTTGGTCCGCCGGCTTGCGTGACTCAACTCCGAGCGCTTCACTGGGATAAAGCGTCAACACTCCGCTCCATCCCAGCACACCTGAAAGATGGAGTGCATCGCTGTGGTAACAATTACAGCGTTTGTTACCCATGATGTCGCAGAACCAAGAGAACCCTGTGCAGCCCTGGTGGTTGCATGGACCATGCCAGTCAGCGTTTCAGCACCACCTGCCCCAGTGAATAGCTCCAACACTGTGTGCCGACATCAACCAAAGCAATACAAGCCCCGGCGGCTCTAGAAATTCCGACCTCAAGTGCACACTGCAGGCCACTTGGTTTTTTGCATGTGTTGGTCCCTTTAGACCTGTGCAGACCCATCCGCAAGTGCTGCTTGGGTGCCACAGTTGCCTTTGTGCACAGAGCGATCCCCGGTTTGCATTAAAAATGGTTTGAAACCCACATTTGCACTACTGCATTGCACGTAATAGTAACAACTGTATATTTTTGCACTGTGATTGTATTGTGCATTGAGTGTAATAACTTGAGTAGTATATGCATAAACAATGCTAACAGATTCCCTTTTCACTTATACAATAAGCTAACCCTAAGAAATATTGTTTTTGGAATGGTAGTAAAAAGAACCAACCTATCGTTTGGAAACCACGGATCTGTAAGTTCCAAATAAAGACCAATTTTATAATGAAAACAATATAAAACACATCAGATTTATATAGTTTTGGTCTTATTTTGTTGATGATACAATACCTATTTTCATAAACCTGTGGGGAGACTTTTTGTGGTGTATGCACTGTGCTACTGTGTGTGTGTGTGTGTGTGTGTGTGTGTGTGAATGTTGCACAAATACTTTACATATCGCCTCTTGTGATAAGCCTGCCTGCTCTGCCCCAGTCTACCAGAGGGTAAGCACAGGTTATCTCAGTTGTGTATCTAGCTTACACTGAATAGAGTAATGGGTTCTGCCTGGCTTCGGCATATACCCCATTTCTAACAGGGGTTTGTACTCAATATTCACCATACATATACTTTGTCACTAATATTTTCACTCATACATCAATTAATCTATCTGCTGGCTCATTCTTGCATTCACCATCTGATAGAATTACAATAAAACACACACAATGTGAAGTACATATGCACAATAAATAAAAAGAAGTTGAAAATAGAAAACCTGATGCAGTTTAAGCATGGGTGGCATATGTTTGCAATAGAAAAACTAAAAATAGTAGTGGTATTACAAATAGTCTATAGTTGTTATGAAGTTCCTGCATGGCTGTCACATTTAGAATCAATGTGTTGGACAACTTGTAATGGTAAAACAAACATAAACTATGAAAAACAGTATTTCATCTTGGTCTCCTGGTTTAGAGGAATTGGCAACAAGGAATGTGGCACACTGTAGATGAAATGAGTGGCAAGTGCCGGAGCCAGGATAGTCAATCAATCAATCAGGGAATCAGGGTGCTACTCACCCATGATGGCCTCAAGGCGCTTGGGGAGCCATGTTTTGAGGCTCGTCCTGAAGGTGTGCAGAGTGGGGGAGCGTCTGATGTTGATGAGGAGCTTGTTCCAGGTCTTTGTCGCACTGTAGTAGAAGGCTCTTTCAGCAGCTCTGGTTTTGCTGATATGTGGGATTACGGCGAGGGTGATGTCTTAAATATGTGGAAGGAGAATCTTTTGTTGAGGTATTGGGGTACGGTCTTGTGGACATGGCTGAATAGCTTGAAGGTTACGCTCTTCTCGATGGGGAGCCAGTGGATGTTTCGCAGGTGTTGGGTGACGAGTCTGGCTGCGGTATTCTGAATGGTCTGGAGTTTGCAGAGCAGGGATTTGTTGATTCCGGCATAGAGGGTGTTCCCGTAGTCCAGTCTGCTTGTTATGAGTGTATGGGTGACACTCTTTCTGGATTCGGGGGGATCCATTTGAAGGTCTTGCGAAGAATGTGGAGGGTGTTGAAGCAGGTGGAAGTGAAGGCTGCAGAGAAATCTAGAGGATGAGGGCCCGGTGTGGCCTAGGTCAAGGAAGTGCAGATGTCGTCTGTGGCGGCAAGGAGGGTGGTCTCAGTGCTGTTGTTACTGCGGAATCCATATTGTGAAGGGTCGAGGATGGAGTTCTCTTCGATGAAGTTCATTAGCTGAATGTTGATGATCTTCTCAGTGACTTTGGCTGTGAAAGGGAAGAGAGAGATGGGTCGGTAGTTTTTGAGATCCGTCCGGTCTGCAGAGGGCTTCTTGAGGAGGAGCTTGACTTCTATGCGTTTCCAGTCATTGTGGAAATTGCCGGCTTTGAAAGTGGTGTTGATGGTGCATCGCAACTCGGGTGCTATGGCGGCTGGACTCTGTGGAAGATGTGCAGCGGGCAGGCGTGCATGGGAGCTCCTGAGCGAATGCTGTTCATGGTTGTGACAGTGTCTTCGGTAGTGACCGGGGTCCAGACGGATATGGTAGGCTGGCTGTCGTTGCTGGAGGAAGGAGTGGTTTCAGTGTCTGGTGTCTGTTCTTGTAATTAAGTCTTTATCATCGAGTGTAGTCATTAAATAACCCCCGCCATTGGTTGTATGGACCTTTGTTCGTCGACAAGGGGAATTTTAATGGAGCAAAATGAAGAAGTCTGATGCGAAAATAAAAATGAATAGGAATGTGCCTTCACACTTAAGCAATTCAAAATTTTCAAACCTGTAAAGTGTTCTCAGCTATAAATCAGCAGACATCCCTGAATGAGAAATGAAAAAGCTCAAATGGACTCCCCTGAAGAAAAGTATCCTATTTCTCTCTACTCTGCTCTAGGAACACAACATAAATCTGCTAAAATATAGTTTGCAACAATTGAATAATTTCCTGTACCCAATGTCCAATCTGTGGTCGTCAAACTCTGGGTGCAGGTGAACATCCTAGTTTTTCATGTTTTCACAATAGGCTGCAGAATAACATCCATTGAAATGATGCATCAGCCACATCTTACATTTCAGACAGCTCTCCCCAGGGATCACATTTCCTGCCATCTCCTCGTCTCCCAGTGAGAACCTCATTATCAGTTGTTTAATACATCACAAATGCCTATTCACCAGCTAACCAAAGACTTCTGGAAAGTTGCAGTATCTGCAGTGGAAGAGAAAAAGCATCCTGAGCAAGGCAACAGTTTAATGTGAAAACTAGCCTTCAAATCCTAACATGCAAATCAACATTATTATGGCATCAGTAGTTAGGCTAACGTAAGTCAGTAAATCATGTTACTTCATTTGTATGCTTGCTATGCTTAAGTATGATTATCGAATACAGATATGTATTCATAATATGTGTGCTATTTAGTATAAATAGTTTCACTTTTCTATTAAATGTGTTTAGTTTACAAAAATGAGGACATTTGCTCTATCAAACCCTTGTCTGATAGCTAAAATAGCCATCACAATGTATCGCAAATGAATCTCTAAGTTGCACCTTTCTTTTCTGCTAAGTCATCTATCTTACTCTTTAAGGTCTGCCTTTCCTTCATCTATTTATAAGCCTTACTCTTGCTTTCTTCCATTTCTATTTTATTACTTATTTGTCCTTTAGGTTCTAATCTGTATTTGTTTTTCCTTTTAGGTAACATTTAAATCCTTTTTATATAGTAAGTAAGCATATTAAGCAAATACCAATAATCAATATAGGTTTTAATTTAATCCATAAAAATCAATTCCAAGTATTTCCAAGAGCAGCAGAGGCACCTTTACCTAAAGTTTCTAACTCCCTGGTTGTTTCTAACTTTTCTATTTCAGGCTGTAAGTCAGAAATGTTCTTTGCACATCTTCTAACATCTTTTACATCTTCTAACAACTTACTCTTGTCTGGTATGTATGAACAACAATGTTGTGGTTGTAACATCTTACAGACACCACCTTGTTCTGCCACCAGTGTGTCTAAAACCAATCTACCTTGCAAAACCATGTATCTAATAGCTACTAGTTCTTTTTCAACTGCTAGCAATGCACCAAATGTACCAGTGGCTAATTTATCTACTTCTGTAGAAATCTTTCTGATTTTCTTTTTGCTTTGGACTACTCTCAAAGGCGGAATGATTACACCAAAAATATCTCCCACTAATTGTGTCTTATAAATAGTATTACATTTATGTGTGTGAGATAGATTCTTTCCTAGACAATCTATGCTATTAACATGATGCATTTTAGTGAACAATAAGACTAAATAACAAAAACTCTCCCATTTAGCAAGTAATTGGAGAAATGCAGCTGCCCTTTTGGATGCAGAAAAAGCATTTGATAAGGTCGCTTTGGGATAGCTATGGAAACTCATGAGCTTGTTCAAGTTAGAAATGCATTACATCAAAGCAGTGAAGACCATTTACTACAAACATGGGAGGTCAATCTGGACCAATCCATATTGAGAGAGGAATTAGGCAGGGATGCCCTTGCTCCACCTTGCTCTTTGCTATATATATTGACCCTTTCATTTGCAAGCTAGATGCTAAGCCAGCCATAGCACCAGTAGGACGGCATGGGTGGGAGACAAAAATATTAGCCTGTGAGACAATATTGCAGTTGTAAAGGCAAATCTGGATGTGCCCTTGGAGCAATAGAGCAGGAAGCAACCAAGTTCGGCGGGGTCTCAGGTTACTCGCTGAATAGCAATAAAATACAATTGGTGGTTGTGAGAAGGTGGTTTTGACCATCTAATCTACCTTGATATTTCATTTTTTGATCACCTGATTTTTGGACCCTTTTACAGTGGGAGAACCTCATAACCTGGAACTCACTGACAGTAAGCTCATGGTAAAATAGACTGCGCATGTTTACCTCCGCCCTTTGAGATAGGACCATTGCAATGCAGCTAGGGTACGGGGCATTGGCTGCTAAATTTGGACACGTGTGCACATACGTGTGCATACATGTGGTGGCTGCACATGTGAGACTAAGGGCCATGCCCAGGTTGCTTGGCACAGTAGGGACTATGCAGAGTTGGGTGGTGAGCTGGAATAGGCCTTATAATGGGGGGACACATGTAGAGAAGCCAGTGTGCATTAGTGACTTAAATGTAGTAACACTCCATTTACTCCTATATTACAGGTTGCTTTAAGACACAGCTTTAGTTCCCCAAGGTTCACAAACTACAGAGTTGCACCAATTTACACTGTAACCTGTGTGGAAAAAACAATTCTGTAAACTCAAAAGCATGTCTGTACAGTTTATGGGTCATCCAGAAATGTCATATTCCTCTGACTCAGCTCAAGAGCAATGACCAGGCCTTGTATGACCCTGCTGTGCTAGATTAATTACTGTCCCACCCAGCTGCAGGAACAAAAGCTTTTTCCGCCCTTTCAAGCAAGCATTTGACAGTGCCCAGGCCAGCTCTCCGGGAGGAAGGGACTGGGCGAAATTTCTCTGCATCAATTAGCCAGCTGTCATCATGTGCCAGGCACCGGGTCAGCCCTGAGACCCTTAATCAGGGAGGGGGCTCCTTTGAAGAATTGTTGTAGGAAGGCCCTGGCAGTGATGTCAGTTAAGGGGGAGCTGAGACCCTCAGAACCCATGTGGCAAGTGATTCCTGGGTGATGCAATATTGAAGTATCCCATAAGACTGTGCAGGAAGATTGAAACAGGAATGGAGAGATGATGCAGCACCACAGGGTAGGCCAGAGATGCTTTCCTGCTTGCACCTCTCCCTCTTTAAAGGTATTGCATTGGGGAGAGCTCTCTCTTGGATGTGCTTATCCTGAGGTACACTGGGACTGTAGGCTGGTGCCATGGACAATTGGAAGAGGGAGCCCCCTGACTGTCCCCAGCACTACGGACTCTGTCTCTGAATAACCCCAGGATCAGTGGGGAAAATACTGGGTTTCTAAACAGGAAGTAGAGAAGCCTAGAGGAAAAGCAAAATGAAAGGCTGGCTCAGGGTGTCAGTGAACCCAGCTCCCTGCAATATTTATCATTCTTGGAGGTCAGGAGGCCTGACGAGAGTGCTCCAGGTGTTGTAGGCTTGCCACCAGGAGCAAATTGAGTCTAAGATTGTGGAAATCGGCCAAGGGGTGCCAAGACATCCAGGGTTGTAGTTTAGTGACATTTGTCCCTGTTTCCAGTGACGAAGCGCAGGTTGTTTCTCCATCAGTCCTATGTTTGGCCCCCGGGGTGGGGCAGGGCCCGGAGACTTCCCCCGAGAAGGAAGAGAAGTGTCATAGTGCATTACCTGACATGAAGAGGGGCCCAAGACCCTATTCGGGGCCCTGGAAAGAAGGTGTGGTGAAAGAGCGCTATTGTGCTTTCCCACGAGAAGAGGAAGTGGCCCAGGACCAAATCCTTGGGCCTCGAGAAGATGGCGGGCATGGGGCAGCACCATCGCGCTCTCCGATGGAGAAGAAGCAGTGGCCTGGGACTCCTTCCTTTGACCCTAGACCCAGAGCCAAGAGGGGGGAGTGCCGCCGTTCACCGCCATGTGACCTGCAAAACAGCCGCACAGCCTGCGTCTGCCCACAGGAGGAGCAGACCAGAGTTGAAGTGCCTCCTCCCAAGGCAGCAGTCGAGGCTGCTGGCCGAGTGGGGAGCTGGTGAGAGTGGCTGGGGGTGGGCTCCACCGACCTGCTCTCCAACCTGGCAAGATGGGCGTGGGGTGCCAGGGTGGGACCGTGCCACCAGAGAAAAGGAAAATCACGGTGCGCAGCTGCCTAAGAGGCAAATAAAATCAAAAGAGCACTATGTTTAAAATGCTGTATTGTCTATTGGAAGTGTTTCAAAATCTATGCTGTAAGCACTTTCTAGGTGACTGATTATGATTGCATAGTATTGTAATTATAAATGTGATTGGATTGAGCACTACACTCAAAGACATGCTTAGACATTGATTCTAACTGATGTTTTATTTGAATAATGAGACTGACAGCCACTTGTGACTACATTTTGCTTTATTGCAGGATTAAGGTGCCCTCAGTCATGATTATATGTGGTCATCGCATTTCTTCCTGCGGTTAAATGATTGTTGACATAAGGAGGTGGACAACCACTCGCTTTGGTGGCCGACTTAAGTGCCAGACTTAAGTGCGCTTACTCCAAGTTATGCTCAGCCTGTGGCATTTAGGGGCAAGATAATGTTTAGACATGTGAACTATGGTTCTAGACCCCACGTCCTTTGGCAGGGGTAAGAATGACTACACAATGTAATTCAAAAGTACATCCATCAATTTGTGTATACTTGTAAATATTTGCACAGTATTCAATAGTGTGTGTAATAAATGTACCTTTCCTTTTTTTAAAGGAAAGCACCAACTGGACAATCATTTATTGGGTATTATTATTGAGTATCTGTGAATGGTGATGACTTGCCACAGGTGTAGGTCTTGGACTGCTCTGCAACTCTACCATGTGAGAATCAAGCGCTATACTGGGGTGTTTGGTTCCCAGTGGAAGACAAATGTAGACCCATTAGTTTTGCCGGTGACCCATACGCTCATCAGGAGGTGTTTCGAGTCGGATAATAGCCGTATCAAGGCTGGATCAGGTGATTGCCTTATGACTCCTGGCCCACTTTTATTTTGGTGAGGCTCATAAAATGGTACAGTAAGGGGTTATCATACCCTGGATTTTTATAGAGAAGTACCGATCTCTGTGACACTAATTTCTGCAGAAACGAATGCTGTGTAAAATTCTACCCATAACATTTACTTACCGTGGATACCCCAAAGCTGACATCTTCTGGGAATGCCCGGTTCCTTGCCTTCATGCCCTGAAGAAGTTCATCAATGGACAAAACGCGTTGGCTGTGGTTTTATAAAAACAAGAATATTATGAATAAAGGAAGAAACTAAAAGAAAAACACTTTTGGACAAAGACCAGTTGTTCCTTGTTTGGTTACCAAGTGGTGCAACTTTGCTGTTTGTTTAAAAATTGTTAAAATCCTGTATTGGATTGCACCGTGGCAGTGGGTGCATTAACTGTGTGCACACATGATTGATGGGAAAATCCCACTGTATAGATAACAATTAGAGATAGCGGGTCAGGTGCTAGGTCTCTACAGGGTATACTGTCACAAGTTTGTTTTACTTTTGTAACACAGCTAATGCCTCATTTTCCAACAGTGGTTAACAGTTTATTTATCAACCAGGAAGCGCGGGTGGTTGAGCAGGCGGTATACCTATGGATCCATTATAGTCATCTATCTATTGTGGGTCAGTGTAAAAGTTTAAAAATGCTATTCCTGCTGAATGTTCTATGTCTCTTCCACGCATTCCATTAGAGTTTAAAAATCTGCGTTTCAAAACAATGGACGCTACAATTTCCAGATTTATCTGATCATATTGTAAAATAAGGATGTGATAAGGTATTTCTCTCTATCCAGGGAGAGGGGGAGATAGGCTCTCCCGAACCTAAAATTATACCAGTTGGCCAACGCTTTCCAATTCATATGACCTCTCATTGGAAGTAATGATGGGGTGCAAGGAGCACGCACCTTCCATTTATGAGTTGCTAGCTGGGCCAGATGTTAAGGGATGCTTGCTAAGGTTAGTGGAACCCAGCTATTATAAAAAAAGTTTGGTTCCAAGTGCTAGGAGCAGCCTTTAAGAACTGGGCTGGTTGGCGGAAAGAGACGGGATTGGGTAGACTCAATTGGTATACTCCAGTACAGAGGAATTTGTTCCTGCCAAACATATTTCAGGGTTTCTGCCTGCTAAGGTGGGAGAGGCAGTGGCTTTTAAAATTGGGGGATCTCTTCCAAGGACAGAGCATGGCATAATTTGAGGAGCTTTGGGCTACATTTGATTTAAATCACAGGTACTTCTTTAAAAAACTTCAAATTTGCAATTTCTTGCACAGGAAACCCGGGGGTGTGGGCCGGTTTCCTAGAGTATCCCTCCTAGGGCTGTTGTACTTCGATCTATTCAAGCATGTGCTCTGGCATACCGATCGATCTAATAAAACACAATTCCAAATGGCAGCAGAGATTCAATACCAGGGGCCTTATTTTTTATGAGTCCCTGGATTTCAGCCACACCGTACTTTGCTTCTCTGGGCTCCAGGCACAACTAACAGCAAAAATGTTTTATTTATATTTCACTCCCGCAAAATTTGCTAAGTGAGAGGGCACAGAGGGGATATGCTGTCTAGGCTGTCAAGCAATGGAAGCGGATTTAATCCATATGTTTTGTATGTGCCCACGGCTAGACAGATTTAGATTAGAGATCTAAAAATTTGGGGGGATGTCCTAAATATTTATTTGGTATTGGTTCCACAAATTATTCTTTTAGGGGTACAAGAGTCAGCAGATTCAATATATGGATGTCTCTAATATTTATTGCTATGTCAGTATGTTATATCTCTATTGCTTCAGCATGTCTTGATTCTCAACCTCCCCCCCCTTCTTCCATCCTTCCAACAATGGCAAGGGCACTTCTTTTCAGTTTTTAATGTAGAGACTGTCTTTTATGAGCAGAAAGGAGGGAAGATCAGGCGGAAGAGGAAGAAAATATGGGGGCCCCTTTCATGTTGGGTTAACTCCCGCCAGTAGGCCGGAGTATTGCCAATCGGTTAATTTAACCTCTTCCACGCTCATGACGAGCTGAGCTCGTCATGAGCCACGGCGCTCCGGTGCTCATGATGAGCTCAGCTCGTCATGGCTCGTGGAATGCTCAGGTGCGGGGAGAATTCCCCCGCTGTGCTGAGCGTTCCACGGGAGTCAATACACCTGTGACGAGCTCAGCTCGTCATGAGCACCGGAGCGCCATAGCTCATGACGAGATGAGCTTGCCATGAGCATGGGGGCGCTGTGCCCTGCCCTCCTACGCCCGAGCCCAGCGGGGGGAATAACCCCCGCAGCGAAGGGGTTAAGGTCACCATGGAGTTTCTTCATTATATAGCATGAAGGCTTATGTTATGGATATTTTCACATTTATAGCACTATACATCTTAAATAAATGCACTCAAAGACATAGAGATCTTGATATTTTCATTGGTGGTATAGGCACTGAACTTTCAGGTATTGGACTTAGATGTTTTAATAGTTCGTGCTTTCCAAGATATGAATTATGTACATATGCTTTTTACTTAATTTCATCAGAACATGCCGCATTGAATTCCATTTTTATGAACTGATAATGTATTTCACTCCTTGCTAGGTACCTTCCTTAGCTCTTTAGAATCCAGGTAAATGCATGTATTCAGCACCTTTAGACTGTGATAATTTGGAAGTTAGCTTATTGTACTGTATTGTATAACCCCATGGTCAATAGGCATGTATGTGCTAGTAGCTCATACATATACTATTCACAAATTATGTATATATGTTCTGTCTATTCAGTTTTCAGTGATGTTTTTTCCGATGTTGATGTCGATATGTATTTTCGATGAACTGCTGACTATAATCCACTCTCTTTGTGCCTGCTCTCCTCCCCTATACCTCTCTTTATTTTTTTGATAATGATGTAAACATAGAATGTTTCAAAAGCATAAATAAAAAAACTATTTAAAAAAATATATATATATCTTGCCCACAAATAAAATATACTTTAGGGATAACAGGTTATTCCCTTGTTAATCTTTGAACAGGCCCTCCAAGAACTTCAAAAGTATGTTCACAGTTTCAGATCCCCATGTTTCTTGTTTTAATGTGATTCCTCCTTTTGTAAAAGCATAATTTCCCTTTTTGTCATCTTTATAATTTCAATTGTGGATATTTCATTTTCTTTTTATATTCTTCTCCCTCTTCTTTTCACACATCTTCAAAAACATCCTCTTGCTTCGTTGCTTTCTGAAACATGTGAGCTCTCCTTTCCTCCAATGCCTGTATAGATTTCTTCTCTAATGGTTTCATTAAATATGTCAAATTGTGTTCATGTACCTTAGCAGTGTCTTTCTTGAAAGGGGATCTAAAGAAATACCAAGCTGTGTCCATCTCCTTAGCTTGTGGGTGAGGATTAAGTCGTAAATCAAAAAATACATTTTCAAAATGACTCTGGGGTATATTATCAAGGGGCTTTATCTCCGCTTTTTTGGCTTTAAAAGCCAAGAAAGCGGAGATAAAATTATCTCCCTATTACCAAGCTGTCGCTAACACCAGTTAGCGACAGCTAATAGGAGATAGTGATCATCTTGGGCCCCGCTTTGCATGTCAGTGATATTTATCACTAATGACATGCAAAGTGGGCGTGCCAAGATGTTAGCGACTGAAAACAGTCGCTAACATCGCTATCTCCTATTACCAACTTTTGGAGATATTCGCGCTAAGCGCGAATATCTCCAAAAGCTAACACTTGCCCAGGAGCAGTTCTTAGCCATGTTATCCAATGGGAGGTGGATAACATGGCTAAGAGCATTTGCTCGATAATGCATGAATATCGCTGACTTTTCAGCGATATTCATGCATTGCGGCCGTTTTTTATCGCATTTGCGATAAACCTTGCTAATAGCAAGGTTTATCTGCGATAAAAATCGCCGATGTGCGGCGATAATTTTTGTCTCTAAACAAGTTAGAGACAAAAATTATCTCTATTGGTTGGTAATATGCCCCTCTGTCTTTAAAATAAACGAATCAATATACTATATGTAACTGTACCTCTGAGTGAAATACAGTGGTATGTTACATCCTAGGTAGTAACAGACGGGGCCGGACTGGGAACGCAAACCGATCCTGGCAATTGAGTCGGACAGGTGGTGGGGGGGGAGGGGTGGTGCGTAAAACATGCAGCTGTTTTTGTTACAGGGGCCTGATATTGGTATGCTGCAAAACTGGCCCCCCGGTAACAAATACGCCCCCCCCAGCCCCCCAGCCCCCTACGGTCCAAAACCACCTCCCACTCACGCAGCCCACCAGAGAAACACCCAGTACCCGCTGCAGCCAGCTCGGCCCTGGCGGCAGAAGGTAACTGTACAAAGGCATAACAATCTTTAGCATCTAAAGCCTGTGTGTACTCTGATCTGTAATATACATTTGATGTGAAATCTCCTTTTGAAGCATCAATAAATAAAGTTTTTAAATTTCTCTCATCTATTTTATGTGTAGGTGTAGATCTAAGTGTTTCTTTCTCTGGGGTAGTGCTCATGCCAACTAAAAGAACTATGCATACTATTATAATAGCTATCAGTGTAGAAGCACTCACTATTCTATACCTAGCCTTGGTAAGGAAACACGTTTGTCGACAGTCAGCCCTTCTGTAGAATATAGCAACAAGCAGACTTAATTTTCTGGGTTGATTTCTACTTGGGCAAATTTAGCAAAACGTTTTATGATTAACATTCAGTTACTTCATTCAGCCTATATACAACTATTTAATCTTCTTCTAAATATGTCAACCCTGCTCGTCTACTGAAACCTTGAACTTAGGGAACTCTAATTAATTCTTTTTATTTACACAATACTTTTCATGTTTATTTATCAGTTGTCACAGTCTCATTCAATAGTTGTGTTTCAACACATTTCATTATTCGTAAAGTCAACTATTGGTGAATTGAATTAAATCAATCAGCATCACTTGTCGATTTATTTTTTATTTGATTTTCAATCATTTTAATCATGTGCTTTGTTAATGTGGTAGATCACAGAGGCTCAAGTGGTTCTGGTCTAAGTTCATTTGGATCACACACATTTGCAATTCTCTGATTAATAAGTCCATTCAGATGCTGAATACCTGCAACAAGATACTCTCTTAGGTGGATATATGACGTTACAATTCAGGCTATTACAACGCCTGCCTTTACAACGCGGTTTTTACATCGCAAACCTTTACAACGCATAGCGCTTAGAGGTGCTGGATAGTGATAAGTTTAATTTTCTATTCCAACTCCAGTCCTCGTGGACACTAGGGAAGGTGTTGGATAGAAAATTAAACTTATTCCCTATCCTAGAGCGCCCCGCAGCGCAATGCGTTGTAATGGTTTGTGTTGTAATGACCGCGTTGTAATGGTAGTGTGTTGTAAAAGTTTCGTTGTAACGGTGGTTCACCCTCTTAGGTGTCTGTTGATTTTCTTCAGTTTCACTTATATCATTTGATTCTGTGTCCTCGATTATGGTTTGTGGTGCCTGTTCAACTGGCACACTAGATTTCAATTGTCTCCTACTCTTTGACCATTGTTCTTTCCTTTGTAATTTTTCACTCCTCATACTTGTTCCTTCACCAGGGCCATTCAAGTGCACTGGTGGTGATACAGTAGCTCTCCTTTTTACAGTTTTCAGATGTTTACCTTCAGTGGATACTTCCAACATACTGATCCGATAAATGAATTAGCCAGCCCTCCAGAAGGAACCCTTTTTTGACTTAATTGACATTCACAAGGCATTAGATACAGTAGCTGGAGTCAAAACACAAGGTCCTGATGGCATCCCTGCAGATGTATTCCTGGCAGATAGACATAACTGGTCACAATACATTTTAAAGTTGGCAAATACTATTGCTGGTGGTGCTTCTGAATATTGGAGAGGAGTGGAAGTAATGCCCATGTATAAAAAGGATGATTGGGCTCCCCCATTAAATTGTCGGCCAATCAGTTTAGTTAATGGAATACAAAAAAATCTTTGCTCGATTTCTCTTGGCTAAATTCCAGATCTAGATTTTTAATAACAACATTCTTTCCCCTTTCCAAGCTAGATTTCAGAATAAAATTAGCACCCTGAACGAGATTTTAAGTTTTCTACGACTGTATTGGAAGGTAGAGGCAGTTGGAAAAAGTCCTATGTATGTGGCTTTTGTGGAAATAAAGTCAGCGTTTGACTTGGTTCCACAGAAAAAGTTATGGGATATCCTTTTGTCCATGGGGATGCCACTGATTCTGTTGAATCTTGTGATATACCTCCATGAAGCAAATATTGTGCAGGTACATTGTATCGCAGAAGACATTATTGAACACTTCCCTATAAATAAGGGTATTTGGTAGGGTTGCGTTTTAGCCCCTGAGCTATTTTCACTATTTCTCAATGACATTGTATCATTTTTGTCCCAGAGCGAGATGGATGCCCCTGGATTGGCAGGTATAAAAACACCAATATTATTATTTGCAGATCTTAAAGTGCACAATAACTTCAAATGCTCATCTTCAAAGACATATGCGCAGCTGGAACAGAGACATTACCAAACACATAACATTAACCTAATAACATAAGCTCTTAAAGAAAAGGGGCGACCCTGTGTCCCTCAAAACCTGGGTAATATATGGTTAAACAAAAAAGGTAGTTCTGTTGGGTAAGACAAAATTGCTTTAACACTGCTAATAATGCACTCTGGGGTGAACGCTCTCTGAGATACACAGTTTACACAAACTAATGCTTAACAGGTAAGTCATGAAGTCAATTGATTGTATTGTTTCTTTTTATCTATTTATCGCATTCAATGATACCATACAATACATATGCGGACTGTCAAAACGGGTGTTAAAGTGCAATTGAGTGACATTTGTGTGTAGTGCTCACAAGGTGAAAAATATATACAGTGGAGCAAATTCCATATATACAAATATATATATACAAAGGTTTCAGTGGCCAGCTACTGATTTCAATCCAAAGATCCCTATTTTCCTTGGTGGGATCCTGGAAGTGCTGGGACTATGACAAGCGTTGACGTTTCGACCCTGGGGTGCCCCAATCGGTGGTCACGGCGGGTCTTTCTCAAGACAAAGGTGTGGACGGGGTGGATTTTTTACACAGTCTGAAATGAAACAAGATGCTGTGTATCAGAGAGGCTATAGGAGCACTTAAAGTTGCACCTAATTCAAAGTATACGTGTGTACTCACTCTGCATTCAAGGCCGGAGAGTTTCAGCCTGAGTCGGTACAATGCCAGAGTCAGTGTAACTCTTACCCCTAGTGAAGGTTTAGTCAGCACGACGTGTGAGACGGTGGTTCATCGATCCAACCGCCCGCTGCATGAAGTCGCTGCAGCCAAAGCCTCCTTTCCCTGTTAATATCAGCTCGTGGAATGACGTTGCCACAAGGGAGCGTGCACGTCGGATGCAGCGGTTGCCTAGCAGCGGCCTTGCGTCATGTAATGTATCACGCACTGCGCATGGGATGATGTGTGTTCCTTCCTGTCAGAGACCAGGCAGGAGCAATGTTCGGCAGATTCATAATGATTGTTTGGACCTTATGGTGGCAGAGTACCGGGCTGCCCTGTAGGGCATTTGGGGCTGACATGACAATTCATGGATATTGTAAACGAGGTCACGAATGCAACAAAAATCAATTGTTTCGAGTGCAACAACAGCATTACTTTGGTATAACTTGAGAACGTTTTTGGGGTAGTTGTGTTGTCGCCATACAATACATATCATGTTGTTACTAGCACATCTATATAGTGAAGCCTAATGAGAATTCTATTACATTAAAACATTTAAACAAATAATTGATGTATTATTATTAGCACTGTGAAATTACTGTGAAATTACATGCACCAAGCGGATGTTGATACAAAACGTGCACAATGGCATTAACAATTTAAATTAGGCATAGTTACACAGGTATGAGCATCGTTAGGGTGTATCATGGATATTGTAAACCAGGTCACGAATGCAATAAACTCAATTGTTTCGAGTGCAACAACAGCATTTCTTTGGTATAACTTGAGAGCTTTTATGGGGTAGTTGTGTTGTCGCCATACAATACATATCATGTTGTTACTAGCACATCTATAAAGAGAAGGCTAATGAAAATTCTATTACATTAAAACATTTAAACAAATAAATGATGTATTATTATTATTAGCACTGTGAAATTACATGCACCAAGCGGATGTTGAAACAAAATGTGCACAATGGCATCAACAATTTAAATTAGGCATAGTTACACAGGTATGAGCCTCATTAGGGTGTATCAATTGTGATGCGGGTGTGTTATAATCCTAATGTTATGCTCCATAGGTGAATGGTCGTCACATGTTGATGAACAAGAATCCATTATGGGCTGCACACTCCTGATATGTGTTGGAGGACAAAGTTACATTATAACAGGCCCATCTGTCTGGATATCTCCTCGGGCTCATTTAAGCCAGAAGCCACAGAGTTTGAAATATGTATCCATTTGCATTCTTTCCGATTAAGGACCGCTGCAATGGAACCATTCTCGGGTTGGGATTGATCTTTTCCAAAACTCTCCATTTTATGCTCTCTGGTGGATGGTTCAGGTTGGTAAAGTGCTCCACCAGAGGTGTGCCCTGAATCATACATCTGATTTTGGTCGTTTTTGCTGAATTCTCCTCTTTGCCTTCTGGGTGGTCTGACCAATGTATGGTATGTTGCACGGACATAGAATGATATAGATCAAGTTTGTTGTGTTGCAGTTTGTCAAAGATGGTAGCGTGTACGTTTTGTTGCGGTACACCAGTGATGGACCCTCCAAGCAAAGAGGACATGTTTTGCAACTACCACATTTAAAGTGTCCCAGAATGGGTTGTAGTCCCAGTTAGTCACGTAAGTCTGGTGATTTCCGAGGCTCAAGGTAGGCTTTGACAATACTGTCTTTCACATTGCGACCTCTATTGAAGGCAAATAGGGGGTTTTCTTCTGTGTTCAACTCTGGTGCAACCAGACTCCAATATTTGTTGATAATTTTCTTTATGGTATTGCTCTTTGAATGAAAGGTAGCTGTGCACACTATGTTGTCATTGGCTGTTTTTTTCTCTGCTCTTTTCAGCATTCCCAATGGGTATCCACGTTCACGTAGACGTTTGGAGAGTACCTCCGCTTCTCTGAAGAAATCTTCCCTTCTGCTGCAGTTTCTCCTCATTCTTAGGTACTGCCCGTAGGGTAGATTGTCTCGTAGATTACGAGGATGGTTTAATTCATATTTTAACAAAGTGTTCCTCTCTGTGGGTTTTCTGGAGAGGTCACAGTAGACCAAACCGTTGACCACTTGGAATATTAGTTGCAAAAAGTCTATGGTGTGGCGGTTGTGGGTTATGGTAAATTGGATGTCACAGCTTCTTTCATTGAACCATCTAAAGAAGCTTTGCAAATGGGACTCTGTGCCTGACCAGATCATGATGACATCATCTATATACCTCTTCCAGACAGCAATGGGAATAATGAAGGGGTTTTCATGCATGTACAAATGTTCTTCCTCATAGCTGTCAATGTATATATTTGCCAGACTTGGTGCATATGTAACGCCCATGGCCACTCCCTTACATTGGAAATAGAATTGTTGCTTGAAGATAAGAATTTTCATAGCAATTTCCAGAAGGTTGATCACAAAGTTGGTAGGGATCTAGTGTGGTGCTGGACGTCTGTCCAAGGCGGTCCACATTACTTCTATGGCCTTGTTTTGGGCATATGGAAGTGTAGAGTGAGCAGATGTCTAATGTTACCATGATTTGTGTGGTCTTGTCATAGGGCTAGTCTTCTAGCAGTTGTGTAATGTGCATAGAATCGCGCACAAAGGACTTGGTTTGGGGAACCAGCGGCTGTAGAAAATAGTCTATAAATTGGTTTGTTGGTTCCAAGACTGAGCCACAGCCTGATATAATTGGTCTTCCAGGCGGGTTTTCTAGGCGTTTATGCACTTTGGGCAAAGTATATAATTAAGGAATCCCTCATTGACCCCTTTCTCTGCAAGTGTCTCTATGAGCGATTTGATGTTCAGCATGGGGTCTATGGGTGTTGGTTGGTAACTGTCTCGTCCACTGAGCTGTTGTTCAATTTCATTGGCGTAGTCAAGGGTATTCTGTACCACCACCACGTTTGTCGGCGGCTTTCACCACGATGGAATGGTTCTCACGTAAATCCTTCAATGCGATTATTTCTTCCTTTGTTTGATGTATTGTCTCTCCTCCAACGAGGCCATCATTTCTTGCATGACCACTTGCTCAAATGCCAGTATGCGTTGGCTCATGCAATAGGAACTGAGCGTGAAGGGGAGGGTGGTTTGAAGGGCATTGCTGTTTGCTTTGGGGTATATGTATTTCTCCCAAAGTAATATTTCAATCTCACCTTGCAGAAGAACTTTTGTAGCTCCAGTTTGGTAGTGAAAGAGTCAGCTCTACTTGTGGCCACAAAAGAGAGTCCCTTGCTCAGCACTTCTCTTTCTCCCACAGTTATTGTGTGATCCGAGAGATTAATGATGGGATCGTTGAGGTTCACATTGGTTTGAGCATGCTGTGCGGAGCCACTCGCTTCATTCCTTATGAATTCTCCGTTGGTTATTCCAGGTGTGGCCATCTGCGGGTTCTCCGTGGTGGTGATTTCGGTACTGCCATCTGCGCTGTGGTTTCTATTACCTCAGTCTGGTAATCTCCTTGGTTCCATCCAGCCTGGAGAACATCACATGCAGATTCCGTTGTTGTTGTAGTCGTAGCTTCCGTCACCAGCGGTATATCTGTCTCCGTGTGGAAATCTCCCCGTGTCCCTCCGACAGGAAGAACCTCACACGCGTGTTCCCTCCCTGGGATCCTCTCCCTCTGTTCCATCTCCTCTGCTGGCCCCAACCTTGTTCGGCACTCCCACCTCGGTTGGATTGGCGGTAGCCTTGGTCTAATAAAAATGTTGTTGTTGTGGTGCCTGAGGGCCCTGTCTGCTTGTGGAGGGTCCTTCTTGTTCGGAATCTGAGCCGCTGCCAATGGAGGAGTCAGAGAAGGTATTGAAGCGTCTTGGTCCTTGTCTGCTCTTGTTTGTGAAGAATCCTTGATGGTCTTGCTGGTAATATTCGTCTTCCAGGTATGGGTATGTGTATTTCTTATTGTAATTTCTGATATCTTTGGCGAGTTTGTCAAGTTTGCTGTTGAGGGTCACTGTGCTTTTTCTGTCCGTTCAAGAGCCTTTTTGGCATTGGTTAGCGCACTATCCTCTAGGATTTCTCTTTTCAGGTCGGCTATTTCCTGGGTTAATTTTTTGACGTATTCTATGGCCGTTTCCACCCCTACACCATCCAGTGCTTGGAACAGTTATTGGCCACAAAGCTAAAGCCTTCTCTAAATTTGGGCACATTGATGAATATTGCAGGCTTGTTCCTGACCTGTAAGCCTTTGGGGATTATGTTAGCTGTAAGGTATTTGGTTAACACATGTCCATGGAGTCGTGACCTGATTAGTTTCTTTTCTAATTGTTCTATCTTCAATAGTTTTTCATTTAGTGTCGCATCAACTGAGGTGCGATCTGCCCCCAGTAAGAAATTGGATGTGCCTTGCTCTTGTATTAGTCTTGCAATATAGTCTTCGCTGTACGAGAGAGTGTCTTTATCTGTCATATTAGGTCATTAAGTGTGTGGTTAATGGTTGATTGGAAAGTGATTTACAAACATAAATACAAACGAATGAAGGAAGGAACCCTCGCAGGTCAGCACCTGTAACTTAAGTAATTAAAGATAAGGGGCGACCCTGTGTCCCTCAGAACCTGGGTAATAAATGGTTAAAAAAAAAAGGTGGTTCTGTTGGGTAAGACAAAATTGCTTTAACACTGCTAATAACGCACCCTGGGGTGAACGCTCTCTGAGATACACAGTTTACACAAACTAATGCTTAACAGGTAAGTCTTTTTATCTGAATTTCGTCATTCAATGATACCATACAATATATACGCGGACTGTCAAAACGGGTGTTAAAGTGCAATTGAGTGACATTTATGTGTGATGCTCAGAAGGTGAAAAATATATACAGTGGAACAAATTCCATATATACAAATATATACAAAGGTTTCAGTGGCCAGCTACTGATTTCAATCCAAAAATCCCTATTTCTCTTGGTGGGAACCTGGTGGTGCTGGGCCTATAACATAAGCTCAACATAGACAATTGCAATGCACAACCCTATTGAAGATCACTCCTCCACCACTGCAAACACCTTAGCAACTGTGAACTCCTTCAGTCTTCACTTTCAGGCTTTGGACTTTAGGTACATGGGCAATTCTAATCTTGGGCAGTTATTTAAATGTCAGCTCCTTTTCCCCAGTGAAATTAACCATCCCTCTGCTACCAATTGCTGGAGCGGGCATTCTTGTATCTCGGTCTTTGAGTAAAATCATTAAATAACCATCACCATTGGGTGTATGGACCTTTGTTCATTGGCATGAAGAATTTAGATGGAGCAAACATTTACATCAATTACCATGAACAAGAAACTACATTTGGGGCTTCACAATAATAAATAAAGAGAGTTGGTGTGAGTTAAAGAGCTTCATTAACAGATGTACTCAAATCACTAAATGTATTCTGTAATTATTAATCTTTAGTCATCATCATTACAGACTCAAATAATCCATTAGTCAGTATTTAAGAAAAATATAAAATACCAAGTTAGAGTGACTTAAAAATAAAATAGAGAAAATACAACAAGTGTGTTCCATAAAGGATTTCTCTAATTTAAATGTATCTACTTTAGGCATAAGGATGGCAATTTCTATAATAGCCAAAGGAAGGTGTGAGTTTAGAGTTCATATGCATGTAGCCTTCACACTTAAGCAACTGAGGATTTTCAAAGCCGGAAAGTATTTTCAGCTATAAATCAGCAGACTTCTCTGAATGAGAAAGGGAAAAGCTCAAAAGGTCTCTCCTGAAGGAAAGTATCCTAACTCTCTCTACCCTGCTCTAGGAACACACTAATATAAATCTACTAAAACATAATTTGCAACAATTGATAAATTCCCCATATCCAATATCCAATCAGTGCTAGGCAAACTCTGTGAGAAGGTGAACTCCCAAGTTTCTTACATTTTCACAATAGCCTTTAGAATCACATCCTTGAAATGATACATCGTCCACATCATCACTATTAGTTGTCTAATACATAACAAATGCCTGTTCGCTGGCTCTGAGAAGTCTCCGGGAAATTTACAACATCTGTAGTGGAACTGAAACAAAATCACGTCCAAGACAACAGTTTAATAAGAAAACAGGCCTATCAATCTAACATGTAAGTCGACCTTAATATGGCATCAGTGGTTAGGCTATATTAAGTCAGTATATTATGTTACTTTATTTGTATGCTTGCAATGCCTAAGTATGAATATCTACTACAAAACTGTATTTATCATACATGTGTTATTTAGTAAAAATGTTTTCACTATTCAGTTAAATGAATTTATTTTTCAAAAAGAGTAAATTCCCTCAATCAATATAAAGTAACACATTAGCACTGCCTGGAGAGTTGTACTATAATCTTAAGCAATATTAAAATAAAAAGTGTAGAAGCAAAGAAATGTAAGGAGAACTCTAAAAGAAGAAAATTGAAAACTCATGGACTGGTCAACTAGCCCTGACACTGAAGCGCACTAATTTTCAGGTGGATGTACACTGTACACAGTACCACTCATGGTGCCAGAAAGCCCATGACTGACGTGGACTGAACCACTACCCCATGCAGTGCATTGCCATGGATGGGTGCTGGGTATACCTATATGGATATATATTTATGTACATGGATGTATGTAATATTTAATGATTTTCTTTGTTACAATTTCCTGGCAGACAGCTTAAAAAGAGATTCTAGCAAGAACTATTACAGTGCAAATCTTCTCTAACTAGGTTATGTCAGAGGCAGTAACCAAATCCAAATCTTTTCCTTGAAAGGTAATTTGTGACATTTAATTTAACAAAATACCTTTCTGTAAGCTTTAATAAGAGAAATATCAATCCACCCTTAACTACCTATTGACTTGAACATTAGCGTTTAACAATCAGTATGCCAGGCCTACTACGTTTATCATTGCTAATCATAATTACCAAATCAGAACTATGGCATCGGAAATATTTTTACTTTGTGAACCAATCAGGCTTCTAAGGGGCTGATCTGGGTCGGAAGGGCACCAAATGCGTTCCAGCCGGAAAAAGTTTGAACGTATGCGTGTTTTCTGCCCGACTTGTACAGCTGTACGCGCGAGCAAGTATGATGCAAGCAATGCGAAATTCACTGATCGAGTTGTTTCTGGGCCCGAACCGCTCCGTACGTCTTGTCCGTAAGCTGACCGTGCCGTGCAATGGATGCGATTTACGACCGAGACAGTACGATGCACACGTAGGACAGCCAGTGCGAGCCAAAGTTTCCGGCTCACAAATTGTCCCTGAAGTTAACTTTGGGGGTCCGCTTCGGACCCCCTGTCACCCGCAGCCTTATGTCTCCGACACAGGGGGAGACCCAAGCTTCACCCCAATACAGGATGTACGATGCAGATGGCACCGATGCGTATCCACTGTAGGGGCGCCCTTGTGCGAGACGTACCCATTCAGTCAATGGGAGCCCATGTACGCGTCGTACGACCGGCTCCCATTGACTTCTATGGGAGTCCAACAGAACAGAGACCGGAAGCATCGTACTCGCTCAGTCGGACTTCAGGACTCCAGCTCCATCGGAGAGCTTTCCGACCCAGATCGGAATCGGCCCCTTTAAGTTATCATTGATTTGTCACCATAGCCAACTCACAAATGCCCTGCGCACTCACAAATAAATACAGAAAATTCAACAACAGATTCATAAAAATATTCCAGGATTCCTTTCTTAGAGTCTTGTAATCGGATTCACATTTCTCTTGAACTCCATAAGCCCACTTATCTGGGCCACCACACAAGCCAACACGTGTTACTTCACAATGGCAAATTTGCCTCAGAATTCATAAGGGCAATAATTTTCTGCTTATTCAATATTACTCCAAATCTGGTGCCAGAATTAGGCACAAGCTAACAAGATATTCAACTGTGCAAAGAGAATATTTTATGTATTCAACTTCAGTTGTTTTTCCCAAAAGGTGACAATGTAGAAACAAACATGACTTAGTTAGATATGTGATTCGTGACAAAATAATGTTCTCAAAAAATAAAAATAAAATAAAAAAAGTACTTGCTAGGAAGTAGTTTAGAAAAAAATTGTATTCACTAGATATAGTTTTAGAGGGTACAAATCTTAAGATTCCATATCAACATTAATCTTACAAAACACAATAAAATCATTACACATATCAAAGTTTAATATTTACAAATTCCACTCAAAGTATTGTCAGTCCCTCCACACTTGATAAATCAACTCAATGATGTAGATCCTAAAGTTGTATTTGGATAGAGCGGGATTTGGCGTTGACGTTTCAGTCTCAAATGCACAAAGTCCGCAAGACCATCATCAGGTCAATCAAATTTAAGGAATTGTAACAAATATCTCATGAATTAATAGAGAAAAGATCGCTTAACCTTGGTCAGCAATGACAAAGAATTAAGAGAGTCTAAAATTCGAACCACACATAGGAGACGCCACACACATTGATTAATTCTGACAAACTTGATCCAAGGATTTTTCAAATTAACCTGTAACAATTGATAACCTGTGACAAACTTAACCTGTAACCATTTAATAATTTGTAATCTTCATACTAAATAGATGGTGAGACCCACATAGAGCATGTTACAGTAATCCATTCTGCTTATTACCAATGCCTGAACTAACTGTTGCTAGAAAGCTGTGGGATTCAATAGTCATTTTTTCAACATCTTCAGGATTAAAAAAAGTGGTGGTTTAAGTCAGTTTCCAAATATGGACATCAAATGACACGGTAGCATCAAAAATAAGTCCTAAACTGTGACCAGCGGAGAACCAGCTAGCAACGAGTTTATTAGGAGTATTTTAAGTATCACAAATGGAATATTCATTTAAACAGATGAGGGAATCAAAATGAGTCAAGGACAATGGGTTTGATGGCAGGGACTGGATGCCTTTGCTGAACTTTAGCATTTACCCACAATAAGGCAGAATAAGTAAATGGAAAAGGCAGTGGAAGAAAGAGATCTGCTCTCAATGGGACGTACGCCACTGCTTTGAGGAGTCATATAAGCCTTTTCACATTAGAGCGGCCAATTGTGTGGAGAGAAGGATCAAGACAAATTGTAGACTAAATCACAAAAGAGACTGTGGACTCAAATAAAATGAGAAAGCCAAACTGAAGGGATGGTGCAAGAAAGAGCCAAGGCATACAGCAGGGAGAAAAGCAATGCATAATGAGCAAGCCTGACTACATCACTCTCTAATAAGCAGCCACGGGCATGTAGTTTCCATCTCCAGTGAAGCTAGAGGACAATTTATAGCTTTACTGTGGAATTCTGTGTCAGGCTTGCCCTACATTATGAAATGCCAATCCTCCAAACATTATCACGCCTTATTATGTTGGTGCTATATGTTAAGGTCTTGAAGTATATGGGAATTTTCCAAAAGTGGAATCAATATGCCTTGAGAGTGTTCTCATGGAGCAACATTCAAATTGTCAAAGTGGTTGTCAAGCCTGGCACAAGTAACACACTTAGCATGACCACACTGGATGTGAATACATGAGTGGCATGTAAGCTAATGAGATGTAAGAAGAGCCTCCTGAGTAGCGGGCTGGGAGCATAAGCATTTCCGATCTCACCACTGGTAGGAGTATAAGCTGTTGTGAATGGCATTTCAGAGCAGCTCCTATGTCTTTAAGAGTAGGAAGAAATCCTTAACAGGGACTCAACAGAATAGCATGATTCTGAAACTAAACATGTTTAGTTGTAATAGGGGGCACCAGCTTGTTAAATGATATGATTAAGCAGGAGTCAGTACTATAGTAGTGAAAGAATGGAGTGATAAAGGATAAAATGGCTGATGAATATGATGGACCGGAAGGTGAATATTACTGGAAAGCAACCACCTGTAGGGCCAACAGCACTGGAGCCCTGATCACCGCAAGCACTGTTTAAGAAAAAGCTATGACAAAGGAAAGCTTGCAAAACAGCCAGCAAATCAACAGGAACGTGATTACATTGGAGGCTCATGGAGGTTAAAATCAAAGCACTATACCATTGATTTTTTCCCATGTATGGTAAGCATGTGCATGAGCTTGTGAACAAAAGGTTTGGGGAAGCAAAGCCGAATTTTGTTCACTATCAAGGATTGCATTAATGCAACTGACCGTCACAAAGCTAGCAAGAAAGAAACAAATCAGAGAACTATTTTGATGAATGTACACAGTTGGAGAGTATGACATATGCAGAGTTTGAACCCTGCATGCTGTTGAGCATTTACTTGAACTACATCCTTGGTAAGATATGCAATGTGATAAAAGGAGCTGCACATAGAAACTCCTCCCTGACACTGCTCCATGACACCCTGCGCCTCCAGAAACAGTGGAAATATGGACACCAATGGGTGTTTTTTTCTTTATGGTGTCAATGTTTAGGACACAGCAGGAATGAAAATTACTGACTGCACTGGTAATGTGTGGCCCTACAGGAATGAAAATCACTGACTGCACTAGCACATTTTACGTAACTAGAGGCTATTGATATGAGAGCAACATATGAGAGCTCATATGAAAGGCACGTGACCTGCAAAGAGAAAGACACAAATGTGGAATATCAAGACCTTGCTGAAATCTAGTCCATTAACCTAAGGAATTGCTTCTGAAATAGGAAACGTGGCAAGGAGCTTGACAGATACCTCTATTCCAGAACTATAAAGTGTGCATACCAATGTCCCAGCACAAATATCAGGAGAAGACAATCCTTTTAAGAGGCAGATGCAGTGGGATGGACGCAATGTTGACTCTGGGAAGCGACGTCAAGAAATGCCAATACCAGAAAATGTGAAAGCAGGCGGGCTGCACTATTTGTGAAGCAGGAATGTCTGTCTGCCTGAACAAGTGAACTAAAAAAACTGAAAGAGTGACAGGCTTTGGTGTGGAGTCCAACAAGAACAGAGTCACATTCCCAACATAGAGACGAGTCAGGTAATTCAGAGTTTCCTTATGTTTAGTTGTTATCTGTTGAGCAGCTTATATGTTGTGACGTGCATATCTTACTCTCTTGGTGCACTAAACTGCAAAAGCAATCTAAACGTCACTGAGAACTCATTATAGTCTAAGGGCCTTACTTTCAATCAGTCCTCCAAAGGTCAGCATAGCCTACGACCTCTACTCCCCTCCCCTCACAGAGGACCATAGCCACATTTAGAGATTTCTGTCAGACAGGAGTGGATCCTGTTTCCTTCTGAGGAGCAGCTGCTCCGCTGCTCTATTGAAATCAGCGCAGGCGTCATCTATGAAGCATTCACTCAGCAGCATTTTTTGTTTTCAAGAATTAACTTCCAAAATGAGATGTTATTATTGAGAGGCTACACAATCAACCATCCCATTAGCAGAGAGAGTTTTCTCCCTGCACATGCGGGTGATTGAGCGATTTCCATGCCATAACGGCCAAGAGTAACTTGACAGCGCCAAGCAGGGAAGTCTAGTAATGGTTGCCTGCCCTAAATTGGGCATGGCAGCCTTCACTGTGACCTGGCGGCCAAGTGGAAGATGGGTCATGAGGTCAGAGGTTTCTGAAAATGGAGTTAATTTCAAAGAGAGTAGGGAACCACGAGTTTTATGGGGCAAGACATTTCCAATTTGCAGCAGTGCTCCTGCTCCACCACACTCTAAATAACACCACCCTCAAATCCGAAAGTTGTGCTTCGAGGCCAGTCCAGTGGAGGGTACAAGATTTCTTCAAAATACATTGCGTACTGAAATTTAATATAGAAGTTAGCATTGCATGTGTGGGCCCAAGACTGAAAGTCCAGAAACATGTTTCTTTGAGATATGGACATTTTATGAAACCATTGTGTTGCTGTGTAACACTTGTCTCTGTTCAGAAAACCAACCAAAATTATTAATAACAATTTTTTTTATAAACCTACAAAAAACTCGTTTGAAATCGAATTTCTGGTGAAGGTTCTGTCTGTGGCATGACATGAACGCGACATTTTCGTACACATTGTGGGGGAGATTTACTAAGATTTTACGCTGTGTTCTGCGTCACAAAAGTGACGCATGTTGCAAAATCTTTTTTTTTTATTTACTTTCCAGCGCTAAAGTTGTTTAGTTCTGGAAATAAAGTGAAAGTAACACAAAGCAGCTGATAGAGCAGAGATCACATCAAACGAATTTAAGTATGAAAGTAATGATTATGACAACTTTTACGCCAACTATGACAAACGTGTTTTAAGTTCCACGTTATGAAAAATAAATACAATTATACAATTTAGATACTGCCTTGTAATAGCATGCAGATAAAAAGATTGATTTAAGGCATGTTATATATTAATTAATATAGATGTGACTATTAATCACTGAACACTATTTTCACTCATTTATATGTATTAGAATAATGTAAGAGAAAAATCTCACTTTATGTATTTATTTGCTATAGGATTTGATTTTCTTATAAAACGTGTGAAAATTAATTAGACTAAAAGAAAAGGTTGTGATTTGGTTCAGTTTAAATGCGAGAATGTATTATCATGTAATAACCTGGGCACTGCAAATGACAAATCAAAAGTAGTGCTACACAATTATATTTAGATGTGTTCGCATGAAACTTCTTTGTATGTATTTCACAAATGTATTAGTCGGATATATCACGTAAAGGACAAGAATTTATATGTATTTTTCTAAATGATAGGGATGACATTTATAAAAAAATTATGAATATACCATACTGACATTTATTATTTTAGATCAGAATAAAATGTTCATTAATATATTTTGCCATTTTTTTTAATCACATGCTAGCTTTCTATTAATGCATAATTCACAAATTAACATGAACTTGCCATATATTAGCCCAAACTTCATGTAGGCCTCATTTCCATTTTCACTGAAGTCATGGAGTCATGGAGAGGGTTTTCAAAGGGTATGGGAACTTTTTGTAATATTGCAAAGTGTATTGAAAAGAAAACTGTTTCCTTTGACATTTCCCGGACTGCACCGCGCGCGTACTTGCAACAATTTCTGTTACATTCTAGAACAGCTGCTTCGAAAAAAGCATCCATGGACCCTGACACTTTTCTCTTAAATGTCCTATTGTTCAATGTGTCCTATGCTTACATGACCCAAGGAAGCTGTGTAGTTGATTTACTTAGTCTTGCGGATTTGTATATTCTTTCCTGTTACATCATACTCTTCATACTTGGACTGACCAATGGAACTGAGTAGTCTGATAAATTTGGTGATACAGGGGGTGTCACCTTGGAAACTGATGAGTATAATTGCTCATTTTGAGAGAACTGGGTGCTGTTGCTTCAGCTTTGAGCTTCGGATTTTGGCTCTGTTTCCGCTGAACATCTGATCCTGAATCAGATTCCAACTCTGCTACTGGGACTAAGACTTGTTACTGCTGATGGTGTTCTGAAGAAGATTGACCCCTGTCAGATGAAGGGTTCTTGTTGTATGGCTGTGACTCTTGCTGTTACAGCAATTAACTGAGACAGATTACTATCTTGACAAACTGGACTGGCATCTGTGTACTTTTCTGAACTCTCCTGTGAGTCTTTGCAGAAGGCTCATCCGGCTTCCTGTCCATATTGACACATACAGTGTATGTGTCCAAAACTGCTTAGGCAGAGGAAGATTTCCCTGTTCATCCATTATATTCATTCTGAATCCCAGAGGCTTTGGTATATTTCATTAAATCCTTTATGATTGAATATTAGGGTTACATGCTAATTTATAGGATGCACATGTTCTTTACCTTTCAGACTGAACAACTAAACTTTCATTAATAATCTGACTCTGCTGTTCTGCCTCATCATTCCTTGAGAGTGAACATTAATTGGATTATCAATGCCTTAAGAAAACTGATTTATGACATGATAAATATGAGTTTAGTTTCAGAGATTGTATGCCTGGCCCTCATTGGGTAACTGTCCATCCTCCAAGCATCCAACCCCTTTCAGCAGAGAGCAAGATCCATTGAAGGACCTATTAAGTGTATGAATAGCGTAAATATAAGATTAACATTTTGTAAGGGCCCAGTACACGCTAAAGCACTGCTCAGATTTAGCACCAAGGGAGCATACCATGGTGGAGCAAGGACATCCCATGCATCCATCCAAGGTTTCTGGTTCTAAATCCTATTTACTAAATAAAGTAAACAGAGTTTAGCGTCAGAAAACTGCGCCCTTTTAAAGTAGCCGCAACAAATGAGAAATGAACTTTACAGCACACATACAAAGAGGGAAAAGGGTTAAAGTCAGTCTATGCATAGTATTTTGTACTGGAAGGAGATCCTTCCAGTACAAAACTTATGCTAGACTCACAGGGACACCCTTACACTATGGCGCAAAGTGTCTCCATGGTGCACGGCAGCTGAAATCAGCTCTGGTGCTAGGAAAGAGGAGGAGAGTGACATATTTGAGTAAATATAGCGCTCTCCTCCTCTCTCATTCCCATGCAGCGCTGCATTTGCGGCTGCTGAACTGCGCTGCGTGAGTAGTGGTACATCTAGCCCATGTCAAAGGAGATTGTGGTGGCTCACTCTTGGGGTGTATATTGCAACTGTGGAAAAGGAACATGTTGATGAATGTTGTATGACTAAAATAAAGCATGTTAAATGTAACTGAGACGCTATTAACGGCATCGCATGCGTGGGGGAGGTGATTATGTTTCCATTATGTAGCGCGATAATAAGAAATGTGCTGCTCAGCCCTTGCAGCAGTGCTAAAAGCCAACACAGGATACTTATGAGACACCCGCACCGGTATATTAAAAATGAAGCAGCACATATGTTACTCTTGTTTTAATGACTTCCCTTTCAGGAGTAGAGCAAGTGAAAAGTAGACTGTTATAAATCAGAGAAGTACCACTAATGCAAAGCCGGCATTGTAAAACTCTCGTCTAATGTCCATTGCTTTGAAAGCATTATATTCTGAAGAGAAAGTGCTGCTCTGCCGGGCATTTAACACAGACTTGAAAGCTGCTCCAACCTCTGGGACCCATTATTGCCATAGCTATGTACAGGGTAAAATGTGCCTTTCTTTTCTGTGGTTGTTTACTGTAAAATTGCTTTATGGGCGCTATTTGTTTGAAAGAAAGCAGGGTACTGCATTTAAACAATATTCTCATCACATTCTGAGTGCAGACAATGCACGTGGTTTAGATTCGTATGAACTCTTGGGGCCTAATGACAACAATGGGGACCGTCTCTATGCTCATAAATCATATGGTTCAAGTAAAAAAAAATGTTTCATTTATTTACAATAGAAATATTAGCATAAGAAGTACACAAAATAGAGAAAACGTCTCGAGGCGTCCTGAGAACACTTGTTTGCTGATGTGCCTAGAGTGGGTTCAGCCTAGATTTTCTTTTGGCGCATGCAGGTCGTGCAAGGCCGCCCTGCCTTAGAACGAGAGAATATTCCGCAAAACTCCGAATACATTTTCAGCCATCTAGGGACACATCTTCTCCTGCTTACCGAGCGCCCTGCAAATGTATATTTCAGCTTTGTACCATGGGCACTCGCAATGTGCAGGACTTCTAAGTCTCTCACGTTTCCGAACACCGCCAGACCTGTCCCATTTTCATCCACAATGGTCACACCTTTGGAACGCAAAACTGAATGACGGGAATATAGGTACATTCTTGGTTGTTGGTTCAAAGGTTTAATTAAATGTAAAAGGTTCTGAATATCTTTATATTTGCAGGCACACAATTCTATTGTTTTTGTTGCAAATGGAGTCTTCCATTTTAGTACGCCATTCACCCATTATTGTGGGCAAGCCTCCCTACCTAAGTACCACTCCCAGTGATTTCACGTTAAATTTCATGTTAAATTGGAGGTAAACAACCTTTACAACGAAACTTTTACAACGTACTACCATTACAACGCGGTCATTACAACGCAAACTATTACAGCGCATTGCTCTGGGGGGCGCTCTAGGATAGGGAATAGGTTAATTTACTCTCCAATAACCTTCCCTAGTGTCCACGGGGACTGGAGTTGGAATAGTAAATTAAACTATTCACTATCCAACACCCAAAAGCACTATGCATTGTAATGGATTGCGATGTAAAAACCGCGTTGTAAAGGCAGGCGTTGTAATAGCCTGCGTTGTAACGTCATACATCCTAAATTGGACTGCACGTGTTACCTTCAGTATCACCTTTTGAAATATGGCCGCTGCAAGGCAGCTAGGGTAAGGGGCCCACATGAACATGTGTGCACATGTGTGTGCTCATGAGTCTAGACAGCACGTGAGATACTGTAGTCATGCGCAGCCTGGTAGCTGTACATAGGTAACCTGCCTGTGGCAGTTTTAAACTGCAAATTTGACCTTTCAAAATACCCCTTTTAACAGACCTAAACCTACCTTTTAAATAGCAATAAGTCACCCTTATTTAGGTCTTATTGCCCATCAAGGCAGTGTGCAGATATTTAAAACTAGGGCATGTAGACATTAATGTTGAACACATCCTTAGAGGGGAATAGCCCCAAAAGCGATTTTCCATATAGCAAGGATTGCTGCTGCCTTAGGGAATCATTGGGCTACATTGTTACATTTATTTATTTATTTTTTGGGGGGGGGAACCTTTATTAGCAAGAAAGGAATACAATTACAGGCCTACAACCGCCAGGGCCGGACAGTCACATAAAATAACAGTAGCGCATTAGAACACAGCTCATCAGCCGACAACCGAAGGTCCGGCAGCGATATTGCATGACATTACTCAAAATGCTACGGATGAAAGGATGTTGAAAAGGTTTCACATTTTATACAAATAAACAAGAAAACGTAATCGAAAAAAGAGTCGAGGCTGTACCCTGCAATATAGTATCAGTTCCATATGGCGCGGGGAGCGGCGAACAAGTAACAGTGTTAAGAAACAGGAGGGATACCAGGAGAAGGGGGGGGGACACAGAGCAAGAAACAAATCGTAGAACACGGGAAATTAGGAAACCGAAACGTACAGTCAAGGAGAACAAGGAGCGTCGGGAGGTTCAGTAAGGGGGGATCACATATCCCCCCTCGATATGAGTTCCATTGGTCCCAAATCCTGCCCCACTTCTTGGGCCTGCCACGGGAGACATACACAATTTTTTCTCTGAACATGCACCAGTCCATGTGCTCTTCCCAGTTGCGAACTGATGGTGCCCTCTGAGATCCCCACAATTGAGCAATGTCTCTTTTCGCAACCATGTTCCCTAGCGTGACCCATTGAGTCTGAGCAGCAGTGCAGTCATTCGGCTCCCAGAGGCAACAACTCAACGCCCGTCACCTCACCCATCACCGCATGCACTCTAGTCCAAAAAGACACCACTTCCGGACATTCCCATATGATGTGGAGGAAAGTAGCAAGCACACCACAGCCACGCCTACACAGCCCATCCGCAGAAAAACACATATGCATCAATCGTGGACCCGTGACATAGACTCGGTGCAGAATCTTCAGCTGTACGAGTCGCAGACGCACCGGGATCGCGACCTCTTTAGGAGAGGATATCGCAGCCTGCCAGTCTTCATCATCCAACTCCAGCCCATCGTTAGTCCAAGCACTCCGAAGCTGAACAAGCAGGTCCGAACGATCATTGATGAGTTTTTTATAAATAAGGGAGATAGTGCTGTCCGGAACATGCCCGTCCAGCACCCTGTCCTCCAGGGGAGAACACTCCGGGATAGTCGTTCCGGCTGGAAAAACCGATTCAATGGCATGTCGAACCTGGAAATAGCGAAAATACTCTGTGTCATTCAAATTATATTCCTGCTTCAATTCAGCAAAGGTCTTAACTCTATTTTTAGCCCAGAGATCGCCCACTTTACTAATGCCAATGAGGTCCCATCTATCAAAACCCTTCGACGTCCATAGCTCCCCCAGTCTCTCAGTGGCAAACAATGGGGTCGCTCTGGTCAGTTTATCCGCCCACCCCGTAGCCGTGGTCGCACTACCCCACACTCGCACTGCCACTCCAGTGGGACCCGTCAGGTTCCTCCTGGCGCCTCGAGAATAGAGCGCCCTATAATAATCACCCCCGGGCAACAGCCACCGATCCATCTCAAATGCAGGATTCGGAGCTGGACCGTACATGGCATGGTTCACAGCGCTCAGCTGAGATGCCCAGTAGTATCTTTTAATATCAGGCAATGCTATACCACCATCGTACCAGGGCAACGTCAACTTCGCCAACGCAATGCGGGGCCGTCCAGCCCACACTAGTCTCCTCTGGAGGCCCTCGATTTCACGAAAGTAACTGGCTGGCACCAGATCAAGCGTGTTTTGGACGGCATACAGAAAACGGGGAAGAGACATCATCTTAAACAGGGCAGCTCTTCCCAAAGGGGACAAGGGTAAACTACACCATGCCGCAACATCCGACCGAAGCCGGACAAGCGGAGGTAACAAATTCCGCTCGTAGCGCACCATGGGGTCCAGTGAAATATAGATCCCCAAATACTTAAAGCCACCTCTAGAAACCGGTATCGGGCAAGTGCGGGGCAGAGAGGGCGAGTCTCCAGTCAGTGGGAAAATACAAGACTTGGCCCAATTGATAACTAAACCGGAGTTTCGTCCGAAGGAATTCAAAACGTCGAAGAGGACTCCTAGTGACTTACAGGGGGAGGTCAGGTACAATAATATGTTGTCGGCATATAGTGATATGCGATCTTCGAAGTCAGGGGACCATCGAACACCCTTGAGTGAGGGCTCCCAACGGAGCCACGCGGCAAGGGGCTCAAGCGCGAGCGCAAATAGAAGCGGCGACAGAGGACACCCCTGCCGCGTGCCTCGTCCGAGAACAAAGGGCTCCGGGGCTCTGCCGTTAACCACAGCCTGAGCCAACGGCTGCTCATACAGAAGCTTGACCCACGCGATGAACTTCGGGCCGAAACCAAATTTAGCAAGAGCAGCCCACAAATACGGCCACTCGACCGTGTCAAAGACCATCGAGGCATCAAGGGAAACCAAGATGGCCGGTTCATTGAGAGACCCCGCCCTCGCAAGGACACCGTGAAGACAGTGGAGATTGAGCGCAGTATTCCGACGAGGAATAAAACCAGACTGGCCCGGGTGTATCAAATCGCTAATCACCGTGACCAATCGATTTGCCAAAAGCTTCGCCAATATCTTGGGTTCCGCATTCAAAAGTGATATCGGTCGATACGATGAGCAGCGCTCGCGGGGCTTGCCATCTTTATGGATAACCACAATGGACGCCAGCCTCTGGTCCCTAGGAAGGGACCCAAGGTCTCGCGATGCCGCAAACATCCGACTAAGATACGGCGCCATTTTGACCGGGCATAGCTTGTATAATTCAACTGGTATACCGTTCGGACCCGAGGCCTTCCCCGAGCGAAGGGAGCGTATAGCAAGTGCAACCTCATCAGTGGAAAAGTCAGCCTCCATAAGCACCCTGTCCGACTCCGAGAGACTAGGCAGCACGAGATCACAAAGCAACAAGTGCGAGTCCTCTTCTGGCATATTCGAGACCGGCGTGTATACAACCCGAAAGTGCCGGGCAAACACCTCGACTATCTCAATTGGGTCCACCACTCGCGTACCGTCAACTTTCTCAACCACAGGCACCACTCGATTCAGTCTGTCTCGTTTGTCCAGCCAAGCAATCAGCTTTCCCGTTTTATCACCCACATCATACAAACGCCCCTGTTGCACACGGTTCATCGCCTCAGCCGCGTCAGTCACCAAAGCCCTGTATTCAGATTGCTTAAGAGCTAAAAAGTGCAATCGCTCGGTGTAACCCCAGACTCCAACTGTTCCTCCAACCCAGCAATTTCAGTTTCCAAGCTCACCACCTCCTCATTTTTGCGCCTCCTCTCGCCAGCGATCAAAGACAGAGTCTGACCACGGATCACAGTTTTATAGGCCTCCCACAGGGAGACCGGGGAGGACACCGATCCCTCATTTTCAGCAAAGTAGAAGTCCATACACTTGACCACCTCCGATCTAATTTTGGGATTCTGAAAATGCCATGGATTGATCGGGGCAATCCGACCCCCAGCCCCCAGCTGTACATCGATTTGAAGCCAAAGCGGGGAGTGGTCGGAAATCCCCCTAGCCAAATGCTTGATTTCACGTACCGAGACCAACTGCACCACCGGCACGAGGATATAATCGAGTCTCGAGAGACTCCCATGAGCTCCCGAGTGGAAGGTGTACTGGAGCTGTCCAGGGTGCAGCTGTCTCCAACAATCCGCCAGCCCAAAAGCATCCAAAAATTTCCCCAGCCATAACTGCGATGCGGGAAGAAGCCTGGGGGGGCTACGGTCACTCTCTCCATTAACCACAAAATTAAAATCGCCACCCAATACCAACAAACCATCAGGCAGCCCCAGAATCACCCCACCCAAATCGGTGAATGTAGTAGACTGCAGACCAGGCGGAACATAGACAGACAATATAGAGATCAACTTTCCCTCCCACCTCCCCGTATTAGCCGCGTAGCGGCCTTTGTCGTCCAACACCGTGCCATCTATCTCCAGGGGGAGGGAGTTCCTAACCAGGATACCTGCCCCCCTCGATCCAGTGGTAAAGCCGGAATGGGCCACCAAACGGTAACCTCGCCTATTCAATGCCCGACACGTATTACCCACCAAGTGCGTCTCCTGGAGCAAAACCACATCTGGGGAGGATCGCTTCAAATACTGCAGTACTATCCCCCGCTTTATCCTGTCACCAAGACCGTTAACGTTCCAGCTCAACACCCTCAGCCCCCTAACCCCCATCCCAGAAGTAAACAGTCTGCCCCCCCACCATGAAACAAGCACATAGCAGCAAATATGGAACAAAGCGCAGCCTCGATACAAACAAGAAAGAAAGAACCCGCCCACCACCCCCAGTGAACCCACAAAACACAAACCCCCCTCCCTGCACCCCTGCGGTAGACCGAAAAGCCACCCCAACTTGCAGTGTGCCTGTCGCCCCATTAAACTAACCTACAAAAAGAGAGAAAAAGTCCCCAGAGGAGGAAGATTCCCCATTCCCCCCACCCCCGGGTATCCATATTATAAAAAACACAGTCTCTGAGCCACTGCCGTGAAGTAAGGTTCGCCGATGCAGACTCACTACTCCGGTTTCGCCAAACCGCCTTCAGCACCCCTCGAGCTCTCCGGGCCATCATGGCGCGTCGGCAAAGTGTCTAACCAGTCACTGGCCACCTCAGGGCGATCGAAGAAAAACGCACGATCCCCAATGCGCGATCCTCAGGCAGGCCGGGAAAAGCATAGCATAGTTCAGTCCCATATCTCTAAGGCGCCTTTTCACTCCCATGAAGCCCATTCGTTGTTTCTGCACCGCCTGAGTAAAGTCCGGGTAAAAACTGATCGATACATTCTCAAATTTGGTGGGTCCATTCGTGCGGGAGGCTTGCAGGATAGCGTCTCTGTCCCGGAAATTAAAAATCCTGGCTATTATGGGCCGCGGAGCGGCTCCCAACTTCGGCTTCCCACCAGGGACTCGATGAGCCCGCTCCACAGCGAAAAGTTTACTGAGGCCCTTCGGTGCCAGGTGTTTCAACAAGAGGTCCTCCACCAGGACGTCTACGGGCAGGTCCGCGGAGGTCTCCGGAACACCCACGATGAGAACGTTGTTGCGTCTGGCCCGGCCCTCGAAATCCTCCAGCCGATGGGCAAACAGATCATTAGTCGTCCGGAGATTGCGAACTGTGGTCTGAAGATCCGAGACATCTGTGGTCAGACTCGCAGTCTTGATATCAAGGGACTTGACCCGGTCATTAGTTTTCCCCAAGTCCGCCCTGATGAGGGTGACCTCGATCGCCACCGTGTCTATCTTAGCTGCCAAGGTTTCATATTGCTGGCCCATGGTGGTCCGGACACTTACAATGGCGCCCATAACGTCCTTCAAAGTTGGCTCCTCAATTTCAGGAGCACCGTCACCAGTTTCCTCGAGGGCCCCACTCGACCCGCCTGGGGATCCCTTAGGGCGAGTAAAGCGATCGATAGTCTGGGATTGGGCAACCCCTCCCCGGGACGGGCCTCTGGTGGTGCGCTTCTCAACAACCGCCCTGCCCGCCATGATGGGCAACAAACTGCGACGGGACCTTTAGGATCTGGTCAAAGTGATTACCGTCGTGGCAAGTTCGTAAAGGCGAGAGGGCAGGGATCCAACGCTGACTGAAGGTTGGTCACAATAACAGAGCCGGTGCGCCGATCGGCTGCAAGTCGCTGACCACAACGACCGAAAACAAAACCGAAAGTAACCCAGGGGTAGAGGGCGTGGCGTATCAGCCGTTGTTGTTCGATTACCACCTGGGTACCTTGGGGACTCGAGCCCCCGGTTGGCATACGATGTGGGCCTCAAAGTTCAAAGTGCAGTAAGTCCGGTGTCCGGCGGCCAAATCGATTTTCGAAAAGAATGTGGTCATCAGCAGGGCATCAATAACAAGTACCCGTCGTCCAAATCAGGATTATTCACAGGATAGTTGCGGGAGGCGGAAAGGGTCTCGGGAGCCCTTATCTCACACGTCCATCTTGGAAACGCGCGAAGCTCCTCCTCCATTGTTACATTTATTAAATGCTGATTTCCCATTGGTAGCATCTAGACAAATACTTCTTACAACCTTCTGAATTGTAATTAAAAGTCCTCTTCAATGGTGAGATTGGATTGTAAAGTATTATTTTAGAAATGCCACTTTCAGAAAGTTGTAATTTTTCTGGCTAAAGTTTCTGCCTATTTCCAGCTGGATGACTGGTAATGTTTGTCTCACTGGGAAATGTGTATTGGAGCCAGACAGTGCACAAAAGGGCCTGGGTGTAGTGGGGTGTGGGTCTTCCTGACAGGATCTGGAGAGGAGTTGGGCCCTGCTCTGATTATGATTCAATGGGACTTCCCCCAGCACATGCACAGATACCTGACACCAGCCTTTTGCGTCTCTCACCAGGCTGGAGCCAAACACAGGAAAGAGGAGAGACCTGAGGTTAGACAAAGTGGTGTCCCCCACCCGTAGGCTGGACTGGGTATAAAAGTAGCGCACCAGATCATGAAAGACAGCAAGAGCTTGGACCTGGACTACAACAGCTGCAGCACCATGGACAGCTCTAATGCCCTGAGGATTCTGTCTGCAGCTGACCCCAGGACTAGTGAATCCTTCCAGGGCCAGTGATCCTGGCCCCTTTAATGCCCCATAGGAATTGTTGGAGAAAGACCTGCACTTATGTACCCTAGCAGAAGGAGGGGAGCATAAAGAGCCAGGCAAAGGAGAAGACTGGTACAGGGAGCCAGTGAATCCAACTCTCTGCAGAATGCAGCCCATTGAAGGTGAGGAGGTCTGCTGAACATGCTCCCAGTGGCTAGAGGTTGCCACCAGGATGAAAGTGGGCCCAAGAATGTTAAAATGGGCCCATTGGGGTTAGAATTATGCAAATTTAAAAGGTTTGACTCTCTAGCAACGGAGCTCGTAAGGCTCCTCCACCTCCCTGAATTCTACCGCCAGGGTGGGCCAGTGCCCGGGGTCGGCCCAAGGGTGTTTTTTATAATTTAAGGGAGAGGTCCACTCTGCAGACTCCATTTAAACCTCCAGGACCCCCATCTCCCTGGTGGCCGGTGAATGCAATGTGGAGGCCAGAACGGCCTGGTCAAACAGGTCTGGTGACTCCATCCCCGGGAGAAAATTGTATGCCTGCAGGGTGCTCATCCACCCACCATGCCTGAGTCTTGGGAGTAGTGAGTGCACTTCGTTTCAAACCTCCTGCCCAGAGTCGAGAGGCAGAAGGTGCTTGGTTCCCACCTGTTGGAGCCAGCGTGGGCAGGATCTTAAAGGATGCAGACTCCTGTTCTGGGAGCTGGTGGGGCCCTGGGGGGCTTTGGGGTTCCCACCCAGACCTCAAGAGGGCCTGAAAATGTATGGGTGTCACAGGTGTTTCAGAGAAAGAGGGGTCCCTTTATACCCAAAAGGAATAGGGCACTGTACAATGTCAAAGAATTAAATCCCTTTGGGTAGATCTAATTAGAAGCTAGTCATCCTACAATCGGATCACCATACACATTAGATATTGCACTCATTTATCTCACTGCCATACCACAAGATTGTACCATATATAGCCAAGGAAACCAAATGACAAAACAGTTAAAAAATTGAACACAGACATTTATTAATCATAAAACACTATTTTCATTCATAAAAGTAACCACACAATCAATATGCATAGTATTTTCAAAACAATGAAACACAATACATTAAAAATCAATAGGACAATACATGCAAAATAGAGAGTAAAATAACCAGACAAATACAATATGTCTTTACAACATACACATCCGACATATAACGATGTCACAAGCACGGAGCTCAGTAGTTTATAATTGATATTCTTGAGCCATGCCTGAGTTGGCGGATTGTGCACTTAAAATTGGGCGTCGCCGCGTTTCGATGGATCAATTTATAAGTCCATCTTTATCACGACACATGTATTAACTCTCTGGGCCTGATTCTGATGCCGGTTGGAAAGCTTTCCCACCTAGGGCCTGATTCTGATGCGGTTAGGAAGGCCTCCTAACAGCGTTTGCTCCTTCCAAATCGGATCGGGAACATGTCTTACCAATCGAGGGCCCAATTATGATGCGGTTAGGAACATATGCTTCCATTGAAGTCAATGGAGTCCAACCAAATCGTATCGGGAAGCATTCGGATGCATCGTACTCCATTGGTCGGACTCTCCCGATCCAAGTGGGTCGGCAACCATTTCCAACCCGATTCGGTCGGGAAGCATTTCCAACCCACATCAGAATCAGCCCCTCTGTGTTTGTTAACCAAATTATCCGTCAACCTCTTTATGCAAGGTAGGATCCCTTTTGTGGACACTCAATCGTCTGTCACTCGGGAGTATGAATTAAATCCCACCCGTCTGTTGAAACTTCCCCCAATTTTACTTTATCTTGTATTTGGCGAGTGTCTTGATTAAAATGATAGTATCTCCAAAGTATCAGACATTTTAAAAAAGATGCTTGCGTTGCGGAGCAATTTGGCAGAATAGTCCTCCCTTTGGAAAGGAAGATAATAGTAAAGGACTGGTTCTCGTGCTTATTTCCAGTCGGCTTCACTTGCTCGATCTCATGGATAAGTATCCCGCTTATGAACCCTTTAATGATTGGAGTCGAACTTCTTTGACTTGTAAATGCTTCCCCGTGCATTACTCCCTCAGCGATTAGACAGCATCTCACAGGTGTAAACAGGAACCAATGAACGCCCCTTTTAAAACAAAAAGGAACAAATGGATCACAACTCTTCTGAACGCAGTGGGAGAGCCACTAATAAAATCTTCATAGCTCTAGCGAGGCAGTGCCCTATAATGACTCGCACAGGCTTATTTGCTCACTTGTCTCTTGCCTGTGGTGGACCCAGGAGGGAAGGGGCACCATCAACTATATCCCAAGCAACATAGTGGGGCTGCAGAGAGCGCAGCAGTCCCACCCTCACACAAAGAATTTGAAAAGTGACCCTCAGGCTGTTAAGTCTTCATTTCATAGCATTCATCTGGCTTGAACTTTTTATCTACAGCTTGGATACTTAATGAACAGTATATTGCTGACAGTGGTTTGTGATAAACATTGCAATGCTTTATTGTTAACAATGATTGCATTTGGACATGGTTACTTATTTCAATGATATGCTGGTGTTTTATATACATGTGGGGTACTTGTATTTTTAATGTGGTGACTCTGTGGCAAAGTCTATAGGCTTAACAAAGCAAACACAAGGAGATGTTGGATGGAGCACTGGAACTTTTCAGACACTCACCCCTAGTCACAGATCTGGGTTGAATCCATCATCGTTCTTTAGCTCACTTCGCCACCCCAGTTCAGACACAGGAATATGCAAATCAGTCTTGACCCTGTGCCTTCCCTGTGCCTTCAGCGAACAGTCCAGCCCGAACTGCCAAGCCTTGGCTTCCCCGCACTGGAAACAAGCATCCTGGGGCTAATTTCAGGCTAACTGCCCTTATCAGCCAGGCTAGCTTGATTCCAAGGGCAAAGTGAGCAAGGGACCAACATCTGGGCATACCCTGCCAAATTAGGGCGAACAAAGCAAACACAAGGAGATGATGTGAAGAGCGCTGAAACTTTGCAGACACTCACCCCCAGTCACAGATCTGGGTTGTATCCATCATCATTCTTAAGCTCACTTCGCCACCCCAGTTCAGACACAGCTATATGCAAATCAATTTTGACCCTGTGCCTCATTGGAACAGTCCAGCCCGTAATGCCAATCCATGTCTTCCCTGGACAGGAAACAAGGATCCTGGGACCAGTTTCTGGCTAACAGCCCTCATCAGCCTGGCTAGCTTGAATCCAGTGTCAAAGTGAGCAAGGGACCCACGTCTGGGCATACCCTGCCAACTTAGAGTGAACAAAGCAAACACACGGAGATGATGAGGGGGTGCTAGGTGGCGCAGGAGCATGCTCCTGTGAGGCTCCTGCCGCTCGGGCCACTTATCCGAACGTTTATCCTGCCCAGGTACATTTATTGAGAGCTCTGTGGTGGCTCCGGAGTGGATACGAGCCTGTCTGTCCTCTGGTATCAGTCGTTCCAGTGAAGGATGCCGAGTGCCACCAGGAACGTGATCAACACTACAGGCCCCAGCTGGTGAGCTGTGCTGCTGGAACTGGCCGCAGCTGAGAACGCTACGCAACTACCACGGCACCCACGTGGTGTCTAGTCCGCGCTCAAGTTTCCTACTAAGTCTGCTGCAGATACTGAAGCGTCCTGCAGATGAGGGCTGGACACATCTTGTCGGATCCAGCTTCCTCCCACAGCGCTTGTAGGTAGGCTGTGGCTGTACGCGGCCTATACTCTCTTGCTGTTTTCCTCTCCTCGCCGCCACAGGAGACCGTGTCGTGGCTGGGTGATATGCGTATTGAGGAGTTTCCGGAGTTTGCCCGGAAGCCACCACTAAAGCACATTTGAAGAAATTTTGGATGCCAGGCAGTTGTAGGCTCTCCCATGTGAAGCAGGTGTGTGTGATGCGGGAGAGACCGGAGCAGAGTTACCAGCACCGCGGTGGCACTTAGAGGCTGCCCCAGCCCCAGAGAGGCGCACCTACAGTGGATGGAAGCGGCGAGAGCAGCCTCTCGACTACAGGGTGCCGCGCAAGCAAAGGCAGGGTCACCGGCTTCTGGTGCAGCGTCTATTGGGGCACATACTGCCCTTGACCGGAGCAAAATTTCTTAAATACAACAGCCTCACCATTAAAGCCATTATGCAAGGTGGGCAAATAACTGTGTGTGACTAGGGAAGGGCATGCCCCCAACAAAGACCATCAGGACGGTGATATACCTGCATCCGGCAATACCTTGGGGTACCAGCGCTCAGCACTGTGGACTGGGAGTGTTCCCTTCGTAGCCATAAGGTGTGCTTGAGGCGTAACGGTACACAGACAAAATATCGAAATTAAAATATCGACATACAATAATATCGATGTTTTAATATCGATAGTATAGAATATCGATGTCCAAAATATCGACAGACAGAATATCGTTTTTTTAAGGTATGTATGTTACTAATATCGAATTTTACTAATATCGAAATTTTGTTTAGTGTTATGTATTTTAATGTGTTGTTTATATGTTTGTTAAACATGTTTTGTAATGTATGTTTGAAAATTTGTAAATTTGTTTACATTTTGCGTTTTAGTATCAGAGCGGGTTGTGGGTTTATAGGGGAATAGGGTAGGAAGTAATTTAATAATAATTAATTAATTAATATATGTTTGTAAATATTTTTAATTAATACTTAATTGGTAATTAATTAATATTAATTAGTTAATTAATTGATATAATTTTGTACATATTTTAAATTAATAATTAATTGGTAATTAATTAATATTAATTAGTTAATTACATTAATTAGAGTAATTTTTTTATATATAATTTTTTGTTATTGTTAATTAATTAATTGGGAAACTATAATATTAATTAGTAAATTAAATTATTTACAGCTAATGTGCTAATATATTTACTTTATTGTTATTGTTAATTAATAATTAATTGATAATTAAATAATATTAATTATGTAATTAAATTATTTAGAGTTAATGTGCTAATATATTTAATGTGTTGTTATTGTTAATTAATAATTAATTGGTAATTAAATAATATTAATTATGTAATTAAATTATTTAGAGTTAATGTGCTAATATATTTAATTTTTTGTTATTGTTAAATAATAATTAATTGGTAATTAATAATTATTAAGTGAATAAATGATATGATTTATTTCTGTGTAGTGGGTTGTGTGTTTATAGGGGGATAGGGTGTGATATAATTAAATGTAATTAATTAAAGAGATTGTAATTTTCTTTGGTATTTATTGTTAATTAATTAGTAATTAATATGTGTTATTTAGTTCATTTATAATTACATCAATTTAGTAATATTAATTGTTATTAATTGATTAATTGAAATTTATATTAATTGTCTTTTTTATATGTGTAGTGTGTTGTGTGTTAAAGTGGGAGTAGTGTGGGAATTAATTTTTACCCCCATGCTATCCAACGCTTTCCCTACTGTTGCACCCTCTGGAGTGTGAATAGTAATTTTTACCCCTACGCTATCCACCGGGGAAACAACCTTTACAACGCAACTTTTACAACGCACTACCATTACGAAATTTTTACAATGCAAAAACCATTACAACGCATGTGTTTACAACGCATGTTTTTACAACGCAGGTACCTTTACAACGCATACCATTACAACGTAAGTATAGGTAAGTATATAATAATATTTTAAATTTTATATGTTTTAGTTTTTTTAAGGGGTATTTTTAGGGTTCAGGGTCAGTTTTCAGTTTTTGGGTAAAAGGGTATTTTTAGTGTTCAGGGTCAGTTTTCAGTTTTTTGGGTAAAGGGGTATTTTTAGAGTTCAGGGTCAGTTTTCAGTTTTTGGGTAAAGGAGTATTTTTAGGGTTCAGGGTCAGTTTTCAGTTCTTGGGTAAAGGGGTATTTTTTGGGTTCAGGGTCAGTTTTTAGTTTTTGGGTAAAGGGGTATTTTTAGGGTTCAGGGTCAGTTTTCAGTTTTTGGGTAAAGGGGTATTTTTTGGGTTCAGGGTCAGTTTTCAGTTTTTGGGTAAAGGGGTATTTTTTGGGTTCAGGGTCAGTTTTCAGTTTTTGGGTAAAGGGGTATTTTTAGGGTTCAGGGTCAGTTTTCAGTTTTTGGGTAAAGGGGTATTTTTAGGGTTCAGGGTCAGTTTTCAGTTTTTGGGTAAAGGGGTATTTTTTGGGTTCAGGGTCAGTTTTTAGTTCTTGGCTAAAGGGGTATTTTTTGGGTTCAGGGTCAGTTTTCAGTTTTTGGGTAAAGGGGTATTTTTAGGGTTCAGGGTCAGTTTGGGGTTTTTGGGTAAAGGGGTATTTTTAGGGTTCAGGGTCAATTTTGGGTTTTTGGGTAAAAGGGTATTTTTAGGGTTCAGGGTCAGTTTTGGGTTTTTGGGTAAAGGGGTATTTTTAGGGTTCAGGGTCAGTTTTGGGTTTTTGGGTAAAAGGGTATTTTTAGGGTTCAGGGTCAGTTTTGGGTTTTTGGGTACAGGGGTATTTTTAGGGTTCAGGGTCAGTTTTGGGTTTTTGGGATACAGGCGTACAGGGTAAAAATAAAATAAATTTATATTTAAATTAAATCAATTAAATGAAATTAAAAAAATAAAATTGCATTAAATTATTACGTTTTTAATTTATTTATTTTAAATGTATATGTATTAGTTGTAATTTTTTAATTATGTTTTAATGTTTTTATTTAATATTTGTAAAATTATATGTATTTTAAAATTATTTTTACATTATTATTTATACATTTAAAAAAACGATATTTGTAATTTCGATATTTTTGTACTACGATATTATTTTTTCGATATTTTTGTACTTACCTTTATGAAGATATGACTCCGATATTTTTGATTTCGATATTTTTGTGTCGATATTTTTGTATGTCGATATTCTGTCTGTCGATATTATGTCAGACAATCCGGCGTAACACTCTCTGTCCTCTACAGCCAGACGAGCCTGAACATGAAGGAGAAGAGACACAAGACCCAATAGAGGTGCAAGGGGATGATGTGCAAGGACTGCTACTGGCTATGAAGCAGAGCCGAGCCCCTATTGAAAATAAAATGGACTCTATAAATACCCGAATGGATGCCATTGTCTATAAACTAGATAAGCATGACGAACATATAAAAGAAGCAGAGCGTCGGACTTCTGACACTGAAGATAATACGTCAAAACTGCAGAAACAAATGGCACAAATGAATATACTTGTGAAAATCAAGGACCCCCAGAACCATAAATACTGTGATTCCTAGGACAGGGATAAACTGCTTGAAAAGTATCGTTCCTGGGCAATCTAGAATACTAAAGTCAAGATCAATAATAAAATACAACAGTATGCAATATGTAATGAATGTAAACAGGCACAACGTGCAAAATATATTCTGATTTAATAGATTGTTTAAAAAATTCCCTTAATAGGAATTACATAACACATTTTAATGACTCTATATTTATACACAGTTTTGTATTCTCTATAAGTACAAGTGGAGACAGTATTGAGATTTATTGCCACTTTTTTATGGTTGTTTTTTAAGATTGTACTTATAGAGAATACAAAACTGTGTATAAATATACAGTCATTAAAATATGTCATGTAATTCCTATTAAGGGAATTTGTTAAATAATCTTTTAAATCAGAATATATTTTGCACATTGTGCCTGTTTACATTCTTTACATATTGCATACTGTTGTATTTTATTATTGATCTTGACTTTAGTATTCTAGATTGCCTAGGAACAATACTTTTCAAGCAAATGAATATACTGCATAACGTCATCGCTGCAAAAAATGAGGACCTGGAGGCACGCACTAGGCACAACAATATACGCGTCATTTGTGTTCCGGAGAGCACCAATACTGGCCGGATGAAGGAGTTTGTTGAATGTCTGCTCCGCGGAGTGTATGGAGCTGATGCCTTCTCCGCCCAACTGATAGTGGAGAGGGAGCATCGTTCCCTCGGTCCCAGACCACCACCAGGGAGTCCAGATCATCGCGAGACTGCTCAATTACTGTGATCAGGATGTGGCCCTTAGAGTTGCCCGGGAAAATAAACACCTCATGTTTGAGGGAAACAAATTCACAATATACCTCGATTTTACAGCCGCCATTCAGGAAGCGCGACGCAAATTCATTCGGCTAAGCAAATATTTTGCCAAGCGCAAATAGACTACGCATTAATATACCCAGCGCACCTGCGAGTCACGCATCAAGGTAAACAGTATTTCTTCACCAATACACAGCAAGTGGACAATTCCTTAAAGTGAATCAAATGTCCCAGCACGTCCCACGCCACATAGGAACATTCATAGAGATTGCCGTCCCCAGCATTGGAATAGAGAAGAATACAGGCTGGACAGACATGGGCCCCTGCGGTGCAATGCCTCCCCCTCCACTCCCCCCAAAGGGGCTGGGGGGTGCTCCTCCTGGAAATGAACTGTGACATTAGAGAGTTGTGGAGAGGGCGCTATGAAGGGACTTTGCAGAAGCGTTACGTACAGATAAGAGTTTAACTGGGACTGTTTAACAACTTATACCGAGCACCCCTTCCCCACGGGTTTCCCCCTTTTTTACACACACCCTAACCTGGAGGGAAGGGAGGAATTGTGTGAGGCCCTAGTGTGCCCCCCAAGGGTGATCCCCCTTATTGTGGGTTATAATGCAACGTACTTTTGCTGTTAAGGGCATGTTGGGTGGGGTGGGACGGATAATTCCGGCATGATTGGGATTCTGCACTGGGAGGTGGTGGGGTGGGAACTGTTCTAAGGAATGAGACAGGGTGGGCTAGGGTCATTTACTGGCCTACAGAACTAGCAGATGTAGATCTTGGAAACTCTTTAACACTGTGTTACGACTGCTTACATGGCTCAAACCAAAGGCGAACAGAAATTGCAAATATTAACCTGGAATGTTAGAGGGTTATGAGACCCACGCAATTGCAGAAAGGTTTTGGTGTACCTGGATTGCCACCAGATCTAAATTGCAATGCTTCAGGAAACTCATTTGGACCCCCGCTGTACTCCCTCATTTGCTCGTAAATGGGCAGAGCATAGAGTATTCTCCTCATACTCCCCATATTCAAGAGGGACAGCAATATTGATAAAGAAACACTCCATACATCCCATGTGGCACGACAGAAGACCAATCAGGGTGTTATGCATTATGTGGGGCAGACTGGGCTCCACCTCTACCACGTTGGTGTGTTGTTACGGACCAATGTGGATGGCCCCAATTTTCTTGCCACCCTCTGGGGCAAAATTCTTGTGACAGGGTCTACTCATATAATATGGGGTGGAGACTTTAACACCAGCTTGAACCCAGTGCATGATAGCTACAATCCTCTGCCACACCGTTACACCAAATCACATAAGCTACTGTAAAGTATAGTATCAGATAATAGACTTATAGACATTTGGTGGCACGTCCACCCAGAGACGAAAGAAGGTACACATTACAGAGCATTACATGCGACATAGGCTAGGTTGGATTATTGCTTAGTGTCTAGAGTTATAGGACCCTGGATAGACACATTGGAACATCTAGCAAGAACATAATCTGACCACTCACCGGTCCGACTATCATTAGCCTCTCCAGTACTTGGCGTATCCCAAAGGAGCTGGAGACTTTTGCCTCTCACCTTGCTGGACACAGTTTTTCATGCCGAACCTGGGCAAGACATCACAGATTTCTTCCAACAAAACTTAGGGTCAGTGGAATGTGTTGCGACAGTGTGAGAGGCCTTCAAGGTCACGATTCGTGATTTTTGCATAGCCAAGTGTTATGGGATACTTTGTGACATTCGACGAACTCTGCAGAAATTGGAAGGAGACCTAAAGAGATTAGAAGGCGAAATGGGTGGCGGCACGAATGGGACACTCCAAAAGGACTTTATGGAGGAACTCTCGGAATATAAGGAAACTGCAGAAAGGGAGGTTCATTTCAGGAGTAAATATCATGTAGCCCGCAGGTATGGAGAGTGAGAGTGACTTGGAAGAGCTCTTTTGGAATAAATACGCAGGCCTTGCTTCTCCAGTTATGTGCTTGAAATCTCAGACAGGGAAGGCAATAGACACAGGGACAACACAGCTATACTTAACGCATTCACTACTCATTATGTTGCATTATACACTACTAATCGACAGTGTCAACTTGATCAGGCTGTGTATCTGGACGATGTGGCCTTGGGCTGGTTGGAGAACTCACAGTGAGACTTTCTTGTGGCCCCCTTTAAGGAGGACGAAATCCGGGCTGCAATAATGCAAATGCAATCGGTAAGGGACCCGTCCTTCATGGGCTCCCAATAGACTTCTATAAGGCATATATTGACCAACTTATTCCCATATTGAAGGCCATCTACGAGGAAGCCCAGGAAACTGGCATCCTTCCACCTTCGATGAAGGAGATGCTTATTACTTCCCTATTTAAGTCAGGAAAACCTGTGAATCAATGTAACTTGTATAGATCGCTGTCCCTCATCAATAATGATGCAAAAATCCTCGCTAAAATATTGTCCAACAGGCTCAATCTGCTGATGGAAAAATTAGTACTGCCTGACCAGGCGGGATTCATCCAGAGTAGAGCAACATCCCATAATCTCCGAATTTATTTTTCAATATTACAAAATATACACCCGGATTTGGATTTTGCGGCGGTCTTTTTAGATGCCACAAAAGCTTTTGATTGAGTGGAGTGGGATTATTTGCTGGGAATACTGCAACATGTGGAAATGCAAGGCTGCCCACTTTCCCCTTTTCTCTTTGCATTGGCTATTGAACCCCTTGTGGCTAAACAGCGGCAACACCATCAGGAAAATTGCATGCGCCAGATCCTCGTCTCGTTGTATGCCGATGATATTACCCTGTACCTTAGAGACCCACAGCAGAATTTAAATCCTATCCTATGTGAATTTATTGTCTTTGAGCGACTCTCAGAGATTCACATTATGGGAGAAATCACAAATTTTTCCACTCACATCCGCTGCAAAACAGTTTCCACTTGATTTCCCCATAGAGTGGTGTGATTCAAAAGTTAAATACATAGGGATATGCATTACGGGGGACCGTGTGGAACTAATGCACCTTAACTATGGTGGAGCTCTGGACAGTATCATGAGTAATGTCGCATGTTGGATCTCTTTGCCCTTATCTCTGGCGGACAGAATTTCTCTTATCAAAATGGTGATTCTCCCCCCAGCTGTTATATTTATTCATGAACATATCATATTATTTTTATTTATTTATTTACAAAGTTTTATATAGCGCGAACTTGACCCAAAAGGGTATCAGAGCGCTTTACATTTAGAACTGTTGCATTACAGGTTCTATCAGATACAAGAGCATCGTAGGGTACAGTACACATAAACAATGATACAATAATTTGAAGGATGGAGGGGTGGAAGAAGTAATAGCGGGGAGATGAGGAGGAACAATGCCCAATGTCCGGCTGGGTAGGTGACGGTCAAGGGGGAAACCAGGGCCAATCTCCTCATAAGCTGTCAAGCAGCTCCACTGGACATCAGCCATGTTGCTCAGGTCTCCGCGATCAGGAAAAAACAGTATTACGTTTATTTGATTTGCGAAGGTTATTTAGCGCTATCTAGACTCAGAGGTATCAGAGCACAAAACCAGGGGAATGTTGCATTAGAAGGTACATTAAGAGGATTATAAAGCGCTGGCTTTACCCGTCGGTATCAGAGCACTATAACAGAGGCACATTGTGTTAAAATTACATCAGTTAATAGCATAGTGAGGTATATTAAACAAACAACGAGTTTGAGATAATTTATAGGAAAGGAGGGGAGGAAGAAGCCATAGCAGGGAGACGAGAAAGAACTGTGACCAATGTCCGGCTGGGTAGGTGACGGTCGAGGGGGAAACCAGGGCCAATCTCCTCATTAGTTGTCTAGCAACTCCATCGGGCATTAGCCATGTTGCTCAGGTCTCAAAGTTCGGGCAAAACAGTTTAGAATAGATACATAGGCTACAAGGAAAGAGGTAAACGAAGAATGTGGGGGGGAGGGCATAGAGATAAGCCAGAAGGGAGATGGGGCTACCATATAGGCCAATGCAAAATGAAGGAGAGACCAGCTTTCCTGTAGTTGTGTACATTCTTCACTTGGGTGTTGGCGGGTGGAATTGACTCTACCACTTGCAGCAGGCCTTTCACATTTCCAAATCACGTGCCCACCCCTCCGGCCTCCCGGGGCGCTTCTGTTAATCTCAGGACGACCAATAGCCCCCAGGCCCACCACCCAGGCCCTGGAAGGCGTGGAGAAGCTCAGGGAACAGCCATTCAATTCCTAAATCTGCAACAATCTTCTGGGCAAAATATCCGGCGCGTCCACTGTGGCTGAGAAACGATGATCAGACGCAGTGGATCCGCTCCACCTCACTCTCTAAGCGGGTTCACTCCTTCACATGCGTCTTCTTAAGGTCAGGCACTGTGGAAGCCTCAATGACTGCTAGTTAATAGCATTCAGACCCCTCTACTCACCTCAAGATGATCAGGGAACAGGAGAGGGAGCTTCTTGCTGTCCACCCACCAGCGCCGCTGATTGCTTGCATGGGCCGCCACCTAGGAATTTTTACCGGTCGGATGCCATATTAAAGTCAGGCAGGGCCTCTCTGCATCATCGACCCCTGAGCCGCCTTCTTGCCGTCATTCAGAAAAAGGGGGAGCAGACTAACCCCTCAGATGGGCACCGACGCCTTCCGCCACTCTCCGGTTATCGGTGCCCCCGTCTCATGGCCCTGCAGTGCTGCATTCATGCTCCCAGTGCTGCATTCATGCTCCCATTGCGGTATATTTCCGCATCGTGGTTACTCGCGGCGCAGTGTTCCAAGCCGTCCAGACTGTCACAGGGTGCTCCCCAATGCTCCGTGTTCCAACGCGGACCTGCACCGTCACCGTGAATAAGGCAGGAATTCCTCATATGGACCGCAGGTGGAGGATCTCAAAATGCCGTGCGTTATGACGCCGCTCCTGCAGCTCTTTAGCTAGCGCAGCTCCGCACATCTTAGTTGGCTTTGGTGTGCAGGTGGGAGCGCTGTTGAATCGGTGGGGAGATTCAACAGCATTCAAGAGCATTACGCTCTGAACTGATCAGGTCGGCCTGGGGAGGTAAGCAACCGAGACTACAGTAAGACACCAGAACTAGGCCTTACTCCCAAGGAGTATTTGATGTTCCTAATTTTGAACTATATAATCTCTATATAATCTCTGTGCCCGGGCCCATTATGCGCACTACTGGTTCAATCCGCTCAGATATATGCCAAAGATAGCGGTAGAGCAATGGCTTGAAGACCCAATTCCTCTGACACGCATGATATATAGCATTCCCAAACCCTGCATGAGATAAACCACGACGGTCGCCTGTACTGTGAACGGATGGCGCCTTATAGCTGAATTGCTGCAAGCTCCAATGTTATACTCCCCTCTACTCCTGCTGACATATCACCCTTGCATACAAGTGATACAGGAAGTGGTTTTTAGGAAAGTCATGGGGAGGGGAAATATAATGTGCTGGGGGGACCTATACCGGGATAGGAAGTTCTGTACACTAGAACAGTTATTCAGTGCTAGCCCTATTACGCCCGCGCTCCTTGACATTTTCTTGTATGTGAGACTGAGACTGAGACAGAGCATTAAAGATCACATTCCATCCTACCCATCAGAACCCCCGATTTTGCCCCCACTTTGCATGATATTACAATCCAAGACACCTAACCACGTTGTCTCTGCCCTATATCACGCAGTACACACTCAAGATACTACAGGCCAATGCATCACTAGAACACACTGGGCCAAGGAATTGGGGTACGAAATAACGGATAGCCAATGAACATACTGTTGCTCACAAATGGAGCAAGTGTCTTCTAGTAGCTGCCTACGTATCATCCATTTCAAATTCTTGCACCGTATTTACTATGCACCCGCCAAGATTTTTAAATATAAGCTAAGGGATAATGATCGGTGTGATAGGTGTGGGGTGGAAGGCGCAAACTTCTTCCACTTAGCCTGGAGCTGTTCTGGAGTTAATGAATACTGGCGACAGGTCTTTGATGCAATGTAACAGATGACATCACTGACATTGGAGGCGTCTCCGTTGCTGGCCCTATTGGGGTACACTCAGCACATTGCTAAAAGTTGTTGCAGGTATGTCTCACTTGGGCTCTTGATGGCCAAGCACAGAATTGTGTGCAGATGGGGATGGGGCAGAGCCCCTAAGTTCAAGGAATGGATTAGAGATTGAATATTTTGCCAAAAACAAATGCTCGCTTTCGCTGATCTGCTCCTGTTATCCTCGCGCCCCAAACACATATAGGAGCCTCTTAAAGCATACTTAGTGTCCCACCCAGTGGAACTTGTTGCTGTAACCAGGATATGATAATGAGGAAAATGCAGTTTAGAGCCTTATGCCCTGCTGGAGGGACACGCATGTTATGTGTTGTATATGCCTCCATACCACAGTTGGAGGTGAACACCGGAGGTAGGACTGATCCTGTGACAAAAAGTGTTCTCGTGTGTCCGATATCTATAAGAAAGAACATTGGTTGACACCTGTTTGTAACAATGTTGAAAAGTAAATTTGTAAGTCATATGGAATTTCCAATATATTGCTATTATGTATACATTAGAAATGATAAGATCTGCAAAATGCTGAGGGTTGTCGACTGGGGTCGCATACATGCAATTGTTGTTTATATGTTTATGCCTATGTACCAACTGTCGCTAATATGATTATTGCTTATTGAAAATAAATGTACATTTTTTTTTAAGGAGATGATGGACAGAGCACTGAAACTTTTCAGTCACTTACCCCCAGTCACAGATATGGGTTGAATCCATCAATGTTCTTTAGCTCACTTTGCCACCCCAGTTCAGACACAGCTATATGTAAATCAGTCTACACCCTGTGCCTCATAGGAACAGTCCAGCCCAAACTGCCAAGCCATGTCTTCCCTGGACCGGAAACAAGCATCCTGGACAATCGTTTAATGAGTGTTATTATTGCTTGCCAGCGAATGGTGATTACTGGCCCATACCACCTCCCCTGAGTAGGCTTTGGACTGCTCTGCTACCCTGAGAGAGTCAAGTGCTTCAATGGGGTGGTTCAATGGGGTGGTTGGTTACCAGAATGGACAAAATGAAAGGCCTATTACTTGCGCAGGCCTCACATCGTGCACAACGAATAACTCGATTTCTTATAGTTTTGCATTATAGTTCCATTTATATAGTGCTTCTTTATCTCAGATAAGGTGTAGAAGAGTATGATGCATGTTGTACTCTTCCACTATTTTTTTTATTTTACTCTGCTTATGATTGCACTTGGTCGCTGAACCATTTGCTCCAACATATTTGATTCTCAGATATTTGATTCTCTTTAGTTCTATTGGTAAACCATTTTGTTTAGCATTTCTGTTTTCAGTCTATGGGTGTTGGACAAAAAACTATTTACAAATATTATGTTGTTAATATAGTTTTCACTAATATAGTGGTTAATTTGTAATTTGTAAACAATATTTATGCTGTTACTATTGTTTTCACTAACATAGTAGTTCATTATCATTTTTTAAATTATTTTAATGTGCTTTAGTTGATATATTAATCTTATGCATTACTATTGGTTACATAAATGTTATTACTTTTTTAAAATATAGCTTGTAATTTTAAGTAATTCAGATTTTTTAAGTAATTATTAATAGTAGTTTATGGGGGCTTATTTTGATGTTGGTCAGAGTTGCCTCTGACCGACACCCTCTCGGATTCAGGACCGGCCGATCTGAGGTAGGCAGTTCCAATCGCCTGATTACGATGCCTCACACTGTTCGGTCAGATTACCACTGTTCCCTATGGGAGCTTGTGTCACAGCTGTTAGTGGCCAGAATACAGGCTCCTATAGATAAATGGGGGTGTGTATGAAACCCTTCATCAGGATTGGCAGCAGTGCGATGCGGTGAGCTGGTAAGTGTTTTATTTTTTATTTTTTAATGTCTCCCCGTCACTGTTCCCCACCTCTCCCCGGTCCCTGTACCCCACCTCCCCCGGCGTGTATGCTGGTTTGGCTGTCCTAAGATGGCTGGCCTAACCAGCATGAGCAGTTACAGGGCCCACCACTCTTCCTCTCTGCCATGGCCAGACCCTGCCCACCCTAGACTCCATCGGCTCAGTCAGTAAGTGATAAATAAAATTATAATAAAATTGTTTATTGTCATTTTATTTTTCATATGCTGGCTTTGAGCAGTGGGGCAACGCACCAATGCCATTACCTGTATTGGGGTGGTGCAGAGAGATTTTGAAGATTATTCTAGTCAATGATGTCCCTACCAAGAGCAAAGCAATATGGCAGGATTTAGTGGGTTTTAGTAAAGTAAAGAAAGCAACATTATATTTTCGGACAAAATATTATTTATCATAAAATGCAGATGTTCTTCAAGATATAATACATATTGGGGGTGACACATTGTCATCAAAAGGGCAGATCAAAAAAGATGATTGATCCCAATCCGAAGAAAATTATGAACACTACAGTATCCACCCTGTTAATTCTAAAAAGATTATTGGTGATGCTATTGATCTCTTTCAAATTAAAGAAGCTAGAGAAGCTCTCTTGAGTATGTGGGAGAAAAGTTTAGAAGCTGTGGGCCAGATGTACAATCATTTTTACATGCGCAAATGGGTTTGCGAACCCATTTGCGCATACAAAAACATCATGGGGACTGTACAAACCCTATTTTGCGAGTTGCAATTTTTTGCGACTCGCAAAATAGGGTTATGCGACTCGATATTAGGAAGGGCTGTTCCCTTCCTAATAGCGAGCACAACCCTATGTAAGAATGTTTTGTGTCCACAATTGTGGGCACAAAACACTCGCAAATTACCACACTCTTCAAGAGGATGGTAATGCACTCGTAAAAGGGAAGGGGTGCAGAGGGGAACCCTTCCCCTTTGCAAATGCAGGGGAAGATATTTTTTAAGGGACCACTGCCTGCCCTTAAAAATGAAATGAAAATATTTCAATTCTTTTTTTTCAATGCATCCCGTTTTCATTTAAGGAAAAAGGGCTGCATTCAAAACAAAAAATGCTTTATTGAAAAGCAGTCCCAGACATGGACAGGTGCAGCATTGGGTTGGTGCGTAGTGAAAAAACATTATAAGTGAATAATAATGCCTGTGCTTGTTTTCCATAAAAGTATGGTTTTCTGCTCTTGACAATGGAATAGAAAAATAAATGCTTGAAAAAAACAATTGAAAGCAAAGGGGAAGGATGTACAACGATTGTCCTTCAAGAATCCTGAGTGCCTGCCAAGAAGTTTGCATGAAAGGGTGATTTGATTCATCAAGCGGAGGAAACGCTTCCTCTAGAAAGTCACAAGCGGCACAAAACGTATACAAAGTTTACTACATAACCGGCGTGAAGTGAAAGAACATTTTGATAGTGGTTTGCATTTTATTTCCTGTGGTGGAAGCTGACGTGATGAATAAATAAAACAATGGGACATTTAGTGATATGGACATGCCAAGAGTGGTGTGACAATACACCCCCTTCCTTAACCAATCAAGGGTAGAATAACCCTTTGTTTAGATACAGGTGGGGGTTGGATATTTGAGTTTTAGGGTATGATTGAGGTGCCTGGTGGAAGGGGTTTGTGCTGATGTTCGAGGTGTTCAGATTGTTGGGCAGACTGTTTGGGAGATCGTCGCCGTCATCAGTTTGCTGTCCTGTTCCTGTCTGCTGATCAAGACTTAGTCTTTGCCTCTTCAAATTCTTTTTGACTGGCCTTGCTGCTCTCGTGGCCAGAGAGTAGATTTCCTATTCCTATTTTGGGTTAGTATAGACTGAAATCTGAATTTGCATAATCACATGCAAATGTATTTTGTCTCTAAAACTTTTGTCTCTTCGCCTTTACACTCCTTTATGTATTGTCATTGATTTGAATTTAACTTTTCTCTTCTAATGCCATTTGTCTTCTGACGATCAATTATTTGTGCGGAATGTTGGTACTGATGAGCATTATTTCACATTATTTTGATAAACATTATAAATATACAAATGAGTCTGTCTAGTATTAGAGGTGTTTATTAGTTCATGAGTATTTCCGAACCAAGTATTAGTTTGCCAAACATTGTTAACTCTAAAAAGATTGCATTGCCATATTTTGTATACTAGAATGAAGTTACAAATTGGAGATTGGTAACTTTGGTATAGTTTTGGAAATTCACTAACCCAGCATGAAGGGACTTCGTGGGTAATGAAATTGGGCCTTGTCTGTAGAAATGTATTAGTCCTAGATTGCTGGATCAAAGTTCAGGGAAAAGATAAAAAGCTGGAATACAACTTGATTAATTTCATGGCATGGCTACGTGGCACCAATTAATATTGGTATCATCGTCAGGTGAGCTGGAATGCATGTTGAGAAACCTAGGAGCACATACCTTGTTTCTAACACTTACTTGTGCTGAGTATGCATGGGAAGACCTGCTTCAATTCTTGCAAAAAGCCAACTCAAACATAAAAAACATCAATCCGAAGACAGAAGGAGAATTTTGCTTGCTGAACCCTGAAAATGTTTGCAAATATTTTAACCAAAGTCTTCAAGTGATGATAGTTTTTATCTGCAACAAAACGAATCCAACTCTTGGCCAATTAACTGATTTCTTTTGGTACAAAGAATACCGAGCTAGAGGTGCTCCACATATTCACATGCTGTTATGGGTAAAAGAAGCCTCAAAATTTGGAACAGACACTCATGAGTCGGTCGTGTCTTTCATACAACAGTATGTGACATGTGCCATCCCAAAAGATGGTGTTGACAAGGGCTTGAGACAAGTTCTACGTTTCCAAACTCATAGATATGAGAAGTACTGTTGTCAAAAATACAGATGCAAAAGAAAGTTTTTACACAAGATTTTGCTTTGAATTCTCATGACCTATCATCTCAGAAGGAAGAGTTAACAGCTTTTTGCCTGCAGTCAGACATATATTACCAAGGAAATCACCAAAAGATGTGTACTAGCTGGGAAGAACAGATGCATCCAAGTATATCAATGACTGCAACCCTGTGATTCTGAAGATGTGGAATGAAATATGGGCCTACAATTTGTTACAGACAACTCTATTCCAGTTGCTTGCCACGTGACTTCATATATAAGAAAATCAGAAAAGACAGAGATGTGGGAGAGGAGATTTCTTCAGAAAAGAATCTTACCAAGAAATTGTACAGTTCAGTTTGAAAATGCTTTCCCATAGAGAAATAGGATTCTATGAATGCTCTGATAGGTTGAGCATGGCTAGTTTATTCACCAAGTCAAGGCGAATTGAGAGGGGTAACCCTAGGCCTTGCAAGCAGTCAAAATAGAGTATTAAAGTATTTTCCAGAAATACAGTACCTTACAGAATGTTATCCCGAAAGGAGAGGCATTCAGAAAACTAACAAGCTGGATACATACTACCCAAGAAAGAGCCCTCATCTTCAAAACATGTGTCTCTATGAAGTACCTCAGCATATAGATGTAATCTAACTAAAAATATAGAGGAAGAGAGATATGAAGTACTTTAATGTAACGGTTGTTTAGTGAGACACAACAAAGGGAATCTAATTAACCACCAAAAGCTTAGTTGCCAAACCCGAGAGAGAAAATAATGTTTCTACTTGGCACTTTTCCAGTTGTTCGAACCATGGCATGCTGAATCAGATTTAATTGGACACTATGACTGTGACAGAGACACTTTCAACACTGTGAAAGACAGCATTGAGTGTTCAGTCTTTCTAACCTACTTGAAATTGTTGAAAGATGAGATCAAACAGGAAGAAACCATTTCTGCTCAGATTGCCAAAGAGAGTTCACAAAGCAGCCAAAGTTCTGCATCAGTGAATTAAGATCCTCTTGGAGAACCAATTATTCAAAATAAAGCAGCAATAGATATAAATGAGGTGGAGACTGCAATGTATCATGCAAGAGAGGAAAATGGATTTTGAAGACTTAGCAGAACAACTGAACAATGAACAAAAATAAATTTACAACAAAGTTAAAGATAAAACAGAGCATGGATTTCTCAACTAGAGAAAAAATTGTGATTGTTCCTTTTGCAAACCAATATTAATATATATCAGTGGTCAAGCAGTCACTAGAAAAAGCTTCCTTATTAAAATTATCTACTGAAGAATACACAATCATATATGTAGGGTGCAGTAACAGCACCAACAGGATAAGTTGTATCATAACATTAAAGGTATTTCTTTACATCACCTCCTAATGCTATCTGATAAACATGACAATAACTGGAATATCAGAAATGATCCGGTGAAGCTTGCCATGAGGTATCAAGTATACCGAAGAAACTGAAGCTTTTAATCATTAATGAGGTCAGCATGGTATCCAACTTATTGCTTGCTTTCCTCACTTAAGAATGCAGCAGATTTTGAGAACAAACATCAGTGTGCTCTTTGGAGGAAAGTATTTGAGCGTATTTCAAGACCTACTGCAACTTATCAGCGTAAAAGAACAACCTGTTTTCAAAACACTTGTGCATAATGAAAGAAGAAATTCTATGGGAAATACTTGCAAAGTGAATATTTAGTTAAACTTTAAATACAAGGAACTAATGAAAAATAGGCATCAATCATCTGATGTGGATTATGTAGATAAACTGAAGGACATGGGAATAGGAGTTCTGACAAAAAAGGGGAAACATGCTTTGGAAACTCACCTTATCAAGAAACTATTTCCATCTAATATTACGGCAGCTGAACTAATGTACAATTTCATTGAAAAACAGAAGTCTGTAGTTTGTTTAATGCCAACACTTCAAGAGTGCTCCAACTTTAAAGAACAATAACTAGAACTGGAGAAAGAAAATATTTTGGAAATGACAGCTATTGATAAAATGGAACATCAGGGAGTCACAACACTACTCACAGATAAACCACAAACAAAGGGGCATATTTACAAGGATGGGTTTAAAGTTATCGCTGCTTTAGCGGCAGAAAACTGCCGCTAAAGCGGCGATAATGGGCTTGATAATAGGCTCCTGAGAATTCCAGATAATTTCAATAGAAGCCCAGGTTTAAGCCAGAACATGGGCTTCTATTGTAATTCTCCGGAATTATCAAGAGCCTATTATCAAGCCCATTATCGCCGCTTTAGCGGCAGTTTCCTGCCACTAAAACGGCGATAGTTTTAACGCCGTCCATGTATATTTGCCCCAAAATTGGATGCTTTGGAAAAATCTGTATCTAAAACTGCAGTATTAGAAAAGCTTTTATGCATGAACAAAAACTGTTGAGTAATTTTGTGCTGTAATTTAAATGTTGAGGAAGGGTTGGTAAATGGTGCAATGGGTAAAGTAATTGATTTAATTATTTTACCACATAGAGATGAGGTTGAATACTTGGCCATAAAATGTGATCAGATTGATGGCGTGAAGAAGATTGTCCTCTGTGTTGTAGTTTTTTTCGTAGTGGAAAACTTATATGAGCGGCAGCAACAGTTCCAACTCCTCTAGGATATGCAGTAACTGTCCATAAATCACAAGGTTTAAGTGTAGATGCTGCTTTTGTTAATATTGGAAGTACTGTACAGAATGTCATATGTAGTATTGTCGTGAGTTACAACATTGTCCGGTTTGCTTTTGATTGATTTTGATGAAAAGAAATTTAGTGCTGATGCAAGCTGTGTAAGAGAGTTTAATCGGTTAAGAAGTGTATACGCTCATCATTTGGGCCAGTACCCTGTTTAGGAGAAAAGGATAATCTGTCCAAAGTGGAAGATTACAAAAGAGTGTACAGATGCCGAAGAAAAGAAAGGACACAAAGACAACATAGAAGCTGTTATGAACAGAAAACTGGAAAATTACATATCATAGGTTACCAGTTGTGAAACAGTTCAAGTGTCAACTGCTTTGCAAATATTGTTCTCAATCTATTGTTTCATTTACTACATCTAGTACACGAAATTCAGCAAAAAACAATAGAAGTTTGTGTTCAACAGTGGATCACTTGCTCCAGCGCTTGAAGTCTAGCAGAACTGTGATACATTCTGCTTTAGATATTCGAGATTTTTTAGATTATGTACTGGATCAGTAATGTTTACTCTTAACAGTCCTCAAGATGCACACAAAATTATTATGGTTATGTTTGGAGTTTTAGAAGAAGAAGATGTAAATATGGATGATTTATTCAGACTGAGTTAATCATGGAACCATGACTGTGAAGACTGTGATTATTCATCTACCACTCAAATTAATTTGCGTTTTATTTACTCTATTTAACAATACCGGATTCAAAAACTGTGCCTTTTGACAAATTGCTGAAGAAGGCTAACCAAAATGACTTGCCCAAACTACAGATCAGGTATTATGTCTACGTTAATCTTAACAAGGACCAGAAAATACCTTATACTAATGCTACAATGATGCAGAGCAGATAGCTCCAAATTCAAAACTCATAATGCAAACTTCAAAGCTGGGCAAATATACATTTTGGGAATAATTTTTACTACTTTGGCCATCATATTTTATGAGGGAATTAATACAAACTCTGGACACTACACTGTCCATTTGAAGAGTGAAACTGGATGGACGGAATATAATGACATTAACGTAAAACTCAAACCAAAACTTTATTCCAAACTCTTATCTTTTCTTTCATCAAGCACAGTTCTAAGGAGGAATTCTGGATACAAAAGTGATATACAGTGTTTCTTCTATATGGGTCATCAGTCTTTTAGACATTATATGGCCTATGGTCGGTAATGTCTTTAAAAACTTCTTCAAAATTCAATAGTCCATTTATAGTCCACAAATGAGTTAATACCACATCTAAAAATCTACACTGTCTAATTAAAATTTTAAACTGAACAGACATAATCCAATTACAGCAGCCTTCAGATAAAAGCAAAAAAGTACCTTTGTAACTAAAAAAATTAGCTCTTTTGTTTCATCAACCAAACTTCTACGTACCAGTTATGGAAAAATACTACATTTAAGTTATAAGACTTTTTTGTTTGTAAGCCCAGATTCAGCCTTCCAGTGGTCTGTCCTGTTTGGTCAGAGTTAAGTGGATTAGTCAGGCTCCTTTGAAGAGGTGATAAAGAGCCCCTGAGGTTAACCAACTTTGCTGGTAGGGCAGTGTGCTGTTACACAGGAATGCCAGAGCAGGAGTCGTAAACAATGGACTTCTAGGGAAGGGGAAGACACCAGTGTCATTTACAACTCTACTCTTTTAAACCCAGCCAGATGCTAGGCTTAAGAAAGGATGCAGCAGATGCAAGGAGGAGAGACTATGGAGATTATCCATCCTACGGGTGTGTTTAGCCAGCTCTTCTCTCCCTGCTGGAAAATCAACCATTATGAAATTGGAAGAATTGGTGCACTCTGGGACAAAATAGTGCCACACTTTGCAGGATATGGTCATACCGTTGGGTGGTACCCTGCAGCTCATTGGACATGATTGACCTCCTGCTTGACCCACAGATAATGGAATAGGTATCTGACAAGGGCCATGCTGAGAAGTTCGATGTGCAATCACTAAGGCCTGAACACTGAAGATTGTGCCTTCTGCACCATCTGGAACTACAGCCCTGTGGACTACCTTGCTGTAAAAGGTCTAAAGATTGGACTTCCTGCAAGCTACATATTAACAGATCTCACCTGGAACATCACCACCGAGAATCCTCAACCTGGGCTTTGTCCAAGTGGCTTGTGAAAACTGAAGTCCTCAACTTTCAAGGACCATCTTGCAGCTTTCAGACCCTTGGAGTGAGATTGAGACACTTTGGGACCCTTTGGGGAACTTCAAGAAGAAGTTCCAGAAGTTTGAAGCACTTTGGAGAGACTATGGAAAAAAGCTCCATAAGTGGAACCACTTAACCTGGTCAGCCAAGCCACCTACCTTCAACCGCGAGTCAGCCTGCCATCCAGGTTCGTCCCGCTGAAAAGCTCCGTAGGTCCTACTTCCAGAGTTTGACTGGGAGTAGGTAAAGTCCGAGGTTGGCGAACCCCGGCCTGGTGAAGAGCATTGAGGGACCCCTCAAGAAAAAGCTCTGTAAAAGTTTCTAAGTCCAAACAAAGAAAAGGTGACCGGGAGCAACAGCGAAAGCCAAGCCGCCTATCTTCAACCCCGTGTCAGCCTGGATCCTTGGTTTGTTCCGCTGGAACGCTCCGGAGGTCAGTCTTCCATGTTTGACCGAGAGCTCATCGCAAGGCAATCCAGGGAAAACTCACCAAATCCGTACTGGCTGAAAGCATTGAGAGACCCGGGAAGAAAAGCTGCAGAAAAGTTTCTAAGTCAGAAGGTAAAACCTTTGACCGAGACCTACCGCAAGGAGTAGCCACGCAGGGCTCCATTGTGGTCGGCCTGAAACCTTGACTTTGACCAGGTCTATCGCGAACAGATGTCCCGATAAGGTGCTATAAGTTTCTATGTGCTAGATAATGCTAAATCTTCGAAAATCCATATCTCCGGTTCCCTACGTTGAATGTTTGTCATTTTGATGTCATTTTAAAGATAACAATATGTCCTATAGGTGTTGGATTTTTATTGTGCATTGTGTCTTAATTATTTACTGAATTGGTGTTTTTAAAGGCTTTACATACATGTCTTTGATGTTAAGCCTGCCTGCTTGCAGCCAAGCTACCAAGGGTTGAACATGGGAATAATTATCTAAGACTTATTCTGAGCCCTATATTGCAATAGTGGCCTTATTGCCAGTGGCAGATATACATTTGCCCCTACCAATAATACACTTTCCAACAGGTACTCACTCACCCGTAGAGCCACTCACACATGCAGACATTCACCAATACAGCTACTGGCATACCCCCTCCCTCGCCCGTACAGCCACTCCCACAACCATTCACCCATACAACCACTCACACAACCTCTCACTCTCCTGTATGGCCACTCACATACACACTCACTCATTCATACTGCCACTCACTCTTATACACCCATACAGCCACCCATGCACTCACTCACTCACCCATAAAGCCACTGATACACCCACTCCCTCACCCATACAGCCACTCAAACAACTGTTCCATCACCCACACAACCACTCACTCCCTTATGGTTGCTCAGATACCCACTCATGAACTCATACAACCACTCAAACACCTTTTCACACACCCATACAACCACTCATGTGCTCCCACCCTCACCCATACAGCCACTGATACCCCAGTCACTCACCTGCAGTTACTCACTTAACCACTCACTCACCTATAAAGTTACTCACACACCTACTCACTCACCCATACAGTCTCTAACACACACATTCAGTCACTGATACACCACTGCTATATTCACTCACTCAATTATACAGCCACTACAACAAACACTCACCCATAGAACACTCAGACAACCACTCATTCTCTCATACAGCCACTCACACAACCACTCACTCTCTCATACAGGCTCTCATGTACTCGCTCACCCATTCAGCCATTCACACAACCATTCACTCACCCATAAAGCCAATCACACAGCACTCACTCTCCCATGTGGCCACTCACACACTGCATTCACTTAAACAAACAGCCACTCACACTGGCACTAACTTACCCTTATAGGCACTCAGGTACCCTCTCATACAAGCACTCACATCCTCACTTTGTCACTCATACAGCCACTCACATACCCAGTCACTCACCTATACAGTTACTCACACACTCTCTTACAAACACTAACACTACCACTTGCTCACCCATACAGCAATATATGCACTCACTCACCTATAGAGACCCTCACACAACCATTCACTCACCCATACAGCAACTTATATAACCATTCAATCTCCCATATGGCCGCTCACACAGGCTAACTCACCCATACATCCACTCACGCAACCATTTGCCACTCATACGGCCACTCCCACACCTACTCCCTCTCTCATACAGCCACTCATACAGCAACTGACTCACCCATACAACCACTCATAATAGCACTCACTCCCTCATACAGCTGCTCATATACCCATTAACTTAAACGGCCACTCACATATGCAATAACACCCATATAGCCACTCATACACCCTCTCACTCACATGCACTTACACACTCACTCACTAACATACTCATACAGCCACTTATATACCCACTCAATCACCTATACAGTTACTCGCACACCCTCTTACTTACGCATACCGCCACTGACACATACACTTACTCACCCATACAGTCACTGAAAAACCCACTGACTTACCCACACAGCTACTCACATACCCACTCACCAAAACAGCCAATCACACAGGCACTAACCCACCCATACAGCCACTCACACAAACATTTACTCACCTATACAACCACTCCCACAACACTCACTCTCCCATATGGCCACTTAAAACACCTCCACTTACTTACTCATACAACCATTCACACAGGTACTCACTTACCTATACAGCCACTCACTTAAAAATTCACTCACTATACATTCACTCACAGAACCACTCACTGTACCATACATGAACTCACACAGCCACTCACTCAACCAAACAGCCACAAACACAGGCACTAACTCTCCCATACAGTCACTCATTCACCCCCTCACCATTCCATACAGTTACTCACACACCCTTTCACTCACCCATACAGTATATTTGATCATATATTCAACCATAAAAACCGGTTCTTCTTTTTTGTGGACCTGTGTTTTTATATTTTATTTTTTTATTTTCTAACATTTTTTAATTTTTTTGTATTTTGTAGCAAATAACATGGAAAAAGGGGGGTAAAAAATGTTAACCAATAAACCCCAAAATAGTGCAAAAACTGGGATAAATGATAAAAGAAATTAACAAGTATGTTGCTGTGATGCTTCTAGGATGTCATCAACAGACTGCTCACCACCTGTCAGCATAGTGCTACAGTCAAGGCAATATGTGCAGACACACCTCAATTTTGGTGCAATTGTGGACGCTGACGCTCTACTTCAGAAGGCACTCCCTCTCAAGGAACAGATGGTGCAGCCCTGGATGTAGATGGCCCCTCTTCATCTCTCCCTTTCTGTGCCCTCTTCAAGCTATTCTCATGGTAGGTCTTAGAGTGGTGCAACATACTAGTTGTACCACAGGAATATTTCTTGCTTGTTCCTCTTGGGAGGGTCTTCTCACACAAACTATATTAATAAACTGTGTTCTTCCAATGAAACTACTCCTGATTTCATTTAAACATGGGTTATTTTTGATGCAGTTTTTGATGAGCACTGAAGAAGGCAGAGTGGTGAAATACATTTGCTCAGATTAAACCAATCAAAAGATCTGTGAGTGCTCTGCACCTGTTTCATTTTGGACTACTTTCATGTGAGTTAACCATCAGGTTAGCGGAGAAAGCACCCATTCAGAGTTTGGCAGTTATAGGTAATATTTCAAAGCATATATATATATATATATATATATATATATATATATATATATATGAAAGCTCCGAGTTACCCACAGGTTAAGGATGCACTAATCCAGCAGCCCTTGCTTCAAACGGGTAAAGACATCTCCGCACCCCAGTCTGCAGCCAAGGGATCTATGGACATCTGCATCCCGGGGCCCATCCAGGGCTATGAAATGGCAGAACACGCACCCATACAGGGAAGAGACACGAACTACAAGTCCCACAAGGCAGTGCGTTCCAAATCACACGAGTTCGCTCATCTGAGGGCGGTTAAATAGTGGGAGTGTCAAAGCGTCTAACTCAAGTCGAGCCTCTGAAGACGAGCGTAGGCTCAGAAACGCGTCAGGCTTTTAATCGAGACATGAGAAGCTGCAGACTGGGGTGCGGAGATGTCTTTACCCGTTTGAAGCAAGGGCTGCTGGATGAGTGCATCCTTCACCTGTGGGTAACTCAGAGCTTTCATTTGCACGCGGCAGCCCAGCCGCGAAGGGTGCACCCCCCCCGCGGAAGATCCATGGGGGTCACGGGTCGGAAGTCGCCGAACCTGTTGTGAAGCAGCAGCCAAGGGATCTATGGACATCTGCATCCCGGGGCCCATCCAGGGCTATGAAATGGCAGAACACGCACCCATACAGGGAAGAGACACGAACTACAAGTCCCACAAGGCAGTGCGTTCCAACTCACACGAGTTCGCTCATCTGAGGGCGGTTAAATAGTGGGAGTGTCAAAGCGTCTAACTCAAGTCGAGCCTCTGAAGACGAGCGTAGGCTCAGAAACGCGTCAGGCTTTTAATCGAGACATGAGAAGCTGCAGACTGGGGTGCGGAGATGTCTTTACCCGTTTGAAGCAAGGGCTGCTGGATGAGTGCATCCGTAACCTGTGGGTAACTCGGAGCTTTCATTTGCACGCGGCAGCCCAGCCGCGAAGGGTGCACCCCCCCGTGGAAGATCCATGGGGGTCACGGGTCGGAAGTCGCCGAACCTGTTGTGAAGCAGCAGCCAAGGGATCTATGGACATCTGCATCCCGGGGCCCATCCAGGGCTATGAAATGGCAGAACACGCACCCATACAGGGAAGAGACACGAACTACAAGTCCCACAAGGCAGTGCGTTCCAACTCACACGAGTTCGCTCATCTGAGGGCGGTTAAATAGTGGGAGTGTCAAAGCGTCTAACTCAAGTCGAGCCTCTGAAGACGAGCGTAGGCTCAGAAACGCGTCAGGCTTTTAATCGAGACATGAGAAGCTGCAGACTGGGATGCGGAGATGTCTTTACCCGTTTGAAGCAAGGGCTGCTGGATGAGTGCATCCTTAACCTGTGGGTAACTCGGAGCTTTCATATATCTATATATATATATATCTATCTATCTATATATATATATATATTCACTGAAAAAACCATAGGTTATAGACCATATATAGTTAGGAATTTGCATTTACAAAACCTTGAAAATTCAATGAAAAAACCATAGGTTATAGACCATATATAGTTAGGAATTAGCATTTAAAAAACCTTATTTTACTCACACAAAACCATTGAAATTCCATATATAGTTAGTTGTACTAACTATATATCGCGCACCCGCAATCCACTGCTGATCATGTCACATATTACATCATTCATGACATGGTCAGTGACATCACTGATGACATCACTGATGACATCTCAAATGACATCACTGATGACATCACTGATGACATCTCAAATGACATCACTGATGACATCACTGATGACAACATCCAGTGACTGTATTTTTCTGTAAAGTTAAAATATGTCTTGAGTGGATGTATAAGTGTCTGGATGAAGGATTTAGTAGGTGCATGACTGACTGTATGAGTGAGTGATTAAATGTGTCTCACTGAGTGCATGGGTTAGTGACTAAACTGTCTTAATTTGTGCATCATTATGTCTGTTGTTCTGTAAACTGCTGCATGTGTTGATCAGTAGCTATATGAGTAACTATATGGGTTATTGATTGGTTGCCCAAGTATTTGTATGGGCGACTGAGTGTGTGTGTGGGTGGCTGGGAGGTGTATGACTCTGTGCATAGATGTGTGAGCAGTTGATTCACTAGATGTATGGGTTCAAAAGTGCATGTGGAAACAGCTGTATGGGCGGTTGACTGTATGCATGAGTGTATTGGTGAGTGAATGGATATCTCAGTGTTACATGTCAAAGTAAGTACATATGTAAAACACAGTACATGTGAGAGTTGACATATATAAATAACTGTGCATAAGAGCCAGTGAATGTGTGAGTGGCTGTATGGATCATTGTGAACTTGTATCAGGGATTGTATAAGAGAGTAAATATGTTTTAGTATATGTTTGAATAAGTAAGGTGTGTATAACTGTATAGTTGAGAAAATGGAGGTATGGTTGATTTTTGCATGACTGACTAGGTGTGTGAGTAACTCCATGGATGAGTGACAGTCTGTGAGTGTCTGTTTACACTGAGTGTATCTAAGGTTATATTAGAGTCTGAAGAGGTTAATTGTATTATCACATGAATGATGTCATCAGTGATGTGATCAGTAATGTCAAATGAGATGTCATCAGTGATGTCATTTGAGATGTTATCAGTGATGTCATTTGAGATGTCATCAGTGATGTCATCAGTGATGTCATTTGAGATGTCATCAGTGATGTCATCAGTGATGTCATTTGAGATGTCATCAGTGATGTCATCAGTGATGTCACTGACCATGTCATGAATGATGTAATATGTGACATGATCAGCAGTGGATTGCGGGTGCGCGATATATAGTTAGTACAACTAACTATATATGGAATTTCAATGGTTTTGTGTGAGTAAAATAAGGTTTTTTAAATGCTAATTCCTAACTATATATGGTCTATAACCTATGGTTTTTTCATTGAATTTTCAAGGTTTTGTAAATGCAAATTCCTAACTATATATGGTCTATAACCTATGGTTTTTTCAGTGAATTTCATTGGTTTTTTAAAAGCTAATATCTGTAGCTGTAAAATGTATTCTTCTTTAAATCCAAAAATATATTTATTTGATATGTTTATTAATAATTTTTTTTTTAATATTTTTTTTTCTTCGCTCCCGGTTCGCGAACCGGGAAGCTTCCCGTTAGCTCACCTTGATGCCGCGACCCAGTCCGCGAACCGGTAAACGTTCCGTTTGCGGAACTGCCGCGTTAGAAATGAACATCGTGACGTGTCGCGGAAGCGCGACATATCACGTTGTCGCGTAATGCGTCTTATGACGCGCCGCGTTAGCGCACCCGGAAGTGCTCCGGTACGCGAACTGAGACGCGAAGCGCAGCTCCCCGGAAGCGATCCGGGCCGCGTCGCGAAAGCGCGACGTATCGCGTTGCCACGTAATGCGTCTTATGACGCGCCGCGTTAGCGCACCCGGAAGTGCTCCGGAGCGCGAACCGAGGCGCGAAGCGCAGCGACCCGGAAGCGATCCGGGGCGCGTTCCGCAGCGCGTAACATAAGCGTAACAGGTCATGTGACTTGTTAATAAAACTTTTCATTGGTTCATTTCACTTTTGGTTTCATAATGATGTAAGGCTAGGTCAGGTGACCTAAAAATAACACTTTTCATTGGTTTAGAAATATTGTTTTTCCCAAATGATGAAAACCCCTCCTTCTTTCCTCACTCTGACTTTCATCTTTGTGAGAGGAAGACCTTATTTCATACTTGAGCAATGGCTTCAGTAGTTGCTTCAGCTGGTGCACCCCCACCACCACCTCCACCTCCTCATGGGAAGAGAGGACCACCTCCCCAGGTCATCACCAACACAGAGGAGGAAGAGGAAGAACTAGAGGAAGAGGAGAGAGAAGGACCACAGTTCTTGGAAGAGGTGCCCCGGGTTTCCCATAGGAAAGCCAGTTTCATTTGGCAGTTTTTTTCACTCCCTCCAGGGCAGAAGAAAGTAAATGCGAGGTATGTCACCTGCCTCATTTGCAAAGAGAAGTTATCAAGAGGGACTGATAAAAAGTATAGCTATGGGAACTATACCATGCATCGGCACATGAACAGGTGGCATCCATTGAATTACAGCCGGGCAGAGATACGTGACCAGCAGGAGAACCCAACAACAACTCCTGTGGCCAGGTCAACTTCTCAAATATCGTTGTCAGGAGCAGAGGCACGGGAAACCGTGCCAAACATTCAAGAGAACTTTGCACACTTCAAGTTCACCTGTTTGTATTGTGGAGCATTGATTTCCTGTGGAAACATGAGCATAACATTAATAAATGTAGCTTATGAAAATCATAATTGCCCTAAACGCCCCAAAAAATAAAACAAATTTTGCTCCTGTTGAGCCCTTTTCAATGCCTGTTTTTTGTTGTTTCCCCCCCAAAAAAACCAAAAAAAATATAAAATTGTTCAAAAAAAAAAAAAAAAAAAATGTTCAAAAAAAAAATATATATATAAAACAACAAAAACATTAAAAAAAGTTCTTTTCAGAACTACCTCCCCTTTCAAAAAAAATTGCTAGAATGTTTAGCACTCTGGCAAGCTCTATTTCTTTTAGTTCGCTTCCCAGTTCGCTTCCCGGTTCGCGAACCGGGAGCGAACCAAAAAAAAAAAAAAAAAAAAAAAAGAAGAGTAAGTATAAGGAAAGTAAACAGAGAGTGATGTTAAAAGAAAGACAGCTATAGGGAGTAAACCAGAGATACTGTTTAATAGATCTATTTACCGAAGAAAATATTTAAGAGGGTATAATTGTGAAAAACAAAATAGATAAGGAAGTGAAAGAAAAAAAAGAGAGTAGAACAATAACAAAGAAGAGTTTCTTGGACAATGTGAGTGAATGTTCAAACTCAGAGTAAAACATGTGGAATAACAGAGAGAAAAAACAGAAAACAAAAAAGAAAAAATAACAGAAAAAGATTAATTGAAACAGCAAAGAAATGTAAATAACATAGAGCCATATCATCAACATAGGCAATAAAAGTTTTGCAGCTTTTATCGTCCGAAATGTGTCGCTAAAGCCGCTTTTGCGGCGGAAAACTGCCGCTAAAACAACTTTTGCAACACTTTTCTGCCAATAAAAACAGCAATAATTTTATTGGCTGTGTTGATAATATGCCCCTTAGTGTGCTTCAACTACACAGAAGAAGCATAATGAACAAGTAGTGAAAGAGTGATCAGTCAAAGACACTAAGAGTAATAGAGACGGAGTGAGTGAACAAGAGTGAGGAACTATGAGAAGAGAGGGACTGAGAAAAGGAGTGGAAGGAGTAGAGTAAGTAGGTAATAGAGAAAGGAATGAGGGAAGTAGCAAAGGCAGGAAACTGAGGGTTAAAGAAATGAAGCTGTCAAACTACTAGTAGGTGAATGTGATAGAAATGTAACGAAAAGAGTACAAAACATTTACCTTATAATTGTCATTAACTTACTCACTTTTTGTTTTTATACTTTCAATCTGTGAAAGAGAGAACAAACATTTGAAAAATATTAAAACATGTATTTAAAAATTAGAAAAGACAAGGGAAAAGATTGAAGGACAAACAGTTTTTCAACAACTTTGACACTTACAGAAGCTTCTGCTTCTCCAGGCCCCGTACACAGTCCTAAAGATATACATTTTAAACTAACAGTATCTTGATGCAGATTAAGTGAGGCCTATCTTAAAAAATGGTGCATCTTTTGCACTGCTGTTGTTTCACAAAAGTGTCGCAAGACACTAACATTTTAAATGTTTGTTTCAGGATGCCAATAAGATGTGTCCTATCCAGAGGTTTGTTTGAGGTGAGGCCTACTCAGGGTTCCAAATGAAATTTCGAGTTGTTGAAGAATACAGAAGAGATAATACATGTGAAGGCCTACCAATGAAGTAAGTCATGTCCACTTCACTCTTGAACAAAGGCCAGACCTCTTCTGTGTCCATGGACAGACCTAAACTTCATCTGCACAATGTCATTCGTAAACTTAGGAAACACAGGTGATGTAATTGAAAAATGTGGAGTTTCTTTTCCTCATTTCACAATCACATCACCTGTGTTGCCTAGGCTAAGATATCTCATAGTGCAGATGTAGTGCAGCATATTAAACAGTACCCAGAAGTGCACCACTGCATGCAACAACTTTGACACTTACAAAAGCTTCAGCTTCTGCATGCCCCCTACACAGTGCTAATTATATACATTTTAAACTGATGGTATCTTGCTGGAGATGAACTGAAATCTATCTTGCAACATGGTGCATCTTTTACACAAAAGTGACCCACAATGCAGCAAAAGAGGCGCACGGCCACCATAAATCTGACCCTAACATTTTAAATGATTGTTTCAAGATGCCAATAAGGTGTAACCTATGCACAGATTTGTTTCAGGTAAGTCCTACTCAGGGTTGCAGATGGAATTTAGGTTTGTTGAAGAATACAGAGGAGATAATACATGTGGAGGCCTACCAACGAAGTGAGTCATGTCCACTGCACTCTTGAACAAATGTCAGACCTCCTCTGTCTCCAGGAACAGGCCTAAACCTCACCTACACAATGTGATGTGTAATGTTAAGAAACACAGGTAATATAATTGAAAAACGTGCAATTTATTTTGCTCATTCCACAATCATATCACCTGTGTTTCCTTTGCTTAGGTATCTCATTGTGGAAATGTAGTCTATCATATGAAAGACTACGTAGAATATGAGCACTGTATGCAACAACTTTGACACTTACAGAAGCCTCACCTTCTCCATGCCTCCTACACAGTTCTACATGTACATCATAAATGCAAACAGTACAGAATTAATTATACATGTTAAATGGTTTATTTTTGCTGTTCTCAGAATGTATCAAATTTCACTAAAAACAGTGACTTGAAGGTATTCATCATATAACAGCGGGGAAAAAAAAACACAATCAAAATGATTGTGTTTAAAAAACCCATACAACATAACAAATCAGAATTCAGAACTCCTTAAAGTTAACTTACTTTCCATGACGTCGAAGGATGTCCTATGAACAGCTTACACTCTGTTGTGCTGTTATTACTTTCAGACCGCCACTTTCTGAAAGAAAACCTCCATCGTTTTGAAAAACATGTTACATACAATAAATGACTTCTCGCTCTCTACCACACGTTTCCACAAGGCCAAATCGTGTCAGAGCCATTTATAACTCTTGGAATTCTTGTAAGCCAATCCCGTCATGTTGTATTTCCGCAACTTTCACAATTAAAATGTTGAAGATCATTTTCACAATCCTGGACTAGTAATATCTTCCCCTTCTTGCTCAGTCATGTTCTACATTTCCTATGACACTGATACTGCTTACTATGAAGCAGACTTACACTACCTCTATGGCTACTACAATTATTTAATTCTCTACATCACTTTTAATCACAAAGCAATGTAAAACAGTAGACAGCATTGCAGACTTACATTCCCTCTACTCTATGTTTTGATTGGCTGCTTCAATTAGCTTATAAAAAGAAACAGTTTTTCTGAACTCATTCAAAGTGCACTTATTTCTCCATGACGTCCAGTCTTATAGTTAGAAGTTATGTCTCTGAACTACACTTATCCTCAAGGCCAAATCGTGTAGGAGCCATTAGAACTTCTTGAAATTCCTCAGAGCACATCCCGAGATTATTTCCCTAAAATTTTGGTTTTAAAAACACCAGGTAAGAGTTTTTAAGGTCATACGGCAATTTTTTTTTATTAAATTAAAACAGAATCATTGCAGAATGACCAGCCATTTCTAGACTTTAAATAAGCTATGTAATGTCCTGATGTTATTGAAGGACCATCATGATATATAATTGCTGCAGTTACAAAAGTCCTTCCTGATATTGACAACTGTGAAGCCACAAAATTTTTAATTAAAGTTGTCAATTTTGTTCCATCAGGCCTACATCGTTGGAACATTAAAATGACATACTGGCCATATGTTCGTATAAATAATGTGGACATCATTTCAGATTTACATTGGCTACACTCCATGTTGTGATCAGCTGCTTTTACTAGCTTATTAAAGGAGACTGATTTACTGTCTGGCAAAGTTAAATATATAAATCTTTCTGAGTCTACACTAGTAGTACTTGATACCCTACAGTTCTCGCAGTCATGCTGCCATTGATAAGAAAGCCCAAACAGCTGATCTACATCTACACCTTCAGCATGCAATACATCAAGCATATACATTAAAAACTCCTGACAATCTTGCTGAATATTTTGAGAGAATTGTGTTTGGCCTGAACATCTGTCTAACAGATTTCGAATTTCAGACACACTTTCTATGTTTGTTCTATCAGTGCTACATTTTTCTAAGACAGAATTTAACAAACTGCAAAATCTTTGATCAGAATTGACCACAATCTCTTCTTTTACATTTTCTAGAGAAAACAAAACATTAACCACTACATTAGCATAGCAGTTGACACCAGAACTGTTTTCAAATTGAAAACCAACAACATCTTCAACAGAATCCTTTTTGTTTCTGTTTATAATTTCAGGTTCATCGACTTTTCGTCTTTTTGCTACAACCTCCCCAGTATTGGTCACATTTCTTCGTTTCCGGCCTACCACACGTTACTCAAACAAAGGATATTGAGGCAAATGTGGCGCATACTCTCTTCTTAACCTATTGTATTCCTTAACACAATCTAGATCCGCACAAATGTTTGTGACATCACACTCAATCAAGTACAATCCCGATAAAGTTCTAACTCGTGACAATGCCACATATGCCATACCCTCCTTGAACACAGAACTGCCAATATTCACCAATGCACTGTCTACACTTAAACCTTGCGATTTATGGATTGTCACCGCATATGCCAAGCAAACAGGAAACTGCTTACGGCGAACATATAAGTCTTTTACAAGCAAAAATCTAGCAGAACAACGACCAATTAGCTGTACTTCCTCAATGCCATCAAATTTAATTTTTAAAAATTCAATTCCATCTCTATTTCTGTATTTTACAAAATCAACAACATTACCCATTGATCCATTTACCAGACCTCTTTCAACATGTAAATTCCTTCTTAAAATTATACGGCAGTTCAAGCACACATTCAGAGTCTTTTCAAAACCTGCAGTTTTAGATATACTCTTCTCTAATGAATCCAATTTTGTTTTCAAATTCTCAGACAAAATAATTGTTGATCCCATATGCTCTACTCTGTCAATAGCTTCCAGTTTCACAATCTCTTGCTTTTCTAAATGCAACATGTTGTTGTTGAATTTGGCACATTCTGCAAGAGTTGGCATCAAACATATTCCAGATTTGTTCTCAGTAATTTTCTGAAAAATATTCTCAGGCACAACATCTTGTTCTGGATATAAATTTGACAGTAATCGTGCATGTAAAGCTTCTTTCCCATGCTCGGTCACTTTTCCAGTTCTAACATCTTGTAGAATAGTCTTGTAAACTTCATCCTTCGCCTGACGCATATTTTCATGCAGTTCAGCATAATTGAAGTTTAACCAAATATTGACGTTGCCAATGCTCCCTAGGCACTTCCTGGTATCTTCATGCGTGAGCATTTTGAACACAGGTTGCCCTTTCACTGGTATCAGCTGCAGAAGATCTCCGAAAACAATGATGTGTTTGCCACCAAATAACACATCATACTCTGTTTTGAGAACTTCTTGCATTCTCAAATGCACAAAAGCAAGCATGACATTGGAAACCATGCTTACTTCGTCAATGATAAGAAGTTTCATTTTCCTCAAGACTCTTGAAACTTCACAACAAGCATCTCCAGATAGCTTGTGATATTGTAATTTGTTGTCATGCTCCACTGGCAGCATCAGTAAACGATGTAAAGTAATCCCTTTAATGTTATGTGCTGCCAGTCCAGTTGGAGCGGTGACAACACAAGACAGCGATGACTCTGTCCTTTCCTGCAAATAACATGAAACTGCTTTAATAAGGAAACTTTTTCCAGTTCCCGCTTCTCCACTCACGTACAGTCGGACAGGCTTCAACGACGTACATGAGCACTCTTTCTTGTCATGACTTAATCCATGATCAATTTGCATGGTAACTTCGTCATATATTTTCCTCTGCTCAACGTTGAGTTGTCTTTCCAACTCTTCTAAGTTAACCGCATCCTCCTGAGCATGTGCCATGGCTCTTTCCACTTCATTCATAGCAGTGGCAGCTTCATTTTCGATAACAGGTCCTCCTAGTGGATCCTGACTCAATGAAGCAGAACTCTGACTGTCCTGAGAACTGTCTCTGGCAATCTCGGCTGCAATCATTGCTTCCTGCTCGATTTCCACATTCAACATTTCTACATATTTGGGAAAAGCAGGACATTCTATGGTCTCCTTGGCGGCATTGAAAGAGTCTTCGTAACAGAGGAAATCTCCAAGCAGTTCCTCTTCTGCATGCCAAGGCTTGAAAAGTTACAAAAGTGCTAAATAGAAAAACTCCTTTTTTTCAGGAGATTCGCCACTCAATTTTCGATGGTTATCAAGTGGCATTTTCTTTGCTTGACCAGACATCCCTCACTTCCTATTACAGCATACACTCCTTTCTCAGTATCTTCTTTGATGTTCCTCTTGAATATGTAATTTTGAAGAACCTCATACAGACAAACATTCTCGAGGTGACTGCTTCGATTTGGATAATATGTATCCAACATGTTTGTCTTCAAAATGTCGGTACTGTTTGGCTCCTTTTCCGCCAAATACTCAATTTCCTGCACAGGTTTGAGAACTCGATTACGCGTTGCAGCAAGACCAAGACTCGCCCAAACAATACTCCTGGACTTGGCATAGAGACTTGCTGAAGACAACCGGTCAGAACATTCGTAAGCTCCGATTTCTCGATGCGACAACATCTTCAGACTGAAACTGTACAACTTCTTGCTGAGGCTCTTTTCATGGGAAATGTCCTCCCACATATCCTTCAATTCTGTCTTCTCTTTTTTGGTGATGTAAGATGTCACATACCGAGCCACAGCCATACAGTTATCAGCCACAAACTGTATATCCATGTTAGCATTCCACATGGACAAAATCACCGGGTTGTAGTCGTTGATGTACTTAGACTCTTCGTTCCTCTTCAAATTGTATGTGTTTTTAGATTTCTTCATCGCATTATGTCGCAGCGAAGACATCAAACTGTTCACTCTTCCTTTAGAAATCACCGGTCGTGGAAAGCCGAAACGACATTTGGTGTAGAACTTGTCCTTGTTTCGGAATTTACGACAACAGTACTTTCCACATCAATGGCTTTGGAAACGTAGAACTTTTTCTCTTAGGCTTTTCTTCTCCTTTGCGTTTGGAACAGCACACGTAGAATACTGTTGGATGAAACTCATCACTGAGTCTTCTGGATCCGTTCCAAATTTAGGTGCATCCTTGATCCACAGCAACATATGTATATGAGGAGCACCTCTTGCTTGGTACTCCTTTCTCCAGAAGAAATCCAACACCTCTCCAAGAGGTGGATTCTTCTTATTCATGATGAAAGACATCATAGCTTCAAATCTATGATTGAAGTACCTACATACATTGACTGGATCCAAAGAGCACAGTTCTCCGGGTGTCTTGAATTCGATGTTTTCTACGTTAGCATTTGCCTCTCGTAGAAATTCAAGTAAGTCTTCCCAGCCATACTCGGCACAGCTCAGAGTGAGGAACCATGTGGGAGTTCATAAGTTCCTCAGCATACATTTTAAATCACCATGACGACGGTACCAGTACTCATTAGTACCACGCTGACACGCCATGAGATTAATCAGGTGAGAATCCAAAATACTGTCTTGGACATTGACTTTATCCATAAAGTCACTTGCCGAGATGTTTTGCATGTGTATACCACTTTTCAAGATGTGGTTCACTGCATATGACAGTCCAGACAGACCGCTTTCAAACAGGAGATGAAACAAATAAGGAATGCATTGTCGAAACCTAGCATCTCCTGCATACAATCGCAAAGTCCGGTATTCAGAAGCAGGAATTTGATGAGGTCGCTCATCATATCTTCCTCCCTGACCTGTTGGAAAAAGCTGTGGGAAACACCGAGCTTCCAAACTTTCCTCCCAAACACTAATGGGACTCCCTTTGGCTTGTTTCATTTGAAACAACTCAATAGCATTCCCCATGACTTCCTTGGAATGCAAAGGATGAACACTATAATGTTCATATATTTCTTCACTAGTAGAGGGTTCTACTTTCTCAATTTGACCAGCACACAAATCACTATCCTCTTCCTCACTTACTTCCTCTTCTGCAACATATACATTCTTATAGTATTTATTATTTTTTTTCAAATACAATGTTGCCTTTTTAACTTTCCTAACATCCACTAAATTTTGCCATATTTTCTTATTCTTTGTCGGAACCCCATTAACTAAGATAACCAGAGGTTCCTCTTCCACTTTTTCTACTCCAATTGTGTTAATGTTTTTCTTCAAATCTAGAGGCAAATAAACAACTCTTCCCTTTAATCCTCTCTGTAAATCTGATGGAGGCAATTTCCCTGTCTTTGGCTCCATTCTTACAATAGCCTGAAAGGGATGGATACTTATTTAAATCCTTCAATTCAGAAGGAATCTCAACCAATTCCAGATTATTATGAACTGCTCTAGCAGGCATCTGGTTTTGATTTAATTTATTACAACAATAAGTACACACACGTTGATCCAATCCCAAATCAAAACAATTTTCTACCATCAAGTATGTTGCGAAATCCTTCCATTCACTATTATTTTCCCTTTCACTTTTTGCATATAAATCCACTAACTTAGTCTGATTCTTATAATAAGTGCGTCGACAACACACACAAGTGAAATTTGGCCTCTCACTTGATTTGACCTGAAACGTCGCAATTTCCCTCTGGAAATTATCTGTACTGGAAACCTGTACACTATCTTCCACATTACCCGCTTCTTCTTGGTCAATTTCAACATTCTCCTCTTTACTTCCAAAGTAACAAAACTCAATTTCTTCACATATATTCTTCACATCTATTTCAGAGCCATGCAAAAGAGCAGCGCATAATTGTTTAAGCATAATTGCTGGACTCTTAGCATAATACAACATTCTAACTAATTTCCTCACTTTATTATGATGCACTGCTAGCATCCTGAAATGATGAAAAACACTCTGGCATACTCTCCTGGAAAGACAAGCCAGTGAATGACCATGCAACCCTGTCACTTCTCTCACTCTGCAAGGATCTAATTCTTGCAACAACTTCATTTTCTGCTTCAAACTTTTCTTATTAAATGACCGTACAAAATCACAAAGCAAATTGATGGAATCCTGTCGCACACTGCAAATACTACTACACTTCCAGGTGTACACAGGACCCTTAGGATGTCTTCCTAAAACCTCATTACCTAACACCTCTTCTGCCTCTGTTGTCACAAGTTTTTCTTTTTCAACTGGACAACCATCTTTCACTTCATAAGCTCGACCACTGGTGTCAACTGCATGCACCAAATCATTATCCTGGAAATAACTCTCCTCATTAAAAAATGCCTCACAGCTTGAACTATGCATCCATTCTCCAGAAAAAACTTCACAAAAATTACTTATTAACTACTTATTAGAATTATTAACTATTCTCTTCCATCTACTATTTCTTTTGAAATCATAAATTGCCTTGTTTAGCTTCCTAATTCTATTGATTATCAAAATAAATAACTTACGTTTAATTTCAAATGCCTGATCAATAACTTTCTCAACTTTTTTTTTTCTCTTATAAAAAACCACTTTCTGTTGACCTTTCTTAATATTTTTTAACAAATTGCCAATTATCCTGTTGCGGAACTTCGTTTACGAATGTCCCTAAACTGTTGTTTCCTTCTACTATCATGCACAGAGTTATCTCTTGCTCTAGCAGTAACATTTTTCATTGGCCTTTCCTTTCCGTTTGAATTGCTTCTCTTTTTCTGGACTGAAACATTTTCTGTAGTAATATTTTTTTTACTACAGATATTTCTTATGAATGTTTTTGTACTCTTACCCGGTGCTTTCTTGGTGACTTGACAAATCTGTTTGTTAGAGGACTGCTGCTTTTTTTCATTGACCTGCTGTCTTTGACGTTTTGCAGCCTTTCTCAGTCTTTCTTTGGTTGGCATGGTGAAATCTTGAAATGATCTGCAGTTGAATCTGTGGTAAAATATATTAAAAAATGTTATTAACCACTAATACCCAACAGTAAATCAATAACAGTAATCAAAAACTTAAAACACTACTTGACATTTTTACATAGAAGATTTTTTAGTCCTTGGCAAATTTAGAATACAGAAATAGCAGAAAAGAAATGGAATTTATATTCATTTTACCTGTGCTATTTTATATGTGAATCTGATCTAATTTTATGAGCATATTTTAATATTTTATTGAAGACACTACACATAACCTGTTTTTGAAGGTGTCTTTATTTTTAAATTAAACGGTTTACATTTTTACTTTTTATTTATTATACATTTTTAAAATAAATGTTTATAGTTCCATAGGCTCAAGCACGTCAGCTTCCCATCCTATGTCATATATTTCTGACAAATCTGCATCCTCATCACGTTCTTCTTCATCCTCAGGATTTAAATCATCCAAGGGATCAACATCCACTGATGTTTCAATTACGAGTTCAATGATAAGGTCGAAATCAACTGATTGCTGATTGTCGCTCATGTTGATGTTGTCTTTATCTTTAAAGAAAGATAACAACAATGAGATGTTGCAGAGTAAGAGACAAATCTCAGAGATTATAATAGTAAAACTGTTTAACAAGAGTAACATTTTGCAGCTATTATTTAGCTATGTCCAGCGATGCTGAGCAGGTGAAGCCTATGTCTAATTTTTCACTGAACAGGACTCATCTCTTCTTAACCTTGGATAAGCCTCACCGACTCTGTGTCCCCTGCACATACTTAAATGTAAAGGGGCAGATTTATGTTAACTGGCACATCCCCAGGCATGCACAAGTTAACGTGCACCGCTGCTCTGCCACCCATGGTGTGCCGCATTTACAATCAGATAGGAGAAAGCTGCGTCAAAACCCTGCGCCTGCTTGAAGCAGGCATAGGTCTTGACGCAACATTGTGGAGATGGGGCACCCCTGAGCGTTGCTGGAGCTGCATCGCACTTGCGATACAACTCCAGCAATGCGCCACCTTAACGGCACAGATGCGTCACGCATCTGTGCCATTTTTGCCCCATGCTGCGCCGCATTGTAAATGCAGCACACCATGGGTGGCAGAACAGCGGCGCAGGATGACTGGCACATCACTGGTGATGCGCCAGTCATCATAAATCTATCCCTAAGCTTCTTATCTTGTTAGAGATAAACTGCCATATGTATCATCAAAATATTTTGCATTTCCTAAATAGCGAATTTTAAGGAATAAATAGCTATTCTTTACCATTCCTAATTTGCGATGAGCAAATTGCTAATTGCAAATTACTCATTCATTTCCATGGGCCAGGAGGCCCATAGGAATGAAGGTGCAATTTGCGATTAGCAATTAGCTCATCGCAAATTAGGAATTTTTCCAAAGGTGCAGGGGTGTCTCAAGAACACCCTGCTGCACCCCTGAAAAAGAAATTTGGGGGCATATGGCGCACATACATGCCCTAAGGGCATGTATGGGCATCATATGGCACCTTTTGTTTCTTTGAAAAAAAGCTTTTTAAAAGAATTCGCAAATTACCACCAACTAGAAGTTGGTGGTAATTTGCAAATCCTTAATGGCATTTTTTGCATATTTTTTGTTTGATACATTGCATTTAAGGAATCGCAAAATTTGCAAATCCTTAAGTGCAATCGCAAAATAAGGAATAGCAAATTTTGCTATTCCTTATTTTGCATCAAACTTGTTTGATACATACCATTTGTCTAATTAGCATTCGCAAAGGCCAAAATTCGCAGAATTTCTGCCTTTGCGAATGCTAATTAGCTTGATACATATGGCCCCAAGTGAGGCCTGTCTTGCAACATGGTGCATCTTTTGCATCACTACTGCATCGGTTTCATGTGGCACGGTTTTTTTACACCATGACACATCTGCCTAAATGCATCAATTTGTAATTTTGTCGCCTCATAGCAAATCTTTTGCACCGCCGCTGCATCAGAAAAGTGACCACAGTGGCGCAAAAGAGGCATACACCTATCATAAATCTGTCCCTAGCATTTTAAATGATTAATTCAGGATGACGATAAGGTGTGGCCTATCCAGAGGTTTGTTTAAGGTGAGGCCTACTCAGGATTGCAGATGAAAGTTACACTTGATGAAGAATACAGAGGAGATAATACATGTAAAGGTCTACCAATGAAGTAAGTGATGTCCACTTCATTGCGCCAGTCATCATAAATGTATCCCTAAGCTTCTTATCTTGTTAGAGATGAACTGCCATATGTATCATCAAACTATTTTGCATTTCCTAAATAGCGAATTTTAAGGAATAAATAGCGATTCTTTACCATTCCTAATTTGCAATGAGCAAATTGCTAATTGCAAATTACTCATTCATTTCCATGGGCCAGGAGGCCCATAGGAATGAAGGTGCAATTTGCCATTAGCAATTAGCTCATCGCAAATTAGGAATTTTTCCAAGGGTGCAGGGGTGTCTCAAGAACACCCTGCTGCACCCCCTGAAAAAGAAATTTGGGGGCATATGGCGCACATACATGCCCTAAGGGCATGTATGGGCGTCATATGGCACCTTTTGTTTTTTGGAAAAAAAGCTTTTTGAAAAGAATTCGCAAATTACCACCAACTAGAAGTTGGTGGTAATTTGCAAATCCTTAATGGCATTTTTTGCATATTTTTTGTTTGATACATTGCATTTAAGGAATCGCAAAATTTGCAAATCCTTCAGTGCAATCGCAAAATAAGGAATAGCAAATTTTGCTATTCCTTATTTTGCATCAAACTTGTTTGACACATACCATTTGTCTAATTAGCATTCGCAAAGGCCGAAATTCGCAGAATTTCGGCCTTTGCGAATGCTAATTAGCTTGATACATATGGCCCCAAGTGAGGCCTGTCTTGCAACATGGTGCATCTTTTGCATCACTGCTGCATCGGTTTCATGTGGCACGGTTTTTTTACACCATGACACATCTGCCTAAATGCATCAATTTGTAATTTTGTCGCCTCATAGCAAATCTTTTGCACCGCCGCTGCATCAGAAAAGTGACCAAAGTGGCGCAAAAGAGGCATACACCTATCATAAATCTGTCCCTAGCATTTTAAATGATTAATTCAGGATGACGATAAGGTGTGGCCTATCCAGAGGTTTGTTTAAGGTGAGGCCTACTCAGGATTGCAGATGAAAGTTACGCTTGATGAAGAATACAGAGGAGATAATACATGTAAAGGTCTACCAATGAAGTAAGTGATGTCCACTTCATTGCGCCAGTCATCATAAATGTATCCCTAAGCTTCTTATCTTGTTAGAGATGAACCGCCATATGTATCATCATACTATTTTGCATTTCCTAAATAGCGAATTTTAAGGAATAAATAGCGATTCTTTACCATTCCGAATTTGCGATGAGCAAATTGCTAATTGCAAATTACCCATTCATTTCCATGGGCCAGGAGGCCCATAGGAATGAAGGTGCAATTTGCGATTAGCAATTAGCTCATCGCAAATTAGGAATTTTTCCAAAGGTGCAGGGGTGTCTCAAGAACACCCTGCTGCACCCCTGAAAAAGAAATTTGGGGGCATATGGCGCACATAAATTTTAACAACATTCCTTTACCTCAAAAACGATTTTCAAGTCATAATTTGAAAACACTGCCCACGGGGAAATGACTTAAAATGTCCTTAAGACACATGAAAGTGTTATTTTAAAGCCTTTACAACTTTTTTGGGTCACTTTTAACATGGCTATGTAACTCAAACAGTCAAAATCTAAATTTACCATGCACAGGTGGGACCATATTTACAAGGAATGTGCTCCACTGGGAAAGGTCTTTTAATGTAATATGGGAAAAATGACATCAGAGACACTGAAATGCCTTATAAAGAAGCATACACCATTATGTCCTTGTCATAAATTTAAAAACCATTCCTTTTCCCCAAAAACGATTTTCAAATCATAATTTGAAAACACTGCACATGGGGAAATGACTTAAAATGTCCTTAAGACACATGAAAGCGTTTTTTGATTGCCTTTCCAGCATGGTTGGGTCACTTTTAACATGGCTATGTAACACAAACATTCAAAATCTAAATTTGCCATGCACAGGTGGGAGCATATTTACAAGGAATTTGCTCCACAGGGAAAGGTCTTACATTAAAATGGGAAAAATAACATCAGAGACACTCAATTGCCTTATAAAGAAGCATACACCATTATGTCCTTGTCATAAATATTAAAACCATTCCTTTTCCCCAAAAACGATTTTCAAATCATAATTTGAAAACACTGCACATGGGGAAATGACTTAAAATGTCCTTAAGACACATAAAAGCGTTTTTTGATTGCCTTTGCAGCATGTTTGTGTCACTTTTAACATGGCTATGTAACGCAAACATTCAAAATCTAAATTTGCCATGCACAGGTGGGAGCATATTTACAAGCAATTTGCTCCACAGGGAAAGGTCTTACATTAAAATGGGAAAAATAACATCAGAGACACTCAATTGCCTTATAAAGAAGCATACACCATTATGTCCTTGTCATAAATATTATAACCATTCCTTTTCCTCAAAAACGATTTTCAAGTCATAATTTGAAAACACTCCACAGCTCCTATGCACAAAAAAACCCTGTCAGTACTAATACTTCACATTTTCTCCAATTACAATTTCTCAAAGAAACAAAATCTATTTGTAAAACACTTGAGACAAAGCAACATTTGAAAAACACAACTTTCTTCATAATTTTCTCCTTAAAGCACACTATTCTCTATCTAAATTAAAGAAATCTTTTCTCACCTTAGCAAATACTTTGAGTTTCAAAACAGTCTCAGAAACACACCAATTTGTCTTCAGCAGAGCTAAAGGTATGCACTCCAGAGTCTGCAGCTATCAAAAGCACAGAAATGCTGTAATTCTTCACACATATCTCTCATGTCACCCAATCAAAACTCTTCCCTCACTTTTTTTCAAATCAAAACCCTTCCCCCCTCTGCCCTTTCTGCCTTTTTTGCATAGCAACCACCTCCTTGAAGGCCTCTGGTGTTTGCAAGTTCACACAACAATGTTGCAATTGAACTCTGAACTCTCAGTGCACCTCATATCCAGTGCATTCTTTCATTTAATGATTTTTTCTTGACCACTCAAAATACATCTTTCAAAGAACTCATCCATGCACCCTAACTTTCTGTTTTCAGTAATCAAAATCCACCAATCACTGTTACTGCTTCATTAACACAGAAACTCCACAGTTTTTTTCATTTTAAACTCTTATTTTTTCAACTGCCATTTCATTGCCACACTTCATCTGACTGCAGGAGAACCTTCTCTCACCATGTTTTCTGTCTGGATTGTTGGACATAGTTACATCTATTGGGCTCAGAGGTATGCTGAGAACAGGAATTTACCTAACCTAAATTTACAAGATGTGGAAATTAAGTGGTTTGGCCACAGAGGATTAAAATGTCACCAATTGATACCATTGGTGAAAACCTTTATGCATTTGCCAAAACCTGACCTGTTAATTGTGCACTGTGGAGGTAATGATTTGGGCACTTTGACTGGGGTAGGTCTGGAAATGCTTTTAAAGGACACCTTTGAGCAATTAATGGCACTTTTTCCTCAGACTGCCTTGGTATATTCAAATATATGCCAAAGACAGAAATGGAGGTGGTCAAACCAATTTTGTCCACAAATTGAGAAGTCGAGGAAGCATGTAAACAAATCTGTTTCAGCTTACATGAGAGACCATGGAATGGGCTCCCTGTACAACAATAACTTGCGTTACTACATGCAAGATATCTACAGAGGAGATGGAGTTCACTTCTCAGATGAGGGCAACAGAATTTTCATTCTGAATTTAAGACTGTGCATTGGTACCTACTTATAAGTACCTAAATGTACCATAAACCCAAAAGCTCTTCTCAGAGCTACCCTACATCTGATCACTCACAATTATTGTTTTACTCTAACTTTTTTCACTAATTTTCAACAAAGTACGCTCCCTGGGGCGCTACCCGGTACGCGAACCGGGAGCTAACCTCGCTAAATTTTTAAAAAAATGTTTTTTTTTCGCACATATGGGCCTCCTCAGGCACCCTCAGAAAACCTAGGGGGTCAAGATAAGTCTACTGTGCCCCCTTCTACCCATTCTGAACATTATTTGCCCTCCATCTTGTATCTTAATTCGACCAAAACACAAAATGGTGGACTCCCGTAACGCTTAAGGTTCGCGTACCGGGGCGCTCGCCAGTTCGCGTACCGGGTCGCTCCCTGGGAAGCGCACCATCAAAAAAGGTGGAAAAGTAGTTTACAGAAAAGCGACTGGAGACACTTTCACCAAATATAGATTAGCTCATACTACATACCAATCCCTACCATTTTCACAAATTTGATTGAAATTCCATTTAACCATTTAGCCTGTACACCTCTCTAAATACCCTGAGGTAAATTACTTCACAAAACACATCTGAAGTGTTGGAATTGACAACCAATTAAAATGTTACTTTCATTTTCTACTTTTTTTACCTGACATTTGATTGGTTATGTACCTGAATATATATAAAGGAAGAGAGAGAAACACAGCCATTTTGACTACTACTTCCTGAACTACATTGCAAGATCATTTTCACTCACAACTTAAACTTGTTTTTAGAAGGTGAGATATTATTTTATAAATTTGAAAACATTTTCAGATAGTTATATACTATCCCTCTGTAAGAGTTAGACATTGAGAAAGGCTTCTTTATTATAATTATGGATTGATTTAGGTTTCTGTGGTATAATTATGAATTTACTTAGGCTTCTTCACAGGCACTTTTTAATAGTACTACTTCACGCCTGAAACCATACAGTGCCCATAGATTACTTCTCTGTTATAAACTCACAAGTACCTGTCTGAACTTAAACCCAACAGTGCCCAATCTCTACTGATATAATTATTTTTTATGCAAATTACAGCAAGAAAATGGAAGGAGAGCAGAATATTTCCTTCGAAATTGTTCTGGAGAACAACACAGAAAAAGATATTGAGGACAATGATGACTCAGATTTCATGGATGAATCACGGGACCATGAATTAGTTCAATGTGTAGAATCTGTGGATCATTTACTTCATTATGATGACGGTCAAATGTGGGAAGTTATGTTCACTCAACAAGAGGACATATCTGACAGTCAAATGTTAGACATTCTAATAAATTTTGAAAAACAATCCGAAAAATAAAATTATATGTAATATTAAAAAATTATTTGAGTCTTTAATCATTTTTATATGTAATTCATAAACTAGTGAAATGTTAGAAATGTTATTAAATTTTGAAACACAATTACAATAATAAATAATTGCTTAAAAAATAAAAAAATTAAAAAATAATCAACAAAACCAACAATCAATTAACATACAGTATTTGAAAAGTCTATCATTCTTTTTTCCTTATAGTACGCTGCCCAGAACGCTTCCTGGTTCGCGAACCGGGCGCTACCCACGCAAAAAAACAAACATTTTTTTTTCTTTTTTTGCCCCGCGGGGCCCTTTTAAAGCCTCCACATTAAACCTAGGGGGTCAGGGAGGATCTACTATGCCCCCTTATGGTCATTTCCCCCTTTGTTTTGGCCTCCTCTTGTCTCTCAATCCTACCGAGAGACAAGATGGCGGCCGCTCCGGACTGTTTAGAATGTTGACAGACACCGGAGAGCCAATCAGCTTAGCTACGCGAAGTTCCGTTACACGTAAAGTCCGCGAACCGGAGCGCTGCCCGGTCCGCTGTCACAGATATATATCTTTTTTTGAACGTTAATTTCTCAAAATCCACTGAAGCACATATATTGAGACCTAGCAAAGGCACATCGGGCTACCAGTCCCTACAATTTTGCCAAGTTTCGTGGAAATCCATTCAGCCGCTCGGGCTAAAAGTGAGGCCAACCGCCCTATGGAAAACTCAATGTTAAAAACACGTTTTTGGACCCCCCCTTTTTTCTCGGCCCCCCCTTGACAAACCCCCCCCAAATTTCCAGGGGCTGCTCAGAAACAAAATGTTCCATTTTCCTGAAAATTTCAGCCAATTCCGTCCACAAACGCCAAAGTTATTAGACATAGAATTTTCAAAAATCCCATAGGGAAAAAATCCTAACTATATATACCTACTGGCGACCGCCAGTAGGTAATATATATATATATATATATATAGATAGATATATATATATATATATATATATATATATATATATATGTATATATATATATGTATTTCACAACACACGTTCTCCAATCTTTCAAGAACGACGTCCAGGCCAGCATAGTTTCAAAAAACTGGTGTTTATTTCACAGCCCAGAGTGGGCTGTGAAATAAACACCAGTTTTTTGAAACTATGCTGGCCTGGACGTCGTTCTTGAAAGATTGGAGAACGTGTGTTGTGAAATCGTAGGGAGTGGCGCTCCCGTCCTGGCCCGCCGCTGCAAGCGGCCACTTATGCTTCGCGCCAACACAGGAGTTGGATATATATATGTATATATATATATATATATATATATATATATATATATATATATATATATATATATATATATATATATATTGCCTACTGGCAGTCGCCAGTAGGTAGTAATAGTTAGAACCTAGTTTCCATAGGAATAATGTTTTTTGATTTGCTAATAACTTTGGCGCCGTTTGACGAAACATCACAAAATTTACAAACCTAATTGTTCCCTCAGGTCAACTCTTGTCTTGAAAGTTTCAGGGTGATTCGTCAAGGTGGGGCTGAGAAAAAAGGGGGTTCCCAAAACATGTTTTCTCGATGTTAATTTTCATAGGAAACTTTAGACATGGCTACAGCCTGAACTGCTGAATGAAATTACACCAAATTTGGCACAGAGACAGCTCTTGGCCCAGAAAGCACGCTTTTTTTTTTTAAATGGCGTATATCCGTTCAGTAGTTTTTGAGATATTTAAATATTTACAGATATCAAAATGTGAGAATTGTGAGAATTGATTGGCTGAGCCCTCCAGGGCACGAGCTTGCCTCTGATTGGCTGCCAAGACTTCAAACCAGGAAGTGTTGGCAGCATCTTGTGCCTCGGACCCAAGGAGAAGGAACAAAGTGACAGAAAAATAAAAAAATTAAAAAAGGGGGCAGGGTAGGAACACCCTGACCCCCCCAGGCCTGCACAGGGGGCCCCACAGAGACCCCAGGCCCAAACTTTGTTCACATTTTTATCCAGGTCACGCTGGATGCGCGAACCCCGTCAAAAATGTAAAGAAACTGAAGCGCGGGCTCCCAAACTTCATTTTTTAAAGACCTTAAGTGGGCAATCCTCATTTCTTGAGCGGGGGCCTGCGGGGGCCCCTGCAGCCCTGAGGACTGCCACCTCCCCTTGGCATTATTATAATACAATGGGTGGGCCTCACAGGCCCCCCTCCAAGCACTGGGGACCACCACCTCCCTGGGCTTTATTAAAATACAATGTGTGGGGGCTCAAGCCTCCCCAAACTGCCCCGGGGGGCCACCACCTCCCCGGGGCACTGTTTATTTAAATGTGGGTGTCTGTTAAGGACCCCTGGGGACCACCACCTCCCTGGAGCTTTACAAATGAAGGGAGGGGGGCATGTGGCCCCCCCCTCCTGGAGCCCTTGATGGACCTGGGGACCGCCACCCCTAGTGCCGACTCCTGCAATTACCAGGGTGCCCACCACCAGGACATTGCTGTTTGCAATGACAGGGCGGGAGCCGTGCGGCTCCCACCCTGTCATTGCAAACTCTGCTTTGGTTTTTGGACGCGGGAGCAGGAAACCTGCTCTTGTGTCCAAAAACCAAAGCAGATTGCGTTCGCACAAGGGGAGCTGCAAGTCAGCAGCTCCCTTTGTGCAAAAACAATGTTGGCTACCACAGGAGGTAAGGAGCCGGCAGGACTGTGGGGGCATTGGGGCTACCCTCACGGCCTACATTGGTGAGGCCACGCCCCGGGGGATGGGGTCCCCGGGCCAAAATGGGCCTCAGGATGGGGCTGTGCGGACCCTTTTTTTTTAAAAGCAATGGTCAAACCTTGGGGGATGGGGTCCCTAGGGCCCAAAAATATTAAAAGAAGGAGGGCCACACAGCCTCCTTTCTAAAACATTTTTTTCTTTAAAAGCCGGCATCCTGACAGAGACCCCGCTCCCTCCCTGCACCACTCAGTAAACGCACCCCCGGCGCGTTCTCAGTTGGGCAATTAAGTTCCCTTGAATACTGAGGGTGCCTGGGGGCCAACTAGTCCACCAGGTACCTTCAGTAAGCGCCACACAGCTGGATTGCAGAGAAGTGGTCCGAGGCCATGCCCCTTTTTACACCACTCTGCAAACACGCCTCTTGGCACACTGTTGGTGGGCTATCAGGTCCTCTTGTGTCCTGAGGACCTCAGGACACAAGTGAACTTCATCCACCAAACAGCAACGCACCCAGAGCTGCATTTGCAGAGTGGTGTAAAAAAGGGGGCGTGGCCTCTGACCACTTTCAGAAATCCAGGTGTGTGGCGCTTACTGGAGGTACCTGATGGGATAGTTGGCCCCCAGGTACCCTCAGGATTGAAGGGGGCTCAATACCCCAACTTAAAACTCGCCAGGAGGTTCATTGTCTGAGTGGTGGGGAAAGGGTGTGTGGCCTGTGTCCACCTCTCAGCAATCCCACTGTGTGGGGATTACTGGAAGTAAGAGGTAGGCTAGTTGGCCCCTAAAGGATCCCCAGCAGCGATGGGGCCTTCAATCCCCATCCATTAGCGCACCAAGTAGCATGTTTGCAGAGTGGTGGACAAAGGGGGAGTGGGCTGCTATGAGAACTTAGCAATCCTGCTGTGTGGAACTTACAGAAGGTAATAGGAGGGGTAGTTTACCACCAAAGAAGTCCTTGGGGGACAACTACCCCTTGTGTTATCTCCAGTAAGTCCGACACAGTGGGATTGCTACGACGTCCATGGAGGCCATGCCCCCATTCTCCACCACTCTGCAAACGTGCCTCCTGGCAGACTAGAGGATGGGGGATGAAGTCCAATTTACTCCTTCATGACTTTGGGGGCCAAGATGCCCTCCTGGTACCTCCTGTATGTCCTACGCAGCGGAATTCCTGAGTGCTGGTCGGAGGCCCAGCACCCTTTCGCCACCACTCTGCAAATGCGACTACCAGTTAAAGAAGTGTTTGCAATATAATAGGTTTCGCATTTGCGAGAATTATAGCAATTGGCATCGTAAATGCAAACATTTTTTACTAATGTTTTTGGGAGTGGAGTGGATGTACGTTGTGTGTAGTGAAATTATGTGGTATGTTGTGCAGTGAAATTATATAGATGGAAAGTGTGTGGTATTTAGTGTATAGGAATTATGTAGAGTGGGATTATGTGTTATAGAAGGTAATTATGTGGTATGGTAGTCTGTGTTGTGGAATGGTAACCTCAGGGTTAGTCTTCCTTGTTCCAAATAGAAGCTCAACCATGAACTCAGTGAGACAAAACAAGAAGGCATCACTGAGGAGCACTTGTGGACCTAGCCAGAGGAATGAACAAGGCCACTGGAATTATGTGACTGTTTGGTTGCACCGACTTTTGCACAATTATGCAGTTTCTGCATTAGCCACATAATTAATCATCTGCCCCTAAATCTGCAGATTTGAACAAAAAAGATTTATTTCTAGCTCAAACGGCTCAAACTTTACCAAAAATACAGCAACAAGTGTTACAGTGTGGTGGAAGGCCCTTGGCAAACCTAGAATGGTCACCTGTTGCTTATTGCTAAATGTGGGTGTTAAGTTGGTACTAATGGTGTGTCTTGCTTCTTGATTCCTTCTGCGCCTCTCTTGCCTCTTTTCGCATTTCTGTTGCTTCTTTCTGCACATTTCTTTCTTTTTCTGCACATATGTTGCCTCTTTCTGTACCTCATTTGCTTCTTTCTGTACGTCTTTTGCCTCTTTCTGCACCCTTCTTTCCTGTTTCTGCATCTCTCTTGCCTTTTTCTGTACCCTTCTTATGTCTTTCAGCACCCTTTTTGCCTCTTTCTGCAGCTGTTATCTTTTCTTCACTTCTTTTGTTTCTTTCTGCACCTCTCTTGCTTCTTTCTGTACCCCTCTTGCCTCTCTCTCCATCCCTCTTCCCTCTTTCTGCAAGTCTGTTGCTTCTTTCTGCACTTATCTTGCTTCTTTCTGTACCTCACTTGCCTCTTTCTGTAACTCTATTGCCTCTTTGTGCAGTCCTCTTGTCCCCTTCTGCACTTCACTTGCCTCTTTCTGTAACTCTCTTGCCACTTTCTGCAACTCTCTTGCCTCTTTCTGCACCTCTGTTGCTTCTTTCTGCACTTCTATTGCCTCTTTCTGTACCTCTCTTGCTTCTCTCTTCATCTCACTTGCCTCACTCTGCACCCCTCTTTTCTTTCTGCACCTCTCTTGCCTCTTTCTGTATGTCTGTTGCGTTTTCTCTTTCTGCACTTCTCTTGCTCTTTCTGCACCCTTTGTGCCTCTTTCAGCACTTATGTTGGTTCTTTCTGTACTGCTCTAGCTTCTTTCTGCATCTCTGTTGCTTCTTTCTGCACTTCCATTGACTCTTTATGCGCCCCTCTTTCCTCTTTCTGCACATATCTTGCCTCTTTCTGTACCTCTGTTGCTTCTTTCTGCACATCTCTTGCCTCTTTCTGCACCTCTGAGTTAGAGGTAGTTTTAATCCCCCTGCCTTATTATGTACTAATGTCTTACAGGGGACGTTGTGCCAATCACAGGGGTACCCCAACCCATAGTGTACCCTAGTATATGTAGGTGTTTTCACTGTACTCTAAGTGTCTTTCAGCATAGCACTGGCTCCAGGCCTAGTTAGTCAGAGTCAGTTACCACCAGTACCAGTCAGCAAAAAGTTGGGGGGACAGGATGACTTTGCACCAAGGCCTCTCTCTGCACCTCTGTTGCCTCTTTCTGCATTTCTATTGCTTCTTTTTGTGCATTTCTTCCTCTTTCTGCACATGTCCTACCTCTGTATGCATAGTTAGAAATTTGCATTTAAAAAACCTTTGAAATTCACTGAAAAAAACACAGGTTTCAGGGATGTTATAGTTAGAAATTAGCATTTAAACACCTTAGAAATTCACTGAAAAAAACCACAGGTTTCCGGGCCGTTATAGTTAGTTGGACATTTCACTCGTACAAAACCAGAGAAATTCGGCTATTACACTTAATTGAGCTAACTATAACTAGCGCCCCTGCAATGCACTGCTGATGATGTCACTATTACATCATTCATAAGATGGTCAGTTACATCACTGATGACATCACTGATGACATCTCAAATAGGTAAGGTAGGATCTGCTTCTTATGGTTCACAAAATGGGGTCGCATACTGCTTATACACCAGCGGGATCGCCCCTAAGGACCATGGTAATTGTAGTACCGTTTTCTGCGATGCATCTTCTTTCGAAGTCCCGCGTATCTTCAAATCTTCGCCATCCCTGTACACGTGTTTCGGGGTATTTACCCCTCGTCAGCAGGGATTAGGCCATCTTATGGGGTTGCTGCGTGCTGCCAAATATTACCAGGTATAGTACAACACAAAGGCACGCAGGTGCGGGGTCCCTAGCTCGTCAGCTAACAGCTCAAGGGAGCATAAACATTCACAAAATGGGGTCGCACACTGCTTATACACCAGCGGGATCGCCCCTAAGGACCATGGTAATTATAGTACCGCTTTCTGCGATGCATCTTCTTTCGAAGTCCCGCGTATCTTCAAATCTTCGCCATGCCTGTACACGTGTTTCGGAGTATTTACCCCTCGTCAGCAGGGATTAGGCCATCTTCTGGGGTTGCTGCGTGCTGCCAAATATTACCAGGTATAGTACCACACAAAGGCACGCAGGTGCGGGGTCACAGCTCAAGGGAGCATAAACATTCACAAAATGGGGTCGCACACTGCTTTACACCAGCGGGATCGCCCCTAAGGACCATGGTAATTATAGTACCGTTTTCTGCGATGCATCTTCTTTCGAAGTCCCGCGTATCTTCAAATCTTCGCCATCCCTGTACACGTGTTTCAGGGTATTTACCCCTCGTCAGCAGGGATTAGGCCATTTTCTGGGGTTGCTGCGTGCTGCCAAATATTACCAGGTATAGTACTACACAAAGGCACGCAGGTGCGGGGTCCCTAGCTCGTCAGCTAACAGCTCAAGGGAGCATAAACATTCACAAAATGGAGTTGCACACTGCTTATACACCTGCGCGCCTGAGTGGTACTAAACCTGGCAATATTTGGCAGCCACAGGCAACCCCAGAACATGGCCTAATCCCTGCTGATGAGTGGTAAATACCCCGACACATGTGTCCAGGGATGGCGTAGATAGCGAAGATAGCAGAGAATCGAAAGAAGATGCATCGCGGAACACAAACTACACTTACCACAGTCCTTAGGGGCGATCCCGCTGATGTGTGAGTAGTGTGCGACCCCACCCCCAATTGTAATGTTAAAGCTCCCTCGAGCAGTTGGCTGACGAGCCTGGGACCCCGCACCTGCGCGCCTGAGTGGTACTAAACCTGGTAATATTTGGCAGCCACCGGCAACCCCAGAACATTGCCTAATCCCTGCTGATGAGGGGTAAATACCCCGAAACACGTGTCCAGGGATGGCGAAGATAGCGAAGATAGCAGAGAATCGAAAGAAGATGCATCGCGGAACACGAACTACACTTACCACAGTCCTTAGGGGCGATCCCGCTGGTGTGTGAGTAGTGTGCGACCCCACCCCCAATTGTAATGTTAAAGCTCCCTCGAGCAGTTGGCTGACGAGCCTGGGACCCCGCACCTGCGCGCCTGAGTGGTACTAAACCTGGCAATATTTGGCAGCCACCGGCAACCCCAAAACATGGCCTAATCCCTGCTGATGAGGGGTAAATACCCCGAAAAACGTGTCCAGGGATGACGAAGATAGCGAAGATAGCAGAGAATCGAAAGAAGATGCATCGCGGAACACAAACTACACTTACCACAGTCCTTAGGGGCGATCCCGCTGGTGTGTGAGTAGTGTGCGACCCCACCCCCAATTGTAATGTTAAAGCTCCCTCGAGCAGTTGGCTGACGAGCCTGGGACCCCGCACCTGCGCGCCTGAGTGGTACTAAGCCTGGCAATATTTGGCAGCCACCGGCAACCCCAGAACATGGCCTAATCCCTGCTGATGAGGAGTAAATATCCCGAAACACGTGTCCAGGGATGGCGAAGATAGCGAAGATACCAGAGAATCGAAAGAATATGCATCGTGGAACACGAACTACACTTAACACAGTCCTTAGGGGCGATCCCGCTGGTGTGTGAGTAGTGTGCGACCCCATCCCCAATTGTAATGCTTCTTATGGTTACCCCCACTTTTTGCTTGATGTTACACTGTTTTCGACTAGTCTGGCTGGGATCCTGATAATCAGGAACGCAGCCTATCTGCTTTCTCCCTAAAATGTTATGCATGTACCTAGGCATACTCCAGATTGGATTCTTGGGTACCCTTATCGGTCCCTAGTATATGGTACACATGCACCCATGAGAGGCCATGCGAAATGTAATTACAGGCCTGCCATTGCAGCCTGTATAAGCTGCTGCTTGCACCACTTACTTTAGATAAAGGTTTACTATATCTATAGGTCACTACGCTTAAAAATTATAAGTCACCCCTATAGAAGGCCTTGACAATCCTGAAGGCAGGGTGCTGCTTTTATATGAGAAGGTGCCCCTACATTAGCAGAGCCCCTCTGCAGCCTTCGGAGACCATTCTCACGGGTTGTCGGTGACACAGCCATACATATAGGTAGAGGTGCATTATATGCTCGTGTAAAATGCTATCTCGAAAACATGTCGTGTTTGGTATCAAACACATTGGAATCATACCTCCACACTGGTAACCGGTGTGGGAGGTATGATTCTACCCTTCTGAAGCAAACTTTGTGGGGCCACTGGTATTCCGGTACAAGCCTTCTTGACCTGGGCAGCATGAAATGGTTGCTGCCGACCAAAGACACATTCCTGCCCTTCTACTGCTGAGCCAAGCTCGAGCAGGGGAAGGCAGGACAATAGGTATCATGTTACAGGGAGGTGCGACCACCTCCCAGACAGGATTTAATTTATTGGGGCTGGGCGGGTGCACTTCCAAAGTGCTTGAAAGTCTGCATCTGGGGCACACTTGGTGTCGCTGTGCATAGTCCAGTTCAAACTAGTCCTGGGAGCCGTTGGTTTGTGCTCTGGTGCGAAAGTGGACAAAGGACATGGGAGTATCCTCCCCTCTGTACTGACCCTCCCCTGGGCAGGTCCCCAGAATTTGTCCAAGCCTCTCGCGTGGGTACAAAAGGGCTTACCTGGCTGTAGGACCCTAGATGCGATGTGGACAAGATTCTGATCAAGAAACCACTGAACTTTGACTATCTTCACACTGTGGACTTTGCTGGACATCGACTGGGCCCTACTTCGTCTCCCTCTCCGTGTAAAGCATCGTCTGTGCTCAAACACCATACAGGCACCGTGTAGGACCTGTGGAGCATCAAGGACATCTGAAGAATCTCCCTTGGGGTGAAGGAGTCACTCTCCTGCATTCGCAGGCACCATAACATAACTGACTGGTCTGCTGTTCCTGAGCTCCTGCAGACTCCAATGGTTCCAACAAAACAGGAGGTGGGTTCCTATGTTCCTTGAGGTCCAGCTGCCTATCACTGAGTTTAAGGCCAGTATTCCTTGTGGGGTCAGCATAACCTGAACCCCTGTGCACCATGTACTTTTGCATTGCATATGCTTGTTGGTGTTCCCCCACTTAGTGCATTGGGCTATTGATAGCCCCAACCTCTGCGCATATTTCATGCAAAGAACTTTGGCCTCCTCACACTCTATGCCCTGCAAGCTGTTGTTTTGGGAAACTGCTAAAGGTCCCCTTGCGACTCCTGTGTCTTTGGCCCGTGGGTCCATTTGAGGGACAACACTGACTTTCTTGGGCTCTCCTGGTGCTCCAGGCCCGCCCTAACTCCCCTTGCAGTGCTGAGTCTCCTGGTCCTTACTGGGCAAGACCGTGACCTTCCTCAACCTTCTTCATGAGATGCCGCTGCCAAGGCTTGTTGGTGCTCCCGCCAGACACAGACCCCTCAGCACTCGACATCCTTTGGGGGCTAGCTCGAATCCGGCTCCTTGACATCTCCTGGTCCCTGTGGCAGCAGAGTATAGGTCTCAATCTTCACACCTGAAGCACCCGACATCGGTGGGCATTCGTCTACCGAGTCCCTGGTCACTCCTGAGTAATCCAGACGCAGTCCCCACTGCTTTCAGGTGCCTTCCTTCAAGAATCCACCTGTGGATTCCACCGGAAACTTTTCTTCTTTTTAGCAGTGGCATTTCGACTCCCATTGAGAATGGTGGCGGTTTCCAATGCCACTTCAACCCTATGCACCCGGTTCCCTGGGATAGGTAACTGGTACTTTGCTATCCATGGGTGGGGTGGCTCTCCAACCTTCTATGTTCTAAAGGATTTCTTCCTAATCCACTGGGAAGGGTCCTTAAACACTAAAACTGCAACCACGACTCTCCCTTTGAATTTTACGTAGTATGCGGTTGTGTTCTCACACTGCACCCATCTCCGTGGGGTCCCTGCTTATTCACCTTGGGTGGTTCCTTGGGGTCCCAGCGATTCTACAACCTCTAGACACTGTCTTGACTTAAGTCAAGAAAGTGACTTAAAGCATTAAAAATGACTTAAATCAGTTTTTCTTATACCACTATTTTAGTATATGGTTTGGTCTCCCCCTGGAGCCCACTGTGTATTAGTGCTACTTACGTTTGTTTCTGTGCTACAATATTGTGTGCTTTGTGTTTATCTGCTTGTAGCAGATACTGTGAGGTATTTAATGTGTGTTATAATGATAAATACATATTTTTATAACTACTGTATGGTTCTCCTTTCATTTAACCAATACCTTAAGGCTGCATTCTGGTAAAACAAGATGCTTAACATTCCTTCAAGACTAAGCCTGAGGGCTGCTCTCCACTGCTACCACTTGGATAGCTTTCTAAGGTTATCTTTGACCTCTTAAATCACCATAAGGGTTGTTTGGACTGGTGCAAGGTGCCCACTTTAAGTAGTGGACGTCATATACCAGACCAACTTTTCACACCTACCAGTAACAAAACGTGAAATAATTAATACGTAAAGTTCTAGAAGAGCACACATTACTTTGGAGACATCCTAATAAAATTGAAAAACCATTGTAGAACATTGCTTTAGTGAAAAACAATATGAAATTCAACATAAGAGAGAAGTTTTACTTTAGATCTCATTTTGTAACTTTTCCTAATTTATATGGGATGCTCTGTTGTGGGGTAGAGCATTCATTATGGGATGGCTTCCAACTGATCTGCCTTTGTAGTGTGACTACTCGTCCTTTCTTGGGAGATTAATCAGTCTTGGAGACAATATAGTCTCAGATCTCACATGGTGCAGATGCGGAGAGGAAGCTGTCCTGCATGGTAAGGGATGGTTTCATTATCCCAGAGCTAGTATTTCTCCGCCTTGCATGGTATTATGATGAGCCGAGCTGCAAAGACCCAGGAACCCACGGCCTGACCCCGCCTTCTGGAACCGAAGTAAGAGTCCGTGCGACAACTTACTTATCACATCTCATCATGTACTGTGATGCAACACGTTGCTTGGGTATTTTTATTATTTAACCATTTTTGCCAAGGGTTTACGAATATAGAATATCAAGCTGATGATTATTAGACTTCTAATTCTTACGTATAGAAGTTTGGCCCTGTAACAGTCATGAACCAGATTAAAGTCAAGAGATTGTCACACACACACCCATGAATTGGAAGATAAGTATCTGCCTCATGTTAATGCTAATTAAGGCCCCTAATGTTGTCACACCTTAGAATTCATCACTCATTGCCTCTTGAACCCGCAGCCTCTAAGCATCAACCTGAAGGTCACACTGCCAATTGCTGCCCTCCAGACATCTGTTGGTGCCACTCAATGACACAATGGTACTGGCAAAGATGATCTGACGATCAGGGTACTGAAGGGCTGGCATACACCACCATCGTGCAGCTGGCTGACGTCTCTTAATGCGTCCAAACCCCAAATTTCTCAAAGCTCACACTTTCAACAAAGCTAAATCACAATTGCTTACTAAGTGTAATGTCTACTGATTTATCTTTTTACATGGCTGTGCAGAATCCCAATGGTTCAGACAAATGCAGTTTTGTAAATAAGAGAGAAGGAATCCAACCCCAACCATGCATACCATGCATACCATGCACTGATTAAATTACAAAAATAGGGAAATGTGAGGACTTTTTAAAAGGCAAAATTATCACCTCTCATATTCAGCTGTCTTCACTAAACAGTAGTGCGGCATTTAATTATCAAACCAAAAGAAACATCAAGTGCACTTTTTCAATAGTAATGGAAAAGTAAAAGCTTCAATTATAAATATCATTTTTACTCAGTGTTCCTGTCGCTACACAAGAAATGTTTCCACAGATGCACCGTTTTAAGAAATTGGGGTGAAAGATGTAACGCTTGGAAAACCCCTTATCCGCCAGGTCTACATCCCAACAATGGTAAATCTCATATATTCTGAGAAATATTGATTCCATCCAGACTAAATTAGAAATTTGAAAACTGTGCCCTACCCACAATTTTATCATATAGGGGAACGGCATATTGAGAGCCTCCACTCTCAATATCTTTACAAATGTGAGTTATTTTACTTTAATATACATTTTTTAGGATAAATATAATGTGTAGAATACAGCTTAAAACATCTACACATGTATGCATTTTAAATGCAATCAAAAAGTCCATAAGCGTTATTAACATTTTTGTATATATTGTTTCCTTTGGAAGCCTTTAGTGTGAATAACTGGATTGGTATCAGGTTATTCAATGGAGTGACGTCACCGCGGTGGTTAACCACACCCACTCTGAGAGGGGAAGACCGTGTGCTGAGAAGGGGAGTGAATGAAGCACTGCTGACAACCGGCTCTCACACTGTCGCTGCCAGCATTGTGCCGACTCTCCGCTCTCACTTTGAGAGCAAGGATTGGGGCATTATGCTGGGAGATGATGAGCTTGCACAGAGTGTGAGGTAGGAGGGGTCATAGGCAGGAGGCCATCTTATTTTTTGGGTACCGTTTTTTGAAGAAAGTGGAGGAGTGCTATATGCATAGGGTGGTGTGAGTGGGCGGCAGGAGGCCATGTATTTTGTTTATATTTGGAGATGGGCAAGTAAGGTTTTTTTTCTTCAGTGGGTGATGGTGGTGGTTGGCAGGAGCCCATGGCTTTATTTTTTAGTTTGGGAGAGGATATCTCGAGGGTGGTAGGGTGAGTGGCAAGAGGCCATATTTTTAAATGTTTTTTACAGGTTGTATAGGGCTCCTCAGTAACTCCTCTGCCTATGCGTATATGTGGGAAGTAGCGGCAGATGATCTGGAGGGCACATATACAACATGAAATAACAGATGGGTAAAATCAAATGTACGTTACGGGGATGTTTTATACCTCAGTGACCTCATAAGCTAGAGCTTCACTCGCTTTTTGTCTTTGATGTCATTCAGAACCCCTCACTAAAAAATACCCAAATTATTCATTGTTACCAATTTGCAATGTAATATATTTCATCAGCAATTCAATTAAAAGTGATAAACAGGTACAACTTTTAACATGATTACCATAATGCATGATAAAATTAAGCTTCACACCGTCTTCTGTTTAGTCCATACAAATTATCTGCCTTACACCTTGCAATACACTTACCAATAAAACATTTAGGGAAAATCTTAAATCGACAACTTCACTTACATTTTAAGCTGATTTAGCTATACAACAGCTATCATGAGACTTTCCATTCCTCACCTAAACCATACTGACAGTTTATCATGATGTATTAATCTGTTTGAAACGAGTAGCCCAGACACAGACCTGCCAACTCACACGTGTCACTGTGTGACACACTAATCGGCTCCCAGTGCACGGTCGCCCGGTGAGGAGATGACATCACATGGTGGAAGGGAAAACGAGCTGAAAACCAGGGGATACAGTGGATTTCCAGATCGTTTTTGGAGGCTCTCGTTGGAAAGACAATGTCCATGCAGGTAATTAGGTATTACGATTACTTTTATGTAGATGATGTAGGTAAGGAAGGAGCGGTGCAGGCACCTCCCGAAGTGACCTTCAGATCAACTGTTCTGCACCAACCGACACCCACAGAATCTAACTCTCCATTCCCATTCTAAAGTCCACCCCACCAAAATTCCGCCCATAACATTTATGAGTCCCACACACAGTAAAATTACAAAACATGCTATTAAGAAGGAAACAATGTTAATACAAAAAGTACACCTTTATAAATCATTTTATCCAACAAAATGAAACTGACCCTGATCGACCTTCCTAAGGGAGTACCCCAGCACTTAACTATCAACATGACCAGGTAGTTTATTCTCTCTTATATGCCTCCCTACTCCTATTTCTTGACTTCCTCGACTACCTTCATCCACTACTTCCTCACCCACAACAACCTCTGAATCAATCCGACCCATAATAAAGTATTTTCCATTTCCCATCAAGTAATCCTTCCATCAACATCCTTCAAATCCCCATATTCTTCTTTCATCATGAAGCGCGATGACAGTCCGTCCACTCCCCTTAGTTATTGAAGTACCGAAAAAATAATTACATCCCAATAGAGCTATACTTACAAATAGCCCAATACCAATTACCAATAATCAGTCAGTTGGCAGTGTAGAAGGTTCAATCATTTATTAAACAAACAAACTCTGCCAGAGGAGCCTCTCGCGGCCCAACCCCTCGAGGTCCGCCGAGAAGACTGCTGGCACATTATCAACAGATCACATATATACTGTCGCATTTCGAAACCGTTACCTAAGATGGAAAAATACAAGTTGGTACAGGTTGGTGCAAAGGAAAGGCCATATATGGAACACCAAGCCCCCTTAGTTTAGCTCAGCTCGTTATAGCAAGGTCGAGAAGGGTGACTCCCTTCTGCCAGCGCTGGGAGAGTCCGCACAGCACCTCCTGGAATGTGCTTATCCATTCTACCCCCACCTACAACCTTGACAGGCCTAACGGGCAGAAGCAGCAGTTGGCTACATTTGTCAGCCTATTTCTCGAGAGTGCGATTCTTTCTAAATGCAATAGTAGGTTTTCACTAGGGACACAAACAGAATAGTCCACAAAATGGCGCTGGTCAGGTTAATCTATATTGCTCGTAAAAGAAGGCAAACGACTTGCATAAGACATATATTGATCCCTTAACTACTACGTGCGTGTGGTTAATAACACTTTGAGCATCTTTACTGGACTAACAGATATATCACGCTAATTAATAACTGCCTAATTCAGATTTCAGTTCCTCGCTTATCTTCCGAGGGAACAGTGATACTGCTCGCCATAGGGTGCACCCAAGGGAATGGGGGTGTGGATAAAATAATAAAAACATCATACTGGTTCTCTGCTATCAGTGTTTGTCCCATAGATGTGCCTGATGTTACCTCAGGGTGGTGCTATGGATGAAGCAGGTTTGGCGGTGTCTTCTGCAATCTAGAAGGACCAGTGATCTCCTCATTCACTTTGCATTTACATTCAATTGTCAAGCCACTTCTAAAGTCTCCACTGTGCTTTCACTCACATGTATGCTTAGGGTGTAGGGTTACTTGATCGCAGAAACAACAAGTTATTGAGGGGCCACTCTTTTTATGTAATCAAGTAGGTCAATGAGCTGTTTGTTACCCTGCTGCTGCAAGAACTGTTCTTTAGAGAATTGTCGAATGAGTCTGTCAGCTCACACTGCCTTGTACCAATAATCACAGAGTTCGTAAGATTTCAATCGCTTAGTCTCTTTCTGTGATCAAGCGCTTTGCAGGCACGTTAATCACTTACTGCGATCTAGCACATTATCAGGCATGTTAGTAGTGCTTCGAGTCTCTGCTTTATCGGACTCAGGCGTTAGAGGCCTTGATATGCTAGTGATGCCACCCATATGGTCTGGTACTCCCCGTGTACCCTATTTACCTTTTGTACCGGCAGCCCTTGTAGGATGGGGGCACCCTCCCTCCTTCAAGGCAATTAATAAGACCGCACCAAATTTACTTTTTGGATTAGGGGGTGTAACCCCCCGGCCGAATTTATTACAAACATTAAAAAAACATTATTTATTTACATTAAGTACAATTATGCAGAAAGTCCGGATGCATTGTTAGACAGATGATGTAACGTGGCTAACCTTAAACTCTAATACACACAACACTCCTACCGTAAATCTAACAATGCATATATTTTCTTTCTGCGTGTCCCCTCTAGAGCCTACGGCAAGGCCAATAACTTGCAGCCCCTAGATCCCAGTAGACTACCAATTACTCTGCCGGAGTAGGCTTGCGCAGGGGGTACAGCTTATCGGACTGATATTCTCCCCCGGGCCCCCCCTGTGCCTTAGACTCCATAAACAGGGGCTGCAATATTCTGCATACTTGCGCCCTGATGCGAATGCGTGTGCGAGGGTGGCCACAGGCCCACTGGGAAGAGGGTCTCCCCCGGCCCGCGCACCCCGACAGCCTACATACCGGCTGTCACTGCCCCTGGAGTTACATGGTTCTGACCGCTAAGGACCGAAGACTATACTTACCAATCATGACCTTACCGCCACAGGACAGCATAGTTACCCAAGAATCTGTCCTCCCCCCTCAGCCCACTAGGAAGTTCATGCCCTGTAACTCGCCCACTCCAGGACTTGACTGGCCCTTCATCCCAGGCGAGCCGGGTCATTACCCTCTAGGAGCAAGATCCAGATTGCTGATGGTCCCTTCTTTCTATTCCGAGCAGGGCCCCATGCGCAGTCTGCCCTGTCCCCGAAACTTTATTCTTGTTCCTAACTTACGCACCCTGGCCTCGTGAAACTGCAGGACCAATGAAAAACTTGAATATCCGTCAATGTCTTGCCCCACTGATAGGCTAAAAAACGCACACTACTGCACATGATACTATGTAACAGTGTACTGATGCAAAAATTTCTCCCTGAATCACGGGTTAAAGAAACTTGCACTTCATATGAAACCGAACCAATGGGCTACAGCAAGTCAGCTGGCTAAAAAACGCACACTACTGCACATGATACTATGTAACAGTGTACTGATGCAAAATTTTAATCCCTGAGTCACAGGTTAAATAAACTTGTAATTCATATGAAACAGCACCAAGTGGGCTATGACAAGTAAGCTGAATCCAAACCAGCATCTTGGATGGTGAAAACCCATGATTCTTGAACTGAAAGATAGTGAAGCGTGACCCATTGCCACGTAGCAGAAGTGGCCCGGACAATTCGCCGTCATCGCGGCCTGGGTCACTTCACAGGTGTCACCTTCATGGATTCACCATAACATAAAGGATTATAAGACACAGATGATTAATACTCCTAGCCTTTGGACAAGAGATGCGGTTTGCGTGCCAGGCCCATCGACTACCTTGTGAGACTGTACCCTTTTTGTCCCTTATGCCTTTTCCCACCCTCAGCCCAGGTTGCAGAGGTATGGTGTGACAACGCGGACATTGAACGCGCAAGCAGAACGGCTGCATAGGTACTGTGCGCCGCCACATACGTATCCAGTGTGAAAAATATAAAAGGTATTATACACTACGACCTAGGCTTCTAATGCCAGAATGCGCCCAAGCGCAGGTACCGTGACCCAAACACGGACGTCCACTGCATAAGTGCTTGGGCACAAGGGTGCTGAGGAACTGTGTGACCCAATGCCCTATAGTACAAGTGTATGAGCCCAAAGGGGGTGACAAACCCAAGACATATATAAAGCTTAATTGCACAAGCACATAGATACCGTGTGTACGACACGGACATACCAATGCCAAAGCGTTCAGGCACAAGGGTGCAGAGATACTGTGTGATACAATAGATAAGTCATCATAAGTGTATTACACAGGGGTGCATAGGTACTGTGTAGCAAACTACAGGCTTGTGTACGTGTATCAGCACACAGGTGTAAAGCTTATAGTGTGACATAGCCAGCTTCCCATGCATACGTGCACCTGTGCTGGGTGCATAGATGCTACTTGACAACAGACTCCTAATTCATACTCATATGTGTAACAGCACCCGCGTGCCTATGGCTACTTGACATTTTTGACAGTCCATGCGTGCCTAGGTAACTTTTGAAGGTGTGACAATGAAAGCCTGGGATTCAGTGACATCACAAGTACTGATACTGTATGTAAGTGACCAAACAGAGGCAGGTGCCTCGCGGGACCGACTTTGAATATATAGCCGTGACTTCAACCCGGCTTGGAATGTCTTGATGTATTGCCCATAGTAAGCAGTCATGCTTGAATCTGGAAAATGTCAATGACCATCCAGTGGCAAACTAATGGACCCTTCATGGGTGTGCAGCATTGCGTTCCTTGCGCCTCATATTGACCAGATGCATTCGTACTCCACGCGCAAGTTCTATCACAAAATGTGGCATGCAATTAGAGCGAGCTAACCAGACTGTTTTCATGCTCTAACAAGCAGGGATATGTTTGCATTCGCAAGGCTTTGTCTGTGGAACTACAAGAATAAATGTCCTTGAGACCGCCTAGTATGGCGCCATTTGCATCAGTGAAGGAACATTGAAAATCATATTACAAATTAGGAGCGCCGCCTAGCAGAGCACCCGTTACATTTTCCTGAAGAACATTGAAATCAGACTTTCAATTCTGACCGGTTAGCATAGCCTGCATAGCTTCAGTTGCTTAGGTGAGGCACATTGAAAAGCATATTACCAAATAAGAGCGCCTAGCATCGCACCAGTTGCATTTACTTGCAGAACATTGAAATCAGACTTTCAATTCTGACCACTTAGATTAGCCTACATAGGGAACATTGCATGTGACTTTCGTTGATAGCATCAGACACACACTCTGCACTTTTCTAATGAAATTAAACTTCCAATTAATTAAACACGCCTTGAAATCAAAATCCAATTAAGAGCGCCTAGCATATCTAGTTATATTACCTGAAGAAACAGATTTTTCAGAGAGACCTTGAGAGCGCTAAGCTTATCCTTGAGAGCGCTAGCGTAGCAACAGTTGCGTTAGCTGATGGCCAGTTGAAATCTGGCCATGACAGGCTGAAGCCAGCAGCCTACCTTAGGGTGCCTTATATGTAAGGGAAAAGGAAGGTGTGGGCATATGCACTATTAGCAATTACTAGTAGTGGTAAAAGTGGTCTAAACCTATAGCAACCGAACAAGGTCAGAAAATATGGGGCCAGGCAGTACATCACATATGCCACTCATGGTAAACCAATCAGTGTCGCAATTCATACAGAGGATATATGCCCTATTAGCACTGATCAGTTGAGGTAAAGTGGCCAAAACCTACAGCCAACAGAAATAGGGTCAGCAAAATCTGGGGCAAAACAATAAATCACATATGCCACTCATGGTAAACCAAACATTGTCACAGTTCATACAGAGGCCATATGCCCCATTAGCTCTAATCATTTGTGGTAAAGTGGCCAAAACCTATAACCAACAGAGATAGGGTCAGAAAAATCTGGGGCAAAACAACAAATCCCATATGCTATTCATGGTAAACCAAAAATTGTCACAGTTCACACAGAGGGCAGATGCACTATTAGCACTGATCAGTAGTGGTAAAGTAGCCAAAACCTATAACCAACAGAAAAAACAGGGTCAGAACATATGGGGCGAAGCAGACGATTCAAGCACCATCTTCAGGTTCTTTTTTGGCTACTCAGTATCACCCCAATGGCCTTACACCTACCATAAAGACTTCATGCAATACAGGTAGACTAGCACTGTATCCTCATACCGGAGTTAGAGCTGTGACATCCCCTAAACACAGCGCCTGTTTACACTATGGCACCAACGTCACATGAGCAGCTCCTGGAAGCTATGCCCGCCAATGTTTATCATCCCATTGGTATGCTGCGGACTTTGCTGGTGTAGTGCATGGCTAATGTTGTGTCACCACAAACCTGCCGCCAGGCTTAGGCCAACTAGTGTTTTTTTTGCAAAAATGCAGAAAGCAAGATGGCTGAGTTTATCAACCCGCATGAACTTATGCATGCTATTAACTACATATCCCTTGACAGTGTCTAGACTCCAGTACCTCAAGTTGTGAAAGGGATTTAAAAAATGTTCAACGTTTTAAAATGGAGTCATCATAAAAACATAATTGGAACACACTAGGAAACCGCGACTCTGTCATAAAACCAATCTAGCGATTAAACCAACGCGAGGTACGCGCGAGTTTTCATTTCAGTGTATATACGCTCCGAGGACTAGGAATTATGTTATATGGGATGAGACCCTGCCGCCCGGTGTCACACGACAAAGCTATCTTGAGTGAAAATGAAACCAGCACTCCAAATATACACTCTAAGGAGTAGTTTTTGAACTATTACACCCAACATGCACTGTAGAGGGCGTGTTAAATTTACACTCCCAACTTACATTCTAAGGAGTATTCAACTATTAGAAACCATGCAATGTAGGGACTGAGCATTCATACTAAGTATGCAAAGGAGTGATTATTAAACCAACGCTCTAGACAAGCACTCTGTGTGATGTACAGTAAACTAGTACTCCCCACATACGGTATAGGGAGTCAGTATTTAATTACAACTGATACTCTGCACTATAATTTAATATTTAAACCAGATATTGACACCATGCTCTATTGCCTTTTTTATTGACGCTAGAATCTGAAATCTGATCTAAATTACCGTAGTGACTGGTGGGTACGCGTGAGCTCCATTTAGCAAACATATTGCTGTCTGCCACCAGAACACGGAGCATCTAAATATTTTATCAAGCAAAATTATTTGAACAAGCACATTGAAATCCCAACAGTGTGACGTTCTCTTGCCATAGCTAATTTTCTTTCTTTCTAGAATCTGAAATCTGATTTAAATTACAGTACTAACTGATGGGTACTAGTGCGCTCCATTTAGTACACCCGGTGCTGTTTGTCACAATAAGACCGAGTACTACAAACCAAACTTAAGTGAAAAATACCAGTCTTGCAAAAGCAGATCCCCACGATAGTTCTTTCAACGGCCACGCAATTCAAATGCATTCAATATAATTGAAAATACTTCCCACTACAGTGATAGAACCCGGGACCATAGCGTCGTCAGCATCACACTCTAATCAACTGAGCCAACAATCAGCCATCTCTGCACAATTGCACGCAGCCTCCCCATTCTACAATATTGCCAGTGCAATTCGAAAATGCTAGGCCTCAAAATACGAAGAAGTCCTGAGCATGAGCCTAATTGGTGACTCCAACGATTGCAAGGGAGGAAGCAACACAATCTGCTTAAGAGGGGGGTTAATGCGCAGTTCAGAGGCATCGCAAAGAATATGCGATCAGCGTCGCTAATTTTCCCCCCATGAGGCACTTCTGCAATCACAACGAGAAGGGTGACAACTATTTTTTACACCCATATGCTCGCTGCCCGGTAGCGCAACAAAGTTAACTTGTTGCAGTTACTTTATATGCCGGGATGGTTTCAGATGTGGTTTATCTTGAAAACTACAGTGGGATGCATTATTTTTGTCATCCACTAGGTGGCACAAAGTGACTAACTTTGGTGCTCACCTGCCACTGAGCCCCCGCTCCCTCAACCCGGCAGAACCGCAAGTGGTAACCAGACCGAGGTGCGCTAAGGTTATGGGTGCTAGATATACAGAAAAACGACGCCCAAGTTTAGGATCGAAACTGTCGTGTTCATGCTGTGCGCAGGGGTGTACACCACACACAGGATGCAGGTTGGTTTGCCACTTCTTTATTCTTACATCATGCAGTTGCTCGTTCCCACGTCCGTCCACGTCTCTGTCTTGGTCATTGTCTGTCCTTCCTGTCCCGTCACCGGATCTGGTGTCCGGTGACCTGGTCACTCTGCCTAAGGACCCACAGGGTCCTACTGCCCTACTGTCAGTCGCCCACACTGTCGGATCCCAACATCTCCGTCACGACATCTCCCCCCTTGTTGCAAACAAATGTTCGTGACACATTTATCATAGTCCTCATTCACAGTTATATTGATGAAGGTGAAAGGATAAGAGAGAGAGAGAGAGAGAGAGAGAGAGAGAGAGAGAGAGAGAGAGAGAGAGAGAGAGAGAGAGAGAGAGAGAGATGTTGTTCGATGGCCCAGAGGCCTCTTCCTTTACACCTCTTCAATTAGTCTCCTTAGTTCCATGTGTTTCCTTCTTCATCGCTGTTTTCTGATATTCCCTTGAGCTTCTTCCTTTTGTGTGCCTTTCTATAGTTCTTGCTTTGACCTTTCCGCTTCTCTTGCGTCTGCCTTGCTGACATGCGAAAGGTGCCCTGTGACGTGACACTGGCCAAACTGCCGCTTTTGCCATCCGTTCTTTTACTTTTGTCATCTTCAATTTGCCTCCGGGGATCTCGTTGCTCCATTTCCTCGCTTGTCCTTCTTTTTTGCTCCTGAGCCTTTGTTGTTGCGTTTGCTGTTTGAGCTCTTGCAGCAGTGTCTTCTTGTTCCACGCTTTTTCCTTTCTTGTGTGTGATAGTGTCACTCTTCTTCATTCTCTCATTGCCACCACCTGTCTTCGGTAATTTATTATTTTTTTTTTTTGTTGATGTTGTGTCACCTTTGCTACCAGTTTTGTTTCGTTGCCATCTGAATTTGTCTTTCTGCGCTGTCCCCTGTTAGCATGTGCTGGGTCGTCCTCGGCCGTCATAGCGAATCTGATCTCTTTCAATTCTTTGTGGTGCTCTTCGGTCCATGTGACACGTTTTCCTTTGTTTGTTACCCCCTTCGGTGGGGTGCTTGTGATGGCAGTCTTTCAGTTGCCATGAGACCCATCATTTGCGTTGTGACGTTGCTCAACAGGCACGGCGCTGTTTCTTCTGTGAACTTTCCTCGCTCCATTTCTTTTGCGTCTGCTGTCGATCTAGCCTCCGCTCTTGCTAGGGCCAGGATGTTTTCTAGTGATGTTGGCTCTTTGCTCCTGTCACGGCATCCTTCTATTATTGGCAATCTTATTGCTTGTGTGTTGTCAAATTCACAATGCGTTACAAGTTTCCTCAGTCTGGTCGCAAAGTCATCTGGTCTTTCGCCTATTTGTTGAGACGCAGTTGCGAAATTGTATCTTTCAAGATCAATATTTCTTTGCTGGTCAAATTTCATTGTTAAACATTTCTTTACTTTTTTATAAGTAGTTATTTCCTTTGTTGGTAGCGTCACTAGGAGGTCCCCAATGTCATCGCCTGCATAATTTAGTAATAGACCCAGTTTCTTTGCCTCTGTCGCATCAGTCTCTTCCATGTATCTCTCCAGATGTCTGATCCAATTCTCCCACCTTATTCCTACTTGTGGCTCCGACAAGTTGAATGGTGGTATTCTTCTGTATTTTTGTTGTTTCCCGTGCTCTTTCTGGCACTCTTCTGTTTCCTGTGCTCTTCCTGGCACTCTTCTATTTTTGTTGTTTCCTGTGCTCTTTCTGGCACTCTTCTGTTTCCTGTGCTCTTCCTGGCACTCTTCTATTTTCCGTGCTCTTCCTGGCACTCTTCTATTCTCCGTGCTCTTCCTGGCACTCTTCTATTTTTGTTGTTTCCCGTGCTCTTTCTGGCACTCTTCTGTTTCCTGGGCTCTTCCTGGCACTCTTCTATTCTCCGTGCTCTTCCTGGCACTCTTCTATTCTCCGTGCTCTTCCTGGCACTCTTCTATTCTCCGTGCTCTTCCTGGCACTCTTCTATTTTTGTTGTTTCCCGTGCTCTTTCTGGCACTCTTCTGTTTCCTGTGCTCTTCCTGGCACTCTTCTATTCTCTTTATTCGTCCTTGTCACCCTTTGTTCTTTCTTTATTTTCTCCTTTGTCTGTTCTTTGTTCTCTTGTATCTTCGTTATTTGCACCTGTTCGTTGTGCTGTCACCTTCTCTTCTGTTCTTTGTTCTATTGCTCCTTGTTCAACCCTTGTTCTCTTATTTTGCCTCTTTTTCCTTTGCATATGTTTTTTTTTTGTTCCTTTTTCTTAATTTCCTTTCTTCTGTTGCTATTTCTCCTGCGCCACAGTCTTGTCACGTTGCTCCTTTTTTTTTTTTTTTAAGTAGTTATTTCCTTTGTCTTTGTTTCTTCTATGTTCTCCTTGTCTCTTTTCTTTTTCTTTGGTGATCTTTGCCCCTCTTTTATCTGTTGTTTCTATTTGGCCTTATCTCTGGCTTTTCCTTTTGTTTTCTTTTCTTTCGTCTTTATTCTTCCTTCTTTTCTTCTTCTTTTCTGCTTTCCTTTTGTCCTTTCTCTTTATCCTCTTTTCTCTCTTCCTTTCTCTTTTCTCTATATTTTATTATCTTCTTTCTTCTTTTTTTTTTTTTTTCTTTATTTACTTCTTATCTCTTTATTTTCTTTCTTCCTCTTTATTTTCTTCTTTTCTTTCGTCTTTATTCTTCCTTCTTTTCTTCTTCTTTTCTCTTTATTTTTTTTTTGTCTTTTATTTAGTCTTCTCTGACTTCTTCCACTCTCTTCTGCTCCTTTCTTTTGTCTTTCTTTTTCTTCTTTCCCTTTGTCTATTTGTCTTTCTCTTTATGTCCTTTCTCTTCCTTTCACTTATTATTTTCCTTTCTTCTTATTGCACTGTCTTCTTTCTTTCTCTTGTTGCCCTTTTTCACTTGTGCGCCCTTTTTGCGCTTTATTTATCCTTTGTTCTTCACTCAAACTTTTATTTTCTTTCTCTTTTCAGACTTTTCCATTCTTATTTTCTTCTTCTTTCTGTCCTTTCTTCTCTATTCCTTTTTCTTTTTTTTTTTTTTCGCGTTCTCCCTTATTCACCTTGTCTTATGCTATTCTTCTTATTTGCCCTTTGCCTGGCTTTGAAGTGTCTGCTCAGCTCTTCTTGTCGCAGTTACACCCCTTGCCACAACTGTCCTTTGCTGGGTGAGTTCAAACAGCCGTAACCTGCAGCTGCCCTGTCACTTCTCTGGCTCTCCTCTCCAGCTAGCAAGCTCCATATTTTGTTTTTTTTTCGTCCTTATTTCGTCCCCTTAGTTTGCCTTTATGTTCTTTTCATTTTCTTCCTTTCCGACGTTATTTGTCCTTAAAATGGCCGCTCCATTCTTTTTGTCCTTCTTTCCTCATCCAAAATGGCCGCCACCGTTTTCGCGCAGTTTCGCGGTCACAATTGCATTGCCTGTTCATAAGATGGCCGCCACTTAAAATATACTTTCTCTTCACTTTTGTTTGTTTTTATTTTTCCATTTCGCACCAACAGTCAATGATGCTCTCATCAATGATCCAGCCACTGCTGTCTTCTAGATGCCCTCAAGCCTGGGCCCTGGCTGACACATACATACGAGATCACTTGGCCGTGTACACGTAGGTCTCCCCTAGCACATAGCCAGCCACTCGTAAAAATCAGCATCTCTGCACCCTGTTCGCCGGGGCCGGCCCACTGTTGTTCTCAGTGCTGTTCTCTTAACTCGCCCCATTCAAGTATGGCCGCCGGTGCTCTTGATGCTCTCGCGACGACTTGCGCCAGCCAGCCTCTTCCACACATCTCGCGAGAGCTCGCGCCACTACTTTCTAATCGCGCTCTTGTTTTCAGCGCTTACCGTTGTCGGCCGGATCTGCTCTCGGAGGCTGTCGAGGTGTATTCCAATTTTTCTTCTTCTTTTCCATCTAAGTCCCACTATTTGCGCATCCATGGGTGTTCCTTTATTTCCTATGGCGCCTCGGTGGATCCGTCTCTTGCCCTCGTCGCCAGTTGTCGTGTTCATGCTGTGCGCAGGGGTGTACACCACACACAGGACGCAGGTTGGTTTGCCACTTCTTTATTCTTACATCATGCAGTTGCTCGTTCCCACGTCCGTCCACGTCTCTGTCTTGGTCATTGTCTGTCCTTCCTGTCTCGTCACCGGATCTGGTGTCCGGTGACCTGGTCACTCTGCCTGAGGACCCACAGGGTCCTACTGCCCTACTGTCAGTCGCCCACACTGTCGGATCCCAACATCTCCGTCACGACAGAAACCAAGCGAACGACAGGGTCCCTCCTCAAGGTTCAAGAAGTGCCCGTCATACAGGCTGAAAAATCCTCCTTACCCCCCGCATGAAACAGGAATGGCCATGCCCCTACATTTGTCCGTTTCATAAATTCAGCCTTGACACGGGAGGAAGGTGCGCAACTCATACGTTATTGCGAGGCAGCAGTAAAGTTACACACCGACGCCCTTGCCCCCTGACGTGCGCCGCCTCCCTCAGCACTTCCTGCCATTTTTAAACAAAAGCACTACAGCCAAATGCGTGCAGTCGAACAGGTTCCACTAGCCTCATTACCACAAAGGCATTCAGACCACAGTACTAAGCGTTCCTGCCGCACCCCTGCCTACCGGCCTCAGCCGCTCATTCTGCCGCTTTGCCAGAATCCTTCCCAGCCTGTGGGGATCCCGATGCCACTGGCCTGCTGATCACCACTTTGGGACTCCTCCTCCTAGTGGAGTGGTGTGGCTCACTGGTTAGAGGTGGCAGACCCGGGAGCAGAAGTCGGCCCGGGACCAGGGTTCAATTCCCGACGCGGCAGGGTCGTGGACCAGGGTCAGCGGACTCGACAATCCTCGCCTCGGTGCCTACTCTAACCTGGGGTCCCACTCTGCAACTCTGGGCATTAGCTTGCCTAATCTCCACAACGGCCCCATCAACGCAGGGGATGCCTGGCTCCACCTAGGGGATTCCCAGTAGGGACCATACCACAGGGAAAGCCAGGACGGGTTCCCCAGCGGTATACAGCGCCGGGACGCCCCTTTGCTGGGGCAGCTGTGCGCTTTACAAGTAAACGACATTTAACATTTAACATTTGCATGGAAAACGGGCCAAAGGCACGAACGACGGACAGCTCTCGCGGCTCCGGAACTCGGCTTCCTCGTAACGAACCTGCAGGAAAGAAAAAACACAGAAAACAAATTACGGGCCGCTGGTAGCCCGGGTGCTGTGCCTGCAGGGATGAAAACCAGCCACTAACCCTTAGAATTAGGCGCCCTCATGAACCGGAAGCACTAAAGTGCTTCCGGTTCACGCCCTCCCCCTGTACACAGCCTATGGGTACCCTCACGGGAGGTGAGAGTGCTCCCACCTCCTCCTTGCCCCCGGGGACCAGTGCGACCGCCATAATGGCGGCGCGGGCTGTTCTAGCGCTCGGCCTTGCCCATTCTCGAGAGTTAACTCACTCTCCCAATTACAGTGTTAGTAAGCAGCTTCAGCCATGCGTGCATATGAGCCACTTAGCTTAGTTGTTAAAGCCAAAACGGGGAAGGCGCGCTTGCATCTGGTGCTGGCTCGAGTCTTGGCAATGTAGCCACATGTCTGGCTCCTGGGGTTGAGGTGCTTTCTCACCTTGCAGGTGCAGTCAGGAGTCTTCGGCAGTTGAGAACAGGAATGAATGACTGTCGTCAGGAAGAGTCGGAAGGGCATGACAGCAAGGGCGTGGTTTTTATCTCCTTGAAACAAGATGGCCACACGAAGTGTTGCTGGAAAATGTAGTCTGTAGGGTACATCACCGCATTCAGTAATGTAAGGTCTCTGCAAGTGCTCCTACAGTGCCAATCACTCGTGTGTACCTGCCTTTTACTGCACATTCATGTCTATTAATGCACATTCAGGCTATGCTTATGTAAATAGGGTGGATCGGTGAGGGATATGGATATATGCTCTGTTGAACTGTTGAGTGGTGTGGACTTGCATAATACCAGCACTATTCTAAGGATGGGGTTCATACCAGCGCCACAAGTGTATCACTAGGGTGGTATTTGCAGATTCCCATGCCAACTACATCACATACAGAATCCACCGTAGAATTTGCACTGAGATCTATTTCCATGCCCAGCTCCATTAAGTGAGGCCAACCCAAAATCATAGCACCTTCGGTAGCCATGTAAACCTTGCCATGACAATGTCTGGTACCACATCCTATATTAGTCCACATAAACCCCTGCATTGGAATCCTATGACCCGAATAACTACCTGGGCTAACATCAGATTCATACAATTGTCTATCAGGCCATAACTTGTCAAAAAGTGTTTTGTTCATAATCTTCTACCATGTACATGAATAAACCATTGTTTCAATTTGTACTCCATCTATATTTACAATGCAACTGGGCAATTTCAGAGTTTTCTCTCCATCACATGCCAGATCATCCTGTATACTTAAAACTACTCCCTCCATGGTCTCTTCTTCATAATCAATATCTTTAGTTATATAAATAAACTTCCCTTAGATGCTCTTACATACTCTGCTAAAATGTCCCTTCTTCTGGCACTTACTGCATATCTTGCTTACAGCCGACACATTTTAGAATTAGACAAGTGACTGCTTGATCCGCATCTATAACATGACAACCCTTTACTTCCGCGTCGCATCACTTCATTACTTTTTGCTTCATAAATCTTCACTTTACCCTTAGGGGCATATGTACAAGCCCCTATTGCCATGGGAACGTCACTTTTTGTGACGTTCCCGTGGCGATAGGGACCTTCCCTTATGTAAAAGCCAGTGTTAAGCCGCTTCACGTGGCTTAACGCTGCATTGTACATATGGCACCCTTTCACGATATGTTTAGCGTGAAAGGGGCGTGCAGTGGGTGTTGTGGTGGGCGTTCCACCGCAACACACTTTGTATTTGACTCTGCCCCCTATGTACAAGGGTAGCGTACATAGGAGGCAGTGCCTAAATTAAAACCAGGAAAACCCTAATCTTATGGTGGCGAAACGAGGAGAAATGCATTATTTCTCCTCTTTTTTGTGCCTTTTCCATGTGTGCTGCCTTGTGAAGCACACATGGAAAAAGCAAAATGCCATGGTTTGTTTATGTACAAGAAGGTTTCCCTTCCTGTACATAAACAAACTTTTTAAAAAATGCCATTTTGTAACTTTCATATGTGCTGCATGAAGCAGCACACATAAATGTTACAAAATGGCATTTTAGAATTGTTTATGTGCAGGCGGGGATACCTTCCTACACATAACCAATCCTCTCCTGCACACAGAAACCCTTGCACTCTGGTGCAAGTGTGCCTGCGTTGGCGGTAAGTTGTGAAACTTAGAGCCATCGCAGAGGGAATCTCAAGGCTGTGCCACATCATTGTAAATATGCTGCATCCTTGCGTCTTCGGAGTGGCGGAGCGTGTCGTTAAGCCCAGGAGGCAAACGACACGCTCCGCCACTTCATCATACATATGGCCCTTGGTTTCTTTCACTCCTCCAACTGCACATACCGACACAGCACCTTCACTTTCCTTTCTCACAGCTTGTATAACTTTTTCAGACACTTCTATGCTTCTAGCAACATCCACAGTTGCCTTCAAAGTAATTTTCCCACCATACCTTTCTTGCATCTGATTGACAGCATACTGATACACATCCACATTATTGGCATTCACTAAAAGAGATAAAGTCTCAAATCTACTTAAGCCTATGGCACCTAATCTATGCCTGGGTAGAGATAAAAGTCTTCCTGCTGTTCATTCACCGTCTTCTAGCACATCCACATAAGCTTCAAACATATTGTGCCACAGGTCACATTGTACCAGGGGTTCCCCAGGTTCAGCTAGGAAAAATGGATGGGGTTGTAGCCTCGTCATTGCTCAAAGATGCCAAAATTGGTTAGGAAAATACTTAATAAGGATGCATAAATTGGTTAGGAACTGTGTAAGCTATCCCTGCTAATGACCCAAGTCTTACACAAAACTCATTATATGGTAAAGGATATCAATATCACACCCTAAGATGATCTGCACTTGTTACCTCTCTGAAAGTAACAATTAACTGGTGGATATGACAGAAATAAGTGATGCAATATAGGCATCAAAAAGGAAAGCAAGCAATATCTTTGCTCTACACACTCAAGCAATTATTTACGGTGTGCCAGTCAACAACTTATGACTGATACAGTATCAGCACACTGATGGAAAAACAAGCAATTATCTCTGGTGTCCCAATCTCTAACAAGTCAGTACCTGCACCAGTAGGGCAAATGATTGTTTAAAAATTGTCCTTATTTTATTTTTTATGATAGGTCTGACGAGTGATAAACTATTGTTTTGAAAGTATCTTAGTTAGGCCTGAACTCTGCTCCATTCATGGAGTTTGCAGAGTTTTGCTGTGTTTTCGGGGAGTGCAGAAAACTGTGCTCCGTGTAATGCAGCAGAGATTTTTCCCCGCTACTCTCGCTAACAGTAATTTGGTGAGCACGAGCTGCGGCTCTGTTCAAATTTCTACACGAGCGGCAGGAAGATCAGCGAGAATGCAAGTTGCCGCTGCACTCTGCCACTTGTGGAACTCAATAGAGTTTTTTGTGTCACTTCGCAGAGTTCCGCATGGCGTAAGGATGCGAACTCCACCCAGGCCTAATCTTAGTTCTTGGCCCTCTACTGTAAGACTCATTTGTTGTGCACGGGTGCGTTGTGTGCCTTAGAGAAATCCCTTCTAGTGTAAAGAGCTGGGTACCTGCCATCCATGGAACCTGACACATTGCCAGATTTACAATGTTTTGTAAAGCTGGGAATGCACCAGAATCCTACGCCTCCCCATGGGAGGCTTAGGAGTGGCGCAAAAAGGTGCACAAATGGATAGAGGAAAATGCCATCAACGATTGTTCCAACAAACATACTCGCAACACAGGCCCGCTTGCACCACGGCGCAAGGTTGTCTGCGTTGGCGCACAGCTGCGGTTTTTGCGCCTGAACAGGGGAGAAGGACAGGATTGTGTCCTATCTTGCAGATACAGCGCATTCCTGCTCTTTTATGTTGATGCATGACTGCGCAGCAGAAAAGCTTGCTGCGCTGCAGTGCGTCAAAATATAGTAAATGAGGCCCAGGATGTTTACTGGTGTGTTCTTCCACAGCAGTAAACAAAAGTGTTTATTCCACCCGCATGCTGTGCTGATTACAACAATTTGGCATTTTGCACCTTTGTTTTGCAGCAGGGAGAAAAGTCTACCCTGCGGAACAGGGTACACCAATATTATAGAAGACCTATGCCAGGTCAGTACTTCATGTACTTCTGATGAATGCCACCATCACTGTGATAAAGTTTTGCCTTTGGATTGCAGAATTTCAAATCTAAAATGTAACTTTTCGTGCAGAAGCTTTATTTGGTTGGCATCTGCTCTGGATCAGCCCTTGTGGGTCTCCTGGATGCTAAGGCTTTCTGTGTGGTTGACAGTCAAGACAGTTTTCGGCATGTGCCAGCTCATTAAGTAGTGAGCGTCATGACATGACGTTGATGTACCGTCTTTGGTTGATAGGAGTACACAACCTGCCTGCCACATTGAAGGATTAACGCATTGTTGCTCTGTCTTTATTTGAATAACTTTTTGCTGTGAAGACTAGCGGAAGGGTGCAGCCATGGACATGTGTGATATAAAAAAGAGTTCACTCCTTCAGTCGGACAGAAGGAGCTGTCAGAAGAACAGTGTAGAAGAAGAGCATTTAAATGCTTTCAGGAGTGGACCAGGGAAGTGTAATTTGATGTTTTCATCTTCTTAGATGTTGTTGTTAATTAACAGTATTGGAAGAGATTTTTTCTTGGAGTAAATATGCTATTTTGCATTCTCTGTGGAAGTTTTAAACCCTGTTTCGTCACACCTTTTAATTTTTAGTGTACCAAAGACAGTGCTTAGTTTGAAACATATATTGTGCGGGTGCCAAAAAGCTCTGCTCAGAAGCCCACGGTCGGCACTATTAAAAGTCCCGAATCCATCTTGGGCCTTTGAAATCCACTGCCAGACACTCCCTGCCGCTTTATCTCACTCTTGTAGGTTACTGCTTTCTCCCTTTGCGCACGTTTTCCATGTTTCTCTTCCTCTTTCTTACCCGTTTGTGTTGTTCACTCTCTTGCTTTTTAGGAAATGTCTGTTGAGGAAGAGTAAGTGCCGGTCCCCAAATCTGAGTGCCTGTTGCCCCCACTGGTAACCACCAGCTCAAATTAAGTACTGACCGGAGAGAGAAACAAATTAATGATGCTGGTTTGTTGCATTAGCTGATTGTGCTGGCGTCCTATTTTAGCTCATTGACATCAAGTTATATGACTGCAGATCAGATATCTCAACCACCATTTCTTTTCACAATGACTGATGAACCAATTGTGCCATGGAAGCAATGGAAAAAACTATTGAACAGCTATTTAGGTGCAATTAGTGGAGAAAGGTTTTCTGATGAAGCAAAACGTTTTGTTGTGCAATCAACAAGTATGAAAGCATTTATCAGATTTGCATGGATGGTGGTGTAAGAGTTGCCCTCATGTGTCTGACATGACGGTCAAAGTGCTTGAATCACAAAGTTGAGTGGTCATAGAAAGGCATGCTTTATCCGGGCAAAAATGAACATATTGGGAATTATATACTGAGTCCAAGAAATGTAGCCAAAAGGGGTGAGATTGGAGAGTTGGGAGCATGTTGAGATCAGATAAGAGACTGTGAGATTTGGGGGGGGTGAATCTCAAATTACCCAGCTAAAAAATCAGTGGGCTACAGGGTGGAGGAGTGAGATGACCAAGGCTAGGGATGGACTGTTTCCATGAGGATGAGGGTCAGTACTGATTTGCATTAGGTGGCCCCAAGACTTCATTTGAGCCAGTGGGGGCTACAGGCACTCATTTTGCAGGACCTGCACTTATTTTTCTGTAGCAGCCGCGTACATCAAGCAATAGAGGGAAAGCACAAAAAGCAGAAAGATAAAGCAAGAGAGAAAAATTGTCATGCAGGGAGAAAGCAGGAACCTATAAGATTGAGTTAAAGTGACAGGCAGTGTCTGGTAGTGGATTAAAGACGCATGAGGTGAATTTAGGATTAAATAGCCCTGATATTCAGTTTGCCAACATTAAATTGCACTGGCCACAAGCTTCTGAGCAGACCTTTGGGCACCGGTACTCCTTCACTTACAAATTAAGCACCAGGTGGCTCGCTGTCTAAAGTGGCACAGCAAGTGAAAAAGGATGGGTCGGAATGCTACTCTAAGCAAATGCAATTGGTTAGACTATTTTCAAGCATTCATCCCATCACCTTTTGGGTGATTGAGTGCATGTAATATGGCTGGAAACCTAAGACTGGCACAGCTTTCCAAGTCTACTACTGCCAATGTTTGTGAATTCAAAATGTAGTAAACTTGCACCTATTCAGGGATTACTTGTATGGGTGCAGATTAACTACTTTTTTTGGTAAAACGGTCACTATATAAGTTTAAGATCCCAATTAAAAAAATGAAGAAATTAAAACCTCATGTGAAATGATAATGACAAGAATAACAGACACAGATATAGCAGACCCAACAACCAAACCTAAAATACATTTGTGGGATGTCGCACCCCAAACACCTCCTGAAAACTACACCCCTGCCAGTCCCACCTTGGCATGGTATTTCTCCCTGGGAACTCATGACTTCAGTCATGTGCAACACAATGTCTTGGAGTCCCTGCCCTGGGATCACTTATTTTCTATCAATGTCACACCATGCACTCCTCTTCGTCTCTGCTACAAGGAGCTTTGATGGCAGAGTTGTCAAATCGATGCATGTGGGCAGGGCTCCATGTTTCTAGTCCTCTCCTTTTACAAACAATTTATAAAGTGACTGACAGACCAATGTACTAAGTCTGAGTTACAAATAGAGGAGGCGTGCAGACAAATTAACAAGCCAAGTCAGAACCGAACCATGAGTCTGTCTTGGTTCTAAGAGTGTGTGCACTCACCAAGGCATGAACATGTTTGGCATGTATGTTGTGCAACAAAGATAATGTAAAAATACAATACAATCTGTCTGTTTTTTTTCTTTAACATACAAAGCGTTATACCTTAGTACGTTAAACTATATCACTGTAAAGAAAGACATTCATTAAAACTTTTTAGAAACATTCATGGATCATCCCAAACGACAATGCCATTAGCGACCTAAGAGGAACATCCGCAGTCATGGAAACCCTAAACATGGCGTAGATTCTTATTCTAGATAGAGAAAAATTACAGTCTATGAAATCAAACATAAGAAGTGCTTGCAGAGTCCACAGCCTGAGCTCAAGTATTAAACATTGCACTCATATGTGATAATAAAAAGCAGACTGTGAAATAAAATATTTGCCTAGAATCACACAATTTGGACACGCAGGAAAGTGGGCATTGTTTCCAGGTTCTCTGGTTTAACATTTTGAAGTTCATCCACCCGCTCTCACTCTTCCCCGTTTACATCAACAGTCACTTTTTTTGTCTTTTGTTTTTGGCTCATGGCAAGAAAAACCAATAGAGAAATCAGACGCAGCTCAGGACCCACTGACCCAACTACAATGAAAGTTATGCATTTATTTGGGGGACGGGGATCACACCACAAACGCCCCCTGAAGTTTTGCTCTGGTGTTATAATGATTCTAAGATACAAGAAAAACTCCAAATTAAAAATCCCTATTTTATGGAAATAATTGCATTGTGTAGGGTATAGACCACACTGCTATCTTTGTCAAAGAAATAATAGGCACGAGCAGTGGTAAGGTATGTGCTCTGATTGACAATATGTGTAAGAGTGTAATTGGAGTTGGCAAAGTGAGTCTGCATGAGAAGAAAAAATGTTTAGGTGAGAATAAGATCAGGTGCTTCAAATGTGGTAATAATAGATAGCTTCCATTAGCTCAACGTGTTTTGCAATACATTCTAAATGTAATAGGTGTGGCAGAGGCAGGCATTATGACCTTGTTTGCAGACACAGTAAAGTGAATTGTGTGGAAAAATAACGAGAAGGCTTAAAGGCTATTGTTCTATAAGTGATGGACATAGGAAAAGAAGGTGATGTATTAGTGATGCCTGAGTGTGAGTTATTTTTGGATGGGGTAAGAGTGATAGTTTTGAAATTGCTAGCTTACCGTACACTCTTTTAGGAGCAGAGGCAGTTGTGAAGGATTTTGGTAACAGGTTTGATTATTTGAAGAATACTAATATAACCTCAATGGATATGAAAGAAAGAAAATGTATTTTCTTGGCATGCTCTCCGTGTGTTCTCAATTCTAGAATAGAGAACAGTTGGAAATGATTATTAGGTAAGGAATGATGATTATCTTTTAGAATGGAGACAGCAGAGTGATTAAGGGATAAAGGTGAATCCCAATGTTGAGAGACGTTTGGAAAGTGTTTGAAGATAGATTAGGATTTTTGCAAGCTTTTGAGCCCTGCATTATCACAAAAAAAGGGAATGCACCAGCTCTATTCAAAGTGAGACAGGTGCCAAACATGAAACTGGAGCTTGAACAATTGCTGAGTGTGGGGTCACAGAAGGATTGCATATTCACATTAGGTGGCTCCGTGGTCTTGGGAGCAAATGCAGGGGAAAAAACACAAGTGACATGTATGTTGATCTGTGCAATCACAACAAAAACATCTAGGTTGGTAGAAGCTGCCGTATGCTGAATATTTTTAAGGAATTGGTTTTTCTGAAGATTTGTCCTATTCTTATCACCAGGTCAAAATTAGTGCCAATGCTAGGCATCTTACATACTTTTTTTCTCTTTTAGGCACTCGCATGTGCATAAGTAAGCCATTTGTTCTCAGTCTGGCAGGAGCCATGTTTCATGATCACGAAAGATTCCTTGAAATGTACTCAAACATAATGTTCTTTCAAGATAACATTCTAGTCTGTTGAGTTAGATTGAGAAACATGATAAGACACTGCAGGAATTTTTGAATAAGTTAGAGTTGAGCGGGTTGACAATGAAGATGTTATTTCAGAGTTGGATCGGTTAACTATCTTGGTTATTCGATCCTGAGTGAGGGTATTAACCCCAAATGAAACCTTTTGCTAGTATCAAAGCAGCACTGGTAAAGGATAAGGATGAGCTTATCTCCCTGTAGGTATTATCGGAGTACTATGCACATTTTCATTAGAATCTAGTTTGATTGTTTATACTCTGAGTTGTATGATGAAGAGGGGAATGGCATAGTCTTGGTCAAAAGAGTGTGATTAAGCTTTTGAACTGTACAAAAAGAGATTAGTAAAGTTACTTTGCTTAGCTATATTGATGTAAGGGAAAAACAATTAGTGGCCACCGATGCCACCGAGAGGGCGTGGGAGTGGGGCTGTCCCTGTTTAGTGAAGACAAGGAAACTGTGATTGATTTTGCATCTAGACCATTTAGCGGGACAGCACCAGGGCCATACTGGCCCTAGCGGGCACTGGGTGTTTTCCCGGTGTGCCGCCAGGGTTGGGCCAGTTTTGGGCATCAGGGGGCCGTTTTTGTTACCGGAGCCATCAATATCGTAATAAAATCGTCCGAAACCGGCCCTAGCAAACAGCTCGGCAGCAACCACCCTGCCCCGCAAGGGGGCCGGCGAGCAGTTTGCCAGGGCCCATTTTGGTTCCCAGTCTGCCCTGGACAGCACTATTCACTTACTGAGAAAGGCTTTTGGGTGTTAGTGAGCAACAGTTCCTTTTAGGTTGTCTTGTGGCGGATCCTGTATAGGATCAGAACTCGCCACAAACCATTGGTTCAGACTTTTGCCTGCAAAGGCTCGGAATGGGCCATGCCAAGGATATCAAGTTGGCTAGAAAGACTCAAGGAGTTCAGTTTTGAAACCGTATCTGCTTTGTTTGACGATTATGCTAGGAGACTGACTGTTTTCCTGTCAAAGAAAATGAGGAGACTTTTGAAAGCTTGGATGAGCTTGTTTTAGTTTTTAGGAAGCTTTAGGCCAGAAGAATTTGAAATGGGAGATAATGGCTGCTATTGAACAGGGAAAAATCAAAGGTTTTGTGATGAGAGGTTGGCCAAATACCCTAGAGGTCAGGATAATAAGAATTTTACGTTTTTTGCAGGTTAAGGATGAATTGTGTACTTTGGATTTCAGACTTCACGGTGGTTTAAAGGCTGTTCCTAAAGTTTCACTGAGAGAAAATCTGATCAGCCTGGTCCACAAGAGTCAACTAGGGCAGAATTTGACCACAGCAGAATCACTGAATTGTGTCTGGGCTGACCATGCATCAGCAAGTTGAGGATGTAGTCATTTCCGTGCTTAATTTGTAACACAAACAAGCTTCTGCCCAAACATTCTCTTAGTAGACTGCTTCCCACTTCCACCTCTGGTGTGGCCTACTTTCACCACTGGTGCGGACCACAGAAACCGCTGGCACAGAAAAGTGCTATGGGGCATATTTATGACTTATGTGGTCAGGGCAGCACAACAAGTCACCTTGCTATGCTGGCCTGCATCACAGGGAGATAGCAGGAATGCGCCATATTTGTCAAATACAGTGCATTCCTGTCCTATTTCGTTGCACTGGCACTGTTTTGGCAGCCTAGCGCCAATGCAGGCACCATTGCACCACGGTGCAAGGGTTCCTGTGTTGTAGATCGGATTGTTTTTGTGCAGGAAATGCAGCACACAAAGGAAGAGGAAAAAATGAGAAGAAATAAACATATATCTCCTTGTTACGCCCCTTCTGTGGAGGCATATGTGTTTGGTGCATTCCCAGGTTTACAAGGTCTTGTAAATCTGGGAATGCGTAAAAAACCATGGGAGTTGCGTTAGAACACCCATGCAATGTCCATGGCACACCTTCCCAGGGCAAAGTGACGCAACACAGTGATTTGTGTGTTACTCCAGATTTTTGGAGTTACTCAAAGCCATGAAAAGTGGCTTTGCGTGGCTTCTAAAATCTGAAGTACGGTTTGCGTCGCTGTTGCACCACATTACATTGTGCAACAGCGACACAAACCAGGTGATAAATATGGCCCTAAATGTATCAATTTAGAAATAGTAATCAGAGGTTTAAGCTTTCTTAGATCAGGCATGAACAGCTTGCTAATCTTGCTTGGCATTCTGTTATACATATTCCTACATTCCTTGAGTAGGTTAAGTCAAAGCCAAACGCTCCAAAATGCAGTGAAAATTAGGACTAACTGAAGTACTGAAAAAGGACTGATTATCAGGAGAAATAATTCCATGAACACCTAGCCAAAAATACAGGTGGGGATGTTAGAACGAAAGTAGTAAAATAATGTGACCCATGCATGTGAGGAATTTCACAGTTAAGGCTACAATCACACAATATCATCAAAATGCAGGCAACAGAGCATCTAAAAATGAATCATATTGACGGACAGTGCGTGCCTTGCATCTCATATGGCGTTTGTTCATTAATGTGCATTGCATTCACCTGCTTAAACTCTTCGCCAGGCATTCTGAAAGATGACGTCACAGTGTATAATGCTGGTCATGGAGGAGAGCAGCATAAGGCAAGTCAACATTTCTAAGGAGGGAGTTGAAAATATGCTCTCCTTTGAAAAGGTTGTAGTAAATAAATGATGGTCCAATTCCATGTAGGTTCTGCAGCAGGTATAACAAGTGTCACACAAGCTCTTCCTTCTCTGGACTCATAAGGTCGACGTTGAGGCTCGACTATGACCTCTGAGCTGGCTGCTTCCGGCCTGGCTCTAAGGGGCGCAAGTAAGAATTCCTTACACTGTGCTGGCCGCAGTACAACCGTTGGTGGTTCTGTTATAGGGCGTGTATGGTCCAGAGAAACCCTGGGTAGAAACATTCCTGACCCGTTAGGTTATTGCCGTCATGGTAGTCGTATATTGGTAATTAGGTGGATATCATGTCCAAGTGGATGGGTTTTGAAATGTGGAGTGCTTGTGAAAACTAGGACAGTGATTAATTCTCTTAGGGACAGATGTATCAAAGGGTTTCACCCATTCTGTGCCTATAGGAAAATTTGTTGATGCATATGGCCCTTAGTGAGGAGTTCTGTCGAGGTTGTCAGAAGAGTTGATGTCCGTTAAAGACGTTCAATTTGTCTCGAAGGAAATGTGCTTTTTGATGGCTTTGGAATTCATTGCCAAAGGACTGCCTAGTACCTTCCTCCCTTAACATAACACAACATGTGTATTTACAAAGGAACGTTCATCCAACGGTATATTGGCATAGAATAACAGATGTTTATTGTTACCCAACGGTACTCCTTTTATCAACCTCAGAAGGATGAAAGGCTGAGTGGACCCACCAGGATTTGAACCTGTGACCATGAGGTCAAACACAGGTCCCTATAGTGGATGCATTAGTCCACTAAGCCACCACACCCAGCTCACACAAGGAGCCTAGGGGAGAGGAAGATTAGGTTGTTGAAGGATGCTATTCAGAGAACTATGGGTGCTGGTGTGAGTGTTAAATGTTGACAGAGTCTGGGCCCACAGAACCTTTCTTAATATGAGGCAATGAAAATATCTCTTTGAGTACCTGAGGGAAGAGAGACTGCTACCAAGTTGTTTTCAGTTGAGTAGTAGATGTGGCTTCAAGATTCCTGGAGTCGAATCTTGGAAGAGAACTGCCTGTTTTGAGTTGACTACAGCCAGGATGTTTAGCGGTGTGCTCTTCCACAAATGCAAATAAACTCACCTAGTCCACTTGTGCGTGCCTTGGTAATGTTTTTCTCCTGGACAGAATCGTAAGACCTCAGTGTGTTGTTTACCCATGTTGTTAGTATGTATGTATTTAGAGAGTTTATTCAGTGCCAGCCTTGCCATAAACCAACAGATCATTGAACACAAAGAGTGTGGGCTTCAGATAGGTGGGCTTAACAAGAGGTAGGTACACAGGAGAAGAGAATTCTATAGCGTTGTGGTAGAGAAACTCGATGGCAATTGAGGGGTCATTATGGGTTGATGAGATACTCGTGAGCAGCATCTTTAAAGAAGAGTAGGGGATGGGGCTTGTCAGAGATAAACTGGGACCTTGTTCCAGATTCCCAGGCAGAGCAGAAAAAGGCTTGCTGTTAGGTGTACTGATGGAAGCCATACCATATTGTGATACAAGGCTGAAGCAGGTTCAGGATATTTGATTATGTTGTTGTAGATCATGTATATTGCAACCAAGAGTGTATAAAACACGTTGTGCTGTGGTATACATAATTTGCAGACTGCGAGTCAATGTTTTTCAGTTACTTTGTGTGCCCCCTTATAACAATGATACTGTACCTTACGTTGTCATGCATGATGTGTGAAGTGTGTTTTCATATGAGTGTGATTTGTGGAGTTAGCCAATTCTTTTATTTATTAATTTTAGGAGCTGTCATTGAGTCTATTTTTTAATAAGCACTTTTTTTATACAAGAAATGTACTTTAATGTTTGTAATGTTCTTTGCGCACATTTTATTTCCTTATCCAAGCTCTGTGTTGTGTTCTTATCTTTTATTACTTGTTACACTGTGTGGAATTGTACTATCTCACATAGAATACTTTACTAGGTCATGTAGAATACAGTGTAGTCATTTAGAATGTATTTGTTCAAGTGAGACAGTTATTGCTTGCTGATGAAGCTGCCAGATGTTTGTCCAGCTCTTCAACTGATTAAAGGATTTCTTTAATTAATTTATCCAGTGTCCTTCTTAACACTGGCGACGCGGGGTTGAACAGCTTCGCACCCACGCAGAAGAAAAGCCTGAAGATTACTTTTGAAATTCTCTTCATTTAATCGAATTTTATCGTATTTGAACTCTGAAGAGACTCTTGGATTTTTTTTTGTGTGTTTGTTATTCAACCGCCAGCCATCGTGAATCGTAGTCTTGAAGTGGGTTTTGGATAAAGCGAGTATGGAGAAAAACTAAAGTTTGTAGTGTTGCACCCAGCGGGCGCAACCACTAAGGCCCACATACAGTATTGCAATGATGTTGTCCCTCCCCTCAGGTGTACGTCTAATGGTCCAGCCCGACGTAGTAGCGGAGGGCACGCTCGTAAGTTAATAAAGAGCCCAGGACCCTGGGCTTGGCAGGCAGAGTTCTGACCACCAAAGTAACGACGTGTGGTCTCTGTTTGTTCAGCCCCTGGTCCTGACCAGAACACGACACTGGCGATGAGGTGGTCTCGCCACCCCATCGCGTGCCGCACTCCGCCCCTCCACACCGAGCTAGCTGGCTCCTGTGGCCCCGGCAGCGGGCCCGCTCCGTGTGCTCGGTGCACCACGCCTGCGGAGTGTCCCGGCCACCCCACCCCCTGCTTCGTCGAGCGGCGGCCCAGCCGCGCCGCTCCAACGCCCTGCATCGCGGACTCACCGTTGTTCTCCTTGGCGCCCTAGGCGGGTGACGCCCACCGCCTGAAGCCTGTCTGCGAGCAGCCCGCCGCCTACATCCATCAGACTCGGCCTCGTGGCCTCAGGTGCGTCTCCGCCGCCCCAGCGCCCCAGCCACGCTCCTGCACCCACCTGCTCCTGGCCCCGGCATCACACACGCCCGCCGGGCCTACAGCGCACCTCGGCGTGCATTTCCTCACGCATCCCGCGTGCACCGGTGCCGCCCCTGCCGTTTCCCACGCATCTCGCGTGCGGAGGCCCTGCTATCTCCCACGCATCTCGCGTGCAACGCTGCCAAGTCCCTCCACTGCTGCCTGGAGTCATCTGCAATCGCTCCAAGCGTGCTCCTGGACTCTGCTAGCACACCCCCCGCCCTCCTCGATGGCCATGGCCTCCGTGCCACCGCTAGAGCCCTTTGCGGTCACGGGCACGCCTCCGTCCCAAGCGGCTAAGTGGAGGAAATGGGTGGAACGCCTGGAGAACTACTTTGTGGCGGCGGACGTCGCGGTCGAGCGGCGGCAAGCAATGCTCTTGCACCTGGGAGGGGAGGCCATACACGACATCTCGAACGACGTGGTGGAAGGAGGCCCGCCCCGGAACTACACCACGCTACGCGACGCCATAACGGAATATTTCGAACCATTCGCCAGTGCGGATTATGAAAGATTCCTACTCCGCCAGGCCCGACAGCTCCCAGAGGAGTCGGTGGACGTCTTCTATGCGAGACTCAAGAAGCTAGCCAGCACATGCACCCTCCCAGACGCCGATGATGAAATTCGCGCCCAATTCATACAAGGCTGTGCGTCCTCTAAGCTGCGAGAAAGGGTCCTAGAAACTGACAACATGCCCATGTGCGACATCCTCTCGTTAGGGCGATCTAAGGAACTATCAAAGGCCAGAGCCGCGCATATGGAACCGAAACTAGCAGTTGCAGTCAAAGTAGAACCTGTGTGCGCCATCAAAACCGGTGTCGCCGACACTCGCACGAAGCAAACCCGGCGAGGAAGACAAGTCCCATTTCCCTCATCCCACGACCGCGCCTGCGTATGGTGTGGAGGAGCGACACCCCACAACGGAGCATGCCCGTCACAAGGAAAGATCTGCAGAGCCTGTGGGAAGGCCAACCACTTTGCCAGCGTGTGCCTATCCACTCAGAGGAAAAAGCCCAGCGGCCCGCCCCGGAGGGTGAGACAGATAGAACCACTGCCAAACGCCTCCGCCAACAGCGACATGGACGACGACGAAGCAGACGCAGCCTCCGTCCACGTGGTACGAATGCTCAACACCCTAGCAGCCACGCCATCCACAGAACCTATGTGCACAGTGAATGTACAAGATCAAGCGGTGGCGGCCCTAATTGACACAGGAGCTACAATCAACCTAATGGCAGCCAGCGTATATCGGACATTAGGCACTCCACCAGTGCTCCACCCCACGAGGGTGCAGGTATACGCCTACGGCAACAGTCGGCCCCTACGTCTGTGCGGGGTCTTCCGAACGGCGTTGTCGCACGACTCCAATCAACTACTCACCAAAGTCTACGTGTCTCAGGAGGGATCTGGATTCCTGCTGGGGTGCAGAACCGCCCAGGACCTGGGACTAATACACTTCGCACTCACGGTACAGGCCCACAGCCTCGACCACCTAGTGCTCCAACACACATCGCTGTTCGAAGGGATTGGCTGTTTGAGAGGCCCCGCCATCCACCTCCACATAGATCACTCGGTCACCCCAGTGGCCCTACGGCACCGACGCATCGCGTTCCATCTACGACCCAAAGTGGAAGCGGAGCTGCGAGTGCTCGAAAGAGCCGGGATCATCGAAAGGGTAAGCGGGCCCACCCCCTGGGTTTCGCCCATTGTCGTTGCCAAGAAACCGAAGCAACCGGATGCCGTGCGAATCTGCGTGGACATGCGCATCCCGAATCTCGCAATCAAGAGGGAGCGCCATCTGACACCAACAATAGATGACATCATAGGAGAGTTATCAGGCTCAAAGTGGTTTTCAAAGATGGACCTGAGGTCAGGATACCACCAAATCCCACTACACCCGGATTCACGCCCGATAACGACCTTCTCCACCCATGCCGGCCTATGGAGGTACACCAGACTCAATTTTGGGATATCAAGCGCAGCCGAGGTGTTTCAGAACATCATTCAGAACGTCCTCCAAGGGCTAGATGGCGTGCTAAATGTGAGCGACGATATTTTGGTCCATGCAGCGACCCTGGATGAACATATCCGACGCCTCCAAGCCGTCTTCGCCAGGCTGCAAGAATGGGGTCTGACCCTCCACAGGGAAAAGTGGGAGTTCTTGCGAAAAGACATCAGTTTCTTCGGATACAAGTTCACCGACCAGGGCGTAGGTCCAGACCCTGACAAGGTCAAAGACATCCACGAGGCTCCTGCCCCGACCTCAGTGACCGCCGTCCGCAGTTTCCTTGGGATGGTCACTTACTGCGGCCATTTCATTAAGGACCTATCAGACCTCACCGGCCCCCTCCGTAACCTCACGAAAGCCACAGCCACCTGGGAGTGGGGGCCCGAACAACAGGAAGCCTTCCAGAAAACTAAAGCGGCACTCTCAGCAGACACGACCCTGGCCTACTTCGACCCTCGGAACGAATCTCAGCTCGTGGTGGATGCCAGCCCAACTGGCCTAGGAGCCATCCTGACTCAACTACAACCATGCGGAGAATGGGCTCCCGTCGCGTACGCGAGCAGAACCCTAACGGCGACGGAGCAGCGTTACTCACAGATTGAACAGGAGGCCATTGCCATCTTGTGGGGGTACCGGCATTTCCACATCTACCTATACGGGCACCCGTTTGTGGTAATCACAGATCACAAACCCCTCGTCCCACTGTTCCAAGGATCGTCTTCACGACCTCGCCCTCGCATCGAGAAGTGGGTGCTCCAGCTCCAGGAATTCCAGTTCACGGTGGAGTTTCGGCCAGGCACCAAAAACCCAGCTGACTACCTGTCGAGGCATGCCCGCCCGGTCACTGAAGCAGAAGCAGCAGAAGCTGATGCCACGGAAGAGTACGTCAGGATGATCGTAGAGCGGTCGAGACCTCTGCCGATTTCCCTAGAAGACGTAATACAAGCCACCAAGGACGACGACTGCCTACAAATCGCCATCCAAGCTATCCGTTCAGGAAACTGGAAGCCACTCCAGAGCCCCCCGTCATTCCGCACCCTGGAGGCCCAGGCAACGCTAAGAGCACTCCACCAAGTTCGTAGCGAGCTGTCTATTTCCCCGGAAGGATGTCTTTTGAGAGGCCCCCGCCTGGTACTGCCCGACAGTCTCACACAGCAAGCGGTCCTGTTGGCCCACGGAGCACACCAGGGCATCGTGAAATCAAAAAATCGCATCCGGAACAAACTCTGGTTCCCGGGACTTGACAGGAAAGTGGAAGAGGTCGTCCAGCGATGTCCTGTGTGCCTGGCAACGGGGCTGCCCAACCCCCCAGCGCCTGTAATCACAGAGGAAGGACCGACAGCTCCGTGGGGGCGCGCCAGTGCAGATTTTGGTAGTCTTCCCGGAGGGAAATACATGTTTGTAGTGGTTGATGACTTCTCAAGATACCCCGAAATTGAGATCCTGCCTTCCACTGCAGCCTCTGAAGTGATCCCCAAGTTGGAAAAGATCATCGCAACCCATGGCCTCATAGGAGAATTACGCACCGACAATGGACCCCCCTTCAATGGCTGTGAACTAGCTGAGTACCTACAATCACACCGCATCAAACACCGGAAGATAACCCCAAGGTGGCCTCAGGCCAATGGAGAGGTCGAGAGGCTGATGAGAACTCTAAATAAGACTATCCAGATTGCAATGACAGAAGGCCAGAACCTAGAACTAGCCCTCTTCCAATTTCTAAGAGAATACCGACTGACTCCTCACTGCACCACAGGGATTCCTCCAAGCCGCCTATGTTTCAATAGGGCAGTCATAGACACTCTCCCACACCATTCCACGTGGGCGTCAGCTCCAACTCCTTGCAACCGGTTCATGGAACAGCGAACCAAATCCAACAAGGAAGCTTCACGGAGGAGAAGAGCGGTGGACAGCCCCATTCAAGTTGGCGACCGCGTGCTGGTGAAAGATCGCCATCCCGGAGGGAAGTTCCGCCTCCCTTTCGAGTTAAACCCATGGACTGTCACCAAGGTCAATGGCACCATGATCACGGCAATGAAAGGGAGAGAGACAGTCACCAGGAACGTGTCATTCTTTAAAAGGATCTCGAATGAAGAAGATGATGGGTTCCCCGATTTTGCAGAGCAACACACAAGACCGACTCAAGACCCACGAGAAACAGAGGAAGAGGACGCTCCCGACGGAGAGAAAGTCCCAGAAACAAACTCCGCCACGCCCACCCGCAGCGGGCAAGAACCACAGGTGGCCCAAAACCACCCAGGAACTGTTGAAGCCAAAAGCTCCGAAGAACCAGATCCAATCCCGTCAAGCGAGCGCAGCCAGAGCAAGTACAATCTGCGCCCCTGTCCAAAGCCATCCCAGAAGTACCATGACTTTGTGGCCCGCTGCAGACTGTGAGAGAATCCTAGCTGTAACCCGGCCGTCGCAAAAGTAAGACTGTTCTTTTTTGCATTTGCCACTCTCAGAGACTATGATAGGAAACGTTGATATGTTGTGTTATGTTTATTCTGTTTTTCACTTTGGGGTAAAGGAGGAATGTAGTGTTGCACCCAGCGGGCGCAACCACTAAGGCCCACATACAGTATTGCAATGATGTTGTCCCTCCCCTCAGGCGTACGTCTAATGGTCCAGCCCGACGTAGTAGCGGAGGGCACGCTCGTAAGTTAATAAAGAGCCCAGGACCCTGGGCGTGGCAGGCAGAGTTCTGACCACCAAAGTAACGACGTGTGGTCTCTGTTTGTTCAGCCCCTGGTCCTGACCAGAACACGACAAAGTTAAAACCGTTGCTCCTGCAACCATTCCTGCCTGGCTACGACTGAAGATTAGAATTGTTCAGTGTTGTTGCTGATGTGTAAGGATTTTGAAGGCATTGGACAACATAAGTACAGGCAAATATTTAAGATTATTATTGTCCTAACAGCCTACCTGCTCGTGCCATCACCCCTGCCTTCCCTAGCAACGATAGAACTCCTCCTGCTGGCATTCTTCGGTTTCCGTACTTCATGTGATGACGCTTGCCCTAGCAACTAAAGATCTCCTCTGAACCGCATTCTTTCGGCTTCCGTACTTGAAGTCGATTTGATGCAGGCCACGCTACGTGACCCAACGCAGCAGCCATTTTGGGAACTGATTTTTTTTTTTACACTAGTCTTCCGATTTTTATTGGGAACCTCGCCTGGAAGTCGGAACTGAACAGGACTGTACAGTATTGTTACCGGAGGTAAAAATGTGATCGCATTTGGCAGCAAGTTATTTTTATTATTTATTTACACTACCTTTATAGACTAAATCATTTGTGAGGATCTACAAAAGGAATAAACTTTAAGCAATACTTCTTTCATCTTACATACTTTTACTTCTAATTAAAGTGTGAACTAATAAATAAACACTGCACCATGAGTCATCAATCATACAATATAAACCCTCCTCAGCCATTTTGGGTTTCAGGATCAGAACCTTCATTGAAGTGGCTTGAATGGAAACTTTATTTCATTAATTATATTGATGCACTTGATGAAGAAGGAAAGATGTCAGCTGTTCAAAAAAAAGAAGACTACTTTTACATTCATTAGGTCCAGTTGGACTAAAAGTATATGAGAACATGACTAAAGCTTGCTTTCCTGGTGATTTAAATGTATATAATTTAGCCTTATTCCATTTGGATACATGCTTTGCCCCTAAAGTGTGTATAGGGGTTACTAGATATAAATTATTTTCCAGGAAACAACATAAGGATGAGAGTATTGATCTCTATCTTGCTGAATTGAAAAAGTTAGCGCATGACTGTAAATGTGGTGTTCTTCAGGAGGATTTCATTAGAGGCCAAATAGTCATGCATGCCTTTAACCCGTCTATTCAGGATAGGCTTTGGATTAATGGGGATTCTTCCCTTGATGAAATCATTGCCATTGCACGTAAAGCTGAAATTTCGGGTAGGTGTGCAAGTGTTCTTAAGCAAGATAATAGTTCCTCAGAGATTGTTGGTAAGGTAAATGTCAATGATAAGAAGAAAACCTTCAAGGATAATAGCAGCGTGAGGTTTTACTACAACAAATCCAACCCTAATATGGGGAATAAGCCAAAATGTTATGGGTGTGGCAGTTTGCAACATTTAGCTGATAGTAAATTTTGCCCTGCAATTAAGGCTAAGTGCACCAATTGTGGACTAAAAGGTCATTTTACTAAAGCCTGCAAAAGGAAAATGAGTGTAAAGTTTGTGAACAATGGGGATGATGAGAATGAGGATGATACAGGTACGAATGATACAAGAGAAGAGGGAGATTTAGTGATGAATGTTCATAATAAGTTAGTTTTGAATATCAAAGATACATCATGCATCAACAAACCTATATGTCTCATGGAAATAGGAGGTGTACAGATTAAGATTTATGCTGGCTCGGGTTACCCCTACACAAATTATTAATGAGGAACTTTGGGAATCTGCATTTGTACAAAAAGTTGGTAGTCGGTTATTGGAACCTGATGTCCATCCTGAGGGTTAAGGAGGTGAAACCATCGATCTGATTGGTTATCGATCTGATTGGTTATCGCTGGTTTCTCTTCAGATTCAAATGAAGAGAATGTAGAGGAAAGTTAAACATTGTGAAAAAGGGCCACCAGTTTTAGGTTGGTATGACTAGAAACAACTACATATCATATTGGATCCTAATAGTAAGGAACAAGTTTTAGTAGTTGATGAGAGCAATGTTGCTGGCAATAATATACTCAGAAAATTTCCGAAAGTTTTTAGCACAGATTTGGGTAACTTAAAGGGATGTGAACATAAAATTATTTTAAAAGATGATTTTTCTCCTAAGGTACACAAATGTCGTAGTATCCCTATTTTGGTGAGAGACGAAGTATCCAAGGAATTAGACAAATTAGTTGCTGCTGGTATTATTGAACCAATTGAAGCCTCTAATTGGGTTTCTCCGATTGTCGTGGCAAGACGTAGTAATAGGAAGATTCCTCTCTGTGTAGATATAAGACACTTAAATAACAACATAGTGGTGGATAAATTCCCATTGCCTAAAATAAACGAGATGGTTTCCAGCTTGAACAATTCCAAATGGTTTTCCACCATTGATTTATCCTCCGCCTATCATCAAATTTCCTTAGCACCTGAATCTATGAAGTTGACATTTATCACCCCTTTTGGGTGTTTTCAATATAAACGGATGCCCTTTGGGTTAGCTTCCGCGGCTGCGGTATTCCAACGGTTGATGTTTCATTTATTCAGTAAAGAACAGGGCGTTGTTTTTTTTCAAGATGACATCCTTGTTTCTGGAAGGGATGAGGATGAAAATTTCTTGAGGTTGAGGAAGGTTTTAAGTATTTTAGAGGATAAAAGCCTCACTGTGGAACATTCAAAGTGTAAGTTTGCCCAGAGGAGTGTCACTTACTTAGGCCATTTTTAGATGAGAATGGTACCAAACCTAAACCTTCATTAGTGTCGGCCATTTCTGAGGCTCCTGTACCTACTTCTAAAGATGTAGTGCGTTCTTTTTTAGGTATGACTGAGTTTTGTTCCAAATATGTAACTAATTTTGCAGAAAAAACTTTCAATATTCGAAAACTTAAAAAAAATAATTGTACCTTTAATTGGTCACTGGCTTGTAATGATGATTTTAAAATCATCAAACAAGCCATTGCTAAAGCTGCTGCTTTGCATAGTTTTGATCCTGGAGAAGGTGTCCTCGGTCAGAGTGGTGCTCGGCGCTATCACTGACTAGTCGTGCGCATTTAGAGCGCTTACCTGCAATTTTTAAATCGCCTGTTTTGTATATAATTTATTTTTGTGTTTATTTCCCTTGTTTTTAAAGCGCCGCATCGGCCCCTCGCTTGCACCATAATACATCCTTAAACCCACCGCAGCTTTGCGGGTCCGGTTCCGGGGAGGTGTGGGGGAGCGCCATCTTAGGGTAGTATTGGAAGCTATCTGCCACCATCTTGGAGCGGTTCGGCGCTCATGCACTCAGGCAGCGTCGGCCTACTTAAGGCGGAACTTTCCGCGAGGTCAGCCTGGAGAAGGTGTCCTCGGTCAGAGTGGTGCTCGGCGCTATCACTGACTAGTCGCGCGCATATAGAGCGCTTACCTGCAATTTTTAAATCGCCTGTTTTGTATATCATTTATTTTTGTCTTTATTTCCCTTGTTTTTAAAGCGCCGCATCGGCCCCTCGCTTGCACCATAATACATCCTTAAACCCACCGCAGCTTTGCGGGTCCGGTTCCGGGGAGGTGTGGGGGAGCGTCATCTTAGGGTAGTATTGGAAGCTATCTGCCACCATCTTGGAGCGGTTCGGCGCTCGTGCACTCAGGCAGCGTCGGCCTACTTAATGCTCCACTTCCCGACGCGCAGCGGTGACGCGCAGCGGGTGCGCCTTCCCTGCGCCTGAGTCATGCCAGAGTCCTGCCCGTCTGCGCTCGTCAGCGTCTCGGAGGCGGTCGGGGCAGGACGGCTGGCTTATCTTATATCTCTCCTTTGCTTTACGCCGCTACCTGCTGCCTTAGTAAGTATGCTCTCCTATTCCTCGGCGGACCTCCTTTCTCTGCGTGGTGCACGTGGCACCTGTCATCATGTTTTTCCAGGGGGCCGGGCTCTCAGGAAGGGATGCTCGGAGTGTGGCTGGCGTCTTCCAGATCTGAAGGGATCTTCGCCGGTTATTCCCTCGCTTCACTACCATTGTCTCCTTCTCAACACTAGGTCTTTGAGTTGTTACTCCCTTAACATTTGGAATCTGTTGCGGGAGTCTAATACATCTTGTTTATTCCTCACCGAGACTTGGTTGGGGGAAGGCTCTGCCCCTGATTTGGCTAATGCCTTACCTCCTAATTATAATATCTTTAGGAGGGACAGAGTGACAGGCAGAGGTGGAGGAGTGGCGTTGATCGTGGACAATCACATTTCCTGCACGACCTTTCCTGTAGATAATATTCAGGGTTGCGAGTCCCTAGGTTTTACCCTTCACCTTTCCCCTTCACAAGCTTGCACTGGGACTCTTCTCTACAGAGCGCCGGGACCCCTTGGGTCTTTCTTCGACGATCTTCAAGTGGCACTTTCTGTGCCGTGTCTTAGGTCAGAACAGTGTATTTTACTAGGTGACCTTAATTTGCACATGGACAATAATCTGGATCCAGATGTCATAAAACTTGTTGATATTACGGCTCCGTTAGGGCTGCTCCCTTTTATTCAGGGGCCGACTCATAACAAAGGTCACACCCTGGACCAGGTCTTCTCTACGAGACCGCTCAGTGTGTCTCCTCCGCAGCCTGTCCTGGGGTCCGACCACTTTTTAATTAACTTTGTGTTGGTTTCCACTGCCACAACACGGACGAGGCCTATAAGAGACACCAGGAGGGCCTCTCGGCCTTTTCATCTGATTTCGGCCGACATGTTATCCGAAGCCCTCCACAGTTTCCCTTGTCAACTTTCTGGCAACTTGGAGGAGAATCTTACTCTCTTCCAGGAATGGCTTACGGCCAGACTGGAGGTGTTGGCTCCTGAGAGGAGGGCAAAATCCATTGAGAGGCGTAGCTCCGCCCCATGGTTCACTCCTCATCTGAGGGCCTTACGACAGGAGTGCAAGAAGGCCGAAAGGGCCTGGCGGCGAGCCTATGATCCAGCTGAGAGACTGCAATATAGAGTGGTGACGAGATCATACCACAGGCAGATCTGGGTTGGGAAAAAAGCTTATCTGGAGCGCAGAATAGATGAGGCCGATAACGCCAGTAAAGAGATTTTTAGAATTGTAAAGGATTTTATCTCTCACTCCCTAAACACTCCTTCTCATTTGCACTCAGAGATTTGGATAAATCAATTAGCTGAGTTTTTTGTTCACAAAATCAAATCCATTCAGGATTCCTTTCCTCCTACCTGCTCATTGCCGGCCGTCAGCTGTCTGTCTTCCCTGCCTCTTCTGGATGGGAAGGGTCCCTTTCTTTGCGAATTTCCCCCTATGTCCCTTGCCATTTCTTTAGACCTTTTGTCTCGGTTGAAGTCTGGCTTGCCGCTGGATCCATGTCCGGCGAAGTGTCTGGGGAGAGTGGCGCCAGTTCTTAACACCTTACTGAACCCACTTCTTAATGCCTCTTTGTCCACTGGTGTGGTTCCACAGGCCTGGAAATGTGCCTTGATTTTACTGCTGATTAAAAAGCCTAACCTGGATCCTCTCATTCATGCGAACTACAGGCCGATCTCTCTCCTCCCTGCGCTGGCGAAAGTGACCGAGAAGCATGTGCATCGGTCGATCTCCAATTTCATCGAGGAGAACGACCTTCTACACATGTCTCAATCTGGCTTCCATGCTAATTTTAGCACGGAGACTGCCCTTCTCGAGGTCACCGACGCCATCAGGGAGGTTTTAGATTCTGGAGGTAAGGCCATGTTGGTTATGCTTGACTTGTCAGCGGCGTTCGACACCGTTCCCCACAAAGGCCTCCTTTTAAGACTCTGGGAAATTGGCTTACGTGGGACGGTGTTGAGCTGGTTTAAATCTTTTCTTACCGGCCGCCGGCAAATGATCTGGGCGCCCCCTTATTCTGCCGATATGTCGCCGCTAGAGGTTGGGGTGCCTCAGGGTTCCATTCTAAGCCCCATGCTTTTTAACATCTTTATGGCCCCTCTGGCGGCGGTGGCGGAATCCTTCGGCGCCCAGATCATATCCTATGCTGACGATACCCAGCTTCTGTTCACGTGTGACAGGGGCGGGGTTTTGGACGGCACATGGATTAGGGACTGTCTAGGTGCTGTTTTCGAGTGGTTTTGGCGGCATGGCCTAAAATGCAACTCCGACAAGTCGGAGCTGCTTTTTTTTGGCAGTGCCCCTGATTCCGGTTGGAAGGCCTGGTGGCCACAGGATATGTTTCCCCCGGACAATGTCTCTCTTAAGGCGAAAAATCTTGGAATTCTGATTGACTGTGACTTATATTTTAGACCCCATATCATCGGGCTTTCAGGGAAATGCTTTGGCATTCTCAGGATGCTTAGGAAGTTTCTTCCTCTGTTGTCACTCCACCACAAAAAAACCATCGTGCAGGCCCTGATAGGGTCGCGTTTGGACTATGCGAACGCCCTCTACTTGGGTCTACCTAAATATCTCTTGACCCGCCTGCAAGTGGTGCAGAACTCCGCGGCTCGAGCCATCTTTGGGCTCTCGAGACGGGCCAGCGTCGCTGAGTTACTCAAAGCATTACACTGGTTGCCCATCTCCAGGAGAATTTTATTCAAAAGTCTGATCTTGGTCTTTAAAGCCCTTCATGGCGTAGGTCCCAAGTACATCGGGAAACGTCTATCTTTCTACGTGCCTAGCAGGGCTTTGCGGTCAGCTTCTTTGGCTAAAGTGGTTGTGCCTGTCATCAAGCGTTCCAGAATAGGAGGCCGGTCATTCCGGTATCTGGCTCCGCGGGGCTGGAATGAGCTACCTTTGTTTTTAAGAAAGGCTAACAGCCTTCTCGCTTTCAGGAAAGAACTGAAAACTTGGCTTTTTGTTTAATATTAGTCTTGGTTTTTTTCTTAGTTTTTAGCTGTTGTGTTGTCAGTCTGTACTCAGTTCTCTTCGCCAAAGCGCCGGGATGCTCTTTTGAGTAGCCGTGCGCTATAGAAGAAAATAAATAACATAACATAACATAAAATCCTTCCCTTGACAGTATTATCACCACTGATGTCAGCAATAAGGGACTTGGTGCGGTCTTGTCACAGATAGACAATCAAGGTAAAGAATGTATAATTGCTTATTGTTCAAGATCCTTGTCACCATGCGAAGAAAAATATCCTATAATAGAGAAGGAAGCGCTTGCATGTGCTTGGGCATTAGAGAATTTCAAGTCTTTTATTTGTGGTAAGAGGTTTACCCTCCGTTGTGACCACAAACCTTTGGTAACGATTTTAACAACAGAAGGTGCCATCACTGCTTCAGCAAGACTTGCCAGAATATCCACGAGGATGCACAATTTCATCTATAATGTAATTTACGTTCCAGGTAAAAATAATGTTGTTGCTGATTTTTTATCGAGAATGCCTGTTATGCTTGAAGAGTGTGAGGGTAATGAATGGAATGAATTACAAGTTGCTTTCGTTCATGATGAAGATTTTTCAGCCATTGATAGAAAAGAATGGGAAACGGAATATGAGAATGATCTTCTTCTCAAGTCTGTATTATCATTTGTTATAGATGGGTGGCCTAAAAAAAGAGAATTATTGAATGTCTCTAGTAGACCTTTTTGGGAGGTAAGCTCGGAGTTATCTCTTTCTAACAATACTTTGTTAAGCGGTGGAAGAATAATCCCTCTTGAAAAATTATGCAAATGCATCATTGAGTTATGTCATGAAGGGCATCCTGGTATTATCAAAACCATGGCTATTGTTAAAAGGTTATTTTGGTGGCCTGGTTGTGATTCCCAAATTTAAAAGTTGATGCGAGATTGTATTGCTTGCTCTTCGTCTGATAAATCTTTGCACACTTTACGTCCACCAATGTCCATTAGGTTATTACCTAATAATCCATGGGAAACCATTGCAATTGACAATATGGGACCAATCAGTAATAATGATGGATCTCATTGTTTTCTCATGGTCATTATTGATTTATTTTCTAGGTGGCCTGTTGTTAAAAGGGTGGAAAATGTGGACGCTGATTCTGTTTTACAATTTCTAGATGAGACATTTACGCCTGAAGGTATTCCTTCTTGTTTACTCTCAGATAATGGAGTACAATTTCTCTCTTCCAAGGCTAAATGTTATTTAAAAAAATTGGGGATTATACATAAAACAACTTCACTTTATAATCCTCGTGGAAATGGAATGGTGGAGAGGTTTTATAGGGTTTTTAAAAATTTGATTCGGTTATCTCTTAAAAATAATTTGGACTGAGTTACTCAAATAGGGAAAACTGTATGGAATTACCGTGTTACTGTGCATAATTCTATACAGGTTTTTCACCTTTTATCCTCATGAAAGGTAGGAATCCTCGTACTAAAGCTATTCCTACATGGTTATTTTCAAACAGTGTGCACCCTTGGTCAAGGGATGAAGTTTGTTCACGTATGGAACTTATGCACAATAGAGGCAAATCGTATTATGATACAAAACATGGTACGAAGGAAGTTCCAATTAATATTGGGGATTGGGTACGAATTAAAAAACCTGGTTGGATTTGTAAAGGAAAATTCGCTTTTTATGAACCTACTCAGGTAGTAGAGGTGTTACTTAATGCTGTAAGAGTCAAAGATGGTAAGGTTTTGAATTTATCAAGAATTGCAAAGTGTAAACCTGTTGTTTCAGAGTCCTTACCCAGTGTTTCAGAGTCCTTAACTAGTCACAACTGGATGCCAGATGATTTCGGCATTGAATGTCCTCATACCTGATCTGATTTTCAACCTAATGAGGGTGTTTCTGCACACCATAATCTTGTATCTGATAATGAGGTTAATGAGTCCAATACTTCTTCCATAAATGGAAGGTTTGATGTTTGTAATTCTTCAAGGAATGATGAATCTGAAGTTCTTCGTCATTCATCAAGGAGGAGGATGGCTCCTTCATGGTTGAAGGATTACATTGTTAGTAACAAATAATTACCTTGTATAAATTGTTTAACAACATTTTTACTTCATAGGTTGTTATGATATTGCTAATGTTTTTTTTAAATTATTTTTTGTTTTTTTATGTCGGATAAAAGGAAGATGTGTTGTGTTCATATCTTTTATTACTCGTTACACTGTGTGGAATTGTACTATGTCACATAGAATACTTTATTAGGTCATGTAGAATACAGTGTGGTCATCTAGAATTTATTTGTTCAAGTGAGACAGTTATTGTTTGCTGATGAAGCTGCCAGATGTTTGTCCAGCTCTTCAACTTATTAAAGGATTTCTTTAATTAATTTATCAAGGGTCCTTCTTAATACTCTGTCCTGCCTAGCTCTGTTCTAGCTCCTCAGCTAGGCTCCAGCCAGGACCTTGCACGCCTTCTGGCGCCAGGATAACCCCCGGGTGACATGCGTGCCCTACAAATGCCTTTAACTCAACATATCCTGAAAATAATTTGTCTGAAAATTCTAGTTAACCATATGCTGTTTGGTATTTACCAACTAGTAGGCATTTCGCTCGTTTATCATGCCTCCAAACTAGCTCTGAAGATGGCCCACTTAAAAAGGCCTTTACATCACAACAACAACTTCACCCCAATAAGGAATTGAACCCCAAAAAATATATTTTGCAATCCACTTAAGCCACTACGTGACACCAAGAGTCCTCCTAGCAAAACAACTTCCTAATGCTGCAGAGGGTGAGAAGCCCTTGCCTTACAAAACAAATAAACAAATTATATAAATTTTTTCTTGACTTGTCCAAAATTAGCGATTCACCCACTATGCAGCATCATTTTCTGGAAGGATCAGAATATTTTTTTACAATGTGAGCTTTCTATTGAATACAAACCCATTGGTTTGGCGCTTTGCAAGCACGTCTAGTATTAGGTTAAAACCATATTCCTAAATACAAGATTGTATTTTGTCTGTGCATATGGCAGTTTGTACAGCAAATTCACAACTAACATTTGTGCGTTCGGGGTCGATAAGCAAACATTTTCCAGGTGGAGTGTGTAACCATCCCATTTTGGATGATTCAGGACGATCCTTTTATCTCCTACCTGATTTCTTATCCTTTGGGGTTCATGGTGTGTAGTCGTTCACTTGTGTGTGCTCCATTGCTAACACACAGCATTCTCATGTCTAATAAAAAAATATGTAGGTTAACTCATATTGCAAGCTTATGAATCATTTGATGAGCAATCAGTATATGAGGATGTTAGTGTTTTTTGTTTGGATGTTGTGTGTTATACTGTCTTATGAATGTAGAGATCCATCAAGTAGAAAATTAATTTTAACATTGTCACATTTTGATAATTTCCACATATTTAATTCATAATAGTATACATCTTTCACAGTATTTCTTCCATGTTCAAGTTTTCAATTTTTTTTCTCCAAGTTTTGCACATCCGTTTGGCATGTGTTCCAAACATCTTTCAGCCCTACTCAGCAGCAAGTATGTCATTTTGTTTGAAGAGCTTGAAAAGTCGACTTCCATTCTTGTGCTATTTTTGACTCTGTGTAATGAAATGCAATGAAAATCATTAAGCATGAACCCTTTGGATCCAGCTAACTTCCAAATAATTTATGTGGGTATCGATTCCCAACCATTTTGAGTGTTCTATTTTTCATTGAGTAATAATTGTTCTCCAGGGCGATTGGATGTTGCTGTCTGCTGCAAAAGCATTGGTCTTTGCAAGGACAATAAAGATTGACTTTTGCAATGACTCATGATTTGCAGACGTTTTAAGGCTACTCACAATCACAGGTACTGCAAGTAAAGCTGTGACAAGGCCACCTCCATAGTATTAACTCGCAAATGTCTTTTTTGTATTTTAAGGTGATTTCAAGACATTGAACAAGTGCTAGAATCACATTTTGGTTTAATCTCTTATTTAAAGATAAGTTCATGTAAGAAATTTTGAAAAAAATATTTTAAGAAAAAACTACCACGTGTGTATGTGGGCATTCATTTTTTAATGATGTTCTTCATACCACTTTATTGTAAACAATTGGTGGCAGAGCATCACTAAAAAACATTGTCACCCACACCAATGATACTCTTTTTATCAGCTTATGAAAGATGAACGTCTGAGCAGACCCTCCAGGATTCAGAGCTGTGATCGTTGAGTAATACACAGATCTCGGATCAGAATGCATTGATCCACTGATGTGTCATAATTCCTGTCAAAATGTTAGTTTTACAAATATGCATAGGTATAATTATTGGATGACTCGACTTTCTGTACTTTAAGTTAGTAAAATTATATTACTAAGCCACAGACATTTGTTTCGAAAAAAACACACAGTTGAACATAAAAGACACCATACAAGTGAAAAACGAAGGTGGGAGGTTATTGCTTCCTAGTTTACAAAGGCACAGATCCTCTATGTCTCACACACTTTGGGGATGCTTACGATGTCGGTGGGACCGACACTAATGTGCCGTCTTTACGATGAGGTCTGTCAGACCACATTGCTCCAGGGACCAACCGACAGCTTACGACGGGCTCGAAAGCCCGTCGGAAGGTCGGTCGGGTGGCATTCCTCACAATGGAGACTGTGTCTTCTCAGACACCGCTTTGGGGATTACGATCCACCTTTCCGCCAGCCTACCTGATGGCCGGTTCCTTTACCGCTACGATGCCAGTCAGACGCTCGTCATCGCCATCGTAATCGGGCCCTTTGTGCCTAATCAGATCACCCATATTACATGGTAAACACATAAATCCAGATAACTACAGAGCATTTATAGCACAAGAAATATCATGAAAGAGGCCAATATTTGTTGGACGTTGCTTAAAGGAGTAATGCAAATTCCAGATTACAAAATAAAGGGGCAATTCACTAAGATTTTTCACCAAGTCAAAAATCCATGCATTTACACCTAACATTTGCATTAATTTTAGACTATTGCAAATGGTAATGCCTCTGTGTATCTTTAAAGTGACTCAATTATTCTGAAGGACAGACAATCCGCAGAAGCAAGTAATGGAGATGTATATTTAGTGAATTATTTTTCCTTTCATCACCACTTATAAAATATTTTTTCAGTTGGAGAAACTCTTTCTCTGACCAAGAAATGTGAACTCATGTTCTCACCCGGAAGGCACACTCCTAACTTTTCAAGGAGTAGTATAGATATGTTTCCTCTCTGAAAATGGTTCTATAAAATGTTTCTGGATACTGGCAATGTTCCAATTCAGGGTCAGATTACTAGTTGGAGAGAGCCGCATCTCCATCCGCCCAATTACATTTGGCCTTGTGTTTCTACCTCTGAATTTTCAATCTACTTCAATACCAGACACAATTTTAATTGCCAAAAATGTGTCCAGTAAAATCAATGCAATTTGGGTGATGAGCACATGGGTAGCATGCGCCTTGGCTAACCTACCTCCTAGGGGAAGCATGGCACAGTCTCCTACCTGGGCAGTCTGCCCTTTCCCCTCAAGAGCCTCCCATCCTCCTACCACTCCCTGCTTTGCATATACCCATCACTTCCATTTACAACCTGCTCAGAGAAGATGGCAAATAGGAACATTTATCTGCACAAACTTTGAAATTATATGTCCGGAAAAACTGGGTCTGCATAGTTACTCCCCATTCTGTGGGTATTAAAATCATAATTGTATAGGCTTGGTGGTTTATTTTTTAATGATACGAATATTTAAGGGTGAATAGTTTTCACCCTGCCAGTAACATCCAACGCTTAGATGGGATACGAGTGTGTGTGTGCCATGCATGAAATATAGGTTCTCACAGCACTTCTCTATCCACCCTTTACCCAAATCTGAACCCAAATCTACAGTTACAAATAGCTACTATACTTTTCGCTTTTCCCGTCTTAAGTGGAATTTGTGGCCATTAACTCCTGATTGTTTGAATCAGAATTTGGAACTTCCACCTCCAAATTCAACTTCTGTATGCCTAAAATTAGTCTTTTATTGAGCATGTTGCTACATTTGTAAAAAGTGGGCCCTTCCTTTGACATGCGTCTACTTAACCACTCCCATTCTCAAACTGAACATCAGGTAATTTGAAGGTTCCACCTTTTCACTTCCGCATGTGGAGCAAAACATTTGCATTTTGGCCTAGGTCAGTGTGCACTTGCAGAAATCTTCTTGTTTTTTCTTTTTTACACTTCTTAGCCTGCAGTCTGATAGTATCCTGGCTGTAGTTGTGCTGAGATCGACCACAGGTGGTGAGCTTGTCTGCAAGATAAGCAGGGGTGCTGGTTGTGATAGCTTTGCAACTGATGCAGCGGGTCAAGAAAATTATGTGGGGCGGCAAAGGGGGGTGGTGGCCAATGTAGTTCGATCAGGTTGTGGGTGATGTAATCCTATGTCTTCAGGCACTGAATTAAATGTGCTGCAACACGCAGGATGTCCCTAATGGCTGCAAGTGTAGAGTCTAGGATGCAATGGAGTTGGGCTTGAGCACCATCCAGATGCAAGAGTATGAGGGATTGAACAGCAGTTCTGAAGTCGCTTTCTGGAAGAAATAGTTTGGCTTTCTTTAGAAGATAGAGCTGGTACTAGGACTTCCTTGTTTCTTTTTGGCAATGTGTTCCATGAGGGTGAGGTTGGTGTCCAGGGTGAATCTAAATGGCTTGGCATTAGGTAATGGTTGGGGTTTGAAAACATCAAGGTTCATGTCATTGAGCCAGGTTTGTGTTGTACCTTATATTTTGTTCTTGGCAAATAACAAGACTTATGTCTTGTTTGTGGTTAGCTTCAGGTAGCTGCTGGACATCCAGATCTGGATGATGTAAAAGCTGCACTGCAGGTAGGCCCGGTTTTAGCTTTGATGATGCCTTGTGCGATTTTCTTTGTTGGTGACCCTCGCATGACATTTTTCTGCACTGATTTCCTCACTGCCACCCTCCATCAATGCCCGTCATTTATTCCTAGCCCTCGATCACCTTTATTTAATTTCCTTTATACCGCTACTCATCCAAATGTAGGGTGTCATAGTGCTTTGCACACACACACACATATTGTAGAGACAATGAATCATGCAATTGTGTAAATCAATGAAGAATAATTGTTAATAAAGTAATAGGGACTACAAGTTGTAGGAGTTGCATGCTATCCTTACTGTCAGGCATTACATGTCAAGAGGACTTGGTCTCGTGAAACACAAACTCAGGATTGAAAATGTAATGAAATGATTGAGGCTGTCCATGCTAAAGAGCACTTTAAGCTATAACCTGTACATATGCCTTGCACATTGCTTGCAGCGCTTTTATGTCAATTCATAGCTCACTGTGGCATTTTAAAAGGATTGGAATTTATGAACTACAAATTGCAAAATTATCTCTGTACTAAAGCAGTAACCCACTGAGCTATCTATATACAATACAAATGCGTAAAATGAATAGATAAAATTGTAAATCCATATACACAATGTGGAAGGGAACATAAGATGCCGGCAGCCTCTCACTGGTGTCTCTACAGTTAAACTAGTGGGGATATATGGCCCAGGTATAAGTATTCCTAGCACTGCATTTCGTATTTTCTGTGACATGAAAAATAAAATACAAGAGCACAGAATTTCTAATTTATATTTGTCACTCAGCACTGCGGTGTAAAATTGTGCAAGCTGTGGCACTGCCCTGTGCCTGCTGACTATAGGTCAGTAATTCTCAGCCACTAATGCTTTTCTATGCCTTCGCACTGGGAAATGCAGCCCATGTAGAGACGATTAGGCATATAAAAAAAGCACTCATGATTTCGCTACATTGTGCGCGAATTGCAGTACGAACAAGCAACATATTACCTGCTTCAGCACCAGCCACCCTGGGTCAGCTTGCAGAGAGGATAGCGCCTCAAAGTGCACAATTTTACAGCTCACCTTCTGAGTGACAAATTTACATTGGACATGGTGTTCTCTTGTTCTTCTTTAAACACCTCCACACAGTCTGATATTAGGTGCTCTTCCTCGGTAATAAAACCATCTCAATTATCTTATTCCTTCCTCACCCCAGACAGTTGTTACCTCTCGGTGTACTGATGTAGCCAATTTTGCTCTCTACTGAAGAGGGCCCTCCTCTTGCCACCTCCCACGCTGCTGAACCCGGAGCCTAAATTGCCATGTGTGGCTCCCCCGGGGCTTTACAACTAAAGGAGATAAAAGTGATTTAAGAGGGTGCGATGGTCAATCCTGGGACAGGAAAACAATCAGATCTACATGGTTCACAGGCCTTGCTGCCTGTCTTCAGCAACTACCCACTTGGTGCTCTGTGCCCCACAGGACTAACTGCTTTGCTTCAATCAAGAAAATAAAAGTGCAGCCTGAAGCAGTCAGAATCCTTGTCTTTATCGCACCCTCCCGAGCTTGGCACAAGGTGCGGTGGCACAGGTCGCACCTCCTAAAGAGGTCAATGGGTGCAGGCGCTGGATTTCTGAAGCAGAGGAGACTTTCAAGTAGAGTTGTGTATCATCTTGTAAGATAGTGAGGTTTCTGGTTGGCACAGTATACTCTTTGTCGAAGCAGGAGCCTCAATCCTAGTCAGGGTAAGTAAGATACACACCCTAAATAAACCTGTGGTCATCCTCTGCTAGTATTTATGCAAACTTTAATTACAGTACTGCAGTAAAAACACCACAAAAAGACCCCACACCAGTTTGGAAAAATAGAGAACATCAGTTTGGGTAAACAAGACCAAAACAACAAAAATCGAACAAGTAGAACTTGAGATATACAATTATAATGATTAAATGCAAAAACAGTGCTTGGAAGTAACTAGCGGTCAAAAGGTTACTTCAGTTCGCCAGGGACCGGTACAATCCAAAGTGCAGGCAGACTGGCAACAGAACACATGCAGGGCCAGCTGAAAAAGTGCCTTGTATGGAGCAAAGCGGTGACGTCGAGAACACAATGTGTTGGTCTTTTCACGCAATCAGATTGCATCCAAGTCGAGCCTCTCAGGCTGTGTCGAAGGATCGGTGCTGCATCTTCGTTGAGCCTCAAAGATGGTGTTGAAGGATCAGCGCTGTGTCATCATCAAAACTCACAGTCGGGACCCGCGTTGTCATCGAATCGGCACGGTGTAGGCGTCAGAGGACAGAGGGATCCAACTTGGCTCAGAGAGGAGTAGAACTGGCAAGAACCCCTGCAGTAGTGGGACATTGCCAATGTTCAAACTCCCTAAGCAAGGAAGTCCATCAAGGTATTGATTAGTCCACCCTGGCTTTAGGCTGGAGAGGGATTGAGTTGGATCTGGCCCCTTCTCAAGGGTCACCCCAAATATTCTGACATTCTCCACCTCTTTTTGCTGAATTCGTTTTTGTTATTTTAGGATTCTGGGCACTTTGTCACTGCTAACCAGTGCAAAAGTGCCAATGCTCTGTACTTTCAACATGGAAACATTGGCTTAACCACAATTGGCATATTTAATTTACTTGTATTTCCCTAGTAAAGTGCATTATGTGTGCCCAGGGGTTGTAGATTAAATGTTACTTGTTGGCCTGCAGCACTGATTGTGCTACTCTGCTGTGTTGGTCTACTGCCTGCTGCTCCTTGCCTTGGAGTGAGAGGGATTGGACCTGCTCTTTACATCCTTGAATCCAAGTTTCTCCAGGGGCTTGTTGGCTTTTCTCCTATTTTCGGAAGTCTCAGGAGCACAAACGACTTCTTACAACACTCCTAGTGCTGCTGGACTCTACCATTTGTAAGTTCTACCATTACCTGAGGTGCCCCCTCTAGACCTGGGCCTCAGAAGTGGGTTCTTCAGCTGTTTTCTTATAAGATCGAAGCAGTGACCCCTTTGCACCATTCAGGACTGATGCAACACATCTGCATATTGGTGAATCTTGAAGCTTTTATGTGTGAGTAGAGCTCCAAACAGCTCCATGTATAGGATGAAAAAGTCAGGAAACAGTATGGAGCCATGGGGGACACCAGAGGTAGGAAAAGCCCTGTGAACAAACTGATGTAGTGTGGGATGGTCGGAAGAGAACCAGTGAAGGGCATTGTTTGTGAATTCCATACAAGACTTCAGGGTGCGTATGATAGTGGGATGGTCAACTGTGTCAAAGGCAGCTGAGAGGTCCAGCAATATCAGGAGGCAGGGGTCATCTTCATCTGTGGTCATGAGGGCATTGTCTACGAAATGTAAGGTTGCGGATCTAATGACAGACTGTGGTTATGTACTACCTGGCACATTTTCTCTCGCAACTAGTCCACCTATTTCAGAGAACAACACTGAATGCCCATTTTGGGTCTCCATAAAAAAGGGTCAGTTGGTAATGCTGTATATTGACAGACCCCAAAATGCTAACACCTGTCTGCCTACCGGCAAAACAATGTGGTAGGCCTGGGAACAGATTCATAAGTTATTGAGAATGAATGAACAGTCGCATCGGGATGCACAACTGCGGTCCAATTTGGGTATTTTGGGTTGGCCGGTAAATGGCCGATATGGGACCGGGCCAGATTTTGGACAAGAGGAGATCTCTGTGGTGGTGATGGGTTCCCCATATCCTTTGAGGTTCCAAAACAATACTACCAACTGGGACACAGCCTGAAATATACTCTCAGGTTCGTCCCTATGGTGCCTCCTGGCACACCCATTCAGAAATACCGCCAGATATGGGGAACTGCACTAGCAATGTGGTGCACAGTCAGAAATTTTGGTCTACCACGATCGCACCCTAAGAGAGGCCAGATAACCATTCATGTATCTTAAGGTCCTCTATAACTGGAATAGTTCCCAGTGCAAATTCAAACAAGCTTGATTGGCATCAGACGACCTTTGCTGGTGCTCCGCACCCCAAAAATGTCACATCTTACACATTCTTTGGTCATGCTAGCACCTACATACATACTTGAGAGATATTTGACATAACTTACATTACATTGGCTTCTGCCATTTTGTGGAATCGCCCAAATTCATCTTACACATTATGTCAGATGCTGAGTATGCCCCATTTCATTGGATGAGGTGGATGACGACAGCCTTAATGGTGGTTAATATATGTATTCTCTGACACTGGATATTATCCATTATACCTTTGCACATTGAATGGACTGCTGGGCTCCTTAGGCTAGCCACCTATGAAAGGCATATTTACAACCTTCAGGATTGCCTTACCTTAAATGAGCAGATTGGGGGCCCCGTTCTTCATCTCACTGACCCTCTGGACACACACTCATAAACGTGGTCTGGGGCCTTTTGATGGTGCCTCACTGGGACACTAGCTAGGGGCTGCAGGCTGATGGCCTTGGCTCCCTCCATCAAATAAGGTGATAGTACCAGCTAACAGCTGCCTTATGCCCCTCCCGGATGCCCTATTTGATGGCACTGCTATATTCAGCTACTTTGGGGTAGGCATCATTGAACAGAGTTCCCATATCTAGATGTTTTGATCACAATACGCTGGTCTATACTACTATGCGGAGGTGACAAATTAGGAGGGGACTCAGATTACATTTATTTTAATTTCAGTTTGTCCGTTTAATTCCAAAATGTCCTTTTAAGAAAATAGGTAAGACGTATGATGTTGGGAGCAGATGATTTACTGCTTACTGGTTATTCTTTAAAGCCTGCAGTTATACTATAGTGTTTTGTTTCACAGCAAATGATATTATTTACATTGAGATGTTTTCCTGCCTGCTCTAGCTAGTTTTTTTCTGCACTGGAAAACAATAAAAAAAGTAAAAAAAAATAATGACAAACGGGTTGTCGTTCAGGAGGTAGTTAGCATTGATGTGGTCCTGGAGTTGAGCACAGAATTATTTTTCAATGATCTTGCTGATAAATGGTAGGTAATTGATGAGCCAGTAATTGGTAAGGTCATTAGGGTGTAGTATAGGTTTATTTTGGAGTGGGAGGATCTGGCCTGTCTTGAAAGGTACTGCGAAGATGCCTTGAGTGAGGGAGGCATTGACAATGGTAAGTAGGAGTAAGAGAGCATCTCCAGAGAGAGAGAGAGTAGATGAAGAATGATGGTAAGAAATCATCTTCATGAGAAGTGCCTTCCAGGGAATTGAGTATGTCAGTGAGATCTGGGAGAGGTAGGGTTCAGAAGGCTAACTATTGTGGGATTCTACGGAAAGGGGTGGATCTAAGAATTGAAGTAGGCCGGTGTCAATGTGCTGTTGTATCTTCTGGGGTTTTTTCACATAAGGATGGGTAGATGGAATTGCACTTTTCTGTGGAGTGAGTAATAGATGAGTCCGGCATGGGGTTGATTCAGGTCTTGATTGTCTTGAACAGCGTTCTGCTTCTGTTGATGGCTTCATTGATAGCGTTGGTATACTACTTTGCTCTGGCTGATTTCATGAGCTGTCTGCGTGTTGAGCTGAGGGCTTTCAGTGTCGAATGGTCCTCGGAAGTGATGGAATTTCCACACATAGCTCCAGTATGGTTCAACATACACCAATATTCTGAGCATTAAAACCATAGTTGAAAATGTGAGACACCATAATAGGTCTCAATTTTAAAAGGTCAAGCTACTGTGGCAATGTTTTTTCAAGATGCATGAACATGTATGACCATCATTCACAAAGATTTGATAAGAAATTGGAAATCTACACATCATGCATTTACTCCTATCATTTGCGTAGATTTCAAATTAAAGCATATGGCAGTGCCTCAGCATACCTCTTAAACTGCACACCTGTTCTCAAGGACGGACAATCCACTGGAAAAAATATTAAAGAAATGCATTAAATGTGATGTGTCACATTTTTGTCCTCCACCTGGAAAATATTTTTCTCAATTGGAAAGACCCTCCTAACTTTTTAAGGCATAGCTGAGATGTTTTTCCTTTGTGGGATTAGTCCTAATAAATATTTGTGGATAACTGCAAAACTTCTATTTAGGCACAAATTCAAAATTGTAAGTAGCAATATTTATTTATTTATTTATTTATTTATTGATAAGTCTTATAGAGCGCACTGTCGCCTTGCAGGCATCCTGGCGCTGATGCTCCATGAGAAGTGAGGGAGAGGGGAGTCAGGAAGGAACCAAAGAACTCAGCCAATGGGGAACAGCCAGGTCTTCACACATTTTCTAAACGGGAGAAGTTTGTCAACTTGCCTAATCTCCCAAGGTAGACTGTTCCAGAGTTTGGCCGCAGCCACCCTAATGGATCTTCCTCCTGCCCTGACTTTCTTGAATCTAGGAATTCTCACCAGCCGGGCTGAGGAAGAACGAAGCGCCCTGGAGGGGGGGGGGGGCCAGGCAAATTTAGATTGCAATGCTCTAGGGCCTAGTCCATGAAGGGCTTTAAACACAAGGCAGAGAGACTTAAATTGTACTCTCTTCCTGAGAGGAAGCCAGTGGAGTTCAGCCAGAGCTGCCGATGCAGACGCTCTTCTAGGCCAACCCAAGGCCATTTTAGCATCCGCTGATTGAATTCTTTGCAGTCTATCTAACAGAAAGCTGGGGGACTCAAGTAGGAGGGCGTTACAATAGTCGAGTCTGCTCAAGATTGTACATCTGGCCACCAAAGCACGAGCGTGGGTCGGTAATAGTGGCATAATCTTGCGAAGGGACCTAATCAGGGCAAAGCAGCAAGAACCAGTATTCGCAACCTGAGCCTCCATGGTCAACTTGTTGTCTAACATAATGCCAAGGTTACGCACAGTTTTAACTGGCAAAACCTTAGTCGATGTTTCAGGAGGCCAGAAATTGTCAGGAAAAGGACACGGGACCCTGTTCCCCGCAAGGAAAAGCACCTCAGTTTTGCCAGCGTTAAATTGGAGGGAGTTGTCCTGTAGCCAGCCGGCAATATCCCGCAGACACTCATGAAACACCTCCATCGGTGTCGAGTCCTCACCCTCAAAGGAGAGGATCAGTTGAGTGTCGTCCGCATAATTGATCGTATTGATCTTATATGATTTGATCAAAGATATCAAAGGTTATAAATAAAGATTGAACAGAATGGGGCTGATTGCCGAACCCTGAGGGACCCCGTGCGGCACAGGGAAGAACGCAGATTGGAAAGGGGGGAGGGACACAGACTGCTGTCTATCCTCCAGAAAGGACCGAAACCAGCGTAGGGCACAGCCTCTCACCCCGGCCTCGCGCAGTCTACTCAGGAGGGTCACATGGTTGACGGTATCAAATGCGGCAGACAGGTCAAAGCTGCTGCCTGACCTCTGTCTGCACGCATTTGAAGCTCATCCATGGCAGTGACCAGAGCTGTCACCGTCCCATGGGCCGGGCGAAAGCCGAATTGCAGTTCCTCAAGCTGCTGATATTGCTCTAGATGTTTAGAAAGTGCCACACTGACCCTGCGTTCGACAATCTTTGCAGGAAAAGGTAGCAAGGAGATTGGTCTGTAATTCTTAGAGCATTCTGGATCCAATGATGGTTTTTTCAGCAGTGGGGATACCAGAGCTTGTTTCCAGCGAGCGGGTACCGTACCGCTGGCCAAAGACTGGTTGCAAATCAGGCAAAGCGTAGGAAATAATTCCCCCTCATACTCTTTCCAGATCTTATGCGGGACCGGGTCCAAGGGCGAGCCAGAGGAAATGCCCCGTGCCAGCCTACTGAAGTCCTCCTCCCCAAAGGGCAGAAACTCTGATAATTGATCAGCAGGCTGCCAACAGGGTCCAGTATCCCCGCCCTCCAGGGCCTGATCTCCCAGAGTATGGGAGCAGCTGGAATCAGTGGGAATTTTGAGATCGTTGATAATTATCTCAATTTTCTCTCTGAAGAACTTAGCCAAGTTCTCACAGAGCTCCTGCGAAGTGGGTATCGAGTTCTTGGAACAATCGGGACTGGTGAGGCTGTTCAGAATGTTAAAAATGCTCCTAGAACTGTTAGAAGCATTGCAAATCGTGGAGCAAAAGTACTCTGCTTTGGATTTATGAATTAAGGTCTTATACTTGGTAATTTTGAGCTTCCAAAGCAGCCTGTCTGAATCCTTGTAGCCCCGCCTCCATTTCCTCTCTGCCTGTTTACATGCTAATTTAATGGATTTCGGAGTATCAGTAAACCAAGGGGCGGAGGCTCTGCCCTTACGACTAAGTTTCTTAATGGGGCATGAGAGTCTACCATCGTAGTAATCCTGAGGCACAATGAGGCAAAACTCTCGTCGACCGGTTTGTCCCAGGAAAAGCAGGCTCCGACCTTAAACACCCGATCTGAGGATATCAGTCGCGCAAGGGCCTTCCAGTCCCTACACTGAATTTCAGTGGTGGTACGTGCAGGCCGGGTCTGGGCAACATAAAAATTAACATGAAATTTAATTAGGAAGTGGTCTGTCCAGTCCATGGGCGAGATTTCCCCCATGTGCAGCAAATGAGGACCCGAGCAGAGAAGGTCATGCTGAAAAAGGCCCAGGCCTTGGCACGAGTGGAGTAGATTAAGAAACCCTGCATCAAGGGAACCATTTAGCCAAAGATTAAAGTCCCCTAGGACTATTAATTTGTTGTGAGTGGCTGCCATGTTGGTGAGAGTGGCTAACAACGATTGTTGTTGTTGAACAGTAAAACAGTAAAACAGTAAAACAGTAAAACAGTAAAAACAGTAAAAACCTCAGTAAAGATAAGCCCAGCGGCATTTTTTATAGCCAGGCCAACTAGCTCCACCCCATTAACTGGATCCATATCAATGGTCCCAATTTGGCAGGAGGCCCTATAGATGACCCCCACCCCGCCACGCCACCCCTACCGTTAGGTCTGGGGAGATGTAGAATTTTACAACCTGGCAGGCAGGCCCAGCCTGGCTCAATCTTACAGTCAGGGCGAGTCCAGGTCTCTGTCATGAATAACACATCGAGCTGGTGAGAATCCACTAACAATTGAATTTCCACGCAGTGTTTTGGCAGCGACCTCACATTTAGAAGTCCGCAAGATAGGAGACTTCCAGCAAGGAAATCGCTCAAGGGGAGAGCTGAGTCATCAAAGGCAAGATTACCCTTGTTGGCATGGCGTTCCCCTATATTGAGCAAGGTCTCCCTAGAGTACAGACGGGAGTCCGTTTTTAGAGAAGAGGCCCTACCCCCAACCAAATGGACAGCGTGGCTGGCGCTGAGCGCTGCCTTAGCGCGGACAGGCGCAGACGGGCTTACCTTTGGCGCGCCTTCATCGCGCCTGCGGCGCGGTCACGCCAACCCGCTTTTTTTTTTTTCACAACTGTGACGCCAACCCGCTTTTTGAAGGTCTGGGAGGAAAAAGACTAGAGCGCTCACCTTGGCCCAACTCAAAATCGTGGCCATCCAGGTGAGTACCTATTGCGTTTCCCTCCCTGCTGGGACTTCCAACTCCTAAAAAAAATAGCGACCAGACTTTAGGACTACTTATGTCCTCAAATAGAAACCAAAAGCAGCAAGTTACAGGAAAATTTAAAAAACGAGTAAAAACAGTGAATTTTCTCATCTAAATAGCAGCCAACATGATCTGTGCAAAATTTAGCAAAAACGAAGTCAATTTGGTATGTTTCTGAGCAGCTCCCGGCTCACGGCTACGAGCAATCAAGGCAATATTTAGGGGGTGGATACGGCTTTGGCTGATTACAACTGACCCGGTGTTCATTCATCCAGATTTTACGGTTACTCAAACACTGGGCCCAAGATATCAGCCAGAAAAGTCTACCCGTAAATGATATGCTGATTGGACATGCGCTGCAGGTGCCAATGCAGCCCAGTCTCTGTCTGACCCCTTTCTACTCAAGAGGGACACACACAATGCTCACACCTCCCAGCCCACAGCCTGCCCTTTCCTGTCCCTTATCCCTCTCTCACCATCCACCACCCTGTATATTCCAGCTTGCATTTACTATCTTTTCAGAGCAGGTGGCACATGGAAGCCTTAATCCTCAAAGTCGTGAGGATTCTATGTATAATTGATCCAGGTGGCACATGGAAGCCTTAATCCTCAAAGTCGTGAGGATTCTATGTATAATTGATCCAGGTGGCACATGGAATCCTTAATCCTCAAAGTCGTGAGGATTCTATGTGTAATTGATCCTGAAAAACAGGTCCACATGTTCAGTACCCTACCAAGGTATTAACTTGTATTTTTTTTATGTTATTTTATTTTTGCAATTTTATATAGAGCAGGCCAGGCAAGAGGCATCAGAGTGCTTTACAACAGTAATGTTTTCTCACTTTGTGAATCTTAAACATACTCAGTTGAGAGGGTGCTAGTCTCCATTCTTTCTCAAGTTTTCTGATAAGCTTTCTTTCTTCGCAAAGTATATTTTACAATTTAGGACTAAAGATTTTGGGCTGATAATTTGCACTTCAGGGGTGCACATTTGTAGATAAGTGATTCCATACAGGAGTTGTACTTGTCAGTGGCCTCATTAATATCAAGGTGATGTGTAATCGAAATTAAGGTAGGAAGGGTCATGAAGGTCATGGTTCTGTGTCAAGGTTGTATGTGTCCCTGAACTATATTTTCTCTTTCTTGGTTTGGCTGGATGTTTTGCTATATGAGCCGAATAGGGAGAACGGGATCAGCATGTGGATCAGCATACGGTCAGGCAAGTCAATTGGAATAGGGCAATATGACAGTAGGTTGGGGGAGTTTGGAGATTATCAGAAGGTATGTGGTATGGGATATGTGGATTTATGGCAGTGTTGTTGGAGATCAATGTCTTTGGTGAAGGAGGTAAAAGAGCCCACGTAGCTGTTACCCTCGTCTCCTCAGTGGCTGTTTCAGTCTCCAAGGAATATTGGGTTGTCTGAGTTGATAAGTTGAGAGGTGATGAGACTCATGCATTCCTCAAGGAAGGTGTTGTTTTGAGCCAGTGGATTGCATATTACTGGCAGGATATTTCCACACTTGAATTATTAACAGTCCCTTTCACCTAGAAATCAGGGCTTGAGAGAAAGACAGAGAGAGAGTGAGTGCGTGCATGTGTGTGTGAATGTGTAGTGTCTGTGCATGTGTGTGTTCTGCACTTAGTGCAGCTGCTCACAGTACACTCCTTTCCCCAGCACCTGCCATATACATACACATTTGAACATAAAATATTCTTGCAGACTTTCCCTGTCTCAAATACAATTTGTGGTCAGAAATTCCTGATGTTTGTGAATAATTTGTGATTTCGGATTCCAAATGTAACTTTTAGCTGGATAAGCGAGACACAAATGTTAAGTGAATGGGTTATTTATTGAATATTTTGCTATGCCTGGGTGAAGTGTGCATTTGGTTTCATATTTTTATGGGCAATGAAACGTGTGTATCACATAGTTGCCACTTGTGTGGCCTCACAGCACCGATACTTTGAAGGCTTTGCAAGCAGGGCTTGCGTAAGTACGAGTTGTTTCATGGCCGAATATGTCTACAGGGAAAGCGTTTTCGGTGGATTAAAAGGGCCACAGATGTGTTTAGATGTGCTCTATTAGTGCGCAATAGGGTCCAGAATAGATGAGCTGGGAGAGTTACCCCGTGCTGTGTGTAAGGCCAGAGATGTGCTCCAGTTGTGAGGCACAGAACTTAGTGCTTCAGGTATCCGTGCCTCAGTCACAAAAAGATGTATCGGGAAAGCGCATGAATCTAAAAAACTCATTGGTACATTATGGCTACTTTTTGATAGGCGTGCAGGTTAAATTGAATATGCTTATCCTTGTTGTGAAATTCGAAAAAATACAGGCTCGTAAATAGATTGCATAAGGACAGCAAATGTGTTGTAATTATTAAAATTAGGTATAATATATTATTTATATTCATGTATTTTTATTTTATTTTGTTATAAGCTAATCCAACCCTAGGTTATATTTCATGTCGTTCTTCTATATTTTGTAAAGTACGGCTAAATAAACTAACTGAATGAAATACAGTTTATTAATGAGCATATCCAATTTACTTGATGAGGCACAAGTGCCTAGCATTTTGGCTATGCTCCATTTCCCCTTAAGACCCTGAGACACAAATAAAGCTTCTTTATTTCTCTGAACAAGTGGCTTGATGTGTGACTAAGGAGTCTGAAAGTCATTGTCTAACCTTCAACTTTTGCAACGCATGAAAGAGAAAGTAATCTTTCCGACAGCAGATTAAAAATAATAAACTTTGTTAGCAAGAACCTAAAACTTAACCCTTGATAGTCCAATAATAATCTGCGAAAAAGACTCAATGAGTAATTTGCAAGCGTTTCAAAGTCGGTATGAGTGAATACCTGATACTTTTTGTTCACGTAAATCAAGAATACAATTGCATTCTTCGAAAACTTTAATTTCGGAAACTGCAAGGTTTTGCTAGCGCAGTATTGTCATGATGCTAGCAAGCTGTATGATCCTATTATCAGGTGGCCCTTAAAATGAAACCTTCACTACTGTCTAAGTTATGAATTGTAGAAACACACACATTTGTGCAGCGTGCACGCGTCCGCGCACACAAACACACACTCAAAGGCACACCTGTCGATTATGGGACATATTAATTTGAGGTCTGCATCACATTTGCACCATGTAAAGTGGTACAAGCCTTTAAATCAGATTAATGATGCCACGCAGAGCTACTTTGCACGGCTTTGAATGGCTTCAAACATCTGTTGCAAGGCAGCACAGTGGGAATCGCTGTGCTGCCTTAATCTGTGGAGGTGAGGCATTCCATGAGTGTTGCAGTGGGTGCTCCAAGCAACTCCCGTGGTGTCTGACACATTCCCAGATTTACAAGGACTTGTAAATCTGGGAATGCACCAAAATCTTACGCTTCCTCAGGTGAGAACTACCGAGGAGAATGTATTTCTCCTAATTGTTTCCTCTTTCTAGGTGTGCTGCATTCTCCAGCAGCACACATACAAAGAGGAAACGGTCTCTCAAGAATACTTTGTGCCGGAAGATACCTCTCTTGGCACTAAAAGAATCCAGCATTCAACTGCAAGGCTGTCTGTGTTGGTGCTAGGCTGCCAAGATAGCACCAGCCAAGGGGAAAGGACAGGAATGTGCAGCATTGGATAAATACAGCGGATTCCTGCATTTTCCCAGTGATTCAGGGCAATACAGCAAGGTGACTTGCTGCGCTGCCCTGCACCACTATTTTCATATATATGCTCCTATGTCTGTTGGCGTTTTCTTGCACAAAATGATGGTATAAAACCCATATGCCACAGAGAGCCAAATATATGGAAACTATTTCTCAGGCTCCTGTGCAGTATAGGTTTTGACATCATAATGAGAGACTCAAACCACCTTGCATTGCTTTACAATTCCCCATTGTTTAATTCACAATCTGTTCATGAAAGTTTAACAAAACTCCAACATTCTAATTTCAATCAGTGCCCATTGTTTTTTTTAACACAAAATGTTTTGCATCTTGTTTGGTTTGAACCTTTTAATTAACATTGAGTGCTTCAAGCTGTTCCGGCACGCCACACCTCATATAATATACGCCGCTTATTCCGCATACAAGAATACGCCGTTCGGCATTGGCCTCGAGCAGGGTGTCTAGTGTTAGACCTCGAGAAAGCGTTCGACTCAGTCGAGTGGCCGTACCTAGGGGCGGTCATGGAGAATTTCAAACTGGGAGGCGGCTACGAGACCATGGTTGACCTACTCTACCGCAAACCGACTGTTCGGGTCCGCACCGGAAAACTGCTCTCTGACACTATTCGAGTGCGGAGGCACCAGACAGGGCTGCCCCCTATTGCCCTTGCTGTTCTCCCTGGCCATGGAACCCCTGGCCACAATCCCCCGGATGCAGGGACAAGAATGGGGAATTCCTCTGGCAGATGGCCTTCACGTAGTCTCGCTGTACGCAGACGACCTGCTCTTATACGTCAGGGACCTGACCAATGTCCCAGAATCTCTAGCCGACATTTTCTGAACTTTCGAGAACATGTCGGGATTGCGGGTCAACTGGTCCAAGTCAGGAGCCTACTCCTTCAGCCCAGACACGCCTGAATGCGACATCCGCCTCGGTGGAGACAGGCTGCAATGGTACTCCACTACATTCCGATACCTCGGAATCTATATCTATCGGAACCCGACAGATGTTTTGGAGGGAAACTTGATGAGAGCGATTGCTTCCATTCGAGCCCAAATCAGCTTTTGGAGAACCCTACCCCTTAATGTACCTAGTCGTGTGACATTGGTAAAGATGATAGTCCTACCACGGCTCTTGTATTACTTCTCCAATATTCCTACGTATGTCCCCAATAAAGTGTTCCGGGACCTTGAGGTCCTCATTTGCGGCCTTGTCTGGAACACGGGCAGGCCCCGAGTGGCGCTGACTAAGCTATACATGACCACTGACTCCGGAAGCCTGGTGGTCCCCAACATGGAGCTGTATTACTTAGCGGCACAACTACAATGGGTTTCAGGATGGCTCTGTGGGAAGAACCTAGGTGACACTGCCTCGAATACCACTATCTGGACTCAAACACAAATGTGCGCATTATTCCACCCTCTGGCCCGACCCGCTTGCCCTTCTCAATTGCACCTTGCGGTGGCATGCAAGTGCTTCCTCCGATGCCTGCGGCGTACTCGGGCAACGGCGCCCTACGCCCCTATACTCCCTCTGCTGGGCGCCCTGGGAGCGGCGGGTGTGTTGACGGAGGCCCAGCTGACCAGCTGGACACGGGCGGGAGTGGAGACGTTGGGCGACCTCTACGCTGACGGCGCGCTACTTTCTTTCGGGGACCTAGCTGCTAGCATGGACCTCCCTGCAGGGCAATTCCTTCTGGATGCGTCCATAATACACACACTGACCGCCTCCTGGGGCGATGTGTTGGAAGAGCTGCCGATGCATCAATTTATGCAATATCTGCATGTCATGGGCAATGGCTCCCATGTAATACACTGGCTAGCGCAAGCCCTGCTAACCCACACGCAGCCTTCCACCTCGCCGCTAAGGGAAGTGGGCGGCGGACAGAGGAGGGGACTGGACTGACAGGGAGTGGGCGATGATATTGGCGGGGCCGACTAACGTCCCACGTAACCCCCGTTTTAAACTCATCCAATTTTACATCCTACATCGAGCCTATCTCACACCTGACAAAATTAACTGATATTTCTCCACTACAAACGCAGCCTGCCAACGCTGCTCTCTGGCGGGGGCGGACCTCTTACATATGCTCTGGCACTGCCCCATCATTCAAACGTACTGGGACGATGTCACTACGTTACTCACACAATGCACTGCCGAGCGCGTGCCGCGTACATGGGAAGCCTGTATCCTAGGGCTCTACAAGCGCACGAAACTGAACAAAGTACCAACACGATTTTGGGATATGGGGCTTATCACAGCCAAGCGCCTACTTACCAAACATTGGAAAGCTAGCAACCCCCCACACATCAGACACTGGCACACGTCCTTCATCAACTGGGCAAGAGCGGAGAGCGCGGTGCTCCTCCGGGAGAAAACTGCGGGTCTCCGGAAGTTCCCCATTGCACAGCTCTGGGACGATCTCCTGAAAACCTTTCAACAAGCCTGCCAGGCACTAGAGATAGCTTGAGATACACCGATCCACTGTCACCGCGCCGACGAGAGACATGGGGAAAACACCATAACACCCACCCCCCCCTCTCTCCCCGGCGACACACTCATGCTGACGTTAAGGCTCCTGTCTTACATCGACTCTGCATGCGCTTGAACCGCGCCATATTTACACCCACATTCTCGCTCCTGATCGCCTATATCACGTGCTCCGCCGCTAACGACAACCGAACTTTCCATCTACACCCCACAAAGCCCCCTGCACACTGGGTCCTGCCCATACCCCCCCTTAACACATGCCCACTGTCCTGACCACACATACTGTAGGGACCCCTATTTGGACTCCCCTCGTGCTCGCGGAAATGGCCCCGCCACGCCCTGCCCCGAGACCACCGACCTCCTTACTGAGACTGCAAAGACCCCCCCACCCCCATACCACGCCAATAGGCGTTAACGCATTCGTACCTCCCACCCTTTCTTATTCCATTTTTTTTTTTATATATTGGCTCATGTCTTAGTTCAATCACCGGTCACGTTCCCCGACCGGGCCTTTTACTGCTGTAGACAAAGACATTCCATATGCCGTGACGATACCAAGAGATGTCACGAAACTGCTGCCACAATACATGCCTGCTACGATAACATGTTACAACCTCCTGTGCATTTGGAATACAAGCCACGGCTAAGGCAAGTGCCCCCTCCCGACATCAGAGGGCCGAACCCAAGCGCCCTTTACCTCTGGCGTACACACTCACGTGCTTGCCACTTGAGGGTTCCACACACATTAGGCCATCTGGCGTCACGGTCTTGGCTGCGACAGCCATAACCCAGTGCAGCCTCCTACACGAACCTGCTCCCCTGCATTAGTGAGCTATACCATTGCACACCTGTTCAGGACATAACAACATCTCCAGCACAAGATGTTCACACCCACTGTTGCCTGTCCACACAATATTCACCGATCAGAACTGTTGACCGATACTCCTTGCGGATATAGATTGTCGCTCATTTGATACAGATGCTGGAGATGCGTTGATATACCTGCACTAATGTATAAAGAAAACGGAAAATCTATTGACCTACTTATCTACTATGCTGAGTATTATGATATGTCTGCATGCTCTATTCCCAATATGCCGCCGGACTCCAGGGTTGTCGGCTAAATGGCTGTGTCATCTCGCCCATATTTCATTTGGTCACCAACTCATGCTGCCGGCCCCTGTGGGTTGTAGGCTATGTGCTGTGTATAAACAAAACAAACTGTCTTGAGCAATAAAGGTCATTTAAAAAAAAATGGAGTGCTTCAAGCTGTAGTTAACGGTTAAGATTATAAATACAATGAACTTTTTGGCTAGTGGGTGATCAAGCTCAGCTGACCAACAAAGTTATGGAAATAGCATATAAAAAACACATAACAGTATCTTTCATAATCAGACTCAGGTGTTCATATTAACTGGGATCAATATGAATCTATGTGTAAAGAAATAACAACTTGAGTATTGAACTGGTAAGGGGCCCACAGCCCATGTAGAGCCATAAGGGTTGCTAATAATATCACTGTTGTGAGAAATCAGTGCCCATTGTTAGCTACACCTTGAGCTTCAACAATCTATACCTTTTACAGCCAGAATAAATTTTGGCAAGGCAAAGCTTGTTTCTTCTAAAATTCCACTTTATAAACCACCTCAATAAATATTTTCAGTATATTTAATGAATATTTTCTTGTTTTAGGGACACACCTTTTTCAAAGCTGCTAACTTTAACCAAGTGAACATGTAATGTAGAAATAATACATAAACTGTAAAGTGCTAAATGGTCCTGTATTGCCACCTCAGGGCCTTCAGCTGTGCAGTTATCTCTCTTCTAGATAGATAGATAGATAGATAGATAGATAGATAGATAGATAGATAGATAGATAGATAGATAGATAGATAGATAGATAGATAGATAGATAGATAGATAGATAGATAGATAGATAGATAAATGTAAATATGTGTATATATGTATATATATTCCATTTTCTCCGCTCGATGATATGTATATATATACACACACACACAATTGGCAATAGTGACTGTGCAGTTATGGTGAAGTCTAAGAATCTGATTTAAAGTTTGATGGATGGGTACTCCCTCACAAACGTGCTGGATATCCCTTCCACCTTATTACTAGTGCATTAGGATCCATCCACTTGTAATAAGGCAGGCAGGATATTTGTCATGATTATGACGAAGTACTCATTCTCTGAACTCTAAATTTGACACTGAATTTCTATTGACAATGCAATGTTTAGTTTTCCTATAACGTTGGAGCCCCTTTAATGAATCAGCAGGAAATACTCATTGTTAGACTTGGAACCATTTACGTGATTCTCCCTTCCACCTTTTGCTGTTGCACCATCTGTTTTTGTTGTTCTAGATGCTTTGGGCACATTACCACTGCTGTTCAGTGCCAAAGTGCAAGTGCTCCCTATTGTAAAGTGATGTAATGGATTAGTGATTTTATCATTGGTATTTTTACTTGTCAGACCCTAGTACAGTGCACCACGTGTGCCCAGGGCCTGTAAATCAAATGCTGCTGGTGGGATTGCAGCACTGATAGTGCCACCCACAGAAGCAGATTGTAAAATGTGGCTCAGACCTGCCATCACAGAGCCTGTGTGCAGTCTGGGACTGCCATGTCGACTTGGCAAGTGCACCCACCCGAACCTTCCCTTTTCTACATGTTAGTCACCCTTAAAGTAGGCCCAAGGTACACCGATGGGCAGGGTACATTGTATGTGAAAGGTAGGACATGCTCTGGTTTGTGTGGCATGTCCTGATAGTGAATTACAGCCAATTTCGTTTTTCACTATTGCAAGGCTAACTGTTCACATAGGCCAGAATGGGCAGTTTGATTATAACATCTTATAATCCTAACTGACCCTGGGAACAAGGTAGAAAAACAAGTTTAGTATGCCTGAACTCAGAATGTTAAAATACATATTTTAGTCAGGGTGCTTTTTACATTCTGTGTTTGAAAATACCACTTTTTGAAAGTAGGTATTTTCTTGCCTAACCATCCAGTATGCCTCTGCTAGGTTTGTGTATTTCATGTCTGGTTTGTGAGTGACATGGGGCTGGAGAGGGCCTTGGCTCCAGCAGTCTGTTGGGTCAGGGCTGGGCTGAATAGGCCCTGCATTGAATAGAGAGTAGGGGGAGGAGATTTCCTTTCACTTGCCTGCGCCTTCATAGAATTGAGAGTAGGGGAGGAGTTTTCCTTTCAGCTACCTGGGCCAGGCCTGCTTTCAACAATGCTGTTTCCACCACCTGCCAGGAAGCTGCACCAAGGAGGACAAAACTGATTTTGATTAGGTACAGACACTCTCTGCCTTCAGAGAACAAAGCATCTTGTAGTATAAATATTGGGGCCCAGGCCCCAGAACTTTAGATCACTTCAGGGAAATCAAGAAGAAACCTTTGCCAAGGAGAAGAGCCGGATAAGCTGAGGAGAAATACTGCCCCTGTGCTGTTTGCCATCTGGGGTTGGCCTGCAGTGGCTGCTTGCTGCCAAGGAAAGGAGAAAAAGGACTCTGCTGTTTTGCTTTGTCACCTGCTTGAGGAAAAGATCTCCAAGGGCTTGAAACTGAGCTTTTCTTCTGTTCTGAAATCTCAGGAACACAAATACTTCATCCCTTCTGTCCGCCTTTATCTAGAACTGCTGTTTTAGCTGCTACAGAGCGCCATAACCTGCCTGAAGCCGTGAGCGCTGCTCCGACTTGCGACGTGGGCCCGACGCCTGCTGCTGTGCCGTATCGACTCCAAAGCCGACCTCATTATCACGGAGCCAATCCTGGACGTAGGTGACCATGAGTCCATCGACATCGCACCATTGTAAGTAACAGTGGCTTCAGCGCCATCGTGATGTCACCTCCCCGACGCAGTAAGGAACTGTCATCTCACTTCCCCTGCACTGCAGTAAGGAACAAAGGCTGCACCTCCCCTGGGGGCGTAAGGAACTGACGCCGCGCAGCGCCTACGAAGCCGCACCTCCCCGATGCCGTGAACTAGCTTTATTTTATCAATTCCAAAGTACTGTTCTTTGTGGGTCTGCTTGACTCTGGGCCCGTGCCGAGCACCTCGCAGTCGGCTCCGTACGTTTGGATTTCCACCGGCCACAACGTTGTTATAACTCCAAGTGGAGTTATTTGTTGCTAGAAGCTTGATGTAGGTGAATAACCTATTTTCAAGGATACTTTGAATACTCTATTGTGGATATTTGCCATTTGGACTTGTTTAGATAAAAATACTCATTTTTCTGAACTGGTGTGGTGTACATTTGTAGTGTTTCACTGTGTTTCTGTACGTGTTCACAAATGCTTTAAGCACTGCCTCCGAGATAAGCCTGTCTGCCCGTGCCAAGTTGCCAAGGGGGTGAGCAGGTTTTTTTTTTAGGAGTGTATTCCCCTTTCCCTGACTAGAAGCAAGGGTCCCTATTTGGACAAAGGTGCAAACCATTGCCAACTAGAGACCCCCATTTCTAACATTGGTGGTCAGCAGTGAGGATTTGGACTTGCATTTGTATCTTAAATACAGTGATTGGTGTTCACTACTAGTGAGCGCAGACCATTACGCAACAACATACATTTGGTAGAATTTTTCTGGGACTATTTTTTGAGAACTGCTAATACTTACCATGAGTAAACCATGCTGGTTTACTCATGGTAAGTATTGGCAATGCATGTATTGATGTAGATTTTGAAGAAGAGGCGATTAATACCTACACTGTGCCACACCTTAAAGCTGTTTTTAGGAAATTCAAAATCTCCAGGAGAGGCCTCACCAAGAAAGAGGAATACCAAAAGGCACTGAGGGCCTGGTTGGAATCTAGGAATGCCAATGAGCATCCTGAAGAGCCTATAATGGAGGGAGAGAATGTGGATGGGTAGCTGGAGGGGCCATTGGGCCTGAATGGGAGGAAAGCACCTTCCAGGGTGGGCAGCAGTGTTACTTTAAAGGGCCTGTCTACAGAAGAGCTGGAGGACAGGGAGAGAACCAGGATGCATGAATTGGAGCTCACAAAGCTCAAGCTGTGGAAGGAGGATAAGGAGTTGGCATTTCAGAGAGAGAAATTAGCCCTAGAGGAGAAAAAAATGCTTTTGGAGCATGAAAGAGGGTTGAGGGAGTTGGATCTGAAAACAAACAGTTTAGAGATCAGTCCCTCTGGTGGCAGCACACCATCAGTGCCTGTGGAAAGAAGAGTATATATTCCTGTTAGACCTGGCACCATTGGCGTGGGTCTCCATTCCATTTTTGCTGTTGCCTCACGTGTTTTTGCTGGTGTTAGATGCTTTGGGCACTGTGCCACTGCTGTCCAGTGCCACAGTGCGAGTGCTACCTACTGTAAAATGAATGTAATAATTGTTGATTCCATGATTGACTATTTGGTTTACTTGTCAGACCCTAGTACAGCGCACTGAGTGTGCTCAGGGCATGTAAATCCAAATGCTGCTAGAGGGCTTGCAGCACTGGTTGTGCCACCCACAGAAGCAGCCTTGTAAAATGTGTCTACGGTCTGCCATTGTGCAGTCTGGTACTGTCATGCTGACTGGGTAAGTGCACCCACTTGCCAGTCCCTAAACCTTCCCTTTTCTTCATATTAGTCACCCCTATAGTAGACTCAAGGGCAGGGTGCATTGTAAGTATAAGGTAAGACAAGTCCTGATGTGTGTGGCATGTCCTAATAGTGAATTAAAGTCAATTTTGTTTTTCACTATTGCAAGGCTACCTGTTCTCCATAGGCTAGAACGGGCTGTTAGAATTATTACAGTTTATAATCCTAACAGACTCAGAGAACATGGTAGAAATTCGAGTTTAGTATGCCTGGACTCAGAATAATAAAATACATATTGTAGCGAAGTTAATTTTAATATTCTGTGTTTGCAAATACCACTTTTAGAAAGTAGGTATTTGCTTGCCTAACCATTTGAGCCTGCCTCTGCGAGGTTGTGTATTCAATGTCTGGGTTTGTGTGTGACAGGGCTGGGAAATTCCAAGAGACAGGCTGGGGAGATCTGCATCTAGATGGGAGGCAGGAGTTGCACCTGGGACCTGAATAGGGCTGGGCCTTCCCTCTACAATGCTGGCTCGACCCCCTGTCGTGTGTCTGATGTCTCTGCCCTGCACATTGAAAGAAGAGAAGGAAGACTGTCAACAAAGTGCTCCTAGACTGTACTTGCCTTCCACAATGCTGGCTCCACCTCCTGTGGGGCGTCTGATGTGCCTGCCCTGCGTGGTGAAAGGAAAGGAGAAGTCTGGTAAACAGAGTACTCCAGAACTAGCTTGAACTGGGCACAGGCCCCTCTCCCCTCAGAGAACAAAGGATTTAGGGTATAAGTATTGGGACCCATATCCCATGAAATTAGATCACTTCTGGACTTACAAGACGAAACCTCTGCTGAGGAGAAGGAACCTAAAGAAACGGAGGAGAGACTATTCCCAAGCTGAAGTGCTGTTTGGGGGATTGGCCTGCAGTGGTTGCCTGACTGCCAAAGGGAGGAGAAGGAACTTTGTGGACTTTTCTTTCAATTTGTGCAAAGATCTCCAAGGGCTTGGAAGAGAGCTTGCCCCCTGACCGAAGTACCAGGACCAGTGGACTTCACCAGCCTTTGTGAATTGCTGCTGGAAACAAGTGGCTACAGAGGCAGGGAGCTGTGACCGACTCTCACGACCGGCCCGGTGTCCTGTAGGCACCGCACCAAGCAACGTCCGCCTCGAACAACGCAAGCTCTGCGCTCACCGACTCCGTCCTGACGCCGTCAATGAGCCATAGCCTGCACCGCGACTGGAAGGACACCGTGACGTGCAACGCCTCGCTACACCGAATCGAACTGGTCTGACCGACGCGGTCACTGCTGCTGACTTCGAGTCCTGTGATCACACTGGAGTTGGGCACCGCCTCGCACGCTTCGCGACGCACCACCCGACTCGCACCGCTGTCCAGACTGACTGACGCCAGCTCCCAAACTCCGGCTCTGTCGCCGCACCGTAAAGCTGGAAGCAAAGCAATGAGCAAAGTCCGCATAGAACAACGCAAGCTCTGAGCTCACCGACTCCGTCTCAACACTGTCAATGAGCTGTAGCCTGCACCCTGACTGGAAGGACACAGTGACCTGCAACGCTTTCTTTTTCTACACTGTGACGAACCCCAGAACCGGCTCTCACACCTGTGCCGGCCGCCTCAAGGAAAAGGTACTGTGACTGAGTCTGTCGACATTTGAGTGGGCCCGGACCGCCGCGGTCCCTGGATTTGTTAGACTCTGTGTTCTTCTCAGCAACGCTGTAGCCGGACAAGGCTACCGACTCGCACAGAACCTTGAATTAAGCCTTTTTAACCTGAACTCTTGAAACTTAACAGTACTGTGGATTATTTTTGTCATTTATTGGTCTTGTGATAACTCTATATAAAGTAGACTTAATTTTTTATATAAAACCTGTGTGGTGTCCATTTGTAGTGTTGTCACTGGGTTACTGTATGTGGTCACAACTGCTTAACTTACATCGCCTCTGAAATAAGCCTTGACTGCTCGTGCCACGCCGCGTAGAGGGTGAGCAGGGGTTATTTTGAGACAGTAATTCTCTTGCCCTGACTAGAGGAGATGGTCCCTGCTTGTCACGAATACCTACCTGTGCCAGCCAGAGACCCCCAATTCTAACATTGGAAATCAAGCGGAAAGGATTCCGAATTTGCATTTATCACTCATGTACAGTGATTGGTGAACACTACTTAGTGAGTGCAGACCATAACGCAGCCACATACTTCTGATACTTGTGTTTGCCAGAGAGCTCCATTTTTTTTAAATGATGCCTGATTCAGTCATCATGGAGGAGACAGCCTCAGTCACATCTGTTGACTGTGATTGGGAAGAAGAGAAAATAGAAAGCTACACCAACAAGCATCTCAAGAGCTTCTGCAGGTAGTTTAAAATTTCCACGGCCGGACACACCAAAAAGGAGCAATGCCACAAGGAACTAAGATCCTGGGTGGAAGCAAGGAATGCCCCTGGTGATTTAGTGAATTATGAGGCAGCTTGGTGGGCCACTGGGTCCTGAGAGGAGGGGTGCGCCCTCCCCAGTGGTAGCAGTGTTTCTGCCCGAGGTCTGTCCCCAGAAGAGTTGGCAGACAGGGAAGAAAACAGGATGCATGAAATGGAGATGGCCAAGCTCAAATTGAATGGGCAACTGGTGCTAGAAACCAAGAAGATGGCTCTGCATGACAAAGTTTTGAGGGAGTTGGATCTGAAAGCCAGGAGCCTAGAGATTTCTCCCTCTGGAAGCTGCACGCCGTCAGCACCTAGGGAAGGTAGAGTGTACATCCCCAAAGATGTGGTAAAGGAGTTTTTTTAAGAATGATGATATTGGGCAGTGGTTCAGAGTCTATGAGGTAGCCATGTCTTCCCACCGGATCCCTGAGAGAGATTGAGAAGCGGGGTTGTGGGGAAGGTTCCTTAGTGAGGGGCGGGACACACTGTTGGACTTGCCTTCAGAAGTCCATAATTCCTATAGTCACATGAAAGAGGCACTCATAACTAGGTATGGTTTGACCGCTGAACTCTATAGGCAGAGCTTCAGGAAGTGCAAAAAGATAGAAAATAGTACCTGGGTAGAGTATGTCACTTTCTGTTGCAGAGCTTTGGATGGTTGGGTAAAGGGCAGCAAAGTTAATGATTTTCAAGGTCTCTTGGATTTAATTGCATGGGAGCACTTGTCTGATAATTGTTTTCCAGAGCTGCGCCAGCACCTGATTAATAGCATGCTGACTAACCCTAGGAAGCTTGCTGAGGAGGCGAACAGCTGGATCAGTTCCAAGGTCCAAAAGGGTCACGTGGGAGACTCAGCCAAAGGTGGGCAGCATCCCCCGCAGAAGAGTGGGGGGGACAAGGGTAAACAGAAGGAGTTCCGTAGAGGGCCCCAAAGTAACTCCCAAGGGAACCAAGGGAAAGGTTCCCAGCCTCCCCCTGAGAAAAAGCCAGTGGTCCTGACAGGTAATCCTGTTCCACAGGGACCCCTGAAATGTTACAGGTGTGGGGACCTGGGTCATAAGGCGTTTGATACCAGGTGCCGCCTGTTTGGTAAACCAGCACCCACTGGTGCTCTGCCCCGGAAGATGGCTAGTGTAGCCTTTGGGCAGGTGGTGGAAGTCCAAGGTGGGTGGGGTCTCGCAGAGATGTCCCTTGTATCTTTAGGAGACTGTGAGGTGGTCCTAGAGAACCAGCTGCCCAACAACACTAAGAAATATAAGCAGTGGGTGACCATCAATGGCCAAAAGGTGGAGGCTCTTAGAGACACAGGAGCCAGTGTGACAGCTGTCCGGTGTCACCTGGTGTCTCAACAGCAGGTTGTCCCACATGCATTCTGCCGAGTTGTTAACACCGACAACACAGAGAGTCATTGTCCAATGGCTCAGGTTCCCTTTGAGTACTCTTCAGGTAGCTGTGAGGCCCACCATGCCTGTTGACTGTTTGTTGGGGAACGATTTGAGAGCTCACCTTGGGAGAAGGTAGAGAAGAGTACTCACCTGAGGATGGTGGGTCTGCCTAACTGGGCGTGCGTGACCACCCGGTCAATGGCAGCCACTAGGGGTGCTCAAGAGGACCTGGCGCCTGAGAGGGAGGCCCAGGAACCTGCCTTAGAGAGAAGGGGCAGGTCTCCAGCACCCCGAAGTTCCCACGGCCCAGGAGGAGGTAGACCCTGGAGCCTACCGGGGAGCAGGAAGCTGAACTGGGGGACCTGCCTGAGCTGACCCATTGGCAGCAAGAAGGAGGCCCCTCCAGGGAAGAGTTCTGGAGGTAGCAGAGAGAATGCCCTTCTCTTGAGGGCTTGCAGCAGAAGGCTGCAAGCCAGGCAGCAGGTGATCAGTCTGGGTCACATTGGATCTTTTGGGAGAATGGTCTCCTGTATAGCGAGCCTAAGGTTGCTGAGCCTGGGTCAGCCCGTGTGCTGGTGGTACCCCAGCGCTTCAGAGCCCTCCTACTAGGGCTGGCTTATGATGTGCCATTGGCAGGACATTTGGGGCAGGACAAGACCTTTGAGATGCCTGTCACCCACTTTCATTGGCCCCAAATGCGCTAGAGTTCAGACACTCATTGCAGAACCTGTCAGACTTGCCAGAAAAGTGGAAAGAGTGAGAAGAAGCAGAAGGCTCCTCTCCAGCCATTCCCTGTAGTCAGTACCCCCTTTGAGCGGGTAGGGATTGAGATTGTGGGGCCACTGGACCCCAAGACAGCCATGGGCAACAGGTACATCCTGGTCTTGGTGGACCATGCCACCCGGTACCCGGAAGCCATACCTCTGAGGACAGTGACGGCCCCCGTGGTGAGACGAGCACTGATGGGAATTTTCTCACAAGTAGGATTCCCTCGAGAGGTTGTGTCTGACTGGGGCACCAACTTCATTTCTAAGTACATGAAGTCCCTGTGGCAGGAGTGTGGGGTAACTTACAAGTTCACCACTCCTTACCACCCCCAAGGAAATGGGTTGGTTGAAAGGTTCAACCAAACCCTGAAGGGCGTGATTATGGGTCTTGAGGAACCCATGAGGCGTAAGTGGGACGTCCTCTTACCATGCCTGTGGTTTGCAGGAGGAGATGAAGCGGTGGTACGACCAGAATGCCACTCTGGTGGAGCTTCAACCTGGTCAGAAAGTGTGGGTCATGGCCCTCATGGAGCCCTGTGCGCTCCAGGATAAGTGGACCGGACCATTTGATGTTGTGGAGCGCAAGAGTCCAGTTACCTACTTGGTGGACTTGAGGTCTCCCAGGAACCCCTTGAGGGTCATGTAGGTACTTCAGACCTTTCTAAGTGGGGCTGCCTTAAGCCCCACTTAGAAAGGTCTGAAGTGGGCATGCTCTTGGCGACGGATGCTGGAATGGAAGAGGAGACTGAGCCTCTTCATGACCTCCTGGCGGCCATTGAGCAAGATGGGTCAGTGGATGATGTTAACCTCTCTTCCACCCTTACCCCTGAGCAACAGAATGACTGCTGCCTGTTGCTGGAACAGTTTTCTGATCTGTTTCCCTGGTTCCTAGTATCACAGATTGGTGCATCCATGATGTGGATACTGGAGCCAGCTTACCTGTGAAGAACAAGTCTTACAGGGTAACTGACAGGGTAAGGGCTTGCATCAAAGAGGAGGTCTCAAAGATGCTTGCACTAGGGGTGATTGAGTCCTCCAGCAGTCCTTGGGCCAGCCCAGTTGTCTTGGTCCCTAAGGCTGCGACGCTGGGTGCTACACCTGAACTCCGGTTCTGTGTGGACTACCGAGGGCTCAATTTGGTCACGAAGACCGGCGCGCACCCCATCCCCAGAGCTGAAGAGCTCATTGATCAGGTAGGGGCTGCACGGTACCTCATCATGTTTCACTTGACTTCTGGGTATTGGCAGATCGCCTTGACTGATGGGGCAACGGAGAGGTCAGCATTCTCCACACCAGATGGGCATTTCCAGTTCTGGGTTATGTCCTTTGGGATGAAGAATGCCCCTGCCTCCTTTCAGAGGTTGGTCAACCAGGTGTTGGTAGGATTGAATGAGTTCAGTGCCGCCTACCTGGATGACATCGCAGTGTTCAGTGTCACTTGGAAGGAACATCTGCACCACCTCTGGGAAGTGTTGTTGGCACTGCGGAAGGCAGGCCTCAGGATCAAGGCGAGTAAGTGCCAGATCGGGCAGGGTTCTGTGGTGTACTTGGGACACCAAGTTGGGAGCGGCCAGGTGGCGCCCCTACAACCCAAGATTGAAACCATCCTGTCTTCGGAACCCCTCAAGACCCAGACAGAGGTGAGAGCCTTTTTAGGATTCACAGGGTATTACAGGAGGTTTGTCAAGGGGTATGGCAATCAATGTTCCCTCTAATTTGTTTCCTCTGTGTGCGGCAGTGGAGGGTCTCTGTGCACTGCAACCATGGCTACGTGCGCCAGGAACCAGACAACACGCGTGTGCCATGCCAAATATCACTCTAAATATTTACTTAAAAAAGTGAATTTTCACACATACAGCGCCACGTTAAGGGTCTTAAGGTCGGTTTGCAAATTGGATAAACACACCATTACATGAATTAGTTACACAGACAAGTACACTTCAGGTTTAGAAAAGCATAAGACTCCAGTGGTAGTACCATTGTTAGATTTTAGTAAATATTCTTAACTGGAGCACTGTTCATTGGGTGGGGAAATATTGAGAGCCTATACAATATCACATGTACACAATAAGTTACAAAATTATATAACATATTTACAATTTGATGTGAGAGCTGCTGAGTAATGTTGGCCTATCCCACCAGAGATAGTTTGTAAAACGTAGACATGCAGGCAAACATGGACTGTGGGAGAGAGCCGTTCAGACATGTCAAGTGGCATCACTAGATGGGTGACAGGGTTGCTTCTCACGGCGATCCTTGCCATTTTTCCAGTGCTGATACACTCTATCAAGGTCAACTTTTCCATTCAGGAGGTAGGCCTTTGACCTCATCAGCATATCCAAATGCTTCTGCTCTAGTCTATTCCTCAATTTACTCTTTATAGTATTCATAAGTCTGAATCCTCGTTCACAATCTGCACTAGATGCTTGAAATGTTGCACAGACATCAACAAGCTGAGACACAACACTATACTGAGCAGCATTGCGTACAGTGAAATTCAGCAGGTCTCGAAAGGTGGTAAATAACCCACCCTTTACATGTTCTGCCACCACATATTTATAATTTCTGTATTGCCGAACAACATCTTCTGGTGTTTCACAATCACCCAGGACCAAGACATTTTTATACTTTTCAACAAGTCTTTGTATATTCTCAGTCCCAAAATCAAAATGTGATTGTGTTGCCATTGCCTGCATTTCAAAACTTGCCCATTCTTTCAGTTCATCTTCAGAGAACCTTTTTTGCATGTGCTCACAAAGAAGGGAAACAAAGGACAAAATAGGTCCACTGTCAAACTCTTGCCTTTCCTTGTACAACACAATCACATCTCTTACATTGCTGCTCCAAAAGACAATGTCCCCCAAATATTGTTCCTTAATTTGGCCAATCTTTTCTCTTGCATACTATACAGCTTCAACAGTAGTCAAAGAACGTTTTGGGATCAGTTTGCACAAAGATGCAAATTCACTCAGAATGTCATTAAGTACTGCAAGGGAAATACGGTAGTTTGAGTCAGATAGCTTTTTGTAACAATATTTATCAACTGGATCATTCTCTTCAACTTTTTCATGCTCAAAGTACTTAAGAACAGCCTCATAATTCCGAATTAGTGCACCAACTGCAAAATGCCTTGAAAGCCACCGGACTTCATTCAATGGTCGAAAAGAGACCACTTCACAATCAGTGACTGATGCCATTTCATCCAGCTTGGACTTCCTTGCAGAAGATCTCGAGAACACAGTGTAGGCAGTCCTCAATAATGTCTCCATCTCTTTAATCATTGGAACCCTCTTCCAGGCATCATCAACTCCCAAATCTTCTCGGTGAGCGACACAATGCTGCTCAACTAGATGGGGAATGGATTGTTTAAGGCGAGTAGCAACACCATTATTTTTACCCAGCATCACAGATGCACCATCGGATGTGAACATAACCATTTTCATGAGGTCCAGTTCATTGGCAGTATAGAATTCCTTCACAGCAGTAGTGATAGCCTCAGCATTACAACTAGTCAGCTTCACTATGCCGCCAAACAGTGTTTTGTGCTCTGTTGAGGGTACAGGTCGGAACTTGAAGTACAGGATGAGCATTTTTGTAACAGAAATATCTGTGCTCTCATCAATTATCAATGTGTGATACAAAGTGTTACGAAGTTCTGCCATAGCTTCACAGTGTATCACGCCATTGATGGCCTGAAGGAACTCAAAGGCATAGTTCTTGCTCCTCCAGCTGTCTGGTATCTTCACATACAAAGCTAGGTGGTCATGGATGTCTTGTACAGATAACATTGAAGTATTCATCTTCACTGTCAGCAACACATTGTTGATGAGAATCTTTATCTCCTCAGGCAGGGATCTTTGTCGTTCAACTACTTCCATTCTATTTGCTTTGTCAGTGGCAGTTTCTGTCAGCATTGCCCGCACTCCAAAACCAAACCTGGCAGCAGCACTTCTGTTTCTCAATATCACCATTGCAGACTCGTGAACTTTGCTAATTAGATGGCGTTTCAGGTAATCCAGTTTCCAGCCATCACTCCATTTCTTCCCTGTAGAAAAGTCCCCAACAATCTTGGCTTCGGCACATGCTTTGCAAATCAAGCCCACGTCTGGACTGTATTGAAATAGTTCCCCAAGTTGCATGCGAACCTTGCTTCGTGATTTCTGTGTCTCAGCCTCCACAATTTCTTTCATCCACTCTTCCTTGAATACAAGGCAACATTTCTTCCTTTGTGGTGAAGCATCACACTCTGCAGAAGGTACAGCTTTGCGCTTGAACATATTTGTGATAACTGGGTTTAGCCTGCTATGCCACAAAGCCTGCAAAATAAAGGAACATAGCTAAAGTTGAGGCCTATCCTCATGATTGCAATCTGTCACATAATACAGAGGCATTGCCAGCAAAACGTAGAGTGTAATTACCTGGATTTCTGTCCACTGCCCTGCCCTTTCTAACTTAAATGATGTACTGTCCGTAGAGCCTGCAATAGAAGTAAAGATTGTTATAGCACATTGTGAATTTGTGATACAGCAATATACCATGTGCACCATAAAGGAACTCTACCCAACAATTACCTGTTGTGATTGTGCTCACGTATGCCCGTTCAAAGGTGTGGGGTACTGTCTGCGAAACCTAGAACAGAAGAAAACATGGGTAAGGTATGTTGTTATATTACAATGCACAAGATGGACCACGGTTTAACTCTACCAAACAAGTACCTGCTCTGCTTGTACTCATGTATCCCCGTTCAAATGTGTGGGGTACTGTCTGCGAATCCTAGAACAGAAGAAAACCTGGGTGAGGTATGTTGTTATACTACAATGCACAAGATGCACCACAGTTTAACTCTACCAAACAAGTACATGCTCTACTTGTACTCACATATCCCCATTCAAATGTGTGGGGTACTGTCTGCGAATCCTGGAACAGAAGAAAACATGGGTAAGGTATGTTGTTATACTACAATGCACAAGATCCACCACAGTTTAACTCTACCAAACAATTACCTGCTCTGCTTGTACTCACGTATTCCCGTTCAAATGTGTGGGGTACGGTCTTTGAAACCTACAACAGAAGATAACATGGGTAAGGTATGTTGTTATACTACAATACACAAGAACACAAGATGCACCACAGTTTAACTCTACCAAACAATTACCTGTTTGTTCTGCCTGTACTCCCTTCTGCCTGAATTACCTTGTCTTTGTGGGTACTTACACCTGACCATTCAAATCCAAATACCTGCAAACCTGCAATTGAAGACAAGATGGTTAGCAAAGGCTCTAAGAGTTACAAACAATGAATGGGACTGGCCCAGATACTCCATTAGGAAAAACAACCAAATAGTTACCTGGGATTCCAGTTTAGGCAAATAAACACGTGCCCCTGTGCTTCATTATTAGCACCCATTAGGCTAAACTTATCTGCACCTACCCACACAATCCAGCCACTCTCCTGCATTTTATTTACCTTTTGCCATGTCAATGTTTTAACAGATATGTGTCCCATTCACACACATTTGCATGTAATCACATTTACAATAGACCATGGGTACTTGCAAATATTTTTCTAAGGGTCAAAAATATTTGGTTGTGGGGTGACAGAGAACCGCACTGATGCGTGCAGGGTAGTGGTCAGGGACTTGGGAGGTGTTAAGGTGGACTTGAAGAAGTATGTACATTTAGTGGCTGAACAATGTGGTACAAGAAAACTTGGGATCAATACAGGCTTCTCCTCTTCACTTTGGCTGGATAACTCAGGAGCTTGATGGACCAGCTGCAGAGAGATCTGATTTTTGTCTAGTGGAAGTTTTGACTCATTATAAAGTAGCGGACGAGCGGGTACAGCGCACTGGGGCGTGCTGCACAATTGTTCAATGCAGCAAGTTTAAAAACACAGCTTGTGGGCTTTTTAGGGTAATCTGCCCGGTTTGCAGACTTGCTATATTTATTTATTTTTTTACAAAGTTTTATATAGCGCAAACATGATCCCGAAGGATATTAGAGCGCTTTACAATAGGATGGAAGGGAGGACATAAATGCAATAGCGAGCATCGAGCGGGAAAAGGAAAGTAATACAATAGCAGTAATTACACAAGTTACATAAAAAGAGTAAGTAGTGCTTTCTCTTTTTATAACCTTCCGCCTTTGGTGCGCTCCGCCCCACCCTGCTTATTGCTGTGACTCCTTGAATACGTAACGTGTGACTATCGCATTCATTTATTTATTTTATTAAACTTTTCAGGAGGTACTGTACACCACAATTTACAACCGGGTCACTCCATCCTTAAAATGTGCTCCTGTGCACTTTTTTTTTTAACTTGCCGCTCTAAGGTGGGCATCAACATCTTGAATGTAAATTAAAGAAGAAAAAAGACAAAATGACGGTCACAACATGATGTATATTGTTGCACTTGTGATGACTGGTGAGAGCATACATGATCACACTTGCCTCAAAAGATAAAATGGCCACTGAGTCATGATACATGCATGCACAAACAGCACACTGGGGAAGGCTCTTCATTATTATTTTTCCCGGTGCTGGGCAGTATTGGCTAGAATAGTTTGTTTATTTTTGCCGATGCTGCTCAATCTCAGATACGTGTGTGTAATGTGAAGTTGCTGGCAGGCTGATATGTTTCATTTGCAATGCTCTGACTAAAACACGAGCCCACAGAATTTGCTTTCCTTATGCCAAATTTTAAATTTGCTAGGCGACTTATCGCTGTGCCAAGGCAGCCAGCCAAAGCTCCCTGGAGGCCTGTGAATTTCATCTGTGTCCATGGCAGCCAGCTCTGCAACACCCAGGGCAGCCTGCACCGCCCACCACTTCTAGATATACACAGGACAGGGGTGTGCAAAAATGTTTTATTCAATGGGCAAGTTTTGCTAAATTCCAGATGTTTTGCCCTTCACAAGATTTCATACGTTCACTTTTTCACCTTTTACGTGAACAGGAATTTCAAATTGAAAATACAGATATTTAGTCTGCCATTTTTTAAAGAAATGTTTTCTTTGCATGTGGCCACTGTGAGCAACACCACCAGCTTTCTGTAATGATAATCAACAGAACCCTTTTGTTGGTGTTAACAATATATGCGACAGAAATAGTCACAAAGTCAACACTTTCACACCCAAGTGGCAAAGAGAGAAATACACTTCAGGAAAGCAGTCCTGCCAAGTATCACGCAACAAGCGTTAGACTAACGCATTTCAGTGTGGTGTTCCGCATCACCGCACTGAAATGCATTGTCACGCATAATTAGGCATAGCGCCTGAGCTGTCAAGTTGATACCGCTCCTGAGCTATACGGACTAAAGTAAGTACGTTGGAGTGGCTTGCATGTGCTGTGGCGTACGCGCTGCTCATGGCACTGGGCTTGGTGGGGATGGGGTCTGAGGTAGAAGCTGCTAACTCTGACTGCTAGATCTACAATTATGTGTCAATAAAACTTTGAAATGCCCCTCACGGTCACGGTGCTGCATTACAATCTGACTGACGTCATAGGTGCCGCACGACGTTACGTCCTGTTACCGGGTCCAGCTGCAGTTAAGTTTGTGAGAGGCTGCTCTAGGCTGATATAAATTATCCAAGCGCCACTGCATGGTGGTAAATTAAAATCTGTCATGATGCTACGACCGGCGGACCCAACCCTACGGACCGCAGCGCATTTGAAGCCCACTGTGCAGCAGTGGTGCCTGCTGCTGATGCCTCGGGAGGCTCACCATGCACGTTTGCTGAATGTTGAAGGATTGTTTGAGGTACAATGGCCAGGATTCTGAGGAGACAGGCGTGCGGCTGGGCTGTAAATTGAATTGCTGTGGCAAGCCTAGCAAGTAAGTGACAGTGTTGCTACGAGACTCAGTGCCAGCCAAGTGTTAGCTTTTTAACTGCAGCGCAATCAGCTGCCTGCGGGTCGGTGCCTGGACTGGAGTCTCATTTTCTGTTTTACATGAATCATGTAAAACAGAAAATGAGACTCCTGTCCGAGAGGTTCTGTGACCTTCCACATAGGTCCGTCTTTTTTTAATGTTTTCACGTTAATGTTTCGCAGCTACACTCAAGCATTCAGACCTATACAAATAAAAAGAGAACTTGTTATTTAACATTCTCTGTTCTCAACTTGCCTGTAAACAACAAAACTATTAAAGTTTATAACTGAATCAGAATAAAAAGAAAATGACACGTTTCCAGGATGAATAGCAAGGTACATGCAACTGATTATACACCAAAACATATTTAGAACTATCATTGTCTTCAACTATTTGTTTAAAAAATGCAATACTTTCGGAAAAATAAATATTTACAAGCATTTCTTTCAAGATAATAGCTTTCCTTCTGATGTTTTCGATACCTAATTTTCAATAGCTGTATTTTGGCTTCTTTCGACTGGACTGTTTACCCTGTAGGGGTCGCAATGCTGAGGTACAGGAAACGTCCGGCTGTCTCTTCTTTAATAACAAATACACAGTAAACAAACAATCCTAATGAGGTGACATTTGTGTGTGAAGGTGGCTATGACTGTCATATGGTACGGGAGCCAGATGCACTGTTTGTGATGGTTCGTGCTGTGGCTTCTCAGCACAGTTCGATCAGAGGGAGGATGAGGTGGTTCTGCTTAAGTCCACCCATGGGAGATCTAGGCTGTTTTTATAGAAGGGGGGCGCGTTATGGAAGATGAGGCTCATTTGCAGGCAGTGTGGCCTCTCACGTGCTTTTGGTACAGTCGAGTCCAACAGTGCCCTTCATTTCTGATGCTTTGGTGCAGTTTTAAGATATTCTTACAGTTTCTTGATGCTCAAATGGGTGTAATTTGCGATATTCATATGTTCCCTCATCTTCATTGATTTATTTCGCTCGCAAGAACGTGTCACTCATAGTCATTGAAATGTCACTCGTAATTACAGTGAAATTATGAAAATGTCACACAGAGATCTGAAACATTGGCAGCTATGCGAAAGGGTAAAGTTTTATCGCACCGAATCATTTACTTGGTGGCCTAATCTGAACCCAAAAATGAATCAGTAACTAAATACTGGTTTACAACTTAACTTCCAAAGCGGTTGGAACATCGCAGTATTCGGCAAATAAACGATCATTACTTCCGTTTGTTTCCAAATTAGTTAACTGGAAATTTCTGAAAGGGGCTGTGATTAACAGGGATATTTAAATAAATGAACACAATCTGCCCGCAGCCTTGCTTTTCTACCACAATAATGCAGTAAGTTTAAAAACACCGCTTGTGGGCTTTTTAGGGTAATCTGCCCGGTTTGCAAACTTGCTGTATTATTTTGTTAATAACGCGAGGCTGCGGGCAGATTGAGTGCTTTTGTTAAAGTATCCAGCCCCTTCACGAGCTGCAATTAACATGGATATCTAAATAAAAGAAAACAATCTGCCCGCAGCCTCACTTTACTTCCAAAATAATGCAGCAAGTCTGCAAGCCGGGCAGATTTCCCTAAAAAGCCCACCAGAGGTGTTTTTAAACTTACTGCATTGTTTTGTAAGTAAAGCGAGACTGCAGGCAGATTGAGTGCTTTTGTTAAAGTATCCATGTTAATCGCAGCTCGTGAAGGGGCTGCGATTAACATGGATACTTTAACAAAAGCAGTCAATCTGCCCGCAGCCTCGCTTTACAAATATAAAACCAACAGTGCGTGCACTACAGGGCGGCAAAACAAAAGCGAGGCCAGCAAAAACAAAAGGCCAGCAAGTGGACACATTACAACACTTACCTCCGCTCCCCAGTATTCAGTCACTCCAAAGTGGTCACTTCCGCCGCCGTCGTCCACAATGAGGAAATGCCTTTTTTTCGCGACGCGCGCCTTTTAAAAAGTGGTGGCGGCGCGAATAATCTCGCGGGATGTGCCCTCTGCGCGCGCTCCACACATGGGACTGCGCGCTAGGGGGTAGGGAAGTGCGCGCGCGAGCGGCCGCGCTCGCGCGGCCGTGCGCATTCCTGGGAACACTGACGTTGGCGAGCGACTTCGTAACCTGCACCGAAGCCGTGAGCGCTGCTCCGACTTGCGACATAGGCTCAACATCAGCTGCCGGGCCACATCGGTGCCAGCAAGCAACGCTGTAAGCTGCCTGAAGCAGTAAGTGCTGCTCCGACTTGCGATGTGGGCCCGACGTCTGCTGCTGTGCCTGGCGCCATTGTGACGTCACCTCCCCGACGCAGTAAGGAACCATCAACTCACCTCACCTGCGCTGTAGTAAGGAACTGAGGCTGCACCTCCCCTGGAGGAACCGACGCGGCGCAGCGCCTACGGAGCCGCACCTCCTCGACGCCGTGAACTATCTTTGTTTTCATCCATTCCAAGGTACTGTTCTTTGTGGGCCTGCTTGACTCTGGGCCCGAAGCCACACATCTCGCAGTCGGCACCATACTTTTGGATTTCCACCGGCCACTACATCGTTATAACTCCAAGTGGAGTTATTTGTTGCTAGAAGCTTGATTTAAGTGAATAACCTACTTTTAAGGATTCTTTGAATACTGTATTATGGATTTATGCTGTTTGGTCTTGTTTATATAAAGATACTTATTTTTCTAAACTGGTGTGGTGTCCATTTGTAGTGTTTCACTGTGTTACTGTATGTGTTCACAAATGCTTTACACACTGCCTCTGAGATAAGCCTGTCTGCTTGTGCCAAGCTACCAAGGGGGTGAGCAGGGGTTATTTTAGGAGTGTATTTCCCTTTCCCTGACTAGAAGCAAGAGTCCCTATTTGGACAAAGATGCAAACTATTGTCAACGAGAGACCCCCATTTCCAACACTCATAAAGGAAAGTAAATCTGGTTCGGGTTCAGCATCACTGGCGATCGCTCGAGCTGCATTCCAATCCATCGTTTTTCACCCACCATGCCACCTTCGTATGCTCCCAGCCCTGCTCCTTGAAACAGTCCAGCCCGAACACCAGGCCAGGTCCTCCCCGACCCAAAACACAAGCAACACAGGACTGGTTTGCCCTTATTATTTGCTCATCAGACAGGTTTAGCTTGATTTCAGTGGTATGGTGAGCAGAGGAACCATGTCTGGGCATACTCGTTGTACTCAGGGCATAAATAAACAAAATGATGGATGGAATGCTTGAATTAATCTCATACACTGGCAATCATCTACACCTCATCCCAATCCATCGTTTTTCACCCACCATGCCACCTTTGTATGCTCCCAGCCCTGCTCCTTGAAACAGTCCAGCCCGAACACCAGGCCAGGTCCTCCCCGATCCAAAACACAAGCAACACAGGACTGGTTTGCCCTTATTATTTGCTCATCAGACAGGTTTAGCTTGATTTCAGTGGTATGGTGAGCAGAGGAACCATGTCTGGGCATACTCGTTGTACTCAGGGCATAAATAAACAAAATGATGGATGGAATGCTTGAATTAATCTCAGACACTGGCAATCACCTACACCTCATCCCAATCCATCGATTTTCACCCAACATGCAACCTTAGTTTCAACTCAGCCATTTGCAAATCATTCTTGACCGTGCTCCAATGGGAACAGTCCATCCCTACCTGCCAGGTTAGGTCCACCCTGAAGTAGAACAGAATCAAATCAAATCAAATCAGGGGCATTTATTTAGGGCACAAATCACTTGAAGGTCTCATGGGGCTAGCGGGCAAAACTCCAGGGTCGGCTCAGGTAAGGGGAGACAGTTAATTATCGAACTCTCATGTCTTTAGATTCTTGTGAAAACAATTGTGGTCAGTGATGGTGCGTAAATGTAGAGGTAGTTTGTTCCAGAGAGCTGGTGCATGGAAAGAGAAGGAACTTCCTCCGTTTCTAGTAGTGCAGATTCTGAGGGGTGTGAGAAGTCGTTCATTACTGGATCGCAGGGTCCTGCGAGGCTAGTACCAGGTTAGCTTATTTACCCAGTACCCTGGGCCTCTTCCGAACATGCTTTTATGTGTTAGACAGAGAGTCTTAAAACGGATTTGCTTCATCACAGGAAGCCAGTAAAGAAGTCTCAGATCAGGGGCCAAAGGAGATCGTGGCAGGAGGTTGAGTACCAGCCTAGCCGCCATGTTTTGTAGAATCTGAAGCCTAGGCAGGAGTTCTTCATTTATTGGAGACAGCAGGGCATTTCCATAGTCCATGCGATTAATGACCAAACCCTGGACTAATGGTTTCCTGGCTTCCGTTGGAATCCATTTGAAAACTTTGCGTACATTACGCATGATTCCAAAACAGGAACCTATGAAGTAACTAACATGATTTTTCATCGATAGTTTGTTGTCCAATAGTATTCCTAAATTTCGTACCGTCTGGTTTGGAATGGGACAAGGGCCAAGATTTGGAGGTCACCAGTCGTTTGACTAATGCTTGTGATCCTTGCCAAACAGTACGATCTCAGTTTTGCCTCCATTTAGCTGCAGATGGTTTGTGCTCATCCACCTATCAACATGGTACATACAATCTTTGAAACGTGACTTTGTTTCAGTAGGATCTGGACCTAGGGTGATCAAGATCTGAGCATTGTTGGCATATGACACAACATCAAAGCCATAAGATCTGATCACCCTGGCCAGCGGGGTGATGTAAAGATTGAAAAGTGTCAGGCCCAGGATGGAGTCCTGCGGAACTCCCATCTTTACAGGTCTGCTGCATGAGATGGTGTTGTCTATCTGGACCGTTGTGACTCGATCTGTTAGATTGCACCTCAGCCATTTCAGGGCCTCCCCTCTGACACCACTTTCCCAGAGCCGGAGTCCGAGAATGCTGTGGGAGATGGTGTCAAAAGCTGCTGATAGATCCAGCAGAACGAGAATAGATGACTGTCCTTTGTCCAGAGCTAGCCTGATGCTATCTGTTATTTCAACCACAGCTGTCTCTGCACTATGAGCGGCCCTGAAGACCGACTGTGAAGGGTCCAGTACTCCATGACTCTCGAGGCGGATAACGAGTTGTTGATTGACCAGCGATTCGAGCATCTTCCCGAAATGAGGAAGCAGCGAGATGGGACGATAGTTGGAGGGAAGTTTGGGGTCTGCAGTAGGTTTTTTGAGAATTGGCCTGAATCTGGCAGCTTTCCAAATCTTAGGGACCTCAGATTGTGAAAGTGAACTGTTAAAGAGATCAGTGAGAACATCCAAAAGCACCGGAGCGATGATTGGAAGGAATCTCGATGGCACAGGATCAATAGGTAAACCCGATTTGATTTTTAACATGGCTTTTGCCACTTCCTCCTAGCTACAGTGGGAGAACTTGTCCAGAACATGAGGAGGGCCAGATAATGCAACTGAGTCATTTCCTGAAAAGTATATGTTTTCTTGTGGCGGAAAGGAGTAATGAATCGCAATAATTTTATCTTCAAAGAATTTGGAGAGGGAATCTGTCCAATCCAACACAGGACGGGTGGCTGAGATTAATTCAAGGAATCCAGCCATCAATTTTTGTATACTTTAGTGTGTCGCCCTAAGTGGGACTGGTACGCCAATATGTGGGCCCCATCCACACTGTATCATTGGAACCAAACCATACCTGACTGATGAGCCCTAACTAGGGTGAAACCAGTCCTGGGTTCTTGAGTTCCATTTCGTGGAGGACCCGCCTGGCAGTCTGGGATTGACTGTTCCCATTGGAGCGGGGTCAAGATTAAGGGTGGGCAGTAAACTCCACTCCAAGGGGTGTAATACAGGCCTAGAGGTCTACCGTAAGTAATAGAGCTCTCCGAATTCCAACATGGCTATCTTATTGATGGTAATTTTAATAAAGGGTATTTCATATGCTAGTCCTTCTCCTCTATCAATGCTAAGACTTTTTGTAGTTTTAATGTCACTCATTTGATCTATCCTAGAATACTGCACCTTAATTTGCCTAGCCGTAACGTCACCTGCTGTAATCTGTTACTCTGCCTTTTTCAGATTGTGTGCTGTGCCCAGGTAACTATTTCTCTTGAAACGGTTAGTTTGCTAATGGGTTGAACCCTTCTCAGCTCTTTCTTTGCACTCCAATTGAGAGTTCATCAAGCTGCGGTAGTCTGCTCATGCAACTCACTGCTCACACTCGCCAAGCCCTTGACTGACCATGTGGGAATTGCATAGGCCAGGAGCAGCTACTACTTACTACCTTGTCCTTCTTGTGTGATCCGCTGCTCATGGTCACTTCCTGTCCCTAGAGAGTATCTGTCGAGGTTAGGTGGAGTAAGGAACTTTCAACTGATGTTAGAGCAGTTTAGGTGTGGTCATAGACTCCCAGGGGCACACCTGTCCCATCTCTTCCTCAGACACACTCCACTCTTGGGGGGCATCAGGTTTGAAGCAATCAGTCTCTTGTGGTGGCGAGACTTTTTTTTTGTTTGTTTTGATAAAGCTATTTAAACTTCATATGTTTGGGTGTACAAGGTGGGCACACCATTGTCTGCTCAACTTAAAGGGTAGCAAATCTTACAAATGAAAAAAAGTAAAAAACACTGGCGCCGACATATGCCAACTCAGCAGCTGGTGATAGGTGACTGAGCAGTATGGACACCTAGGGTAGGAAACTGTATGGTTAGAGACTGCAGGCAGGGTATCTCTGGGCGTGAGCTGGTAGGGGATCAGGGAGAGGAGCCTGGATGCCACCGCATTTTTCTAGAAACGGCGGAGGGTCATGGCTGTTGTGTATGGCAAAGTTAATCAAGAATCTGAATTAGTGGGGCCTGGGTCAATCTTGACACCAGATTTGGGAGGAGAGCTCTCACTTTTCTAAGGACTATGCTTGAGTAGCCGGTCCAGTCCAAGGTTTTTCTCTGCATTCAGGGAAATGTTGTATACATTTTATATTGCGCTCAACAGAGTGACAGATCCAGATTGCGAACACCCTGCTTTGGATGAGCTACTCGGCGTGGGACATGGAAACTTGAGGGCTCTGTATGAAACTGTGTGCACCTCCCAGATTGTGACCCCTGCCCTCATTCTTAACTGTGCTCTCCTTCCCACAGCTCTCCCGCTCGGCTTCCTTCCTTTTATCAGAAACCGTCATGGCATAAAACATGATGAACCTCTCGTCCACACTGCGAGACGTGTCTCAACTAGCTTCCCTCTGTACACACTTGCAGGGCTTCTGTTTCAAACCATTATTTACACTAGATTGTTTCCGTTATGATGTAACCTGTATTTTTCAACCAAACAAACTGGTGATGTGTTTAGCCGCACTGATGTGGCTCCTTTCCTTCTATTTTTGAATAGGGGTGGGCGGGCAAGTGGAGGCGCTCCTCCAGCTTGCTGAACTCCACGAATCCGACAGAGATTTTATGCAACTTTGCGGAATTCCACACAGTGCAACTCTGCAAGCTCCCCCCACCCTTAGTCAAGACTGATCTGCATTGGCTGGGTCCACACTGAGGAGGCGCGGTGTGAAAAATATAGATTGCCTAGGATGCAACCCAAGTAATTACAGTGGCTGAGATTAATTCAAACATTCCATCCATCACTTTTTGTATACTTTAAGTTCAGCATGCCATGCTTTCTTCAGATCTATCAGAGGTGAGTAAAGATGATGTAAAAACATAATGGTTCCCATTTTAAATTAATAGGAAACTTTGTTCTCTGACACAAAAAAGTTGCTAAAAAGAATTACACCAATCTCGGGATGAAACTAGAACCGGAGTGCCGTCCTTTGGTTTGGTCTAAATCTGTTCAGCAATTTTTGATAAATTAGCATGACAGTAACATGCTGGGTGGACTTTGAAGTATTAAATAGTAATAACATTTTGACTATTGATTTGTAAAGAGTTCACAAGTTCATGCTCCCGAAAATATTCACAATGTTGAAGCTAAGTTTAAAAAATAACTAAAATGTATTGGATGAGGATTTCTTTTGTTTCTCCCAATGTCGATTTCGGGATTGCGGACCCAAAGTCGGGTCTGCAAACCTAAGGGTTGTGATTGGCTTAGGGCATTGTCTCTGTGTCCAGAAGCAACTGTGAAAAGGTCCCTAAGCAAGCAGTGAGAGCACACTCTGAGACTCAGAGCTTTCTTGGGAGGCCTACTGGGACTCCTCTCGCATATTAAACTTTAAATTTACTGACGGGCTTTTCATGTCTTGAAATCAGAATCATGAAAATTGAATGCATAACTTGGAGGATCACCATCCTCCATCACAAAAACTCGTGGTCCTTGTTTGGGCACCCTCTAATGATTTTTGTGCACACATGGGGTTCGGAGACATACAGGAAGATTTCAGTATACTCTTGCACTGTGTTTGGATCTGTCCAGTGAGATTCAGCCACCAGTGAGGTTTGGAATCTTCAAAGTGGTTTCACAAAACACGTGGGCTAGGTTTGGGCACACATGTAGAAGTTTGCAGTCATCTAAGTAACATCTGAAAAAACTTGGATCTGCAAACTCGTTACCTATACTGGTTGTAGCTTAGATGAATTTAGGGTGCAACTATTTTGGCATGTTGTTCACTTAGGGAGGAGTGGATGCAGAGTGTAGCAGAAAACCCACACTCCATGTATCCACTATCCATGCATCCCAGCAGTTGGTACGCTAGGGAATAATTGGGACAGTCCCTGGCCACAGGACAAGCTCTCTGTGTAACCCCTACTACATAGTTGCCAACATTTGAAAAATAAATCCAAGGACATTTTGCAGCACAGGGCTGATGCAGATAGAAAGTTCTTGTGTGGGTACCTGTGTGAAATAAAGAGGAACAGCTTCTGCAATAATATTACCTGGGGCTTTCTCCAACATGCCTGGACTGTCGATGAAAAAACGAGACAGTTGGCATCTATGCTACTATGTGCAGCGGTAAGCTGTGTGCTCTGTATTGGGTTCCCTGTGAAAATATGGGTATGGCCAAGCCTTCTGTTTACCTAAAACTGCAAGCAGCTAAAGAATGTGCACACATAAGCTGATTCCACGTGGAAGATTGTGAGCAAAGCCTTGTCAAAGTATCCGCCCTTTATGTAACCCCTCTGAGGACAGGTGAAGGCTGTGTGTACAAGTAGTCGGTTCCCCGTGTAAGCTGGGGTGCAGCCCCGCTGTCTAACTCACACTGTATGTGGCTGAAGGCCACACACAACAGTAGTTGGTTCCCTAGTGAAAATGAGTGCAGTGCATGGTCACAGTGTAAGCATAAGCTGTTTGCTGCCAAAGGCCACGCTCCCGTAGTTATTTCCTCAGCGGAAAGATGTCTGCAAGCCATCCACATGCAGTCACAGGCTGTGTTCACCATCAGTTGGTTCCCCATGAAGTAATAGGTGCAGGGACTGGCTGCAGGCCAGGTCCTTTGGCCTGTGTGCAGCTCAAAGCTGTATGCACCAGTAGTTAAGATCCAAGGAAAATGAGGTGCTGAGCTGGCCATAGGGAAGGCTCTCTGTCTAACTGCAACTACGCATAGCTAAAGTCCATGCTCGCCAATAGTTGGTTTCATTATGGAGGGTTGCGTGCCAGGCCTGCCAGCGGGCTGACCCTGTAGGCAACCTCTGCTGTCTGCAGATAAAAGCGTTGTGCTGTAGAAGTTGCTCTTTTATGGAGGGTTCGGCTCTTGGCCATCTCTCTGCTGTGTGCTGTTGCCGGTTAGTTAACTGTGGAACGTGGTTCACAAAACCTGCGGGAGATATTAGCACATATAAAAGTTGTCCACATTGACACTTTGATATGTATATATTCTTTTTTTTTTAAGTAGAAGGTTTGTGGATTCTCAGCAAACTGATGGAATTTAAAGAGATACATATTAAACTGAAAATTAATTGTTACTTTCTATATGAAATACAAAAATATATATCATTGTTTAGGTGAAAAGTAATATGTTAGACCAAACCATATGCATAAATGTGCAGGATTCATGGTTGCATAAAGATGTTTGCACAGCCTTCCCTATTCAGTAGTATCCCAGAACACAGCCTAAACACTGCAAATACAAAATGATTTCAACCACAGTGCTACTTCCTGAGTCAATACCATCACAGTGCATTGATACATGAGGTAGTTGACATTTTGAAATGTTCTTAACTAGGGGTAAACGTCGATTTCAATCATTCTATGAATGCTGACCCATGTATTGTCTACTTAGGCAATAAATAAACCCTGTATTTGTTAAGCGCAAACTAATCACCCGTAAGGGTCTCTAGGCGCTGGGGGCCGTCGGGGAGATTAAGGGAGCTATTGCCCAGAGTCACATGGTGCTGAGCAGAACTCCCGCTGGGGAGCGACCCGTGAGGTCAGCCTTCTGGAGTCAGCCGCTCTGTCTGCTGCACCACACGTCTCCATCAGGGCAATCCCATGTCTATGCCAACTTCGCAACATTTAACTTATTCCCTTACTGACATGAACCATAAATGTCCTTGAATCCACACTCAAAGACTAATACTAAACTTCATGTTAGTCTCTGATTAGTTAAAGTTAATGGTATTGCGATTACTTGCTTTCTCCCCCCAAAAGATAACTAAATCTACAGTAAATGTAAAGTCAAAAATTGTGAGTTTATCTTTTAAAAAAAAGTGATGCAAATCAGATGTTCACCTTAACCACAGGACTCCTTCGAAGTGGCTTTAAAATGTAATGTTTATCTCCACATGGAATAACATATAGTGCAGCAGTTAGTTATAATTAATCAAATTTAACAAGAGGTGCCAATCAACTAAAACTGAAGTCTGCTGAACAACATGTGACCTTTTGGCCTCGGTAGAAAAATAGCAATGAATATCTCTGTCACCTTGTATTGTAAAAAGATTACCGTCTACTATTGGGTAGTGCTGAAAATCGGGTCACTTGTTGATGAGTGTGAAACCCTACTCAAGCAGCAGCCATAATCTCTGTCAGGGTGAAACACAAGCAGACCCTAAATTAACCTATGCTTAACCCTCTAGGAGCTTGGCACAAAGCAGTGAGACTTAACAGAGAGGCAATGTGTAAAGTATTTATGCAGTAATTCAAACACTAATACAAGAAAATACAATACAAGAAACATTCTACACAATTTAGAAAAATAAGAGTAATGTTTAATAAATTATTTGATATACATACAACAAAATCCAATCAGTAGAACCAGAGATATGCATTTTGTAAGATTTAAGTGAATATAGCGTCACAACGTACACAAAGCCAACTGAGGCTAGACCAGGACAAACTCACAAGTTCAGGCTTACCACAATGGAGCATGAGCCAGATGCAGGGAACAAGTTAGGCCAGCTGAACAATAGTACCTTAAATCCTGATTGTAGAGTGATATGAAATCCCACGTCGAGGATGTGTTGCGCAGCAGTGATGATGTGATGTTCTTGTGTGGGGATGTGTCATACAGCAACAGTTTTCCGGGAGCAGTGGTGGTGGTGTGAGGTGCATGGATGGATATGCTTTGCACCACTGCAGATCTGAGGCGCTGCAGGGGCAATGTGATGTCCTGCGTGAAGATGTGTCATGCAGCTACAGTGATGTGTTGTGCTGCTTCAGTTCTGCTGGGTCCACAGATGGGCTGAGGCAGCACCTTAAGTCCCACCTCCAAGGGTCCAGGAATGGGGTGGCACCACTTGGGGAGTAGGACTCACACCAGACAGAGTCCAGGTGCTGGGTTTAGGTGGTTGGAACCTTCTGTCCCTGAGTCTCTCATCAAGGGGCCAGCCAACTAACCCTTGGAGCCTCTGGGATGGCCCTGGCTTCAAGATGCAGGTCCAGTCCTTCTCACTCAAGCAGGAGATGAGAAGGGCACCATTAATTATATGTGGTGCCAATTTTGAAGTAGGTGTAAGTATTGGAGGTTTCGACCCCCATGAGGTGTTAAGGCATCCCCTTCCTCCCTGCCCTGGCCCAAAGTTGTCTGGGGACACAAGTTATTTGTGACAAACCCTATGTGAGTGTGTTAAGGCATGGCCTTTGTGATGTGCAGGTGTGGTAGGTGTCAGCTCCTCCCCCTCGTTAAGTTAGAGTGGCCCATCCTCCCAAAACCTATCTTTTCTTCGTCTTACTGTCTCAGAGTAATCCACAAAGACCGACGGACATCTACACCTAATCTTATGGCTCAGGGACAGGCTGCAGGCCCAAATAGGTACGACAAGAAAATGCCAACTTTCTAAAAGTTATTATATTAGAACGAGTTGCACACCTTTGCTTTCACCTAAGATTCACCAAATTTCTAAACTTGTATTTAATCATTGCGTGCTCAATGGCATTGTGCCTAGTCCAAACAGCACGTATGAAAGTAAACAACAACATGTATGGGACACCTTTCTGCCCCGAACCATTGGCACAGCTTTTTTTGTAATTGCGTTTGCAATATTATTTTTTCTGTTCATTTTCCTCTTTTCCATTTTTACAACATTATTTAATTCCATTGATAATCCACATGTTCACTTGAAATAATTTTGATCTTCATGCAAGGAAACGCCATTTCCCAAATTTCTAATGCTCCTGCCGGGCCATCCCAACCTCACTTCAAGAGCATGACTAAAGCCACATTCATCCATAGCAGTTTATTCAAATCCAATGCATTTTGGTCATCTATGGCCCTTCTTCAGGGATAACTAAAAATAACAATAACACTTGTTTTAATATGGCAGCCAATATATACACTGTAACATTTCGTTGTAAAAATGGAAAAGAGGAAAATGAGCAGAAAATATAATATTGCAAACGCAATTTAAAAAAAGCTGTTCCAATGGGTCGGGGCAGAAAGGTGTTCCATACATGTTGTTGTTTAGTTTCATACGTGGTGTTTGGGCTAGCCACAATGCCATTGAGCACGCAATGATTAATTACAAGTTTAGAAATTTGGAGAATCTTAGGTGAAAGCAAAAGTGCGCAACTCGTTCTAACAGCGCTGGAAGGCCTCAGGGTAGCCAAGCGCTATAGAAATAGAATTTCAATTCAATATAATGTTTATGCAACAATGCCCTTCCGGGTTAGCACCCATAAAGAAAACCGCAATAAAGGACATTTTGGAATGAAGTTGTTTTTCACATGCAAGGCAGAATATCGGAGTTCAAACAGCAAGTTTATTTTTGGTGTCAGAAGAACGTGAACATCATAGTAATATATGTGGGACATAACACATGATTTAGACATTGTCAGCTTTTTTCAAATGCTCAGAGTTATATTAACATGTTAACAATTTTATATTCGTCAATGTGTAAAGCATTGTGAGAACTGTAGTGTTTTTATGGAATCCCAGGAGTTCTCAAAAAGACACAGGTGCTAATTACGTAGAGATGAGGGGGAGGGCTGTTTGAGAGTAGGGGCTAGAGTGTAGTTTAAAGGCAGGAGGGCGCAAGGACAAGGAGAAATTCTATTCAGGATGGAGTGAGGAGGATGATTGCTTCCTAGCAGGTAGGAGTTGAGAACGAGGAGTGAAATTAGAAAGATGTGGTCTCATAAAGGGAAAGAATGTTAAAAATGGAAAGGTTGGGTGAAAGGGAACTGGTTATGGGATGTTCGTGGAGGGCTGAGAAGCAGGAAGTGGAGGGAAGAGGAGAGATTTGGGAGAGTCATGTTTAATTGAAGTAGGGTATTTAGTTCCACGACTGACAGGAAGCCATTGATGTTAAAATGCACGGGGGTTCGAGTATGACAGAGACATTAGGAGGAACAGGAAGAATGTATTTTAGCTACATTTATTCATTGAGACAAAGAAGAGTGGGCAACTTTAAGCATGAAATATTACAGTGTATATATTGGCTGTCATATTAAAACAAGTGTTATTGATATTTTTAGTTTTCCCTGATGAAGGGCCCTAGAGGCCCAAAATGCATTGGATTTAAATAAATGATAATGATAATTCCAGTTTCATCGAAGGAAACGACCTGTTGCACGCCTCGCAATCCGGTTTCCGTGCTAATTTTAGCACGGAGACGGCTTTATTCGAGGTCACTGATGCCATCAGGGAAGTGCTCGATTCTGGGGGAAAGGCCATGTTAGTCATGCTTGACTTGTCGGCGGCGTTCGACACCGTTCCTCACGAAGGCCTCCTTGTAAGACTCTGGGAATGTGGCCTTCGCGGAACGGTGTGGAACTGGCTTAAATCCTTTCTGCCCGACCGCCGGCAAACGATCTGGGCGCCTCCTTTTTCCGCTGATATGGCTCCGCTAGAGGTGGGAGTCCCCCAGGGCTCCATCCTCAGCCCTATGCTTTTTAACATCTTTATGGCCCCTCTGGCGGTAGTCGCGGAATCGTTTGGCGCCCAGATCGTGTCATACGCTGATGACACCCAGCTCCTGTTCACATGTGACAGGGGCGGGTCATTTAATGGCACACAGATCAGGGATTGTCTTGGTGCGGTATTTGAATGGTTCAGATGTCATGGCTTAAAATGTAACTCCGATAAGTCGGAGCTCCTCTTTTTTGGATGCGCTCCTGAACCCAATTGGAAATCTTGGTGGCCACAAGATATGTTTCCCCCTGATAATGTGTCTTTTAAGGCCAAAAATTTGGGAGTGATGGTGGATTGTGAACTATCTTTTGGGCCTCACATCTCGTGCCTTTCAGGAAAATGCTTTGGCATTCTGCGGATGTTGAGGAAATTTCTTCCCTTACTATCACCCAATCATAGGAAAACAGTTGTCCAGGCCTTGATCGGTTCTCGACTAGACTACGCAAACGTTCTTTTTTTGGGTTTACCGAAATATCTTTTGACCCGTTTGCAAGTAGTCCAGAACTCGGCAGCCCGAGCCATCTATGGACTCCCGAGGAGAGCTGGTGCCACTGTTTTATTGAACACCTTACACTGGCTACCTATCTCTAAGAGAATTCTTTTCAAAAGCCTGACCGTGGCCTTTAAAGCTCTACACGGCATCGGCCCCAAATATATTGGGAAACGTCTTTCCCGGTATTTACCTAGCAGGACCCTGAGGTCATCTGGTCTGTCCATGATGACAGTTCCTGCTATTCGGCGTGCAAGAATGGGAGGTCGGTCTTTTCGTTACCTAGCACCAAAGGCTTGGAACGATTTACCCTTGTCCCTGAGACAGGCTCCCTGTCTTCTTGCTTTTAGGAAAGATCTGAAAACATGGCTCTTTACGAAATAGTTTTCTTTTCTTTTGCTTCTGCTTTTTTTGCTTGTATGGTTGTTTTTATTTGCTAATATTCTTCTCCAAAGCGCCGGGATGCTCCATGGAGTAGCCGTGCGCTATAGAAGAAATAAATTAACATAACATAACATAACATAAACTGCTATTGATGAATTTGGCTTTAGTCATGTTCTTGAAGTGAGGTTCGGATGGCCCGGTAGGAGCATTAGAAATTTGGGAAATTACGTTTCCTTGCATGAAGATCAAAATTATTTCAAGTAAACATGTGGATTATCAATGGAATTAAATAACATTGTAAAAATGGAAAAGAGGAAAATGAACCGAAAAAATGCTATTTCATAAAAAGCTGTGCCAATGGTTCGGGGCAGAAAGGTGTCCCATACATGTTGGTGTTTAACTTTCTAAAAGTGGCATTTTCAGGATTGTGACTAAAAATCCGACTTTACCATTAAAAGGGATTTTAATTACAATTCTTTTGACACCAAACTCAATCTGCCTATTTGCTCTCAATTGAAAGTTATCACTTATCAAATGTAATAAGGAAACACAATGTTATCCTATGGGAGAGGTAGGCCTTGCAGTAGTGAAAAGCTAAATTAAGACTTTTTCACTACCAGGACATGTAAAACCTAAAAGTACAATTCTAAATGTTCTAATACACTGCACCATGCCCTATGGCCTGTTTAGGGCTTATCCTAGGGGTGACTTTTATGAATTAGAAATAAAGCTTTAGGCCTGCTAAATGAATTTTTTGTCAGGTCGAAATGGGAGTTTAAACTATCCACAGAGGCTGCTATGGCAGACCTGAGAATTTATTTAAAGGGCTACTTAAGTGAGTGGTACAACCACCAGTGCCACAGGCCCACTAGTAACATTTAATTTACAGACTTTTAGGTACATGGAGTACTACTTTACTAGAGACTTACATGTAAATAGAATATGCCTATGGGATTCAAGTCAATGTTGCCATGTTTAAAGGAGAGAGCACAAGCACGTTAGCACTTATTAGCAGTGGTAAAGTGTCAAGAGTCCTGAAGCCAGCAAAAATGAAGTCAACAAAAACAGGAAGTGGAAGGCAAAAAGTTTGGGGAAAACCACGCTAAGAATTTAAGGTCTAACAGGTAGGTTATATCAAGTTCATACAATGTTTGGCTATTCTTGCTGTTCCAAATAAGCCTCACTGTAAATTCAAGGCTGAAGGTTCATATAAAGTAATTGTTCTGTAAACATTATGATTCAGCTGAGCTCAGGGATTGGGTAAGCAGTGATTTGCTGCTGAATGTTTTTAGAAAGCTTTTCTACTGATAATTTCAGTTACATTCTACAAAAGGGAAGACAATGAGGATTTGTTTCCAATTTCAAATAGCAGATTATTTCCTTTATTATTTTTACTGAGTATATTAAGATGCAGAATAAATACATACTAACAGAGCATAGTCCTGTTTATTTGTTGATGTGCACCTGCTATCTTCACATGCTATTTTACATTCTCATCTAATCCCTTATGTTTAACTCCCTGGAATTCACACTGCTTGTTAATGGTGTTAAACATGCATTCATTGTAACATCAGCACATATTATATTTGCATTCTTTCAATATGCCTTTCTGTTCGTGAATGCCCAGACTGTGACACATTCTTTTCCTTGCTATGTACTTCTCACACCATTTCACTCTCTCCCTTAACCTGTCATTTTTACATGCAACTTTGACTATTCTATCTGACTTTTCTGGATCTGTATTCACTATCTGCTGCTGAACGTTCCATAGTTTACTATGGGGCATATTCTCAAGAACGTGTGATAACCATCGCAAAAGTAACTTAACGCAACTTCCAACATCGCAGTCTTTCGCAGGAAAATTACACCGTGTTAACAAAGCATTCTCAACACGACGGCACCAAGCGATATTCTCCAGATAACGCGTCAACTGACCGAGGTAAAATCAAGGCCACGCCGCAAAAATGCAAAACACAAACACAAAAAAAGCTGCGATAAGGCCAATCGTGGCACAATAATCAGCGAAAACCAGCTACAGGCCTGTAATTCACACGCATCTGGCTGGAAAAACACCCTAAAATTAGACAAAAAACTGACAAACAAATGCCAAACAACAGCGAAGCACAATGGATGTTGCTGGAGCAAGTATGGAGGAGAAATCACAACCCCACAAGCCCCCCGGAGGACCTGCCTGGGACCTCAGCATCAGGGAAGGCCAAGGAGAAGAAGAGTAGGAAGAAGCGCTTCTGTCCGCAGGAAATCTGGACCCTGATAACGGAGGTGCTCGAGCACCATCAACAACTGTTCGTCACCTCCACTCTGTCATTGGCAACTAAAAATGGGTCATGGCAGTCCATCGTGGACAAGGTGAATGCAGTGGGCGTGCTGAAGAGGACAATGGAACAGGTCAGGAGGTGCTGGAATGAGAACAAGTGCAAAACCAAGCTGAAACTCGCCAACAACCGGAAGACAGCAATGCAGACTGGAGGTGGGAGTCCTGCGCCACAGGAGAAATTGGACGATATGGAGGAAATGGTGTCCGCAGTCATCAGTTGGGAGACGCTGGCAGCAGTTGGGGGACCGGACACTCCCCAACATGACCAGACACAACCGCACCAGGATGAGTAACGACCAGGGACTGGGCAGACGGGGGAGATTGGCACAATGGCACACATGTACAGTTGAGCTGAGCACATCTGCAGACAAACCATGCCCCAACCCCCAACTCCCCCCAAGAGACTAATGTACCCAAGTATGCAACATCTCAGAACTGTATAAGCACAGATGTCAAAGGCACATCGCAGGAAAGGGATAAGGGGCAGCAAAATCTGAGCACCAGGGGCCACACACCAAAATGCAGCACACACACATAACATGCAGAGCACATCAACACTGACAACAATGTGGTACAAACCGCAACACATCCACAACAGAACACAGGACACAACTGGTGCCGACTGGGTGTAGACACTGGCCAATCACAAATGGCATTGCATGGAAATGTGAGTTGATAATGTACAAGTACAAACACCCACATGTCTGTTGTCGAAATGTCCACTGTCCCCATCAAATAGGCAGCTCCTCCCACACAGCCAAGATGTACACAGTCTTGCAGTCTGTATGTAAACATGTACAATGCGACAACACACATGTGAACACATTGTTAAACTGCATCTCCCCTTCACATTGCAGAGGGACAATCAACACCTCCTGTAGAGCAGCCCGAACCTCTGTTCTCTGATGACGAAGAGGACCACCACAGCTTCGACTTCGATGCCCTCCAAGAGTTCATTGACAGCCTCCGCAGCCCACCTCCAGGAGCAGGGCAGTGCAGCTGCAACGAGGACACCCCACCACCAGCACAGACCACACAGCAGGCAACTATCAGGTTACCAATACACTCTTACCTGCAAGATGTTGTGCTCTTACCTGTAAGGTGCTTGGTGGGTTTCACAGAGACACTATGAGCCAACCTCCCAGAGTCCCTAGAGTATAACCAGTGAATATGTAGAACACTATGGTTACAAAATAGAAAGTAGGGAGGAGGGCCAGATTCAGATGCTGATGAACTTCATGTTGTCGACCTGCGAGGCAACAAGTATTTTGACCATGTGGTTCTATGAATTGTACAGTTGTCTCTCACACCCTACCCTAAGTCCGAGAAATATAGTGGTGTAAATGTCCTACCTGGGAATCTACAGGAATGAGCGTAGCGTCCTGATGTCGTTGTGTGATGGGCTATGTCCTCTAGGGCGGAGTCACGTAGGCAGTGTCCGTCAGGATGGAAATTATGTTCTTCGCTGTTTTAGCGAGAAAACAAAATATGAGTGTCTCAAATCTTTTACACAACAGAAGTACATCACAAGATTTGACTCTCTATCAGTAGTACTTTTTTCCTAATAACTTACATCTGCATCATGATTCTTTCATGTCCCCATCACACGGTTCTGTACTTTGGAAATAAAGATAAACAATATGCAACATATCTAAGATCTATTATAACATTATAATTCCCATGTTTTCATGCTAAAGTCTTTTCTTTAATCAAAGAAGAGGTTCCAAAAATTGTTCTTTCTTTTGTGCGCTGACTCCTTTTGCTTTCTAGCGATGGGCGCCTGCTGCATAAAAGAATTGAGGAAAAAATGGCTTTGCTTTCTTTTCTCTTTGATTGTCTTTCAGGAATCGTGGAGCCTGCTGCAAACGAAGATCCAGGAAACCGGAGGAGTTCAGATAAGCAGACGACGATGTTACCGCTACTGGAGTCAGAAGGCTAAGCGCCTTCCAGAACCTGGGTGTGGCATTTTATAGCCATGCCACACCTGACCACGCCCAAAACGGCTGCTATGTTGCACACGTTTAGACGCGAGGCAATGTGCAGACTCAATGAATTCTTGTCTTTAGTGCAAGCAGAGAACACATGACGAGAGAAGCGTTTTCTGTTTGATCCTTTCTGTATCTGTGAGCTTATGACCAAACAGAGCTTTGTCAAGGGTTTCTACAATAACTTATTCAATAAGCAAAAAATGATTACAATACCATGGTAATTAGAACAATATACATGATACGTGAATACAAATAAGCATTGACACAACCCAGATTAGCATATACATAGTACTTGCACAACACTTTACATAACAAGGAGTGCTGGATGCATGGGATAGGCGTGGGTTTTATTTGGGGAATGGCATACTCAATAAAGAGTTTGTACACTCTATGCAGACTTTAGGTCTGTACTGTTAGAGCCTTACACTTAGCAGGCATGGATTCATGACAGCAGCACCCACCACCACTGCTGCCTCCCAGGACCCCATGAGGAACACATTGCCTTCCAACAAAGTGTGTTGGGGTCCCAGGAGAATCTGGCTGAACAGGTGTGGGTGGGCTTCGACCGCATGGCTGACAAACTAGATGCCATACGTGGGTGTCTAAGTCCCATCAGGGACCACTCATGGTCCCTAACCGACACCCACAGTCAGCTCCATGCTCTCCAACAGGCCATCGCTGACATTGCTGGAGCCTTTACTCAGAGACTAGAACAACTGTCCAGTCATAGTGGCTCTAGCGATGTCACACAGGAGTTGGGAAACATGCGGAGGTTAATGGAGACCATAGAGCGGGCGAATGTGGAACGAGCAGCTGCCACGGCTGCACACCAGCGAGTGGTAGCTGGGTTCCTCAATGACCTCAAAACCATCCTCATGGCATTGCTGCCACAAGGCATGGTGCTGTTGCATGCTGCTGCTACCACTACATCCACATCCCCGCCCCCTGAAGTGTCAGTGCCACAAAGTGCAGCAGACATTGCTCCTCCGGCCCTTGAGGTATCACTGCCACACAGTGCTAGAGACAGAACGCCACCACACACACGAGGCACTTGCAACAGCAGAGGACAAAGATGCGGATGAATCTGCCTCCGTGGTCAGAAGGATGCAGTAGTATTCATCTATGCCATATGGCCGGTTTCAGCTTGGTTCTGCCCTCTGCATCATCACCTTTCACTGTCCCCCGATGCACTCTGCGACATTCACCTTGCACCTCGCAATGGACTGCCATATTCTGTTTGATCACCACTGACACAGCAAACAGACTCCGGACTGAACTCTTCCTCTTCCTCTGGACTTGTCATTCCCTGAAGGACTCTGGCTGGCCCTCCACGGGCCAACATTGTAAAGTGGGGTTTGCATGGCCCTGTAATGCTCCAGATGCAACACTCCACTGAATGTGCATTAAACATTCCGAATCACACAGATATATCATGTCTCTGGTCTTCCAAGTGTGGAAGTATGGATAAATGTAGGGTCAGTGAATTCCTCTTACGTCCATGTGGCTCTTGTCATTGGATTTGGGTCACAGGGTGACACATTGCCGAATGTTGTCCGGGAGGCGCCAACGCAACAACAACGGCACACGCATTACTTTCTTCCTTGTTCATCCCAGTATGGAACAATGCCCAGAGCCCCGTCATCATTGTTCAAACCCTTAAGCTGGACTGGCATATGCCAGGCCAGCCCACTACGCTTACTCACACAGGGGGAAAACAATGATAAATGTGCCAGGACTTCCCTGTAGTGATCTGTTGCTCACAGGTCTAGTTGTCAGCATGCCACAGCCACTCCCTCACGGCTGGTTTACACCCACACCACACCCATCCAGCACACGCATCACAGGACATGTGACCCTGGAAATAAAAAGGGCCGGGCCCACGTGCTCGACGCCATTTACAACCTCTCTCGGAGTGTATCCGTGTGGGGTGCACGTTGGCATGGGGGCCCAGGGGTCTGCGATATCACATTCCGTAGGGGACAGCATGATTGTTAAGCTCAGATAACCGGCACAGGCCCAGAAGATCTTGTTTGCATCTCCGCAATCACTTATTGTAGATTCCGGGATCAAACCAGCACCACTGCTTTTTTTTATAGACCCCCTTCCAATATTATACACCGCAATGGGCGGCTCCGCAGGTAGTGGCCCTGAGTAGGGGTGGGGGCCCCCTGAACCTAAGAAATGCATTTTCTCCTCTGAGGAACTTGAATGATAAAGATTGATTCTCAGGGGGAGCGAGCATAGCAAAAATGGATGAAAAAAGGGTGGAATACATAGAGGAACCAAATGGGAGGGCGGAGGTCACTGCTGGGGCAACTTGTGAAGTCCATCAGGAGGGCAGTGTTCAAAGCGAAAGGAGGTCACCCAGTGTAGATGGGGCTACTACTAACCCTTTCGGCCCCCAGGTGAGGTGATTCACGGGTGACTTAAAATTTATTTTGTGGAACGTGGCAGGCTTTGGCGAGTAAGTTCCGGATGAGCATTGGCTCCATTACATTAGAAACGTCCACATAATCTGCATGTAGGAAACATGGGAGCCAGTAAATACCTTCTTTTCAGAAGGTTATAAAACTTTCTTCTGCCCAGCACTAAGGTCTAGTGCAGGGAAAGCCAGGGGGGCTTATTATGTTTGTAGATTTAAGGATTAAGGGGAGGTGGAAGCCCATGCCATGGGAATCGAATATAGTACAGGGCTTAACATTGGTAAGCAACGCTTATTGTCAGGCACTTTATTTTTATAAGGCACAGTAAAACTCGCAGGGACTAAAATCCCTGGACCAATTAAGTAGCCGATTACACAAATTACAATCTGAAGGCTGAGTTCAGTCACATCTAATATTGGCTGGAGATTTTAATTGCCACCTGTGTCACGATTTGGGGGTGACTGATTGTGACTGGTGGGCCTGCACATTCAAAAAGGGACCACACGGGGAGGAGCCAAGCTCGCGAGCGAAATGGTCGCCTTGTAGCTCGGCTCCGTCAGCCCTCTGGCCTGACTCACATATCCTGCTACATATCCTGCCCAGAGACGATACATTTTCGAAGAAAGAGAAACGTAACACTTCGCTCCCACTCACCGTCCGACCTGGAGGCTCCAACTTGCGCTGGATCCGGAGTTGTGCCCTCTCGCGGAAACCGGGGCCTTTGTGAAGCTGAGACCGGGGCTTCGCCTATTGGATCCGGCCTGGTGTTGTGGTGACTGTTGGCCCCGTCCGAGGGACTGCACCACGAGAGAGAGCCACTGTGAGAAATTCCCGGTGATCCTGAACCGGGCCTGCCTTGACGGCCGTGAGGCTGGTGCGGGGCGCGGTGCTCCGTGGACTAACCGTGTAAAGGGGCTTCCCCGCCGCCGCTCCGTCCACCGACCCTGGACCCTCGCGCTCGAGCTCTACTTTTGAGGAGCGCCGGCTCGAACATAGGCGACCCTCCGCTTGGTGGGGCTCTCTTTTCTGCACCGCGGTGGTCATTGCCGGGGACCCCCCCAGACATCTGTAAAGGCCTACATCTGTGGACTGCTCCGGGGGTGGCGGAGAGTGAAGAAGGGGTTGAATTTACAAAATGGCTGCCGCAGTTTGGAACTGTGGATTTCCTCCTGATGGCGATCTCCGGTTGCTAGATTGCGCGGAAATATGGCCATGTGGCCGTGAGCCTACGATCGGCGACGTTCTTGCTGCCTTGAGATCTTTACACGCGACCTTGGCCCCCGGTGCTCCTGAGGACTTGTCCCGATCCACCGCCATCTTGGGTGAACGCTCCTTCAAGGTCCCCTCTTGCCTCGGTGATACCATTGCCTCACCCCCCTCGATGGCTCCGAACTATGGTGCTGCTATCCACCAACGGATTTGTACATCGGCGGCTTCAGAACCTCCTGTTCGATGTTCGGAAACTGGAGACTTAGACACTGTGCGAGGGCCCGGTCATCCCCGGGTGCCTGAGAAAGATGGCGGACTGCTGCTTGTTTTTACCTTGATGAGGTCTTGTTTCCATTTTGCCAGTATACTCCCGCCTTTTCGAACGACGAGACTGTACTCCTGTTTTTTATTGCCCCTGTTGCTGTTGCTGATATATTTGGATTGCTTATTTGAATTTTTATTCACTTGCTTTTTCATTGACCTTTCTGACCAGCATCTGTATCGTATTTTTTTTCATTTGTGTGCTTGCTTCGCATCGTATTGCACGCTTCAGGCTGTTATTTGGTGGGTGGTAAATGCAGTGAAGAAGGGATTGGGGTGAGATGCATGGCCCCCGAAAGATTATTGGTATACGAATTCATGGCGGAGTTGCCCATATTCATAGTGCTATGAGAAACCTCTCTGAAAGCTTTATTGTGCTCGAGTCTATATCGTTCTGGTACACATGTACTGTAGTGTATGGTTGGGTGGAGGGCTGTAGCCGACCGTATTTATTTCTGACCTCATGCTCCTCCCTCCTATTTACTATTTTGTTTTCGTATCTTTTTTTGTCTTCTGCTTCTTTTCTCTCTTATCTCCACTATATTTCGGGTTCTGGTTTAGGGCGACAGGCACGCTGTTTGGAGGGTAGGCCGTAGCCTTCTGCAGGGGTGCTGGGTGGGATGGGTGGGTTGGGTCTTTTTTGTTGTTTTATTTTCTTTAGTTCTATGGCCCTTTTGTATATCTTTATGGGGGTGCCGTGACTATCCTTTGCCTCCCGTGGTATGATTGGGTGGGATATGTGACGTCACTGTTCCTTTCTTAAGGTTCTGCTGCTTCCGATGCGACTCCCATGCCCTCATCGTCGCACTTCCCCTGTTCCTATGTGTGTTCCTTGCTATGGGGGGCTTGTTCCGACGCGGCCTTCCTCTTCTTTTAATCTGTGTTTTCTTTCCTTCTTTTCTTTCTTTTCCCTCTTCCTCCTCTCCCCTTTTCTTTTTCTCCCCAGGTTAGTATGACGGGCTAGTTTTAATGATATTATTATTCCGGCCCCCCCTGTTCTGTATCCAGGTGCTATTGGGTGGTGGGTACGCCGAGTTATTATTGATTGCATATTGATTTGTGTTTCCTACATCTGTCCTTCTACCGAAGTGTATAGTACTGCCTTTTCTACATTGCTGCCCTGTATCCTTTGGCTGTTCATGATTTGTGCGGGGTATCCGGATATTGTTTTGTTCTCGCTGAGCCTGCCATACGCCCTATCGTTATATTATAAAATTAACCTATATTACTCCTGATTGCTGGCCGTATAGATCCTCATACTTCCCCCACTCTTTTAGCGACTATATTGAATGTACAATTTTACTCTGATTCTGTGACTACTATTTTGAAAAATGTTGACTGCTTTACCGTGATGTGGCCGGCCAGATCGGTTGTAGGCCCAGCCTTGTATATCCTTTCTGTGCAAATAAAGGTTTTAAAAAAAAAGGGACCACACATGGAACACACCCAAGCAGGACAGGTGTTGGGTGTGCGCTTAAATAATTTTGGCTTAACCCACACAATGGATGTGATTGTCCATTACCCTGACAGAATTGTGCCCCCCCCACTTATAGGGGAAGAGGCTGTGAGTCATTTATTGGTTTTATTTTTGTTTCTCAAATAGTGAGGAGGTTTATCACTTGTTTTAATATTTGTCACAGTGCATTCAGTGATCACAATCCGGTAACCATGTCACTTGTTGCCCCTCGATTTCACCCAGTTTCACATAGAATGACGGGGGACTGACTTCTACAACTGACCAAGGCAGCAGCTGCGTTGGACGCAGATAGATACTGCTTGATTTAATAACTCCCTTTTTAATAGAGGTAAACAGGAGATTCAGAATTGTTTAGACACAGAAATACAGGGCCGTGCGTTAGTTCGATCATTTACAGCTATTGCGCAATTAGTAGATAGCCTATTAAAGCCACCTGCACATCCATATTTTAGGGCGGCGCCAAGATGGTTTGATGGGCAATGCTCGCAGGCCCTCAGAGCTCTAAAGAGGGCCCTTAACCCCTTCGCTGCGGGGATTATTCCCCCGCTGTGCTGGGGGGAGGGGGGCGCGCACAGCGCCCGCATGCTTATGACGAGCTCAGCTCGTCATGAGGCACAGTGCTCCTGTGCTCATGACGAGCTGAGCTTGTCACAGGTGCATTGCCTCCCGTGGAACGTTCAGCACAGCAGGGGAATTCTCTCCGCACCTGAGCGTTCCATGGGCCATGACGAGCTGAGCTCGTCATGAGCACCGGAGCGCCGTGGCTCATGACGAGCTCAGCTCGTCATGAGCATGGGAGGGGTTAAACAATCACTTAGAGATAGGGTCCGGATTGCGTCCTGCTGCAAAATGTATAAACAAGTAGTTAGGACACAGAAGCGTCAACTCCAATTGAGGGCCTGGGAGGGTTTAGAAGAGGCCGCTGAGTTAAAGGACTCCACCCCCTTCTGAAAGGTTATCAACAGCCCATGTTTTAATGATTCTAATAACCGAAACCTAGCTCATAACATCTTACTAGAACAGTGGCAGGCTCATTTTGAAGGACTGTATAATCAGCCTTGGATAGAGGATTACCTGCAGATAGTGACTATCGCCCAGAGTATCAACAAAATCTCTTTACTTTAGATGAAGTGAGATAGGGAATAGATTCCACCTGACCTTTTTCGTGGTAATCCTGAGGTATGGGCGCCAATCTTGGTGAGGGTAATAAATGCAGCAATTGCAACAGAAATGCCTTTATCATAGTCCACGGCCACCATTGTCCCGATATTTAAAAAAGGAGGCAGGGATAGTCCACACTGCTATCGCCCAATATCCCTCATTGATGTGACAGCGAAGGTCCTGGGTCGAGTGGTATTGAGTAGGTTGGCAGAGTGGGCTGAGACCCATGGAATAATAACGGATGTGCAATATGGGTTCCGTGCATGCAAATCTACGGGAGATCAATGTCTAAATCTTTATCTTGTTACTGCGAAGTACACAATAGTCAAAGCTCGGGTGCTCTATCTAGCCTTTATGGCCCTTTCCGCAGCTTTCGACCGTGTGAATCACTGCAAACTTTGGAACTTTTGGGATCGCTTGGGGTGGATCCGGCCTTAATTAACATACTAATGGCATTACATTTAAACACTTCTGCTGCAGTAAGATATACACAAGAGGGGACTATCACAGATTATTTTAACTGTCTGTGTGGGGTCAGACGGGGCTGTATTTGAGCTCCTTTTTTATTCACTATTTATATTAACGTCCTTGACTCTGCATTAATCGCATTACAAGCAGACAACCCAAAACTAGGTACTAGATCAGTTCCAGTCCTACTTTACGTGGACCACGCGGTCCTTCTTGCTCGCACACCTCAGGGTCTGCATATTTTACTAAATGGGTTCCTAGGGTTTATGGAAAAGATGGATCTGTCACCCAACTTAACAAAATCTTACATAATGGAAGTAGGGAGGAAGAGTAAGAAGCCAAACACCTACACAGTTGGTACACATATTCTTGGGAAACTACCGCCTTTCTCATATTTAGGTGTCTTGTTCGATGAAAAACTGAGTTTTAAACAGTTATTAGAGGGCAAGTGTTTTGGTCTCACAAAGTCCACAGGAGCGATTGCAAGCTTTGCTCATAGATTAGGCAACTGGTCACCTGGGACAATCTTAAAATTGTATAATTATTTTTGCAGTTCCAATGTTTTATATGGAAGTGAGGTCTGGGGATCTGTGAAGACAAATAAACTACAAAGTAAAGAAAATAGTTATTTTAGGCATCTGTTGAAAGTCCCCCAGAGCACCCCTGCGTTTATTGTCCATGAGGAGCTGGGGGCTTCATATATTTCTGACCTGGAGGTGGTGAAACCCCTTTTTTGTTGGGTGAACATATGGTCCAATGAGGAAACAGGTTTTAATAGGCAAATAACTCAGGACTGTCTCTATATGGACCACGAGTTAAAAATCCTATGGTTGAAATATGTAAAGGACACCCTGACCATGCTGGGTAGAGCTGATTTGTTCTCCCACCCAGACAGGGTGTGCTTGAAAGACAAAGCCCCTATTAAAGACCTGTTCTTCAAATATACCCTGGCATTAAGGGAGGAAAATGAATTACAAAAACCCACGGTTAGAAATGATATCCTAGTCATGTCAACACAAAGTATAGAACCATACCTAACCCTTATAGCCAGTGCACACAACAGATTCTTAATTACACGGTTTAGGCTGAATTTGTTACATCATGTACTGGCTGTACCCGCCGGGTACACAGCACATGTTGAACAAAAAGGGTCCTGCGGCTGCGACTGTAGGTCTCCACAGGATACCCTCCACTTTGTTCTCTGTGTCCGTACTACTCATTCCCAAGAACAGTGTTTCTCAAGGGGCATCTAAGGAAACTTAGGTTTAAGCAGGCCCGTGTGGCTCTGCTGTTTTTAAAACTGTCCCCTGATGCTTTCACGTTATTCTGCATCTGTAATGCAAACCATGGGTTGGTCTGTGTCCCTCGAGTAAGGAAAGCAAGGGCTGGGAGTCGCTCTTTTGGTTTTATGGCAGCTAAACTCTGGAATTCTCTTCCAGTTAGCATTCGAGCGATTCCCAATCTTTTGACATTTCGGAAATCATTGAAAACATGGTTGTTCCCCATTCTGTAACTTTCCGCATTTGTTAGTTTCCTGATCGCTCTGACGGTTTCTGGTTGAGCTGGGACGCCTCGTCGCTGGGGCAGCCATGCGCATTATAAATCTTGTATAATAATAATAATAATAATTACCTAAGATCCGCTTTAAAGCTAAGAACCACTAGCGGAACATAAAAGCTGATGAATCTTAACTGACTTACAATGATTCTACCTGTAGAGTCTTTTAACATTTTTTTTAGTAGGTGTTGTCCACTGCTTGTATTGTCTTATCTTCTCCATGACTGTTTTTCTCTTTTATGATCACTGTTGTATATTGATGTGCTGATGATATTGTATCTTTTATGGTCATATATTTTTATATGCAAGATTATTATTATTATTATTATTAGTGCTCTTCAGAAAACCTGTCAAAATATGGCTGTAATATGGGGCACATTGAATGCTATATTTTGCAAACTCTTTTAAATTTAAAGTGTGTTGGATAAACATATTTGCCTTTCTATAATAGTAAAAACAAGCATAGTACAGGTTTGCCTCTAGATATACATGTATGGTTGTCTTCGCCTCCCACTGATTCACTCACATCCTTCTGTGTATCCTTGAAACTCACCCTCTCTGGTAATGTTGTTATCATTGCATTTCTTCTTGTGCTTGTCACTTTCACATTTGGATTCTTTACTACGTGAAAGTGACTATGGCTGAGTTTATGGATGCTACTGTACAAAGTGTGTGACATACTTAATTTCTTAAACTTTGACCTCTGCGTGACCCTCACTATGAGACACTCTCTTCATTCACTAGTCTTTTGCTTATTAGCATAAATATTAATTTCTCTTTAGTTTTTCAGCTTCAGCATTCATTGATTCCTGTTTGAGCTGTAGGATTCATGATGTGTGGCATGTGGGAAGCATAAAGAGGATTCTTGTCTCTCTTTTAGCTCTTCCTTATGTCTCGACCATGAATGTATGTCTCTTATTTTGTCAGTAATTCCTTTGCTCTGTGTCAATCTTCCTCCTTTCTCATTTATTGTATTCATATCTCCATGTACAAAGATCTATGATTAATTTTCCGTGTTTTCATTAGCCTGTCACCCTTTAGTAACGTCAAACACTGCATGCACATTTGAAGGTAGGTACAAATGTCATATACTGGTGGGCGTAAAATTTGTTATGCTCGCGGATTTTCCGCAATATTGCTATCCGCGAATTGCGCGAAGGCACGGCAAAATCCGCGAGCGGGACGAATTTTGCTCAGGAAGCACTTACAGGGTTAAAGCAGTTGCCCAATTTTAAGCTCATTTCTTTGTAAAATGGTTACAAAGAAATTAACTTTAACTTGGGCACCTGCTATAACCCTGTAAGGGCTTCCTGAGCGGCACCTCATTGCCTACTTGCAACTATTCTCTGACCCTGCTCTGACCCTCGGAGCAGGGTCAGAGAATAGTTACAATTAGGCAACGATGCTCCTGTCACTAAAATTAAACCTCAGCAGGAAGCACATACAGATAACAGGTGCCCGAGTTGAAGCTCAAATTCAGTAACGCATTATAATCAGCCCAAGAATCTAGTGAGCACGGTCGATGCTAGGCAGGTGTGCTTTCTCCCCAGATCTACCGTCTACAATTAGCTTTAATCCGTGATGGGGGTCTAGGCATCCACGAGTTTCTCAAGCGTAATTCCCCTGTACTTCCAGTGAACAGGAGGCTGCTTTCTCCTCATCTGCTGCGCTGATCGGCCTCTGACCTTTATAAACAAGAGGCATGTGAACTCGCACAGAAGCCCGGCCCCAGCCCACACACACTAGGCTATGCAACCTCTTCCCGCCCTTTCCCCCACTGTGATGGACAGCTCACCCGAGGGACCTCGGCGCCTATGGGCGAGGTGGCAAAGTTACAGACACACGAGGTCACTGGAGACAACTCTTCCGGGCCTTTACACAGCTGTAGTGTAGGAAAAGTACGATACATTTACCCAATGAGGTAGCACTTACTGATTAGCCAGTGGAAAGTACTCCAGTTAAGTATGGTGCAAATCGCAAAAAAATCCACGATTTTACGGGAAGATCCACGAATTTGCGGATTTTTTAGCGATTTCGTGCGACTTTGCGGACCGCTGGTTCGCAAAATTCACCCATAAAGGGCTATTTAGTAAGCACTTATGCTCTCCTGACTCAAGTTCTGTCATTAGTCATATTAGAACTTTGGAACAAGGATTGCAAATGTTAATCCGCAGGAATGGAATGTACCACCTAATGAGGGAAAGGGAGGCGGCACTATATGGAAGCGGTTGATATGATGTAACTTGGAAGCATTGTTTCGAAGGAGTATGGTGGAAGAGGTGAAAAGGGAGACATCAACAACCAGGAATGAAGATAAATTACAGCAATAGGCTTACTACCTTTGTAGGTTTACGTAAACAAATGTGGTGTTCGACTTTCACTCAGGAGGGTGCACTTTTAAAATGCGCTTTCCATATTAAGTATTGAGTAAACAAAATCCTCTCAAAAGATCACTATAACACCTAGCAAAGTGAAGGTGACTTTTGTTGAGTACATACTCGCTGAAAATATTTTCCTTCCCTAGTATGTGCTACATTCAAGAGAATTAACTTTTATTTCCTGATCTACACATATTGCCTTTAAATACCCCACTCATATCTTCTCACACTGTTTCTCATCCCTATCTCTGAAACTCACGTTGCGTCTTGAAACTCTCGTCATTCTATTTCCCTGTGTTCCACTCTCTTACACAGTCTCATTTTTTCACCATGTCTGACTATCTCCATCTCAGTGTCAGGCCGTTCAGCACTGTACTTTGCCACAATAAATACCCTTCAAAGTCACTTTTACTGGCTCTGCATTTGCGATGTGATGAAACTAACACAACCTATGATGTGTGGCGCATAGCAAGGACGGAGAGACCCCTTGTCTATGTTTTACTTGCCCTCAGTCTCTTGATATACAATTTGGCTAATCCCTGATTGGCATATTCAACTCTCCTGTAAGGCCGTAGTCAGGGCTATTTGAATTATGCAGCGGGGATGACCAAGTTATGCGCTAGGTTTCTCTAAATTATTCAGCAAGAAAAGGCAAATTATGTGATGTAATTTAGTAAATTTTGTGACAGCATTACTTCATAATTTTAACATTTTTATACATGTATATGTTGTCTGGGCAAAGTTTTCACCTCCTTAGTCCCAATTTAACACCCAAATACAGAAAAAAGGGAAAGGAAAGGTGACCAGTCAACTATCCACTGCGTGCCAACACCTGTCACCAGGAGTCCAGTACATTTTAACTTGTTTCAGCTAGAAAAAAAGTTTTGTTGTTAAAATCTATAGATTGTGCAGCAGTTGATATATTATGTGGCAAATGCAGCTAATAAACAATTATGTGGAAACTGATGCAGCTTCAGAACCCATTAATTCCAGTAGCCCTGGCTGTAGTATATGGTACACAAACTACACCCATGGGCTGGATAGTTAAATGACTTGTAGACTGCAGCACATATTGTACCATTCACTAGTGTGACAAGGACAACATGGCTTCAGGCCCTTCATTGTATCCTGACTGCTGCACTTTAAACCTGCAGCTCAACCTGTCAAAACCCTTTTGACAAGGTGATCAGTCCGTCCTTTGAAATACTATTGGGTCACCTCTGTGAAGACTTTGTACCCCACAAGATAAGGTGCATGGTATTTAAAAGTGGGACATGTAGAAATGTAATGTTCCTATGTCCTTTCAGTGACAAGCCCCCAAAAACGAATTTTTCTGTGGAAGGCTCTGGTTGTCCTATGAGGAAAACTAGCATACAGTTTAAAATAATATTTCTGCTTTCTTGGGTTTGAGACAATCTAGAGAAAGGGGTAAACCACAATTTGTAAATTTTGTAAAAATAAAATTCAATGGTGAATTTAGATTTTTAATGCACATGTAGATAAAGTAACTTTTGGAAAGTTGCTTTATCCCAACTGAAACACATGCAGCCTAATTCTTACTAGGCTGGCAACAGCTGCCCTGCTAGCACTTGGCCCTAACCTAAGAAGCTGTGAAAAGTGCTCCCAGAGTTGACAATGGCTTAGGCCTGGTGACAGCATGGGTATAGTGTAGAGAGTGTGGTACGTATCATCTTGAGTAGGGCAGCTGGGGACCTTCCAGGAACTTTACTAACTTTAAAGGGACAGAGGTGAATCCTTCCATTCATAGTTTAGTGTAAGGAGAGACCAGAGGAAGGGAAAGCCTTTGTTCGTTAGGCCCGGGGTAGCCAGTTGGGCACAGTCCCAGTGGGAGGGGAAGCTGGTTTGAGAACTAGTTTGGTGTAGATTAGAAGGCTGATACTGCTCATTTCTAAACATACTTTTGACTAGCACACAAGTTTCCTCCAAGGGCAGAAGGCCTGTGCCATCTAGCATTCCCCCTAGATAGTTCTGGGTCAGTTTGCAGTAAAACACACAGGAGGTGCCCACAGAATGTTCTGCAAAAGTAGGTAGGGGTACCTCTGGAAACTCATTCCCCATTGGTTAGGTATTGTCCAGGAGTCATCCCTACCCACTGGTTACTGATCTGTACTAAAATAGACTGCACCACCAGCATCTCAAAACAGTTTCTGGACCTGTGGAAGAAAAGAAGAAGGACTGCGCAGCTGTTTGAAACCTGTGGGAAGTCTCAGTGGGCTGGATATGTTCCCACTTATACCCAGGATAAAGAAGTGGACTATAAGGGTCAGTTGCCTTACCTCCTATGTGGCTTAAGGAACATCAATACTTGCAAGAGGACATTTGCAACTGGAAGAGGACTAAGCCCTGCTGTCAGCCTCTGCTGGACTGGGTCCTGACCTCTAAATGCTGTCTTTAAGGTCCTGAGAGCCTTAGTGTTTCTAGAATCTAAAAAACCGAGACTTTGAAATGTTTGGAATTTCAAGGTTCCTGAGGCTTGGGACCAACCACCCACATCACGCCCAAGGCACGATTTCAATAGTCAAGGAAATGAAACTGAATCCAGCCTGGAGCAATTTGCCACTCGAAAACCACGTTCAGCAGACCATCATGCAAGCCCATCTGACTTCGATCTGACCTTCCCTGATATAGCCTGCAGCCTTGCCACACTGGAGAATTCGGAGCTCCAAAAGAGAGCTTACTTCCAAATGTAGAAATCCTCACCCAGTCGAAGGACCCAACAGTATCAATGTGAAGAGTAGATTTCCCTAGGTGCAGAATTTGAACTTCTCCTACTCGGAGCACGTCCTGCCAAAATCTAAGGCTTCAGTGGGACCTCATCCATTGGCTATCCAGCTTTGAGAGGACTCAGATGCAGTCTACAACCTTGCCCCACTGGATCCTGACTGTTTTTGTACCAAGCTACTAAAGGGTTCAGCACAGATTAATTTAGTAACTTTGTGGTTCACCCCAACAAAGATTGTGGTTGGTGTTTGATTAGGGTACTCACCCCCCACAATCAATCACCCGATGTCTTACACAACCTCTTTATTATGAATAAAAAATAATTCTCAGGAATGTTCCTCTGGCTTGGTTATGTGACTTTACTTTCTCCACATGGGCTATGGTAGTGCGCAATCATAGGTAGTGAAAACAAAGGGCCAGATTTAAAGTTACTATTGAGCAGCCCTCTGTCATGAACATAGTGATAAGACCCATTGAGACCTTTTCTATTTTCATCATCTGCCTGCTGCAAGATTTTTTCATCTCTTATAGATGGAAGTGTGATGTTTTAGACATGCATAGAAGTGTGAGTATCATGTCTGCCTCCTATCTGCTGTCAGTCTGGATTTTGTTTTTGTTATGTTCACTGCCATAACATTTTGGATGCTTACAGTGAAAGCTGACATGATTCTATTGTTTTAGTCGTATAGACAGATTATGTACATGTAATTTGAGATGACGCATTTATGGCCATTTCTTTTTGTCTTGGAGATAATTTAGTAACTGCTTTATTTTATAAATATGAGATAAAATCGTCAGCCTTATTTATCATCTCCTCCTCTAGGAAAACCGTGCATGGTCTAGTTATTTATATTTCCCCCTCCCAGCTCTTCCAAGCGACAGCAACCATCACCATCTACAATAACGGAACCATCCTCATGCAATCCACAGACCGTAGTTTAAATCTCCTAGACAACATCTTCCCCATTATTAAAGAACAAGTGGCTAAGCCCCAAACTGCCACCCAAGCTTCTCCCACCACCATTACACAAGATATTACATCGCCACTCCCGTCTGACAGCCACGCCCCACCACTTTACCGCCCATTACATGCTTCGGTATCATACGCTACTTCCTCCCAGACCAACCACCCACCAACACACTTTACTACACCAAATCCTCCCTCCATCTACGCTCCTCTATTACACCGTCCACTTTTCACACTGGAGACATATGTCACTTCCACGCCGACTGACTCACACATTTTGCATCCTCCCAGCATGACTGAGACAGCATATGCACCCCCAATAGATATTGTTTCCCCTCCTTGTACGATCTTAGCTCCCCCGTTAACATCATCCCTTCCATAACCAACTCTCCCGTTACCTCATCCTTGCTGCATAATGTTACTCTTAGCACGCACTCTCCCATTCCAGCCCACCCCCCCATGGTCAGTCTTTGGTACATAATAGGACACCCCATTACCACTTAGAAAACACGCCGCCCTCAGACCACACATCGCACCCAAGTACACTTCCCACACCCACACCCCAGCCTGCCACACCCACAACTCAGCCATCTACATCCACAACTCACCCATCCACATCCTCACCCCAGCCAGCCATACACACAACTCAGCCATCTACATCCACTCCTACTACTATACTCATACCGATACCTGACCACAGATTTGACCAGACCACAATGCAGCCATCCACACTCATAACACAGCCACCTACCACATTCATAACCGTTCCAGACCCCAGACTGGATGAGATCATGATTGCACTTCACCAAATCAAAGAAGAACTCCAAGCTTTTAAAAAGGTGATATCGAGACAACCATGGGGCGCCAGAGCTACAAGACCGTCTAAATCGAGCAAGCTCCCGAACCACCTAACATTCACCTCGAAACTCACTCTACCCAGCTGGAAATCAGTTTCCTCCCATGATAATTCAACCCGCCCAATCCGAAGCACAATCCGTTTTCAGAGAGCGATCTACTTTCTCTACTACACTCTTAAGAACCCTCTCTTGCGAACCCCCTCACTCCCACTGCCATGTCTATCCCAACTATCCCCCCCAACCCTCACAGGTATACTAAACACAACACTAGAGGAATCATCAACAACAACCTAAGTAGAGTCCCACTCATTCAGGATCCTACTTCTTCCCTCATCACACCCCGTCTTAAATGCATACTCCTAAATTGTAGATCGGCCTCTAGACACGCCGCGGACATAGCTGACCTCATTATCTCACTAGACTTGGACCTGATAATTTTAACTGAAACCTGACTAACGGAATCATCCACACCAATCATCGACATTCTAGTACCCCAAAACTACGATGTGCCTTGACATCACCAGCAATGGCAAACCACCATGCTCTTTACAAACCATCTACCAGGTGACAACCTTATCTTCACCAAACACTTCATGGATATGGTTTCTACGAATAACGGGCGTCATAATACCCAAATATTCCTTGGCGACTTCAATCTCCATTGGAACAAACACAATGATGCAGTGGTCAATAGTCTCAAAAATGTCCCCAATGATCTACACCTCACACACATTTGCAACAGCCCTACACACATTAAAGGCTCAATCCTGGAAATAATAATCTCCAAAAGTGACTCCATTCAGCTGGAGTCGATCCTACCCTGTGACTGGTCAGACCATCATATCATCACCTTCTTGATCAAGGAAACAGTGAAGCTTAACTCCGTTCAAGCTACAAGACCAAAAGTATGGAAAAGAAGAGACCTAAAAAAACTCAACCCTAACATATTACCATTTCCCAGCCTCAATCTACTTTTGCCCCCTGCAGGTTCTTCCAAAGTCCAGGATCTCACCAACCACTACCTCAATGCCATGACCTCCTTAATAAACGAGGTAGTACCCCTTCAACTAAAGAGTGTCTGCACAAAAGACTCTAAGCCCTGGTACAATGGTTTACTCAACGAGGATAGAAGGTCTCTCAGAACTTCTGAACGCAATTGAAGATCAGTCCCATCTGTAAATCACCTCAAGATACTAAGGAAAAAGAGAAATGCATATTTCAGAAAGATCAAGCGCACTAAAGCAGACTTCTTAAGCCACCAACTAGACCAAGCAAGAATTTGTCCAAATTTTTGGGGGGAATTAATCAAAAGCCAATCTAAGGATGCACCTCAACGTCTACAAGACTTAGCTTGCCCGCAACCCAACTGTGAAGAATTTTCTGCCTTCTTTACTCAGAAGACTGACAACATCAAGAAGGACCTCCTCAATGATCTAATCTTTCACTCGGGTCCTCATACGAAAACCACCACATCAAAGTTTGACCTAAAAATGACGCAGCTTGGTCATCCTTTCCTACTTACACTGAAGAAGATATATATAAGATTCTTAGTGCCCTGAAGCCTGCTAATCATTTCACCGATCCTCTCCCCGCAAACGCTGTTAAAGACTTTACGCCTCTGCTTCAGCCTCTCTGGACCAAGATCATTAACAGTTCACTGCAACAAGGTTGCATTCTGGACACCCTCAAAATTGGACAGGTATCACCCATTCTAAAGAAACCCACAGCGGACCCTTTGGATCTAAACAACTATCGCCCTATTTCCAATATTCCTACCTTGGCCAAACTATTAGAAAAATGTGTACACCACCAACTGACAAGGCATATTGATCACTTTGACCTTCTTAACAAACACCAATCAGGCTTCCAAGCAGGTCATAGTACCGAATCAGCCATGACACACATAATTGACGACGCGCTACAAATCCTTAATCAGAATGGAACATGCCTACTCATCCTACTAGACCTCTCATCAGCCTTTGATACGGTCAAACACGAGAACTTGATAGATCTTCTAAAACACCGAATGGGTCTATCTGGGTCAGTGCTAAACTGGTTTACCTCATTTCTCCAAAACCGGACACAAAAATTCAAGGTCAACAACACCCTGTCCAAACCCATCCCAGTAACGTTGGGAGTCCCTCAAGGGTCCTCACTTTCCCCGACATTGTTTAATCTTTTCATGGAACCTCTCACTGAAATGCTACACACGTCTAACATGCAATATCACATGTATGCTGACGACACACAACTATACCTTAAGATCCACACCCTAGAAGACATCAAACTGTTTAACTCAATGCTTGGGAATACCCAGACATGGCTGGCAGAAAACCATCTCAAATTGAATGCCCTAAAAACCGAATTCCTTCAAATAGCTCCACCCACCAAAGTCCCCATTATGCAAGAATGGATCAAACATCTTACGGCACTTAACGTTCAACCAACCATTGTGGAGTCTGCGAAATCTCTGAGAATAACTCTTGACAGTAACCTCAATATGCAAAAACATATTAGCAACGCAACAAAGGGAGCGAACTTCCAGATAAACACAGTGAGGAAGCTGAAACCCTTCCTTCCAGTCAATGACTTCAAGCATGCAGTTCAAGCTCTAGTTATCCCTAGAATAGAGTACGGAAGTGTCTCTCTGTGTGGCCTTCCGAAAGCTACAACCGCACCTCTTAGAGCCTCAATAAATGCTGCAGCGAGATCTCCCCAGACCTAAAATCCTTGAATTGGCTACTACTGGAAGCCAGAATTCATTTAAAAAATAGCATGTATGACACATAAAGCCTTGCATCACAATGCACCCAGCTATCTGGCACGGAAACTGACGATTTCTGGTGGGATAAGATCTTCAGGAAGTGCGGAAAACCTACTACTGAAACCGCAAAGATTCAACAAGAAGAAAACCTATAAACGAACCTTCTCAGGGATGGCGCCCAGGATTTGGAATGCCTTACCCCCAGAAACCAGACTTAACTCTTCTACTGCATCTTTCAAAAAGGAAGTAAAATCAATTCTCAGGCAAAATTCACCTGAGCATCATCTAAAGAAATTTCGTGACCAAATGTACCCGCGCTACTAATCCTTACTACGACAAAGTTCCATCTAGACAACCTAGACATTATACCTACCCTTTACCTGTCTCAACTGGATTGTTTCTGTGTTGTACCTTACTGCTTTACTTTTATATGATGTTATGTATACGTGTTTAACTTGCATTTAATTGATGTATAAAGAACCTTACTCAATGTAAAGAACTCTGATATCCGCAAGGGTCTTGTTCGCGCTCTGTAAAACTTTCTAAATAAATTAGTAAATGAAATAAAAAGCTCAGACATTTGACCATAATTTAGAGGGTCTTCACGCTAGAACCGTCAAGCCAGAAGTCACACTAGTTTGCAGTCACAACCAGCCTTGGTCAGCAGCTGCTCTAGGAGCAGTGCAGTTAGATGCCTTCAGCCTTGCACTGCTTATAATTTGTGGGTAAGAACTGTGATAGAAAATAGTTAAATAACTATATTTTAGCGAGAGAAGGTATGCTTTGCAATCCATTTTAAGAAACTAGAGGTATAAACTTGCTATTTTCTGCTTTACCTACAGTTTAGCAGAGCATATTGCTTAGAAGTAGCAATAGGGTGTTAGGATGCTAGGAATATACTTGCCATGTTAGGAATATTGTTATTGTTTTCGCTGCCCATGTCATGCATTATAGCACTTATTTTCTTATTCTGCATGGTTATTGTTCATATTTGGTGCACTAGACTTGGGTTTTCGAATTAAACAGTTTAAAGTTTATTCCAGTTCTTATTTATATTTGAAGTGTGTTATTCATTTATGAAAGAGGGTTTGAAGCTTCACTATGTGCTTAAACCCATCTAGTGGGACTATTCATGACCAGAAAACACCACCTGAATTATAATTTGTCTAGGTGCATTGAACTGAGTCCGTACTCCAAGGGTTTAGAAGTACAACAACTGGGGCTGGGAGGCAGATTGTGACACTTCCTCAGTTGGAGATGGCCAAACCTTAAGCCTCTGTTGGCTCCATTGATGGAATACTCCCTCCAGCAGCCTGACAGAGTAGGGTCTGTCAGCAGAAGGACATTACAATATCCACACTACTTAGGGTAGACAGTGTAATGCTTTTTTTCCTATCCATGACTACCAGGAAAAGCTGATAATGAGGGAGAGGAACATAAAACATAGTGACCCCACTTCTTGGGTGAAAATTCCCAGGGTATGTGGGTCATTACTTTTTATTTTCCATAAATACTTCCATTTTGGGAGGTTGTTTTCAAAAAACCAAAAAAAGTCAATAGTTTGTTGTATAGCAGCTTAAACTAACATCGGCCATAAACCAAACCTTTAGTACATTAAAAGGAACCCCTATGACAACGGTTCCTTTCAATGAACAGATATGGCTACCAGAGATAAAACCAAGTAATACCAGTACAAACATTTAAATAAATATAATGTGATATAAAAACTACATGAATATTAGTTTGTACCTCAGATTTAGCTAACACAATGTTTTAAATCTTAACTACATAAACAAGTATAAATTTAGACTGAGAAGTATGTGGAAAGTGAATAACTTTCTAGCAAGTCTCTGGTTTACATAAAAGTACTAACAAAATGTTAAAAATGGGGTTTCTGGTTGGCTTTGGTATGCACCTAAACCGGGCAGAACCGACCACTCTAGTCAGGGCAAGTAGGTTACACATCATCAGAAGCAATGTGTAAAGCGTTTGCTCAACACATTCACAGTAACACAAGGAATTCAACACAAAAGAGACTCCACACAGGATTATATAACAATATATAGAATAATTTGCACATAAAGCATAGACCACAATGACATGAATCATGAATACTGTGCATATTATGCAAATCTTGAAATATTACTCGTTATCCTGACAATGCAATAGGTTAGGTTAGGAGAAGACACATAAATTACTATAGTTCACCATAAGCACATCAATAGCAATAAGGGATCATGGATCCAGGGACACCGGCCCTCCAATTAGCAGGGCAATGGTCATCACAATGGCCTAGCTATCATGAGCATGTCTATGTCGAAAGCGCTGGCCCAAGAATCCCTGTGCTCCTACTATATGCAATGGGAAAATTTATAAGCCTCCTGATACAACAACTTCCGGGGGCAATCGAGGCTGCCCATATTGCCAAATTACAGAATACCCGCCCCAGGTACGTTTTATCTCGCAAAAGGGGGAGCACAAACTGCAGAATCCACAGGGAGACTTCACTGGGTACCCTGCAGTCAAAATAGCCAAATGCAGCCGCCCACAAACACGCGGTGCAGTGACAAATATAGTGAAGGGCAGCTCTTAAGGTGCACCATCCTGGGTAACAAGGAGGAAGGCACTGATCCCTTGGGCTGGGAGCCAGGAAAACCCGCAGCCACCTGAAAGGGTGCAGAGTGACTGGTGAAGACAGTACCAGTCCGAGTCACGGTAATTTAATACAGCAGCTGTGGAGGACATGGCTTCTTGAAATGGGGTCTGCCCCGAGGTGAATCCCAGTGTCAGGAACTGTGCCGTAACAGGCCGGGCCGGGCACCAACCCGAGCTCTTCACCGGTGTGTACACCTTTTGGGCACAGACGAGCTGGGAATGCCGACATAACACGTTAATCCTGCTCACGTGAGTGAGGCAGTCTCGTCGGCCCAGTGCTAATTCCTGCTTGCTATGGTAATCAGGCAGAGCTGCGGGGAGGGCTTCTTTTGGCGCCGCAGCTTCCTAGAAATGTCACATATCGAGACCTCGGTATGCACAGTGCACCAGTCATTGGCAAATGCTAGACCGTAGAAGGGGGTGGCGGGTTCCAAACACACTCCGGCAGTGGAGCCCACGCCTTCCAGCTGTATCAAAAACAAACCTGCTCTGGAAATGGAGCACTTGCTTTGTGGGATAAGCTCTGCCCTACTGTGGGAATAAGGAAGGTGCATAAAGTAAGATTTTTGATTGCCCTGCGACCTCAATGACAGAAGGGGGCATGCCAACAAGCCCTTGGAGAATGCCGGGGCACAGAGAGTAAGGTAGCAGAATGCAGATAGGACAGTTAGCAAAATGGCGGTTTCTCCTGGCAGCACAACAGTCCTTTGCCAAAGTTCAAATTATAGAACCAGCAGCATCTGGTTACAGGCCAAAAGTAATGCCTGTTTAGAGCAGAGTCATGGAGCAGCAGGCAGTATGGCAACAAGCAGAAAAGCATTCCAGTTGAGCTGTTTAGGCAGCACAGTAGTTAGAAGGCAGCAGGCAACGAACAGAAAAGCTGTCCAGATGAGTCCTTTAAGCAGCGCAGCAGTCTTTCTGTCAGAGGTTAAGTTTCAAATCCAAAAGTGTTTCAAAACCTGGGGTCAGAGCCCCTGTACCTATACTCAGAAGTGTCTTTGTTCAAAGGGTGACTTCAAAGATCACAAGTATGCAACAATCCCTTACAAGCCAGCCTTAGCTCCAGACATTAGTGGGGGTAAATCAGCCCTTTGTATGAGGGCAGGACACAACCTGTACAAATGTAGAGTGTGAAATGCCCTTTGCTTCTCCCAGCCCAGGAAGACCATCAGCATGCAGATATTTTTTTTTGTTTAATACATTTTTATTAAGTTTTCAAACAAAAGAAAAGCAACAAAATAAGTACAAGGTGAAAAATCAAGTAACAAAAAATATTAAACTTAATTAATATTTACAAATTAGACAAAATAGCAATTGAATCAAATATAAGTACGGGATACGAAGAGAGAGAGAAAGATAAGGAATATAGAGAAGAGAAAGAAAGAAAAGAGAAAGGGAGAAAGAAAGACAAAAGAGAAGAGAAAGAGAAAGAGATTTATGTTGTGCAGTAGTAATAAAGAAGAAAGAATAAAAGATTAAGGCATAGGAGAGCGTGGAGAAAGATAAGTAGTAAAAGGAAGCCAAAGAAGATCTGATTTTATCTTTTGAGAAAGAGAGGAAGAGGAAACAGAAGCAATTCTATGTTCATCACAAATGAAATTCCACCAAGTCAGAAATGAAATATTTGAATTGTCTTTCCATGAGGATAAAATAACTTTAAAAGCTAATGCAATAAAGAGATCAAATAGTCTAGAAGAGGGAGATGTAACATCAACATTAGGTGATAAAGAGCCAAGAAAAACATTTTGTATTGTTAAAGTAGTAGTAAAATTAAACACTAGCATGCAAATATTCCAAACAGAATTCCAAAAAGAAAAAACATTAGAACATTCATAAAGAAGGTGTGTTAATGTGCCCGTTTCTGAGGTACAGGACCAGCATAAAGGCGATGATGAAGGTGATAATTTACAAATAATAGCAGGAGTAATAAGAGCCCTTTGATAAATAAAATACAAAGACTGAGTTATACGAGCTGCAGCAGAAACTTTAAATAATTTGGACCACAATTTGTCCCATGTAGCAATAGGTAATGAAACGGACAAATCAGTTTCCCATGCAATCTCAATTAAAGATTTAGGTCTTTCAGTAACATTAGACAATAGTAACTTATATACAAGGGCAGCTTTAGGTCTGTGTGTTGAAAATAAAGAGTATAAAGGAGCAGAGGGTGTTATAGGTGGTGTGGTATGTGGGAGGGACAACGTATGTAGGTGAGACTGTATGGCAGTAACAATAATAACATATTCATTAAGAAAAGAGTCAGGCAATTGGTAGTTAGTTTGGAGTGTATAAAAAGGAACAATAGTATAATTATGCAGGAATTGATGAACAAAAACAATACCCTTTTCTTTCCAATATTTGTAATAAAATGATTTGCCTTTAAATTTGAGGAACTTATTAAACCATACACATGAAGACAAGAAACATTGAAGAGGGGTGAAATATTTTTTAAAAAAGTACTGTACAGCAGAGATCGAGAATATTTTAAAATAGGACTGTTAGATAAAAAGGTACAATTTGACACAGAAAGTATCTGCTGAAAAGAAAAATCCTTCAGGAGGGAGCGTTCAAAAATAACTCATTTGGGAACAGGGTTGTCCATAAAATCATAGGCCAATGCGAAAGATTGTTTAAGCAGGAAGGCAGAGTGATAAGCTGAAAAGTTTGGGAAACGTACACCACCTTCATCCTTAGGACGTATACGTTTAGATAGGGCAATGCGCGGGTGTTTATTATTCCAGAGAAATTTGGTGCAGATAGAATTGATTTTAGAAAAAATGAGTATTGGAAATTTTCATAGGAAGCATAGATAGGGTATACAAAATATGAGGAACAATCATCATTTTAATAGTATCCAACCTGCCCCACCATGAAAGGAATAAGGGGAGACCATATGAGAAGGAGTGATTTAATCTTATCAAATAATGCAGAAAATGTGAATTTAATGGTGTCAGAAAGGGAGGACGAAAACCAGATACTAAGGTATTTAATTTTGGAGGGGCGCCAAGCAAAATTAGTATCATGAAACATAAATTGATAACATGAAGCATTTAGGGGTAAAACTTCCGTTTTAGAAAGGTTAAGTTTATAACCAATAATACTGGAGTATAATCGCACTTCATTTAAAAAATGGGGGAGAGAATCAGTGGGATTAGACATATAAATAAGTATGTCATCAGCATATGCAGATATTTTAGATTCAACAGAACCATGTTTGAAACCAGCAATCTGGGAGTTAACACGGATGCGTTCCAGGAACGGTTTAAGGCATAAAATAAAAAGATGGGGGGAAAGGGGGCAACCTTGCCTTGTGCCTCTAGATAAAGAGAATGACCAGGAAAATTGGTTATTAACAAAAATGCTGGCTCGGGGACAGGAATATAAGAGTTTAACATAGGAAATAAAGGAGGGCCCAAAACCAAACCATTGAAGAGTCTGAAACATAAATTGCCAATTAATACAATCGAATGCTTTTTCAGAATCCAAGGACAAAGCTTCAAGTTGGGATTTGTATTTTGTGCCATATGAAATGATATTAGCAAACATTCGGGCATTATCGGATGCTAACCTGCCCTTCACAAATCCGACTTGATCAGTGTTATTCAGGAGGGGAATAATGGTATCAAGACGGGATGCAAGAATTTTGGCAAACATTTTACAGTCATAATTAACTAATGAAATAGGGCGGTAATTCTTACATAGGGAGTGGTCTTTATCACGTTTGGGTATGATTACAATTAAAGCATCCATAAAGGAGCCGGAAGCTTTTGCGTCTGCAATAAAGGAATTAAAAAGTTGAAGGAGTTTAGGGATAAAAATGGATTAGAAAGAATTATAAAACTCAATAGATAAGCCATCAGGCCCGGGGGCTTTTGTTTTTTTAAGGATTTGATAGCATTAAGAATTTCTTGGATGGAGGAGAGGGCAAACCTGAGAAAAAAGTCTCCATATTTTGAGTAGTGGAAAAGTGTCATCAGAGTAAAGGGATTTATAGTAATCATGAAAAACCTCAGCAATATCTTCATCCGATGAAGCCAGGTTTTTAGTGGACTCATTCAGAATAGGGCCCATGGTCTTACGTTCCGATTTCATTTTTAAGTAATTTGCTAACATTTTCCCAGCTTTGTTTTGTCCACCGTGGTATTTAGATTTAATTTTGAGCAAAATATTACATGCTTCAGTCGTTGCTAATTTGTTAAGTTCAGTTTTTGCCTTAACTAAATTGTGGAGGGTAGTAGAGGAGCGGGAGGTAAAATACACATGTTCTAAGTCTTTAAGTTTATGGAATTGGTCTTCATATTTTTTCCTAGAGGACTTTTTCTTCTTAGAGACAAAAGAAATGGTAAAGGCATGAAAGGCAGCCTGAAAGGCCTCCCAGTTGTTAGGTATAGAAGTATCTGAGGGGCTGTTAAGTTTAAAAAATTCTTCAATGAAAGAAGAAGCTTCTTTAATAAAAACCTGATCTGTCAACAAAAAGGTGTGAAGCTTCCAACGACTGAATTTAGAGGAAACATGTGTAAGATCAAGGACGGCGTATACAGGAGCATGATCAGATAAAAAATAGAGCCAATTTCAGATTTATGAATAGAGGGCAACAGGGATTTGCTAGTTAAAATGTAGTCAATTCTGGAACGGGTATGATGGACGCTAGAAAAAAATGTACATTCACATAAATCAGGGTTACATGTCTTCCATACATCATACATTGGACGAGAGGCAATGGCCGATTGAAAGGCTTTGTGGGTTTTATCAGGCTGAAATTTACATTTGGATAATCTGTCAGAAAAAGGATCTAACCATTGGTTAAAATCACCTGCAACAATAACATTAGGGCAATCAATCGAGGAAAGGAGGACTTTAATATCATTCCAAAATTTGGGATCAGGTTTAACAGGACCATAAATATTCAATAGGACCAATGTCTTATTCTGAACAACAATCTTTGCCATTACCCATCGTCCATCAGTATCATTTTGAGTAGACAAAATGTGCACCGCCAAAGCCTTATGGAAATGTATAGCAACACCTCCTTTTTTATGGGAAGCAGGAGAAAATACAACTTGGCCTACCCATTGTCTTTTCAGTTTAAGAGATTCAACATCAGTACAATGCGTTTCTTGAAGAAAAGAAATATGAGAATTATGTTTAGATAGGTGAGACAGTACCTTTTGACGCTTGACTGGGTTTCCAAGACCACGAACGTTCCACGTGACAAAATTACACATAATGGAAGGAATGGAAGATAATACACAATCGGAGCTGACAAACTTCAGGTATGAAACTGTAGGGGGAGACACACCACAAAAGATAATTATAAATGGAACAGTAAATATAAAGACCTACATTATAAAGATATAAAAGCAACATATATGTATCAAAATGCAAGAAAGAATAAGAGAAAAGAAAAAAAGAAGGAATGACAGGACAGCGGGAAAAGAAAAGAAGAGAAAGAGATTAAAGAAAGAAGAGAGAGTACAGAGAAGAGAATGAACCAACAGATCATGACACCACAGCCAGACCTGTAAAAAGAGGAGAAAACAATGAAGGGAGAGCATGGAGACACAGAGCGACACAGATCTCGTGAGAACGAAATAAAAAATCTAGAAAAACGAGAGCCCAAAAAGAGGAGAATCAAGTGTAATAATAAGAAAAAAAAGAGAAAGATAAGAAAGGTAGAATGAAACAAAGATGAAATCAATGCATGTAAAAGAATTCAGAAAGAGAAAGAGAAAAAAGAAGACATAGTGGGTGTAAAGAAAAGAACAGATAAGCTGCATAAATAACTATATAAAAATAGAAGAGCGAAACAGGATAATCAAACATTAGTATCCATTCCAGATGAGAAAATGATTGAAGAAAAAGTTTCAATTTCTCTGGATCATCGAAGGACCGTGAACGACCATCATGAGTGATCTTGCAGGAACATGGATGGAGTATTCCATATTAAAGATTAAGGTGTCTCATCTGAGGTCGTAGGTCTAGGATCTCCTTTCGACGAGCGTTGGTTGCGTTGGAGATGTCTTGCGAGATGAAGATGTTGTGACCAGACCGAATGAGACGGCGTTTAAGTTTAACAGCTTTCAGAACAGACATCAATTCAGTAAACTCCAGGAACAGCATAATTATACCACGCGGCTTCACAGGATTAGATGTAGGGCAACCCAATCGATGTACCCTTTGTATATTGAGGGGATAAACTGAAGATGGGAGATCAAGAAGATCTGGAAGAAATGTTTGAAGAAAAAGAACCATGTTGGATCCCTCCACATTTTCCGGAAGACCATAAAGGCGTAGGTTGTTGCGACGATTACGATTTTCCAAATCCTCTTTATGAATTTTCAATTTATGAATTTCCTGCTCTAAAATTGGAATCTTTGTGGAGATATCCTGAAGGACGTCAACACGTTGTTCTAAGTCTAGTACCTTGGTCTCCATAATAATCCATCTCTCCTCTATTTGATTCAATTTTTCATTTGTTGTCAACATAAACGGCTGGAGACCCCTCACTTCTTCCAGAATGGAGTCCAGAACAGGGTTCTGAGATGAGTGGATAGGGGATGGCGGGTCATTTTTTTGTCGTTTTGATTTTGTGCCCGTGACAGAAGACCTGGAAGAGTTTAAGTCAGTAGCCATATTGATAACTGCAGGACACTGGTAAGAGTTCAGCAAATTGATGCAGCAAGGGTATAACTAAAAAGGAGGTAAAAGTGACGTGGACACTCACTTAAGGTACGATGAGAAATCATTTAAAAGAGAAATTTAATGAGAAAATATTTTGAGGCGTCGAAGGAAGTGTGCTCAGCGGCTATAAAATAGCGGCCGTACACCACCACAACAGGTCACGACAGAGTATTTTGCTGCAGATTAAACAGAAAGTCAAATTGCAGTAATGAGCCCTCTAATCATATAATAAAGGGATAAAATTGAAAGTTTGTTAATAGCATTCTGTAGAAAAAATCATCCGGAATGAATAAGAGAGAAGACATTGTCAGGATACTGTGCATAGTAGGGCAAAACAACATCCAGTCGCATTTATCTTGAGGTAAAAGGCAGCAGCAGGTCAGCAATTTTGTGGAAGTATAAAGATATAGCCACAGAAATATTGCAGTGTGCCATGAAAATAAGTAGTGAAGAACATAACATGAACAAAGTCAATATATACCAGGAATGTCGTAGTTGCCTGGAAATTACCGCTGCATTGAAGAAACGCGGTCGCGGCAACCTTAAATGGCAGCCGCCCGCGTCGCAGTGTGAGGAACTGCAGAAGGAGCCAAAACATAGGAGTCCGATGTAAAAAGACCCCGCAGGCACCGTCAAAATGCGCTTTGCATCTTCCGACATAAGGCACAATCGCTCCGACGAGCGAAAACAGCTTAAAAGAGGCTCGCGTATAGTGAAGAGGTCCGCGGTATAGCGGAGCTCACGTAGGACACGCCATGTTGCTGCGGCGTCCAAGCCACGCCCCCCATCCAATGCAGATATAATCCCTCTCAAACCCAGCCCATTCTGTGTGATGGCTGTCTGGAAAGTATGCACAAAGTGTATCTGTCATCCAGCCTAGATGTGGATTGGAGTCAGGCTGCAAAGCACAGTGAGCCATGAGTCATAAGCACAGAGAAATGCCCACTTTCTAAAAGTGGTATTTCTAAAATAGTAATGTAAAATCAAACTACACCAGTAAACAGGTTCTATCACTACCATTCTAAGCATACCAAACATGGCAATGCCACTCCTTTCTGATCAGGAATTACCATATATAAGGACATTTCCAATGTTAGCCTATAGAGGAGTAGGCCTCACAGCAGCGAGAAACAAAATAGGCTTTTTCTCATACAATAAAGGCACATGTCCTACCTTTTAATTACACAGCACACCGCCCATAGGGCTAACTAGGACCTACCTTCGAGGTGATGTATAGGTAATAAAAGGGGAGTTTACGACTTGCAAGTCATTTTAAATGCCAAGTCAAAGTGGCAGAAAACTGCTCACACAGGCCCTGCTGTGGCAGGCCTGAGACAGGTTTGAAAGACTACGTCAGTGGGTGGCACAAACAGTACTGCAGGCCCAGTAGTAGCATTTAATTTACAGGCCCAGGGTAAATGGGATACCACTTTACAAGGGACTCACAGGTGAATCAAATATGCCAAACAGGTGTAAACCAATCATAGGTTGTTTAGAATAGGGCACACACGCACTTTAGCACTGGTCAACAGAGTCCAAAAGCCAAAAAAAAGGGTCAGAATAAAAGGCGGAGGAAGGCAAAATGTTTGGGAATAATCCTGCAGAAAGGGCCAGATCAAACACAGATTAATATTTGACAATTTTTTATTGACTGTATAATTAGTTAAAATCGTTACAGTAAAATCAACAATGAAACAATTTCTTGTGTATAGAAAAAATAGATAATTAAAATGCGAAATTTAAAAGCTAGTACTAAGATCAGGATTGTGAATGGTTACATCATCTACTAGCATTAAGTCTATTTATTCGGGTGACTAAGACCCGCATGATTGTCCGTTCCCCGACTTATGTGCCTAGGAGTTAGTCTGTTGCAGGTGAGCGCAAAAGCTACTCTCGATGGTGCATTGAGTTTCTTACTAGGTGCATTGTTTTCTTGAAAGGGGACGTGCGAGTGGGACGCTGTCAATGGAGCTGCATAGATGGATCCCGTCCGCTGTGGCCCACAGCTTTTATTATTATTATTATAGGGGTTTGTAAAGCGCCTGGTGACGCCTCCCGGCGTGTCCCCGCGCTGTGGAGAAAGAGTATTGCAATGTGGATCCAGAGACAGAAATTAAAGAGTAAAAAGATAGGTTTTTAACATTTTCCTGAAGGATGCCTCATCATTCTCTTGTCTGATGTGCATAGGAAGGGTGTTCCATTTTTTTGCTGCCAGAGTACGAAAGGATCTGCCTCCCATTCTAGCTTTTTTAGGGAGCGTTGTTTTAAGCAGACCTGTACCCATTGACCGTAAGGATCTATTAGGTACGTAAAGTGTAGCTAGATCAGACATGTAGGGAGGGGCCTTAAAATGAATGATCCTGTGGCCCCAGAGGAGCGCTTTGAATAGTATCCTCTTGCTAATCGGCAGCCAGTGAAGGGCAGCCAAGGAAGGTTTAGAGGGAGCTCTACGGGGGAGTCTTAGCACAAGTCGTGCAGCTGAGTTTTGCAGGACTTGTAATTTCCTCATGTTTTTTTCTGAAGTACCCAGCAGCAGCACATTTCCGTAATCTATACGGGAAGTAATAAGTGCCTGAGTCATGGTACGCCTGGAACTTATCGGTAGAAGATCCAGGGTACGATTGAGGGTTTTCATGACTCCAAAGCACTTCCCTACTGTTTTTTTGACATGGCTGTCATAGTATAGTTTATTATCTATCCAGACACCCAAATTCTTGGCTTCCTGACTGGGAATAGGTACGGGTCCCAAACAAGAGGGCCACCAATTATTGGTCCAATTTATGTTATTCCCACCTATTATGAGCACCTCAGTTTTAGTTCCATTTAATTTGAGGCAATGCTCATTCATCCATGCAGCAAGCCTGCACATGCATGATTTGAAGTTGTCAGCCGCGGAGGAGGGAGCTTGGGACAGGGAGATCAGAAGTTGATTATCGTCGGCGTAAGAGACAAGCTCTACGCCGAACGATTGGACTACCTCTGCCAATGGAGCCATATATAAGTTGAACAGGGTGGGACTCAGGGCAGAGCCCTGAGGCACCCCCTGATCCAATGACATGCTGTCCGAAAGAAAACTTCCCCGTTGGACCTGAAAGCTCCTGTTGGTGAGGAAAGCTTTCAGCCATCCCAATGCCTCTTTGGTGACCCCCGCTCTGTTTAGACACTGTAGCAGAATGGAATGTGCCACAGTGTCAAACGCGGCACTAAGGTCCAGCATGATCAAAGCCATGGTTTTGCCCTCGTCTGCTCCTTCCCGCAGAGTTTCAGTAGCTCTCAAGAGTGCTGTCTCTGTCGAGAAGCCTGACCTAAAGCCCGATTGAGAGGTATGGAAGGCGTTTTGGGCTTCAAGATGGACCGTGAGTTGGGCATTAGCTACTTTCTCTGCTAATTTAGCAAGATAGGGCATCAGGGAGATCGGTCGTAGGTTCTCCATTATGTCCTGACTCACGTTGTTTTTTTTTTTGATGGGGAACACTATTGCTTTTTTCCAGTCTGCGGGTAAAGAGGCCGTAGAGAAAGACATTTGAAGCAAGTGTCTAAAGTGGGGCTCAAGGACCGAGAGACTCGCAGTCAAAATTTTTGGTGGCGCAGGATCTCGCGGAGAACCAGATTTAATACTTTTACACATTTTTATCAAAGTTGCAGCGGGAGGTACAGAAAACGCATATAGACAAAGTTGCGTGCGTGTGTGGTCTACGTTCTCTACAAAGTCAATGCCAGGTTTTATATTGTTGGAAAAATTCACATAGATCTTTTAAGGCCAGCCTGATTTGGTGGATGAATTTCGCCAGTCTTGCCAGGATCATTGTGCTGTTATTAGACAGACATAATGTTGACGCTTCGCTACAAGACTTAATATTCGTGCTAAAGCATATAGGGCGCAGCAATCGCCGACGGTCGTTGTTAAGGTTTGGGCAGCAACAGAGAAGGTGCAGCCAGGATTCCTTCTTGTAGGTACACAATCTGCAAGTTATGGGTTCCCCATTTTGAGCCGAAGCGGGATTAAAATCAGCTATCCCCAGCATGGTCAGCCTCATGTATAAGATTTTGCTTCGGGTCTGAATTGTGAGGGACTCACTTAGGTAGGGTTGTGCAGTTCCTACCCTGTATGAGTCATTTAGTGGGACCAAATGCGGGCTTCGGCGAAGTGATTTGTGGTCAAGGTCGAAGGAAATTTCGCGCACTTGTCTATTAATGTTTTTCTTCCATGCGCTTAGGGGGATGTCCTGCCTCCGCATGCTTTCTTCCACGATCTTCAAGACTCGTATTGCCTTTCCCAGCCTTGTGTGCCATTCCGAGCCTGGCCGCTCAAAGATGGATCTCAGATGACATTTTAAAGAATTGGGCGGGGCCCTTAGAATTCGTAAATATTGCTTTATAGTCTCCCCCTGACATATCAGGTCTGGTCTTGCAAGGCCGAGCTCCAGTCTTAGCCTAGTTTTTCTTGCCAGCTTTGGAATTTGTAGCACCGATTTATATGCCTTGGCTTGGGCAAGATTGAGAAGAGTATCCAGTTTCCCGGGGAAGGCTAGGTGGCCATAACTGATTGCTGGAAGGAGTTTTGCTCTAAGGGCTATCAGAATAAGGCTAGCGGAAGGGCTAATCAGGTTCTGGCTGAGTTGTCTTAATGCGTGGATGACCTTATTGGCTTTGGAGCTCTGCTGGTTTATATGAATATTCGCCTTGGCCCGTTCCGTGAGCCAGACCCCTAAGTAGTTGTATGAGGTCACCGAGCTAATTAGATCATTCCCCAATTGCCACTGTGCTTTCTTTTTCCGTTGGTAGGGCCCAAAGATGATGACCTTGGTTTTCCCTTGGTTGACTGTCAAGTTGTTTGCTGTGTTAAAGCTGTTATGTTAATCTTGCTTAGAGGGTGTCATTGGACACTGTAACACCACATGTTTTGATGTTTCAACACCATGATTACAAAATTGCCCCAAACCCAACACCGAGTCTAATCCAACCCAAACCACCATGCAGTAGTCTACAGGTCGAACAAATATGAACAACATATACAGATGTCGCAGCTCCAGATCAACCTCCACCTTACATATGATTGAGGATGGCTTAACTGATCTAGCTTCAGAGAATATTCCAATGATGGCTTACCCGTGATTAGATAACTTGAAACCTATGAGTGACCAGTTGGAGATATTATTTTTACTAAAGGCTTCAAAGAATACTTTATTAGGGAAAATATATCAAATGCAGGTCCGAGCGACAAGCTGTCAGTCCAAACCATAGCATGGGAGAGAATACTGATATTCGCATAGGCTTTATAGTATAAATCACATGAAGAGCCAGCAGAAGCATGCATGATCTTATACACAAGAGTCATTAACAGCTACATGGTTTTGGAGTAGACTGAAATTGCTGCGAGTCCTAATTTAAACTCACAAATTCATATTTTCCAATGTTGGGTGTACTTGCATTAACCAACTGCCAAGGTAATATGTTAAGTGAATGTTTAGACACTCACATTCAGTTATTATTTCTACTCATTACCATTTAATGCTGTTGGAGGAATGTGACCATTTCCATCTAATCTTTTCAATGGGATGGAATCTTTTTAACCCCGCTGGAAAAACCAACTAAATAATCTATCACATAGTTTTTATCAGCCATATTTTTTAATGAGGGAGTGCACTTTAACCAGGACCTTTCACACTATAACTCAAAGAATAGTGTACATTAATGTTTTAGTCCTTCACCTTTAAACCAGTGCAGTCAATGGACTTCACCTCCACAAGGCTGGTAGAGGTGTTTGGTGAGTACAGTCTCAGAACATTTGCCATGCTCGCTGATGTTTAGTTTACAAACACAAAACCTGGCACACAGTATAACAACGTTCATCAGCCAAATGCGAGTATTTTGTATAATGGCAGAGACTAATTAAATCCAGTGGAAGCTTCTTTGACATAGTGAAACTAAAAGCACCTTTCAGATAAGTAGTGACTGTAGACTGACACAAGTTCTGAGACCTGGCTGGACACATTTTAAAAATTGCTAAGGTAGTTTTATAAAATGCTGATTCTAATAACCAACTGGGAGTATATTTTCGAACGATGTTAAAATCAAACTTTCATGCTCTATTTCAGTAACATGTTTTGCTTATTCCCAATGTATTTAAAAACATGAATAAATAATGTTAGCAGTAGTTTAATGAGGTTAAAATGTGATTACATATATCTATAACAGTGTAGAGGAATTAAATAGCATTAATAAATAACAATAAATAGTTCTACGACTGTCTGCCTGGCTGTTTGTTTGTCTATATACTAGAGTAGCTGTACTACCAAATGGTTGGTTCACATCATAGTATTAAAACATGCAATGTTACATCAAACCTTTGGGAGCCAGGCCTATCATGAACGCTAATAAACATCTGCAATATGAATCATGTAGGCTTAAAAAATATTTTGTTTTGTTAATTGAAGCATAAATGTACGTTTTCAGACTTCAGAAAACCTGATAATTTGTCTAATGTTCTTCTAATTTGACATAATGTCAGCAGTAGCTCACCAACATGATATTAGTAGGGTCTAAAAGACCACAAGTCTCTTGCTCCAGCAAGGGTGTAAATGTGGAGAAGTTCTGTCAGACCTCTCACTCTTACCCTAAATCTTGTAACTTTGATGGTCAAACATAGTACAGTTTGTACCACCGCTGGAGTCTGGGGACCTGTTTGAGAGGGCAAGGATGGAACCTATTGGTCCATTGAACCTTCCAGCAACGTCAGGCAAAACGTACTGTTGCAGTGGACCATGCCACAAAATGCACTGATCTTGCACCCATTAGAAGCCCGTTTTTTTCAGCGGTAGCCCATGATATATTCAGAATTATTTCCTGGGTTTATTTCTCCATGGATATAATCCATGGATATAATTTCTCACAGGACAAGCAGCTTCATGTTTACCTTCTTCAAGGCCCACATGAGTCCAGTGGTGCACAGACATAATATCGACTCCACAATATCGAATGGACAAAATATTGAGTTAAAAATATCGAATATGATAAAATATCGATAACAAAAATATCGTTGTTAAAAATATCGATTACAATAATTATAATAAAATATCGAGTACAAAAATATCGACTCAAAAATATCGACATGACAAAATATCGATTAATAGTCAAAGGAAAAAATATCGATATTATGTTGAAAAAAGGTAAAAAATATAAATAAATTTTAATAGTAATATAAATTGTAGTTAATGTTTAGGAGCGGGATGTTGGGTTAATAGGGGAAAAGGGTGGGGAGTAATTTAAAATAAATATTTAATTTATATATGTTTGTAAATATTTTTATATTTTAATTAATTGGGAAATAATTAATAATAATTAGTTAATTAATTTATATAAATTTCTATAAATTTTTAATTAGTAATTAATTGGTAATTAAATAATATTAATTAGTTAATTGGAAAATAAATAATATTAATTAGTTAATTAATTAATATAATTGGAAATAAAATTTTAAGTAGTAATTAATTGGTAAGTAATTATTATTAATTAGTTAATTGGAAATAGAATATTATTAATTACTTAATTAATTAATATAATTGGTAATAAAATTTTAATTAGTCATTAATTGGTAATTAATTAATATTAATTAGTTAATTGGAAATTGAAGATTATTATTTTGTTATTTATTTAATATAATTGGTAATAAAATTTTACGTTTTAATTAATTGGTAATTAATTATTATTAATTAGTTAATTGGAAAATAAATATTCTTAATTAGTTAATTATTTATTATAATTTTGTTTAGATTTTGTATTACTAATTAATTGGTAAATAATTAATATTATTTAGTTAATTACATTATTTAGAGTATTATTTATATATAGAAAAGTTGTTATAGTTTGTTACATAATTGGTGAAAAATTCATTAATAATTAAATGAAATTAATTACAGTTAATGTGCAAAAATATTTTCATCGTTGTTATTGGTATAAATTGTACTTAATGTTTAGGAGCGGGATGTTGGGTTAATAGGGGATAAGGGTGGGAAGTAATTTAAATGAAATAATTAATTTTGATATGTTTCTTATATAATTTAAGTTATCAATTAATTGGTAACTAATAAATATTATTATTTTAATAAATTCATATAATTTGGTACATATTTATCATTAGTAAATAATTAGTAATTAATTAATATTAATTATTTAATGAAATTATTATTTATACAAATATTTTATTTAATTATTTGTTATCATTAAATATTTGTTTGGGAATAAATATTATAAATAAGTACATTCAAATAATTACAGCTACTTTGCTAATATATTAACTTATTATTTATAGTTAATAATTCATTAATAGTTAATTAAATAATATTATTTACATTTGGGTACACGTGGAATTTTTGTTTTCAGGGTCAGTTTTCTCTATTTAGGTAAAGGGGTATTTTTATGTTTCAGGGTCAGTTTTCAGTTTTAGGGTAAAGGGGTATTTTAAGAGTTCTGGGTCAGTTTTGAGTTTGTGGGTAAAGGGGTATATTTAAGGATCAGGGTCAGTTTTCAGTATTTGGGTAAAAGGGTATTTTTAGGGTTCAGGGTCAGTTTTCAGTTTGTGGGTAAAGGGGTATATGTAAGGTTCAGGGTCCGTTTTCAGTTTTTGGGGAAAGGGGTATAATTAATGTTCATGGTCAGTTTTCAGTTTTTGGGTAAAGGGGTATTTTTAGTGTTCAGGGTAAGTTTTCAGTTTGTGGGTAAAGGGGTATATTTAAGGTTCTGGGTCAGTTTTGAGTTTGTGGGTAAAGGGGTATATGTAAGGTTCAGGGTCAGTTTTCAGTTTTTGGGTAAAAGGGTATTTTTAGGGTTCAGGGTCAGTTTTCAGTTTGTGGGTAAAGGGGTATATGTAAGGTTCAGGGTCAGTTTTCAGTTTTTGGGGAAAGGGGTATAATTAATGTTCAGGGTCAGTTTTCAGTTTTTGGGTAAAGGGGTATTTTTAGTGTTCCGGGTAAGTTTTCAGTTTGTGGGTAAAGGGGTATATTTAAGGTTCTGGGTTAGTTTTCAGTTTTTGGGTAAAGGGGTTTATTTAAGCTTCAGGGTCAGTTTTAAGTTTGTGGGTAAAGGGGTATATTTTTAGGTTCAGGGTCAGTTTTCTGTTTTTGGGTAAAGGGGTATATTTAATGGGTCAGGGTCAGTTTTCAGTTTTTGGGTAAAGGGGTATATTTTTGGATTCAGGGTCAGTTTTCAGTTCTTGGGTAAAGGCGTATTTTTGGGGTTCAGGGTTAGTTTTTAGTTTTTGGCTAAAGGGGAATATTTAGGGTTCAGGGTCAGTTTTCAGTTTTTGGGTAAAGGTGTATTTTTTAGGGGTCAGGGTCAGTTTTCAGTTTTTGGATAAAGGAGAATTTTTTGGGTTCTGGGTCAGTTTTTAGTTTTTGGCTAAAGGGGTATTTTTAGGGTTCAGGGTCAGTTTCCAGTTCTTGGGTAAAGGAGTATATTTTGGAGTTCATGGACACTTTTTAGTTTTAGGGTAAAGGGGTATTTTTAGGGTTCAGGGTCTGTTTGGGTATATAAAGTGTGAGAATTTTTTTATAAATATTACAAATATTTGAAATTTTTGAGTGACAAATACTTGCTATATTTTATGCTAATAATAATTTTTTGAACTACTCAGCAAAAAATATACAAAAAAATATGTTTATAATATTTAAACAATATATATAAATATTTGAAATTTTTTACTCAACATTATACTAAAGTAGCTATTCTAATTTATACATGGTCAGTCTTCAGCACCTTTCCAGATATTATTTTCACTTGAGTAGGAATAGTAAATAATAATTGGTCAGTGTCCAGCAACTTCTCTGATAATACTTTGAGTGGAGTAGGAATAGCAATTATTAATTGGTCAGTGTCCAGCACATTTGCATATAAATTTATTTAGTGTGTTATTATATTACAAGACAATGCAAAATGGATGTTTTTACAAAACTTTATTACAATTTTTTTATTTTTTCATGTGTAATACAATACAATCACTATCAAATATAACATAAAGATTTTTAGAAATGTTGTATTTGCAGAATAACACATTATCATTTATGTACATGTTTTAATTTGTGACACAAAAATTTTTCACAACATTTTTTATGTCAAAACAAAATCTTATTATCAATCACTTTCTGTTACAAGTATTTATATTGAAATAATAAATATACCAGTTATTTTTCTGTTTCTTCCATTTATATTTAATAATGTTAATATTATATATTAATATTATTAAATATTTAATTTTTATATTTACATTTGTATAAAGTAACATGACAATTATTATATTTGCTCAAGATATGGAAATACTAATTAAGACATTTTTTTACACATTTTTCTGACAATGTTGTTTTTAAATTATACATATAAATATATTATGTTGTTAACTTTATAACTGTAAAGGGGAATTATATGTATAATAATAATATCTGGTATTGGTAAAAGATTATTTATGCAAATATATACTTGTATAATACTTAGAAATTATTATTAAAAATGTATAATTAATTAATAAAAATAATAACAAATATAATTATTATTATTATTATTAATTAATTAACTTAAACATTTATCTTTTCTTTTCACAAATACATACATTCAGAGAAATAAAAATACATTATTTAAGGCAATTATTTATATAGTAAATGGTTATAAATTTTATATTAATAATAATAAATAAGTTATATTATTTATTATTATTAATTATTAACAAAACAATTATTCATGTTTAGTTATAAAGAAGCACACAATGTTTCTTATAAATGTACACAAAAATACAATTTTTACATATATTAGTTCAAGTGTTACATACTTATTTAATATTATTAATATATATTAATTACTATATATTAATTAATATTAAATTATTATTTTTTTTAAACAGTTTAAATTATAATGAGTCTACTGTATTAATTTGTTACAATAACAATGTGGATGTATTATATTTTTAGACTATAACATTGTATTTTCTATGATACCTTCTCAAAATTGGTTTAAGGGGACTACTTTTTTACCGCGTAAGGTTATTGTGCTTATTCAGGACTGGAGAAGCTCGCGGTTGGGTGTTGCTTCGTGTGGAGAGAGGTAAGGTAAATTTTATATACTATTTATGACTGAGTGGTAATGTGTGAGGGTATATTCGAACTGTGTAGTGTTTTTGAGTGTATGTATGGTTTGTTTATGTAGCGTTTAGGTGTAATGTCGTCGTTATAGATGCGTCGTGTATGTTTTAGTTCTAGTGTTATTTGAATTGTTAGGAAATGTCTTCTTACATGCTTAATGTTAATTGTGAGTGTATTTACAAATGTTATAGGCTATTTGTGGGTGGGTTTCGTTATGTATGTTTTTTTACAGGTTCCGGTTCCTCGCATGAAAACTACATGGAATGAAGCGTGGTTTTTTTTGGAGATACTAATGTATGACTTATTATGGTTATATTTTTACGTGTATCTCCTATTTTTCGTGTTTGCCAGGAGCGGATTTTAATATTTTTTACCTTTTTTCGGGTTTTTTGAGGGTTTCGTATTGGATTGATACATTGGTATGCGTCAAGGTTTTTTTTAAGTTGTGTGTATATCACTTTAAATAATAAAGTGTCCACACTACTGTTTTCGGGATTTCCTGGATCGTTTATTTTATTTTAACATTATTTTCGGGTTTTTGGTGGTTTTCCATATTGGATTTCTCTTACTTTGTCATGGATTGTATGGATTGTATTTTGCTTCATTACGTCTCTGTCATCTACAAAAATTGTAAGTAATTTTATATTTCTATTTATTGGGTGGGAAATGTCGATCTTTATGTAATGTGTATGTGTGATGTAATTATAAATATTGCATATTTGTTCAGAAATAATGTCCAACATTTTGATAAGTTAGTAAAACAAATATGTATTATTTATAATTGTTTTGAAATGTTTATGATTGTTATATGTACCATTATTGTAAGAAGATATTAGTATATTTTGTAGACATTTTTATTGTAGGGTTTTAGCTATTATTGACAGATATTCTAATCCTCTAGTTGTAGGGTATAGTGTGACTTGACTTTGCAGTAGTCGGAACATTTGTTTAGTTTGTTTACTTAGTTTTGGACCAATTTGGGTCACTGATTGTTCCATTCTTAGTTCTTGATAGCTTTGTTCTTTTATCAAAGCTTGTAGTAGGTTATGGAATGTGGGTCTGGTTCTGCTTGTCGTAGCTTGGAAAGCATTATGCCACCCTTCTACACTGTTGTTAGTTTTTGCCTCTTGGTTTAAAGTACTAAGATAGACATTCCACCAAGGGATTTGGAATTTGGGTTGGCGTCGATGTCCAGATCTGTGCAACCTTCCCACCCAAGTATCTTCGAAATAATCCAGTAATGGGGTTAGTTTATCTTCATTTCTCTTGTAATATGTGCTGTCAATTAATAAATTATAGTGTTCCGCTACATCGGTAACAGGAACGTAGGCCAGTGCTATCAATTTTTTAATTTGATAGGCAAAGGTGCTATCTGTTGAGTACAAAATACTTAATGTTGATTTTTGGAGATGTCTCCATATGCTCTGATTGAAATGATAGTAACAACCCTGGATTGCTGTGTGGGGAAATATTTTCAAAATGCTATTAATCATAGCTAATTCGAAATCAATAATTATTTTTTCTGGAAAATAATTATTCATTTCATTTTTGAGAAAATTTTATATTTCTGTGTAAGTGTTTTGCTGTTTGTTTGGTAGCAATCAGTAAATGAAAGGGAAGTTATAGTTATGATATAAACCGTGGATGGAATATAGTTGATAAAAAGGTTTGGGCATGGTTTAAATGTTCCATCCATCATCCATTGGGGACACTGTTGGATTTTTCTTAAATTACTTGCAGTTGCAAACATTATGATTCTGTTTGTACTGCTTTCATTGTCAAAAAGGATAAATTTGTCTTTATTGTGTGTGATGGACATTTCTGGTGAAATAATAATTTCCTCAAAAGTAGTAGGGTTGGGTGGAGTTGTGGAAGTGCGTCTTTTAGTGTATGCAATTGTGCGTTTTAGTGAGTCAATAGAGGGTAGTTGACCGGAAGCATGGGCTGGGACTTTTAACAGTTCCTCTTTAAGGATTTGTGTTGTTGGTTTATCACTTTGTGTGCTAGCAGTCTTTATACTTTCTAAAGCATCTCTTATTTCAATTTCTGTGACATTGGGGGGATGATTGTGTTCCCTGGTAAATAGCACATTAGTTTCCTCTGTAGTAGCCCTTCCATAACATTTGTTGGAGTAATATTTTGTACATTTCCAGAAAACTTTTCTACCACTTTGTCTTTCCTGACTATAAACATAACCCATATAACATAACAGTAATTTATTTTTCTGTGACATTACAAATTCTGCACCTTCTGTCATTTTGTTTTACTTGTTCTAGGAAAGAGTACAAAGAAACAAAATCAAATAACATATATTTCACTTAGTGGTGCAAACATAATTAATGTTGTATTTATACTTACGTTTACTAAAAGTAGTAATCACAAATGCAGAATTGTATTTTGAAAGACTTTCTTGTATGTATTTCTTTATTTTCTGTTGGTATGAAAATATAGAAATGCTAAGTTAATGTTTATACATAACACACGTTTTTCCTAGGAGAAAGCAGTTTTTTAATTTGCTTAGTACTACATTTGATGTGAACATTACATATACTTACTTGTTTAAATAGTTGAGTTGTAGTATTTGGTGGAGTACATCAAGGTAGTCAAGTTTAGATCTGTAGAGAAGATAGAATAAATACATGTCACATATTATAAAATTTATTTTTTACCGTTGGGAAATTGGAAATATTTAAAAGTATACTAACTTCTAAATATGTACTTTTCTTTGCTGTAGGTAGAATAGATGTATGATGTATTCACAATATCTGTAGAGGAAATATAAAATACATAACATGGTGTTAAGAAAATAGTTCTTGTTTTTTTTCTGAAGTTTTAGACTAATTGATGTATACTTACATTTTTTACAAGGGTAGTCTTGTCTTTTGGTATAGTTGATGTAGGATGTTTTTATTGGATCTGTAGGGAAGATGTAATATGCAAGATATGTTGTTTAGAAACTAGCATTTTTAAATTTGGTTGTTTAATAACAAAAACATATATACTTACATGTTTAATTAGTGTAGTTCTATACATTTGTAGTGTTGAAATCGGAAAATCGCTGAATATCTGTAAATAACATGTTTTAAGTAAAGTATGAATCTTGTGAAATAGTGTTTAAAAACAGCTGTTGTTGTAGAACAGAGCATTAATATATACTTACTATCTTATTTTGCAGGGGAAGAAATAGGAGCAGGTATTAGGATTTTGTTTTTAGTAGTTTCTATCAGAAAAGTAGGAGGAGATAAAAATGACATAAGTGGAAGAGTTAGGAGATATAAGTAAAATAGTAGACTACTAATTTAGATTTTTAAATAATGCAATGTAACTTACTTGAATGATTAGCTAGTGAGCTGGATCTTTAAAGATGTTTGTTCAGGAACAAAATCTTCATAGTGTTGGCATCTTCTTTCTGTAGAGTTAGCAGCAGCAAATGGTAGAATGGATTTATCCCTTTTATAGTATGTGTATTTTGTGTGCTTGAATTTGATTGGTTGTAGGATGAAAGCAAGAATTGTATAGGCTAGTTTGAATTTTTTTTAAGTTAATTGGTGTGTTTGGTGATGTGAGAATGGTGGTATGTGGTGGTTTCCGCATTAAAGCAGGTTAGTTGTTAAATAAAATAGATGTGTAAGTATAAAAATATTATGAAAATTTGAGTTACATGTAAAGATTCTTTTTCAAATGATATAACAAATTTAATATAATGTATAGGAAATGATGATAAATAGTAATGTTATAAAAGTAACAGGTATTATATGTAAAATGTTTTTTGTATAGAGCAATGACTTTTATAGACGAGTAATATGGTATTTTAGACATGAAAGGGTACAAAAAATAACTCGATATTTGTTTAGAAACGATATTTTTGTACTCTATATTTTAGTAGTCGATATTTTGGTAGTGTTAGGTGTAATTTCATGAACAACGATATATTAGTAGTCGATATTTAATAAGACGATATTTATGTACTCGATATTCTAAGTACTCGATATTTTGTAGTCGATATTTTTGTATTTTGTGTAATAAGTATACAAAGTCGATATTTTTGTAGTCGATAATTAATCAACGATATTATTGCTAGTCGATAATGTGACCGTCGATAATATTTCAGTGATCCGAGTCCAGTGGGAGGTAAATTGAAATTTCTCCACTCTGTACCATCTTCAGATCAATGTTCAGCTTTGATCATTTTAGCAAGATGCTCAAGAGAATATTGTAGCATCCTGGATGGGGTGAGACATTCTACCATGTCTGCTCTCTGGGTATATGGAAGGGAGGCAAAGTACAATTCAGCTGAGTGAAAGTATTTAAAGATATAGGAGGGAAGCCTGACATCTCCCTTGGGTGATGCGTTTGATTATATCCCAGCACAATAAAGGATGATGACCAAGCTCAGGGATAAGATTAAGGGCAATCTTCAGGATAGCCATTAACTCATTAATGTGTGATATGGCCAGGAGGCCATCCTGAGGGCTACCAAGAGGTTCAGGAAGTCCTGATCTTAGAGCCTGTAAAGCATGCAGTGGAGGATCAGTGAACTGTCCCAAGATGAATTGTTTAATTGATATTATGCCCTCTCAGAGCTCTTTTGCATCCCAGAAAGGATAGGACAGGACGAAAGTAAACTTCTCCCTGACATTCTCTAAAGGTTCTACCTAGAACACACACTGGAAACTGTTGGCACCATTATATAAAATAGTTACCAAATATTGGACATGGTCCAGGAATACATTCAGGCAAAGGTCACAAAATGCAGACATATATAGCCCTTGCAAAGGATCTTGGGTAGCTCAATTCTGCCTGTTGTGAAGAAAGACATGACAGACCTCTTCTTTTCTGTGACATACAGAGGACTTTATGTGATCGTGTAAGCTGACATGAACAACATTCTCAAAGGTTACAGCTTCATTGATAAGTTGGAGACTGCTCAATTTTTGGTCACCTTTGACTTGACTAGTAGGTATAGGCAGTTCATAATTGCTCTGAAAAGATTGAGGGTCTGATTTAGAGTTTGATGGACAGGGTATTCTGTCACAAACTTAACAGAGTATCCTGTCTACCAAATTCTCGGTCTGGCTGCCTCATTTAGAGACGGACAGGCTGTAATGTTTCCCTCGATTGAGCCAACAAGGCTCCATCAACAGAAAACTTCCTCTAACGGCACAATGAAGCCAGTGCTGGTGGAGGAAGGGTAGTACTCGGCTCACCCTATTTAGGATGGATGATGGACGATGTAATGTCCATTTTTTCCTGAGGCAAAACCTTGTGGTGAGGGACACAAAAAACAAAGTAATGACCCCCACATCCTAGGACGAAATTCCTTGAGTGAGGGGGTCATTAATATTTGTTTTTCACAAACATACTCCAGCTTTGGGAGTTTGTTTCTGAAAAACAAAAAAAATGTTTAAAAGTTTGGTGAACAGCATCAAAAATTGTAGTGACTGTCTACCCAGCTTTTTGGTACCATGATCGTACAGAGATGACTGCTGGGCTGGCGAAGGTAATGTCCTCCATCCTCCTGACTGACACTACTTCCTCCACTAAAGCTTAACTCAGGACTTTAGTTTTCCAGCCTAGGAGGACTGATTAAATTCCGGTCTCAATGCATTTTGCGACATACGCACACATACAAACACACACAAACACACATGCACACACATACACACACATACACACACAACACACAGATGTAACCATTAGTGCCCTTTGTTGCTAAATTAGCTATATTTATATAGACTAAAAATTTAAATCATCATGACATAAACCATATATCCAAATCCACAGAAAATACTATACTGGTAAATTGCATTGTTGAGGGAGGGGATGGACATTATGGCTGATTCAAGCATTCATCTCTTATGATTAAAGGTAACGAAGTTTAATATGGTATTAGACAACATACTCTACTCTCCATGTGTATGTATGTGTATGTATAAACATGTATATACATATCTACGCGCAATCAAATACATGTGTCCCCTCTTAGAACTACTGATCCAATGAGCATCAATAATTCTGTCGGTGGTGGGAATTACTGCTGATTACTGCGGATTACATTTTAATGGGGAATAGCGTGTGGGAATCGGTGTCTCCACATTGATTTGTGTGTGTTTGTCTTCCTATTCTACCATAGTTTTACCCAGACATTTCAACCACATTCACCAGGAGAAGTGTACTGGTGAAGAACTACAGACCCGTAGCATTCCAGGGAATCCTGTTTTCCTGATATGGCAGCTAACGTAAGTTATCAGGCTCTTTGGCATTAATAGAGCACTCAAATGAAGCCCTCAGTCATGTATTGGAATTATTCCTCAACACACAGCATTTCCTATGCAAGCACTAGAATTAACTCACTCATAGGTGCTACAACAGCCTCATACTTTGACCATCTGAGCTTCATAGACTTCCAGAATAGTTTCTAAATTGGCGGGACAGGGGGAGCAGGACGGGAGATGACTAGTCTCTAGATGATCAGATTTTCACAACTGCACTCCTTCTTAAACACTTCTTTTGTTCCTCTCCCCTCTTCAGAGAGACTTACATTGCAGAACTTCCAAATGAATTGTTTATTTGATTTAGTAATCTTTGAACCTACAATACAATTTGTTGTTTTTTGGGGCATTTTACATCTTCAATTTGAATCTTTTTACCTAAAACTGGTTTACATCTTTAGTTTCTTTATTTATGTCACTGTATTGTTGTTTGTTTAGGTTGTGACACATGAATATCTCATAAACGTTTCTCTAGAGCAGTGATACTCAAAGTACGGCCCGGGGGCCGCTTGCAGCCCTCTTGACATTTACATGCAGCCTCCCTGGTGAACAGCAGCAAGAGCTGCTGTTTAGTTGCTGAGCACTAATATTCAGGAAAAAAGTGTTAAATAAACGGGCAAGTATTTATTAACCTGCAAATAAATGCTTGCCCATGTTTTTAATATTTTTGGGACCTCCTTACACAATCAATGACACATCCAGACCCCCTACCGCTACCCTGATGGCATCAGTGCTGGCCTCAGTCACACCACAGACCATACTTTGTGGCCCCAGGGCAAATGTTTGTGAGTATTCATGCTCTAGAGCATTGCTTGCCCCTCACGGCAAATGTGAGCCAAGCATGACGTTTGCAAAAAACTACTTTCCCTTGTGTGTCTAGCTAGTTGGTGAAGCGTCAAAATACATAAGCAGTCCACATCAAGGATGTGAGTTCTCCCAAGCCCTACAAGTTGAACACTACTTAAGGAGACTCCAAGACGGAAGCACAAATTGACATAGAGCATTAAATGTTAAGCAAGTGTAACAGACCCTTAAGTAACAGCAGCACACCCAGAGTAAACTAATGGCTATAGTCAAGACCACAATTCAGAAGCCCCTGGCTTTCAGACGCATGAGAGGCATCAATCAAACAATTGGCCCTCAGATGGCCGTCCCTACCACCGTGCTGGATTAAACTCTGTGGAGGTCCCTGGGCAGTCGAAATTTCGGGACCCCCTTCGCAAATTATCTCCTAATACCAAATCTGATTTTTTAACAAACTGACTGCTGTCAGAAGATGAGTTTTTAAGAGAAAAACTGTTATGTTAATAGAGTATTTTCTCTATAAAGTTTTAAATGTAAAGTTTTCGTTTCTTTGAGTTGATTCATTTTTTACAGGCTTTTGGAAATAATATTTAAGAAAGCTTGATTGTCATTTTCTTTCAAGATCAAATCAATATTATTTTGATCTATTATCGCGGGCCCCTGAAAGAAGTGGGGCCCATAGGCCGTGCCTACTTTGCCTATTTGGTAATCCGGAACTGCCCTACCAAACACTGTGAGCACATTTTCAGAACTGAAATTACTCCGGGTGAGACAGGAGCTGGCATATATGCTAATGCCGATTTGTCAAGCATCAGATAAAAGGGTGAGCCAAGCCACACCCGTCATGAGGCTAATACTACTGTGAGTGATAAATGGGAAACTGGGGGAAAATATCTTTTATCAAAATACGTAAAACATTCAGCCATCTTGTAGGGATTCCTACTACATCTGGCATAACGCCATAGAGATTCGGATTATCAATACTTTTAAAAAAAACAGCACATCCTACAGAACAGAGCAGTTCGGAGATGCACCAAGATCTGTGTTTCTTTTGCTCCTGGGCACAAAAATCAAATGCCATGAATATATTTTTATTCTATTATTTAATTATCTCATTTTTACTTTATTTTACATTTTCTTTTATTAATAACTGTAAACTATCAAATCTGAGCTGAACGAAATAATTTAAGACCAATTGATTTTTTTTTTTTAAAGCTTCATACTTCCAGCTGGTAAGGTGGCAGAGTTTATCTAGCTGCTGTCATAAATCAATGCAGCAAGGTTGTAGTGAAGACCTTCACCGCCTATGCAGCAAGAGTGGTTGAAGAGAATGACGAGGAGTGAAAACCTCCTTTTAGCCTCCTTAATGAGACTTAACATAGAATATTGTCTCCAAGCTCATATGTATCATAATACCTCCATCAAATACTGGCATCCAAATTTTTAGATATGGAGGAATATGTCCTTAAACAATATTGTGAAAGGTATTATTTTGATTCGCGGAAATTGGATACATTCAAAAAGATCTAAAGTTGTAAAGCGTGCGGAGAACAGGCGCCCTCTTCATTGAATGTGCTTGTTTGAAACTCTTGAAGGTACTGCACATTTTTGTTCACACTGCAAATTTTAACTATTATGTCTCCTTTTCGCAAATGTATGGTATTAATTAAAAACGTTAGCTTCCTTGATTGAACGCTTCTCGTGAAGCATTGTACCTCTCTCGGTACTCAGTATATATTGTCTTTTTGGCATTTTTATGACTTAATGTAATTTCTTTTTTTCGTGTCAGTACTCATTGAATATGCATTTGAAAACCAATCATCATAACTCTAAACCAGTTGACTTGATTTGCTTGTTAAAGTTCTGATAGTTTATGCATATGTTATCTGCAGTCTGTACATCGTTCCCGCCTCGCATAGAATAATAAAGAAAATATTAGTTTTTGGACTTTTCTCACATTAAAAACAGGAGTCTACAATATTAGTAAGAACAAAGTCAAACGTTGCACGTGCTCAGTTTTGCCTGATAAAAAAAACACAACAATAAAAACTGCACATGGACGCATGAATACGTCCTAATTACCCTTTCAATTTTCTAATTAATTATCGTTTACGTGGCATGCTGTCATGATCACAGACCATATAGTTCATATATAATGTAAATGTATATGTAACATTATTTAAATGAATAAATATGCATTGTTATGAATAGCACTGCACGGTGCAATGTAATTTAAAAAGTAGTGCAGTCTGCGCTTTCTACCTACCTTGTATTCCAGATCTGCTGTGACGTTGTTAGTAAGAGGATGGTCCAAATGATGGCTCTACAGAACCCGACATGGTATAGGAATCCCGGGGTTATTAATATGTCATAATGCTAACCTCCGGTCTTGACATGAAATCCAGTGTTCGAAACACCTGGGGCCTCATTTATGAAAAGTGACGCATCACTGCGAGAAAACAGTGATGCGTCACTTTTCATTGCGCCCTCCTTGCGACCCCAATGATGCGTCATATTTACAATATGACGCATCATTGCGCAAGGAGTTACAGATACGTCAGTATTTCTGACGTATCTGTAAGCGCAAAAGTGACGCATTGCTGGAGTGTGTCACAAAAGTGACGCAACTCCAGCAATGCGTCCTTTCACATGGGGAAAGCCCCATGTGAAAGGGCTTGCGTCAGTTTTACGCCTGCTGTGAGGCAGGCGCAAGATTTTGACGCAACAGCGTCCTAAAAATGACGCAGTGAAATCTCATAGATTTCACTGCGTCACTATTACAAGGCTTTTTGCAGGGGAACGCCCCCTCTGCATACATTATACCTGACGCAGGTATAATGTAGCGCAGGGGTTTACAAAGTGACGCATCTGCTTAGATGCGTCACTTTGTAAATAGTGCGCAACAGGAGGCATGTTTTACGCTGCCGATGCGTCACAAAAAGTGACGCATCAGAAGCGCAAAACTGACGCAAGGCCTCATAAATGAGGCCCCTGGCTTCAATGAGAGCCGTACATAAGGAATGGCTTGTATGGAGAAAGCTATCATTTTTGTTATTCTTTTTTATTGTAGCACTCTATTTTTAATGCTTGCGCAAATTAATGGTGACGTCGGCAATAAAATTCTGGAAGATGACCTCTGGGTAGGCAAAACTTGGGTAAGACTTTGCTCCTCACCAAATAGGGCAGAGACATAGACTGTGGTGGACATCGGTTAGTCCTGATACAGAGTATTATGCACCAATCTTTTATTGCTACCCCGTGTGCAGCCATTCACAGCAACTTTTAACCATACTCAAAACTCGGAATATGCCAGTCCTTGTAAGCTCCAGCACAGGAGCCATCTTCCTGTTTTCATTGCTGCTCTTTGTCAGTTAAGTAGCTACATTGTTTATCACATGCTTGGTATTACTTAATTTGGAATGAAATGCTTAATATTATTTACTTTGGTATGTTTCATTTAACTAGTTGTCCCTTATCTGTGTAGTTTTATTACTGTTTGTTCATCCCAATTTACAGGAGTTATATTTCTAAATTATGAAAAGTTGAGTTTACCTGAAATTGAGGCTATTATTTTGATAGTTTTGTTTTGGCTGTAAGGGTGTGTCCTACATATACATTTACCGCATTTTTCGTTGTTTTTTCTGTTCCTGGTATTACTTGCCTAGGGTCGCATTTTAAACTGAGCGCATGTCGTCTGCAGTGCAAGGCTTCTGTGGTGCTTCCAGTATCACGCTGGAGGTCAAGCGTTCAGTACCTCCTTTCGGCAAGCTTTAATCTGACTTGCCTTATGAGACGAGGGCGGGATGATGTAGTCATGCATCTTGGGCTGCCATTTTGCTACTGACAATGATGATGATAAAGATGAAGCGTGCTGCAGCTGGTTGGGTGCAGTGTCATGCACGGGGTAGAGTTTTTAACGGTTTTACAAGTGCGAGACAGTTATGGAAATCGCACCCTTCAAGGTTGTTTAGACCTATTGTGCTACATCAAAAAAATAATTGGAAAGATAGATAATGAGTGAGGAGGAGAAGATGTCCAGGTCGATGACTCAGGAGGAGACTTTAAGGGAGATGGCTTAAAAGAAGGTGAGAGCTTTGAAGACAGTGTTGAGTAGGAAAATAAAGGGAAAGGAACTTTCAGATATGGATTAGGAGTTTTGGTCTCCGGATGAGGTTATGTGTAAAAGGAAAGAGAGTGGTAAGAGAAAGGTGGAGTAGAGACATATTGATAAGGAGTTTGACGAGGATATTTCCTCTCAGCAGAGAGGTGGTCAAAGCATGAGGGAAGTTGAAAATGTCCTACGCTGCACATTGGTTGGTGTCCTTTTTGGCACAAAGGAGACTCATGCTAGACCTGATGATGGAGATTCATTTAAGCAAGAAAGTTCTAGTTTTGACAGGATATACTTTGATGATTTTGTCTTTGATAGAGATGGGGATGATTGCTGGAATCTGGACAGTGATAAGAGGGAAAAGATACAGAGAGATAAAGGAATTGCGAAAGATCCTCAGGGTGAGGAGAGGATTAGTCCAGATGTTGTTAGACACCAAAGAAGCACAGATTGGTGGCCTTTGGCTCATGCTTTCAAGTTTATTAAACAATGGATTCGCAGACCTTTAGCAAAAGAGGCCAGAGCTGTAATGAGGGCTGCTCATCTAATTTAGAGATGAGCAGAACAACGGTTGTTTATGAATACAGGCTACATAAAAAAATGCTAACATCTGCCTCCCCAGCCATTCCTTTAGCTTTGGGGACCTGGAATATTCTGAACTGTCGCACTTGCAGGCAACAGAGATGGTTAATAGTTTTTTTGGCAAGCTGCAGTGGCCTCCTGGTCAAGGCCCTGGTACTTATCATTTTGCAAATTAAGCACTGATTCAAACTATAGTGCCTTTGCAGATTGTATTTGCAGGGAATCAATAAAAATTGGTAGAATTGGAAGTTCAAGAGATTTTTTTAAATAGGTGCCATAGAAAAGGCATCAGAGGAAAGGTTAACATTTGTGTGTATGATTTTTTGGGGTGAAGAAAAAGAACGAAGATTGATGCTCTGTAATACATTTCAGAAATCTAAATTGGTTTCTTGTGTATAGACATTCCTAGATGGAGGTTATCCATCTACTAAAATACATTTTTACAAATCAATGATTAATTGGTCAAACTGGAACTGAAGGGTGCCTGTTTTATGATCCCTATGTCAGAGGTCAGTCGCAGATATCTCCAGTTCAGGTGGTTAGGAGACCTCTATCAATTCACACCTTTTCTTTTGATCTAGCTTCAGCCCGCTGGTGCTTTATGAAGGTCTTAAGGTCAGTGGGCACATTTTCCAGAGAAAGGGGGATTTGTTTGATAACATACTTTGATGCTTTTTTGATTATGTCACAGGATCAAGAGGAATTAAAGGTTCAGCTACAGATGGTGATGGCTCTGTTAGGATATATTGGGTTCCTTATCAACACGGAGAAGTCTGTATTAGTTCCTTATCAGGTGTTGGATTTCAGGTGAATACTGTACATGCTATTTTGAGTTTGCCAGAAAAGTGGGTTGTGAAACATGTTTCTTCCATTGAGGACCTTGTCAAGGGTTGTAGGTTTATTTTCATCTTCTATTCAGACAGTGTTCCAGGGACCGCTTCACTACAGAGCTTTGTAGTGATTGAAGGCAGACAGTTTAGGAAGGAGTTTGTGGTATGGGGATCAGATTGCTCTATCTTTAGAGGTAAAGGAGGAGTTGCTTTGGTGGCTGGACAATTTGAATGCCTGAAATGGCGGCAAGCTATTTTTGGAATATTCTCAGATTTAATTTTGAAGACGAATGTGAGCCTTAATGGTTGGGAAGCATGCTAAATCATCAGTAGACAGGTGGCAGATGGTCTTTGGAGGAGAGATTGGGACACACAAACAGTTTGGAAATGAGGGCAGTCTCTTTGCATTGAAGAGTTTTGGACTATTTTAAGAAATTGCAATGTTTTATTGGAAATGGACAATGTTTCAGAAGTTTTTATTTTTGTTTTATTTTGAAGGTATTATATAGCGCTAGCTCCACCCTGGGGTATCAGAGCGCTTTACATAAGCTATGGGAGTACATAATACAAACACTCATGGCATTTGAAACAAACCGGGTAATGCAGGTGCTCAAACCAATAAAATCGATACATGGTGTAATATAACGAACATACAGCCTGATTCATCAAGGGGCCGTTTTGCGAGCCCCTAATAGCGAATCATAGCGATTCGCTATTGAGGACTCGCAAAACGGTATTCATGTAGGAATTGCTAAATAAATAGCGATTCCTACATGTTCTCTATTTGCGAGTAGCAATTTGCTACTCGCAAAAAAAGGAATACCTCCCCATTCATTCCTATGGGCCAAAAGGCCCATAGGAATGAATGGGGAGTATCCCTTATTTGCGAGTAGCAATTTGCTACTCGCAAATCAGATAGCGATTTTAAGGGTGCCAGGGGTGTCCAAAGGACACCCTGTAGCACCCCTAAAATGCACATTTGAACAGGTGTTGCGCACACACATGTCCAAAGGACATGTGTGTGTGTAACATGCAAAAGAAAAAAATGCACTAAAGTGCTTTTTACACTATTTACGCAATTTACCACCAAGTCAGACCTGGTGGTAAATTGAGACCAAATATTGCGATTTCGCTATTTCTATTTGGTTGATGAATTGCATTTAAGGAATCTCTATTAGAGATTCCTCAAATCCAATTCCTCGCAAATATGCGATTTCGGTAATAGAGATTTTTGCATTTGGGATGATGAATCCCAAATGCAAAAATCGCACTCGCAAAGGGCCAGATTCTCAGAATCTGGCCCTTTGCGAGCGCAAATCAGCTTGATGAATCAGGCTGTTACAGCCTGATTCATCAACGGGCCGTTTTGCGTGGCCCTAATAGCGAATCATAGCGACTCGCTATTGAGGACACGCAAAACGGTATTCATGTAGGAATTGCTAAATAAATAGCGATTCCTACATGTTCTCTATTTGCGAGTAGCAATTTGCTACTCGCAAAAAAAGGAATAACTCCCCATTCATGCCTATGGGCCAAAAGGCCCATAGGAATGAATGGGGAGTATCCCTTATTTGCGAGTAGCAATTTGCTACTCGCAAATCAGATAGCGATTTTAAGGGTGCCAGGGGCGTCCAAAGGACACCCTGTAGCACCCCTAAAATGCACATTTGAACAGGTGTTGCGCACACACATGTCCAAAGGACATGTGTGTGTGTAACATGCAAAAGAAAAAAATGCACTAAAGTGCTTTTTACACTATTTACGCAATTTACCACCAAGTCAGACCTGGTGGTAAATTGAGACCAAATATTGCGATTTCGCTATTTCTATTTGGTTGATGAATTGCATTTAAGGAATCTCTATTAGAGATTCCTCAAATCCAATTCCTCGCAAATATGCGATTTCGCTAATAGTGATTTTTGCATTTGGGATGATGAATACCAAATGCAAAAATCGCACTCGCAAAGGGCCAGATTCTCAGAATCTGGCCCTTTGCGACCGCAAATCAGCTTGATGAATCAGGCTGATAGTGATTTAGAGGCACATATAGATAGAGATAGAGAAGCAGGTTACCAGAACTAGAATGTTATTGTAAAAAGTAAATGTAACAGGGTGTCAAGGGGTATACAAAAGACAAAGTGGGTGGTGGGTGGTAATGAGATGGGGAGGGGGAGAAAAGGAGGGGCGAAATTGGGTAGGGGAGAGGTCTGAGGAAGGAGAAGGAGCGGTAGTCAGAGAGGGTATCTGGGATTAGGTTTTTAGTTTCCCAAAAATTTAGTGAGAAAATGAGTTTTAAGGTCGTTTTTGAAGCTGGAGTAGGAGGGATTGCAACAAAGGTCTTTGGGTAGGGCATTCCAAATGATTGGGGCCTTACCAGAGAAGGAGTGGGATTTCGAAGCAGCTTTCTTGAGTATGGGGGGTATGAGAAGAAGAGTGTTGGTGCTTCTCAGTGTTCCGGCACAGCCAGCTTTTTTAACTTTAGTTGAGAGGTAGGATGGGGTCTTCTGGTAAAGGGCTTTGTGAGTAATACAGGCAATTTTAAAGGAGGAAGTCCATTATATCAGCCAGTTAGGTGGCAGCAAATCAAATAATCTGACAGAACTGGCAAGGGAGATTTGGAGGTTATTTGTCTGGAGAACCTGATATGTTTTCAGGCAGAGTATTTTCCAGGGTTGAGCAACATTACTTCAGATTGGAATTCAAGGTATTTAAGGGACAAAAGTGGGAGTTTTTTCAGAGAATACAGGAGATTTTGGGTCATTTAAAAGAGAAGTATTTGCATTGAGGCTGGCGTTCCAGTTTCATTGGTATTTCAGTTGGAGGCTGGATCCACTAGCAGAGACAGTGGATGATTGTCAACAGGATTGAAAGAATTTACAGGGATATGTGTTTCTCCCTTTTGTGATGATTCTGAGAGTTTTATTGATCGTGATGAGACAGAAGTGTCAGATAGTTCTGATCACCCCCTTTTGGGTGGCTCCACCTTGGTTTCCAGGGTTGGTGGCGTTAGTAGTGGAGGAAAATTTTTAAAGTTCAGCATAAAAACATATGCTAATGGGTCCGGAAGGAGAACTTCATCGTAAGGTCATAAAGGGGGATTTGAACCTTCTTGTTTGGCAGGGGAGGAGGGCAGTTTGCAGGCCTTTCGGACAAGCCTCAGTAGTTGCTCAAGGAGTCTTGGGCCCCGGAAACTAGGAAGTGGGATGTTAGCGTACGGAAGTGTTGGGTTCATTGGTGCCTCTAGAGGAATTTGGATCCCGCGAGGGCTGTCCGGTGGACTTATCACATTTGTTTGTCTGGTCTATTCGAAAAAGATATGGATTATAGAACCATTAATTGTTATAGGTCAGCTGTAGCGACTGGCCATGTACCTATTATTGTTTTTTCTATAGGAAGAGATATATATATATTTTTTTTTATTTTTTTTTTATTTGTGGCATATCATAATGGTGAAAATTACAAACAGAAGATAGCAATGATGGCATTAAGTCAGACAATTACATCAAAATGAATCAGTTTCACATTACAGGCATGCACAGTATAAATCGTGATCCTAGACCTTCCCCCCTTGACAATACCTTGTAAAAATTGTCCCACATATCCGGACTGTGCATGTACCAGGGTATTCTTACCTACACATGTGTCACTTCCCACTACCCGCATTTAGCAATTGCGCATTCAGTTTTATCAACATCAATGCAGTCAGTTCCGGGCAACTGATTCTCTCAGATCGTCCTGTGAGTGTCCATGTAGGTACCAATTGGTTGGTTAATCATGTGCCCCTCCCCCATCGTCCCCCTCTCCAATATCGGCGTCAATACTCTCCTCCACTCGGAACCTTTCAAGATACAGCGGCCAGTAATTTTTCGGGCGACTGCGAGGCAGTAGCAGTTCACTATACAAACCAGTTTGCGTACAACAGTATATTATGTCCCTTTTCCATCTAGTTACTGATGGCGAGGGTCCCCTCATCCAGGTAAGTGATATACATCGTCGAGCCACTAGGAAGGCGATGTCCACAAGGCGCCTCGATGCCGGAGCTATCTCCTCAGAGTATCCCAGCAGCGCTATCAGAGGGTCAGGGGACAAAGATAAGTCAGTTACCCTATTCACCTCTAAATATACCGCACGCCAGAAAGCCGCAACACTCGGGCACAACCAAGCGAGGTGTAAAAAATCAGCCTCTTGCTCATCACAACGTTCGCATTTAGGGCTGTCCCGCAATCCCTATCTATGCAGTCGTTTTGGAGTGTAGTACACACGGTTAAGACATTTAAACTGTAATAATCGATGGCGGCCATTAAGGGAGACTCTCCTAACATTGACACAACAATATTCCCATATATCTTCCGGTAGTTCTATTGCTAGGTCTGTCTGCCAGGACAGTCTAGGCTTAGTATATGAGGTTGTCTTTCCTTTCAGTGTATCTTGATATAGGCGTGCCACTAACCTCATTGGAGTTTTAGCTGTGACTACGTAGTCGTACGTGTGTACGGTCTGTGGTTCGTCCATGTCTTCACCTAGCAACTCTTTCAGTGCAAGGCTCACTCTGTGAAACTGAAACCGAGCGAGAGGCTGAGTATCATGTTCATCCCCTATAGCTGCCTCCTCCCACCGCCGCACTCTGCCGTGAATGAAAAGATGTCCCATAGTAACAATATTCAGCTTCTTCAGAGCAAGTAGAACCCCTTTGTCATTGCATGGACCGAGCCATGAACACCACTCCAATTTGGCTCTAGGTGCATACAACAGTGAACAGGCCTGAGCATCCATTAGATGATACCAGGCATGTGTGACCGAGTTAAAGGAGGCAAGTAGCCCCGTTCGCCTGTCTCTAGGGCGAGCCAATAGTAAGGGCAGTGGCGCTGGAGTGGCCACTATTCCCTCAATGCGTATATGAGGAGCATCGGTTTGGCCATGCATCCAGCCATACGCATGGGCTCCCTGCGCGGCCTGATAGTAAAGTTCTAGGTCAGGAGCTTGCAATCCTCCGTCCCTGTATGGGCGGATCAGAACCTCCCAGGCAATCCTCGGCTGTTTGCCGGCCCAAATCGGACGCAATATTAATGTGTGTAGTTGCCTGAAAAACGTGTTAGATAACACCATGAGAATAATGCAGAATAGGAAAAGGAATCGGGGAAGAACTATCATCTTCAATAGCGAGATACGGCCCATCAAAGATAGCGGTAGCTCGATCCATTTCTCTATGTTGTCTTCTAGATTGGAGATTTCCACTCCATAATTCTCTTGCAAGACCACTCCTGCGTCCGTGTGCAGTTGTATTCCCAGGTACCTTACAGCTTCCGTGGTCCATTGTATGGGATACTCTGGGTCCACCCGTTTAGTGGCTGGGATGAGTGGAAACATCACCGTTTTGTTCCAGTTCACCTTGATACCTGACATGGACCCGAACAGAACCACTTCCCAAGAAAAAGTTATGTGCCCCCACCTCTCCCCCCACCCACGCATGCCCAACCCCAACCTGGCCGCTATTCAAGTACCCTCCTGCCCCATCCCTCAAACCCTCCCATTTCCCACCCAAAAAGTCTCCACCCCCCTTGCCTCCCTCTACTCTCATCCCAAACTAGCCCTAGCACAGCTGGAAATACTAAACAATAGCTAAAGCCCCAAATTTCACAACACAACCGAGGGGTATGGTGATCAACACTCAGGTGCGTAGGTAACCTGCTCAGAACAGTCCTGTAACAAAGTATAGGAACAATAGGGCCCTCTGCCACACCCCGCCCCCCCCCCGCCCAAACAAGTCCAATTTTAGGCGATAAACAGTGCATCCATTCTGGTCCGTGCATGTCCATAAGTGTCCAGTTGTACAATATACAACACAGGAACTACTAACAGAACTCGATTAAGTTATGACCTACAGGGCAGGTGTAATACAACCATAGGGG